>NC_133398.1:124533553-125133553 GCF_047511655.1 Castor canadensis
TGTCCTCTCTCCCCACCCACCCCATTGCTGGGATCACACCCAAAGCCTCACATGCTAGGTAAGTGCTCTGCCACTGAGGATATTTATTTCCCTAATGATTAGTGGAGCTTAGTACCTTTTCATGTGCATTATCTTGCTTATCTTTTTGAATTTCAAGTCCTTTGCCCAATATTGATTTGGGTGCTTTGTTGTTTTAAGTGTTCTTTATATATATGTGCATGTATGATACATATAATGTGTATATGTTACATGTAACATATTATACATATTATATACACATTATATGTATCATATCACTACAGTGTCAGCGATGTGGCGTGCAAACATCTTTTCCCATCCTGTGGTCCTCTGGTGCATGGTCTGATGTTTTACAGTATAGACTGCAGTGTGTCTATCGAGCTCTATGGAATCAGATGCAAGGAGGGTGAAACCTGACCATCTGTGCCTCATTAATATTATATTATTATTAAGCCTCATTCTCTCTGTTGTTGCCCTTAATTTTTTGTTAGCATTCAAAAACATACGTTTGCATTGGTTTAGAGATCTGACTACGATATCCCGATTCTTTCCTGAGGAAAGAAAATTTCTAACAACTCCTTCCTCACTTCCAACCCTGATGTTTTACTGAAATTACATGGAGTTTCAGCTCTTGATTATTACTAATACATATCGCCGTGCTAGTCAATCAGTGACGGCAGCTGTGCGTTCTCATGAAGCTGTGGATTTCACTCTTACACCTCTGTTGCATCCAGCTTTCTATAATGCAGATGGAAAGTCTGTTCTTAGTCTGAGTCTTGCTCATTGCCAACTTGCATTTTTCTTTCTAGTTTTGATTTTATAAATCCTTCTTTCTCTCCCTCTTTCTCACTCTAGAATCATTGACTCCTTCTCTTTATCTCAGGAAACTGGAAATATAACCAACCAAGAAACATGTCTTCCTGCCCTCTCTCAGATCTCATTCCTACTTAGTACTCAGTGGCTCTTCAAATGTAGCTACGTTTTTTCCAGTTCTGTTGTTACTTTCTCCCGATTGCCAGACTTTCTGTTCTTTACTTCTGGAGCTCTGCCTTTTCACTTTCTCTTTACTCACAATTCCTATTTGTCTCAGACTTTCTGTTCTGATTCCCTACTCCTATTTAGTCCGTCAGCATGTGCCTCTCTTCTTGTCTCTCTTCTTTCATGCCACCAGTCTTATGAAAGTGTCTCAGAATTTTTAACTTCTCATTTATAATTAAAATCAGGAAGTAGGTGCATTGTAATGGAAAGATGGTCTGGATTTCCACACCAGCCCCAGGTTTATTCAATCACTTCCCCTGTTTCTGTCCTGTGGGGATCTGGGATGACCTCAGGTCTGGCTCTCTTATGACTGGCTCTAACACCCTCCCTAGGAACTCTGTACAACAGATTCCCCATTTACTTATAAAATTTATGAAGTAGTCTTTCTGCTCTGGTGAAGGAGCACTTGTTATAGATAACCCCTCTGTAAATGGAGCTGTGGGAGGGGAGTTTGTTCCAGCATGCTACTTGATCAGCACTCTGGTCTACTCCCACCTCTTGCTCTTGCTAAGCTCCTGCTCGAGATTTCTCTGTTTTTTCTGCACACTCTGGATGGTGGTTTTCCTCTGATGACTTCTTGATCACACAGTTTTCTATCTGGTTTCTACCTTCCAGGAATTTCTCAAAATTCCTGATCTAGTAGTAAACTGTTCTGCTTTCCTTCAGTCTTATAGATTTTATTCTACAATCTTATAGATTTTATTCTTCAGTCTTCAGCTTTCCATCAGTCTTACAGATTTTATTCTTTCTTCTTATGTCGTTTCTGTCATTTTCAGTGGGATTTTTGAGATGGAAAGGAATGAAATGGCTGTGATCAAACTGTATTTGAATTCAGAAGCTCAGGGTATCTGGAATACAAGTTTTCACAAGGCTCTCCCCTGCTCTGTGCAATCCTATTAAGAACAGTCTAAAATATTCAGGAGTATTTTTACATTAAAAGAATTTACAGGTGGTTTTAACTTTTGTCAGTACTATACCTGTCAATGGCTTGAAGATCGTTGGCTGGATTCCAAGTTGGATCGAATAATATAACAACATTGGCACCAACAAAATTGAGGCCTAATCCACCAGCCCTGGAAGAAGCAGAAAAGAGCACATTAAAATAGCATAGACTATCGCCAGGCATGGTGGTACCACCTGCAATCCTAGTACTCAGGTAGTGCGAGCAGAGAGATCACAAGCTCAATATCTCAAAAAACAAACAAACAGAAAACAAAGAAAACAACAAAATCCCTAGAACAGCATAAATTCTGCACTAGATAACAACTGTGGGCATTTTCTGCAACCAAAACAATATAGTATTGCATTAATATCACAGGAGCAGGGTGATTAAAACACAAACAAGCCTATGTAATGTATGCATGGCATATTCTTTTTCTACTACTCTAGGAAAATCTCTAATGAGAATTGACCATTGAAGCCCATGTAAATAGGTTTGTGTAAATGGCTGTGCTGGTTTTCACAATTTTGGGATACTCAAATACTATTTCTATCGGATTTTCCTGATGATTTTTAAAAATTATTAGTATATCCTAGATAAATAAAGTAGTACATACATTTGAAAATCAATCCAAGAACAGTTAGATTTTATGTTATAGAAATTGTGTCTTCCTAGTTTTGAATTTCCCGGTCTATGCTCCCTATATTTAATGATTACTTTATGCTAATGATTAAAATTTTGCATTTTAAAAAGGAAGAGCATAACTAAAATCCAAGAACAACTGGCTTCTTTTTCTTTTCTGCAGCCATTTTCAACTCCTGTCTCTCCAGCCTGCCTCTGAGGCTTTATCTTGCCAAATTCCCTTCTTAGGTGCTGATGCTGTATCTTAAAAGTCAACTCACATACATAGATGATGCTGATTATCCAGAGAGGAAACTGGTAACAATCTTCTCTCCTACCATTAGTATCAAAATGGAAAGAAATTCACCTTGTTGAGCATCTTCTATACATCAAGAATGATGATGTCTTCACATGTGAAAACATCGAGACAGCTCAATGAGTGGAACAGATTGAGAAAATGAGGTCTCCTTAGTGGAACCTAAGCATCCAGACTTCAAGCTGAGTGGTCAGTGGAAATCAGTTTTTGTCTTCTGGAAAATTACTTTCTGGAGATGCTAACATAAAGATGTCACAGAAGGGTTGGGGATGTGGCTCAAGTGGCAGAGTGCCTACCTCCTAGCCAGTGCAAAGCCCTGAGTTCAAACCCCAGTACCACCAAAAAAAAAAAAAAACACATAAGAGATTTGAATGCAAAGAAAGAGCAATGGGGAAAAGTTTCTGAAGAACAAAAAGAAACAGCCAGCCCCTGAGCAAAGGTAGGTCAGGGTTTAGGAAAATTGAAAGGTGCGTCTGTGTAAGAAATCTAGCCAGCTGCTCTGCTTCTCAGTGGAGAAGGTCCTTGCTGGGTGGGCAGCAGTCTTCTAAGAGGCTGAGGGATCACACAGAGGCCTGGCAGAGCGCAGCCAGGGCAAAGCCTGCTTCAGAAAACATCCTCAGCGCTATCTCTGGAGACAATAAGAGCTCAGTTCAAGAAGCCTGTTTTCAAACCCCTCTCTGTGGGACATGCTTGTAACAAAGGGTTACCACTTAAGCAACACAGTGTGTGAGCAGACACCAACGACAAGGGGCACAGACTGTTCGTTCCTTAGGGAGTCCATACGCTGTGCACACACATGAATATAGTGAAAGTGAGCCGTCATCACATCTCAGTGTTCCACAAGCAACAACACCTTTAATGAACTGAGCTCTGTTGTGATGTAGTATTATGAAGGTTCAGGTGAAATAACCACTGCGTGATGCTTCTGAGGAAACTCTTAACAGTCACAGAGCAACACCATGTAAACGGATGGGAAGGTGTGATATCACGAGAATGCCAATTTTCCTCAAAGTTATTCATAAACATAATGATTCCAATAAAAACCCAACCCCAGGAAAAACGGCAGATGACCCATCTTTGATTATGGAAAACTAACATAAAAATTGTTCAGAGAACAAAAAAGAAAGCAAGAAAAAAATTAGATTAAAAATGTGATTATTTCAAATAAAATGGTAAGATTAGAAAACAACATTTCTCAGAACATAAAGCAAAAGTGACAAAATGTGAAATGTGAGATTTAAAGAATTAATACAGGAGTCCTAGCTCAGCACTGGGGAAGATGAAACAGGAGGATTGTGAATTTGAGGCCAGCCTGGGCTACACAGTAAGATCCTGTCTCAAAAAAACCAGAAAGAAAAAAAAAGGATTAACATGGAGCTCTAAAACCTGACAACGTGGCATTCAGAAGAGAGAAGAGAGAAAAATGCAAGATGTTACAAAGAAATAAAGAGCACTTTCCAGAGGTGGCCCACAGTAAGACTCAAATATCACTGTGACATTTTAGCAGAGAAGGAAAGCCCTGTGTGCTGCACATGAAGACTGTGAATCACATTGGTGTTAGACATCTACTCAGCAACACTGAGACAATGCTGCCATGCCTCAGAGATCTGAGAGGAAATTATTGTCAAACTAGAATTCTCAAGTGGCAAAAGTACGAGTGACAAGGTACATAAAAGACATTTTCCATATTCAAGGATGCAGAAAATTTACTTTCTGTATCTCCTGGCTGACAAAATTTTTTCAGAAAGTTTCCAGGAGAACAACGAAATGAACCAAGAATGAAGATAGCATGGCATCCTGGTAAAAGAGCAAATGCAGAAAAGTACCTAGAAAACAATTAGGCTAGATTGAAACCACAAGATCAAAGGTTTCTGGAAGAAGGTCATCAGAACACAGAGCATTCAACAGGAGAGAAAAGCTGAGCAAGTTGTGAATGAAAAATGAAGTAAAGTGAAGTGTGCAAACATAAAACAACAGATGAAGCATTACAAAAGACAACTCATCAGGAGGCAGAGATCAGAAGGACTGCAGTTCAAGGCCAGCCCAGGAAAAAGTTTGCAAGACCCCATCTCAACCTAGGACACTTGCTTTTCATCCCAGCTACAGAGAAAAGTGGAAATAGGAGGGTGGTGGCCCAGGCTGGCTGGGGCATAAAGCAAAACCCTAATTTCAAAAATAACCAGAGCAAATAGGGCTAGCAGCACGGCTCAAGTGGTAGAGGGCTTGCCTGGTAAGCATGAGGCCCTGAGTTCAATCCCCAGTACTGCCAACCAAAAAAAAAAAAAAAGACCTCATTTGGTTGATGTTAAGACTATCCTCCCTGATCAGGCTGGAAGGTCATGAAGATTCAGAGAAGTTATCTTAGTACTACTTGGTCCAACATTAATCTATGTTTACAAAGTCATAGTAATGTAAATGCTGCTTTTTGGCCTCCAAATTTTAGAGCCTGGTTATTGTTATAGGACTTAATAAAAACATTAACAGCCTTGACAAAGTAAAAGTTAAAATAAATGGTGGGTAATATGGATTGGTAGGTGGGTGTTAATGTCATACATTACAAGGATTTAGAAGGTTTGTAGAAAGTTGATGGATCAAGCATTAACAATTGAAACTTTCCAGCAAAACGAAGGGAAACCAAGAACGAAGGCAATGGAACCTGGGAAAGATGGATCCAATACAGAAGAGCAGTGATTTAGAGTTACAAAACTAGTTTACAGAAATAAATAAGTAAAAACAGCAATAGTGAAAGTAGACTAGGTCCTCCTCTTGCATAACAAAGATTTCAAGTTGTATAAAGCTGATAGACTTAGAATTCTGGCAAAATAATGGCTGTGCCAATGTGAACATACTTCTGCTACAGGAGAAACTAAGATAAGCCTTTGCAAAATGTGACAGTAAAATAAAACCCAAGCTTATTTGTCTCCTGCAAAACATACCTGAAGAATGTATTTATTATATTATGCAGGGTTTCCTGGCCTTGGTCAGGACATCTCACAGAAACAAGGCAGAAGCACATAAGTGGGAAACTCTTAACAACTGGTCTCCAAAGGATTTCCACAGAAGAAAAGAGCAGAAAAAGTCTGCACCAAAAGTAAGTTCAAAATAAAAAGTATAAACTACGTGAAGAAACCACCTACCCTAAACAAGAACCAGAGGAGACAACAAGCGGATGGGTCCGCATTCCCACACACAAATGCTGCAGTCCTCTGCTCTGCCACTGAGCCATCGAAGGGAGCCTTGCACACAAAAGCTAACAGAGCAAAAATGCCACTTGAAAAGAAACTTACTAAGATGTGATTAAATTACTAAAGAAATAAAAGGCAGAAATCGTAAAGGACAAAATTCGAGTAAATGGTAAGGCAGATTTGAAAAACTCAAACGGGATTTGTAACATGAAAAATAGTCTTTAGAACCAGAAATTCAATATATGGGTGAGTAGTGATTTCTCAAACACAGCTGAGCTAAGCAGGAGCTCTATGGCAGTGCTCAGCAAGCTGAACTGGAGGTGAGGAGAAGGAGGGGACACTGAGGTCATCACAGCGCCTGTGCTGTTTGGACTCGTGTTCGGTGTGTCGTTTTAACATTAAGAATGCTTAGCTGCAGACCTACGTGAGTCTTAATGCTCTCTGTGCAAGGACTCATGTGAAAGGTAACTCCCTGAGTCATCTGCAGGAAAGTGGGAATCCAATGCTGCTCTTCTTGCCTCAGTTGCAGGAATTCAAAAACAATTTTAGTCCTCCATAGCAGCAGCTCATCAGAAACACATTTTATTCTTCATGCTAAGTCAACTTTTAATCTGGTTATTTTTACCTTGTGCATTTTACATATGATTTCTTGTTTGCTTGTTCGATCATTTGAGACGGGTTTCACTCTGCTGCCCAGGCTGGCCTGGAATTCTCTATATATCCCAGGTTGGCCTCGAACTCACAATCCTCCTGCTTCTGCCTTCTCAACCCTTATGTTTATTTTTAAAGTCCCTTGAAATTATTTCTGAAAGACAGTAGAAGTGAATCTATGGAATTCTTATTCTGTAAGATGTCAAAAATTATGGATTTCTTGCCCTCACAAAATGGATTCACCTTAGGTGGTTATAGTGATTTAAATGTTTCTCTAAAGAATTATTTTCTTTAGAAGGGTTTAATTAAATATCCATACATAAGTGTTAGACCTAATTTACTTTCCTAAAATCTCTAACCAGGGCTGCCCTGGTTGAAAGGCAGAGGGAGGAGGGCAAGTTCCAGAATGCCCCGAGGGAGCTCAGTTTGGAGATTGCTGCTGCAGGATGTTTGGTCATCCAAGAAATCAGAAGTCAGACTGTTACGACCATAAGATGTGAGCCAGAACTACTGCACAGGATCCATTTTTAAGACTGTTATCACCAGTGATGACAAAGGAAATGAGAGAAGAAATAAGACACTGTCACTGCAGCTGTAAAGGCTCTGTGCTGCTTCTCCCTAGAGTCATGTAGACACAGCAACACAGGCCTAGCCACTGAAGATTTAGCTACAGTGGTTTCAAAATCACCCTGGTGTTAAGAACAGCTAGACAAGCGGAGCTAGCAGGTCTTGGTTCTCACATGGTGGACACGAGGCAGATGTTCACGTCATGCGTGCTGTTGAACTCCTTCACGATCCTGAGCCTCTCCTCTGATTTCGTGCTTCCATCCAGTCTCCGGAAGTCCAGCCCCGACGCCATGCAGTACTGCTGCAGCACGTCCAGCAACTAGAGGAAGGGCAGGGAGGACGGATGAGTTCTCCAGGTCAGACTTCATAAGCAGTGATTACTGGTGCTCACAATCTCTTTCTTAGGATTTCGTGAGCAATAAATGTTTGGGGGCTAGGGGGTGAGCTCAGTGATAGAGTGCTTGGCTAGCATGAGCAAGGCCCTGGGTTCCACCTCTGGCACCACAAATCATAAAATAAAAATTTTAAAAACCTAATAGTTTTCTCACTTCTGACCCATGTGTTTCTTCCCATTATCCTGAAACTAACTTTGACTTAGTTTTTTTTTTAAATGTCTTTCATTTTTTAAAAAACAGAAACCAAATAAAAAGACAACTGTTGGTTAAGTCATTTCTGCAAACATATCGCATCATTTGAGGTATTTCCTCCATTCTGAACTATCTCCAATGTCTTAAGAATACCTTATTTTATAACAAGAAAATCAAAAGGTAGTCTCTCTTCAGACAGAGTGTGCTATTTGACAGTGACTCCCAGTATCACGTCCACCTGTGATTGAGAGCTAAGCTCTGTCTGAAGCCTCATCACTATTTGTGATGGTGACAGTGTGGATAAGGCAGAAAATGTGGCTGTAAGCTAGTGTGCCCTGTTTCCTGCCCAGGAGCTGGGGCTGGCCAAACTGGGATACACTTGGGATGGAACTCACCTTGGTGGAAAAGGAGAAGAGAAGAACCTTGTCTCTGCTTTTCCTGAAGTGATTTAAAAGCTGCTGAAGAACCTGAGATGAACCGCAGAGCATCAGTGAGCACTTCCGGGGCAAGCACACTCACACACATACACCTGGCCACCTGAGCAGGTCCTACGAGTCGCTCCCACACAAGCCAATTCCCTCCATCTTTTCCAAGCTAGCTCTCACATCACCAGTGTCAAGAGGAGGGGAGGGGACGCTCCCGAACTGTGCTTGCCTCATCTGGTCTCAAAAGGGAGGAGCGTGGTACACTGGGAGCAGTACTTATGTGATTGATTGAATTTCCAAACTGTACTCTCTTCATGCCTCAAACACGCTAAGAAATGAAATTATGAGACAGCATCCTTTTAGGAAGGATTTAAATTGTCACAAGATAGGCGTAATGAAGTGTGTTCAATTACATCTGGATTCTACAAGTCTTGATATTTATTTTCTTTGAATAATCAATCAGATACACACTTCTCATTTTCTGCCCTTTGTTTCTCTATTTATAGTAAGTTCTGACTTCCAGATTAGATTTTGACCTCCAAATGCCAATAATCTGCCTCCCACAAAGTTCTTTCAGAGAGGAAGCAAATAGTCCTGAGCTGTGTGTAACGGGAACACTGTTATTTTAAAAAGGCATTCCCCATCTGGCAATGACAGCTCCAGAACACATGGAAAAGTAACCCACAAAGGGAAAAAAGAATCTTCTGTACTAAGTCTAAAGTTTTTCTCAACTATGAAACAAACACTTGAGCAATTTTATTTATTCAAGGATAGTAATTTAAACCTTTAAATAATAAAATTATACCCAGTATAACATGCTCTTAATGGTTAAGCATGTGAAGACCTTGTGCTAAATTCAACTCCTACCCCAAATGCCTTAAAAAGAAGCAAGAGTTTAGAAAATCTACTCAAATAGCCAATCAACTGGTACATGCAAATGTCATAGCTCAGGTAAACATCACTTTACTACCTGGAGAACATGCAAAGTATTTAGCTTTGCTTTAATAACATAACAGTCTATGAAGTATGTGCATTTGAATTTCACATAAGAACTAACTTTTCTTAATTGATAGACTTCTTCGGGTTTATACAGTTGAGTAGGAAGTGCAGAAAGCTCCCACAACTCGCTCCTGGCCTCATATACAATTATGAGAAATAACTCATTGTGGTTATTTGTGTGGCATATTCGTAACAATGGATTAGGAATACCAATGCATCATTATTAACTAGCCTATGGATTACACTGAGGTTCAGCTCTGTTGTTCACTTCTATGAGCTTACAAATGTATCATAAAGTGTATTAAAAATTACAGTATTATGCAAAATAGTTTCACTGTTGTAAGCATTCCCTGGGCTTTACCTGTTCACCCTTCCCTCCCCAGAACCCTTGGAAACCACTCATCTTTTCACTCTTCCTTTCTAGCGTGGCCTACACTCGGAGCCACACAGCACACAACCTTTTCAGAGTGGCTTCTTGCATGGAGCAGTGTGCACTGAAGGCTTCTCCATGTCTTTTCACAGTTTGGTAGTTCAGTGGTTTTTACTGCTACATAGTATTCCGTTGTGTGGTTGCGTCACAGTTTCTTTACCCATTCACCTACTGGAGGCAGTCTTGTTGCTTCCAGGCTTTGGCAATTGTGAATAAATGTGAGGTTCTTATGTGGAAGTTTTTAACTCATTAAAACTCATTTGAATAAATATCAAGGAAAGTGACTGCAAGGTCAAATGCCAGAAGTATTTAAAGTATCATTTTTATATTTGAATTTAAACAGTAAATATTTAAGAACATTGAGCTGGTGATCTGGCTCAAGTGGTAGAGCACCTGCCCAGCAAGCGTGAGGCCCTGAGATCAAACCTCAGTAATGCTCCCCACGCAAAAAAAAGTATTGGGTAAGAGCTTCGTGAGAAACCACCACACAAAACTGTCTTCCAAAGTGACTGCACCACTTTGCCTCCCCACCACGAGTGAAGCTCCCATGGCCACACAGCCCCAGCATTTACTGCTGACTGTACATCGCCAAGTCAGGGTATCACCAGCTCATGGTGCAAATCAAACCGTGGGAGACGGTCCTGAAGCATGCATCTCTGGCTTTCTGTTTCACTGTTGCTACCTCAGAAAACAACCAAGTCATCTGCTGCCTTCACATGTAAGATACCATCCAGTCTCCAGCAATGACTTAGGCTTGCCTTTTTCCCCTCTAAAATTAGAATAAAAATTCCATCTGATCAGTATCTTAATCAGACACTATTATTCCTAGACATAGGATTCTGACTAAGAGTATGTTTTAAAACATGTATCTAAGGGATTTATCAAAATATAAAATGCAGAGCTATAAGACTATTTAACTTCAAGAATGATCTTTTTTTTTCACAGAGTCACAAATAAGATTCAAATGAATAGCAATTGATAATGAAGTTTTCAAAGGAGGCCGTGACTTCTGGAAGCACTCTACTGCTTTAAGTAAGGGGATGACAAGTGCTCAGTTCTAGACTAATTGAGCAGCTGACATTCTAAAATTTTTAAACAATCAAGTGAAATGGATAGAAATAAACTTACACTGTTGGAGAATATTATTAGATCTGAATTATTCGTTGTGGTGATAAATCACACGACATTCTCACTAATACAAACTGATTTATTAAAATCTATAAATGTTAATGCAATCATCTTGATTAATCGTATTTCTACCTTCTGTTTAGTTCACTGGATTTAGAGGTCCCAGGCAACTAAACCTTGATGAACTTACCTAAATTAACCGCTAAAAGTATTTCCAGAGAAAACGAAAATGAACTACTTTGAATTACTTTCTTTTTATTCCTTTTGCAAGAGAAATATGCGGCTCACCTTTTCTTCACTGTGCCATAAGGCTGGGTGTGCTTTGTGAGGCCCTATGAACCCATGCATGAAGGGATCTGACAGTTATCTTGTTGCCAGGAAGCTGTCAGCTTCTCCCGCTGCTGTCACAGGCAATGCCAAGCCTGGGTCACGTTCACAGCTGCAGAGCCTTGCTTTTCACACCCTCCTTCATCAAGAGCAGCAGAGCTGCAGGTCAGTGTCCCCGGGTATAACAAGTGTCCTCCTGCAACCTTACAATCTAGGTCAGCCAAAATAAGTGGCAGAAAAATTCAGTGTGGACACTAGCCTCTTCTCGAGCCCTTGCTTTCCTCTTCCATTAGCACTTACATTTCCTGCAGAAGTCCCGTAGGCACTTACTGCCCTTTTTCAAGGACAGCTCTTATACATGCAGTAACAGCCAACATTTTAAGACGGTAGAGGCCCAGTACATGAGTAAGGAAAGCTTAAAGTACTTTTGACACAACTGCTCATAATGAACTAGGAAATGCTGACAGAACAACACTGGGTGTGCATGGCCACTGTCTCTCCAGGCGTCTGAGCACCTGTTCTAATTAGCTGGTGCCCCGGCCACACCACTGGATTAGCATTTTGCATGTCATCCCTTCTACATACAACCTGAGAGGAGCGCGTACCTTCATCTTCCCACTGTATTTAGGGTCAGACAGCGTTTCAAAGGCTGCATCTCTGCTCTTCTGCACAAAACCTGGGAATCTGGAAAATACCTGCTCACATATCCGTTTGGTAAGAGTTTCCTTGAGAGGAAAAGGTAGAAGACAAGAGAGTTCACCTTAACACATTCGAGCCTGCAGAACTTGGAGTTGCTTATGAACATTTCCTCTTACAAAGAACAAATTACTTTCAAGATTTTGCCTTCTCTAAATCACATTAATAATGCAGAAAATCTTAAGGTTTGATGACTTGTTAATGATGTGGTTACAAAGTTTATCATTACTTTTTCAAGGTTTCCAAAACAAGGAGGCAAACACTCCCAAAAGAATAAAAAAGAGTAGTATGAAATTCTTAACAGATTTCAAAGTTACACTTAAAGTGTCAACTCAGAACAAAAAGAGAACATAAAATAATTACACAAAAGCAAGATATTTTATTTATGCTGTGTTCTAGACTAAGATATAATTGAAGTAACCAAAATAAATGCTTAAACTTAAGCCTAAACTTTGAAATTACTGATTCTTGTCAGCCTCACTACTTAAAATAGAGATTACTATAGGTCTACTTTACTCAGGAAACAGGAGAAATATAAACAGGATCATTTATCAAGTATCTTAGTAATTATACCAAAGGATATCAGAAAATAAATGCATGAAGCATTTACTAAAAACTCTTAGAATTATAAGAGCTTAAGTGTAAATTTTTCAGCTTAATTAAAAACTTATATGCACATATTCCTTGGTGCCTAAATTTTACTTTTTAAAAAAATTATTGATTTTTTAGCACTGGCAATGGAACCCAGAGCCTTGCTCATGCCAGGCAGGTGTTCTTCCATTGAGCTATATTCCCAAGCCCCCACATTTTAAAATGAGAAAATCAGTCTTCTCTGAAATCTCATAAAAAAAGGGATACTAAGCTAAGACATTATATACCACATATCAACTTTATATCCATAACATCACAAAGAAATGTAAAAAGCCAACACAAGCCTGATGTCTGGAGGTGCTGGCAGCCTGCAGCAGGGCGACGTGGTTAGCCACCTTCTGAAGGACTGTAAGGTAACTGAGATACAAGGTTTTCACTGTTTCACCATGTGAATTGGTCTGCAGTTGGAAAAATATAGAAAATAGAAACAAGAAAAGGACTAACATGACTACATAGCTGTTCACATCATGCAATATGACTTACAATGACATCCACTATCTAGTTACTCCTGGCGTAATAAATCCTAAAATGATGACCAACTGTTTACACAAAATGTCCATGAATCACTGAAGTGGAATCATTCCAGTGAGTCATACTACAATGATGTTCTTAATAAAAGAGCGGAGAAGTCTGCACTTATTTATCCTCACGATACACTGTGAGAGGTGCTGCCATTAAGAGGTGGCTGCTAACAAAACTATGATGCTGTGACAGTACTGTACAGACCCCCTCACCCCTAATTTATGTTCTGACATTTCCTAGGAAACTGGCCCATTACAAAAACGGGTAGAGGTTAAGAAAAGCAAAATGAGATCTGGGGCCATGGCTCACACGGTAGAGCGCCTGCCTAGCAAGGCCTTGAGTTCAAACCCCAGGACTGCAAAAATAAAATAATAAATAAGATAAAGTAAATATCAATGTAGATAAGTGGTCACTCAGGATCCCTGTGCGGACATGGGTCTGTGGTGTAAAACAAAGAGGTGGGAAAGAACAGGAATACAGACAGAAGGTAGAAAAGAACAACTGAATTTTGTTTCATTTTACTGATGCATAGTGTCTATTAAATTGACACTTTATCTAGCACAGTAATAGTATTTAACCCTGCAGTCAGTAAGTAAGTCGTTTTACTAGGAGTGGCTACTTCCCAATACAAGCTGAGAGGGAAGCAGTTTCTAAAGTTACTTTTTGGGAAAGGCATGTGAGTATTACACTTTGTATGTGTTACCATAGCTTCTGTAGCTTCTGGTTAAAGGACTGCCTGAGGATGAGCTACCTTCTGATCTGCTACCATTCCCAGCAGAGACCCCCGTGGCCTGGAGAGCCCGGAGGTGAGGGCACACATGGGCTTGCCTTGTAACAGCAGTTTCGCCTCTTCCGGCCGCTGCTGCAGGTACAAGGCTGAGAAGACTGGAGGATCAAAGTCACATCTTCTGTCTCCAGCACCGTTTGATAGACAGCTTTCTGGAAGTCTGTCAAAGCACAATAAACCATCTGCCAAGATAACACAAGACAGACATAAATACCTTTTTTGTAGCAGTAAGAATAAAAATCATGCCAGGTGCTGGTGGGTGGCTCACACTGTAATCCTAGCTACTTAGGAGGTTGGGAATGCGGGGACCCCAGTTCCAGGTCAACTCAGACCAGAAAAAAAACTCATGAGACTCCGCTGCAATGAAGACAGGCTGCACATGGAAGTGCATGCCTGTCATCCCAGCTACAATGGGAAGTATTAAACAGGAGGGTCCCAGTCTAGGTCAGCCTGGGCAAAAAGTGAGACCCCATCTCCAAAAGAACCAGAGTAAAAAAGGGCTGGTGGAGTGGCTCATGGTGGAGCTCCTGCCTAGCAAGCGTGAGGCCCTGAGTTCAAACCCAACAACCCCCCTCAAAGAATAACCATAATGTACATCAGAGTTACCAGACTGCAACAGTGAAAAGTCATCATGAGCAAGCTTCTCCCTCTGGTCACTTCAGTGTGACAGTTCCTCCCAATTCTCTTATAGCCTCTGCTCTTCCTCTCTAAGCTATACCCCTTATAATTTCAAACAACGCTCATTGAGTTTGTCTTTGTTTACAATTGAAGGAAATACAATGTGCTAACACAAGCCACGTGAACTCCTTGTGTACCTCTCAATAGACTGTGAGTTTTCTCAGGGTTCTCAGTCCCACATGTAAGTAAACTATTAAAATTTAGGCCAAACAAAAAACTTGATTAGGAAAAGAAGATACCAGAACAACAGCACGAAAAATAAATGCTTCATGAAATACTTGGAAAACATTGAAAACTTCATGTTACTGAACACAGCTATTTATTATAGTTATTTCTACAAATTCCCAAGATTCGCAGAGATAAGAATTAAGTAAACATACATAAAAGCAACATGAGTTGCTATCCTGTGCCAAAATTCAAGAAAAGAACATGATAAAACAATGCTACAAGTTATGAGGGATATAACTTACCTTGTATTTCTGATAGCAATGGGAATTAGTAAAATTCTTCTAGACATAGCTGTAACTGGAGTCATAAGACTAAGTGTACTCACAAAGGAGTTTGAGGAATATTAACGAGAAGGAAAAGCCTTCTATTAACAAATGCATATATGTGCATATTACCACAACAGAACACGATTGCAAAGAGATGTGCCTTTAGCACACACAGGGATGTCTACAGAAACAATCTGTCAGTAAGACGCCAAGTGCCTCTTGGCTCCTGATCTTGGATATGAAAGTGCATATAAGAACAAGAACACAGAAGATGGTAGTCAGTGACTACAAGTATGGAGGGATTTTACACCGTTATTATCAAACAGTGACATGCATTCACAGCAGCCACGTGAGGCAGGCTTAGCATCACCTCCATTTCAGGAGGGAAGAAATCCAGGTTTGAGCCCCTCAGCAAACGGCTCCAGGTCATAAATTTTTAAGAGGGAGGGCCCACAGAGCCCGAGCTTAACTCTCAAAGCACAGCTCTCTCTTCACATCTTTATGCTTTTGTTGTTCCTTCTGAAAAGATACCTACACAGTGTCTGTGTCTACAATTGCAGAAACCTCTTTAAAAAGCAGGGGTTCATGAAGTATCTTAGTACAGTAACATTTGCTGTAGATAAATATCAAGAATAATATGTTGTGCCAATCTCCCCAACTTCATATCAGATCCATCTTTAGACAGCAACAACCAACAGAACATCCTAGAACTGGAGAGCATTTGTTGAGGGTTTAAGCCTAGGTCCCAAGCTGGTGATGCTACTTAGGAAGGTTCTGGAAACTTCGGGAGGCAGGGCCTCGCTGGAGGAGGTAGGTGGTGGGTCCCTCGCCCCTTCCTGTCTCCCTCCCTTTGCTTCCCGTCCACAGATGAGAAGTTTCTCTGCCACACATGATGTTCTGCCTCACGGCAGACCCAGAGCCAAGTGACCATTGACTGAACCTTCTGAGACGGTAAGCCCAATTAGACCTTTCCTCTTGCAGTTCTTCTCTCGGGGACTTTGTCACAGTGATGAGAAAAGTAACCGACGTAGCGCAAGATATGATTACCTTTATTTGAGACAACATGAATTAGATTTAGGTCACAGCAAGTTATGGAATCTGTATTACACTCCCTAGGCTCGAAGAGCCCAAGATTTAAAACTATAAAACAGAAGCTGGGCACTGGTGGCTCATGCCTGCAATCCCAGCTACTTGGGAGTCTGAGATTGGGAGGATGGTGATTTCAGGCCAAGCCAGGCAAATAGTTTGTGAGACCCCATTCCCAAAATAAGCAGAGCAAAATGGACTAGTGGTGTGGGTCAAGCAGTAGAATACCTGCTTTGCAAGTGCAAAGTCCTGAGTTCATAACCTAGTCCCACAAAAAAAAAAAAAAACCCAAAAAAGAAACTGTAATTTTTTTAAATACTCTTAAAGTCAACTTGAATTTTCTCACACAATTATTAATGCCATTTTCCTACAAATTCAAAAAAAGATTAGGTTAGTTGTAAAGTTTAAATAGATTCTACATGAAACGAATCTAGGAAAAAGCCTGTTAGTCACTTTGGTCCAGTGACTGGAATGCAGGGACATGGCATGTGCTGGTGTAGATGGCAGACAGTACAAGTGGAGGAAGCACCACCTACGCAAGGAAACTCGTTAGCGAGAAAAGCTGTGCTACTTCCTTTAGGAAGAGCTGGGTCCAAAGCTTGGTTAAGAATGAGTTTCATAGCGTTATGGTTTGGATTCATGTCCCAGAAGGCCCGTAAGTGACAGGCTCTGTCGGGAGATGGTGGAGCCTTCAGGAGCTGGCCCCATGGAGGGCGTGAGGTCCCTGGAGCAAGCCCTGGAAGGGAATATGAGGACCCTGATCACTTCCTGCGCCTGTTCTTGCTCCTGGCACTAAGGTAAGGTGAATGTCCCAGCAGTCACTCCCTGCCATGACGTTCTGCCTTGCCACAGCTCCAAAGCAGCGGGGCCAAGCACCATGGATCAAAACCTCTGGAACTGAGAACCAAAACAAACTTTCTTTTTTTAAGTTGATTTACCTGAAGTACCTGTCACACCAACCGAAAGCTGCCTAACATACTGACACCACACCTGCTAGCACAATTAAACCTAGGCTCAATCAATGTTTTCTGAAATTCTGCATCGAACACTTTTGCTGCACAAAGTAAAAGTCACAGAAGTATATTCATAAAAGACCACGGGAGCTAGACTTGAAAAGGGGAATTTTCATTGAAACTGAAGTATGACATGAAGTTAATGATGGACAAAATGTTGTTGTTCTCACCCGGTCCTCCTTCCTGGGCAACTGATCCTGGATGAGAGCTTTGGTCCTCCTGAGAAACCAGCCCGACATCTTCTCGGCAAGCCTGCACATGGCCTTCCGGCCTGTCGCCAATTCTCTTTTTGTTGCTGTGTGTCTCTGGCCATGTTCTACCGGGTCAGAAAACTGCTTCTGGAAGTGGACCCTGCTTCCAAAAAGCCCTGGCACAGCCCTTCACAAAGGAGATAAGAAAAACATCATGGCTTCAAGTTAGCTAAGGCATATATGCAGCCATTTGCTTTTTTGATGACAGCAAGAAAACAAGACCTCTGCCTTGTCACTAAAGGTGATGAGGATGGACCTGGTGAGCTAGAGTGCACTGGTACAGAGGACCAAGAGCCATACACAAAGACAGGCTGTCATGGGCTCTCTACTCTGTGTAGCCTTAGGGATCAAGTAGTGCTTCACAGGTGCCCGACTGCCTTTTGTTCTTGTTTTCTCAGAAACTAACAATCACAAATCAAGGCAGCATTAAGCTAATAATAAAAACACAACATGTTCACCCACCAGTCCATAACACACCACAGCTCCTTCATGTTGTTCTGCAGGATGGTTCCAGTGAGGCCGATGCGGACGGTGCACCGTAGAGCTTTCATAACTTCTGTCACTCTGGCCTTTGGATTCTTGATTCTATGGGCTTCGTCCACAATGACAGCTGCCCACTCCAAACTAGAAAGTGAGGAAACAAGGGGAAGGGGCTGAGAAACTCCTCCCCTTACTTTAAAGAAGTTTGAGAGCAGTTTTCTCTGCAAAGTTTTGAAGGGTTTTTCCTTTTTATTCTTTGATGATTCCAGGTTCCTAACTAAGTAGGAACCCAGCTAGTTAAGTGGTCACAGGTTTACAGCCCAGCAAAATAAAATGCTTATGGACAGCACCAAAGGGAACAGAAGGCATGGTGATCCCAGCTATGCAGGAAACCATGGGTAGGAGGATTGGAGTTCAAGACCATCAAGGCAAAAACCCAAGACCTTATCCAAAAAAATAACTAAAATAAAAAGGGCTGCGGGTGTAGCACAGTGGTAGAACTTCTATCTAGCAAGCATGAGGTCCTGAGTTCAAAACCCCAGTACCACAAAAAGAAAAAAAAAACCCATAAGGGTATAGACATTATGCTTAATAATGTGGGAATGAAACTCTCATTTAAACATCACTAAGTGACAATAAAGGAATTTTTAAAAGTAACAAACCAGAGAGAGAGAAGTATAAAAGAAGCGAAATTTGTAATGTTAAATGTAAATGAAAACAAATCAATATAGACTCATGGTCTTTTGAAAGTCGTAATGCAGCACTCTGTTTACTGATAGTAAACAGTCCCCAGTGGCACCCAATGGGCAGTCTACTAACAGGAACCAGTGTTCTCTGGAACAGTAGAGAAATAGGTGGTGTCTGGCAGTAGGCAGGGGAAACACCAAAGAGGAGAAAGCACAGATGTACTCACAAAGGCAGACATGTCCAAAGGACACAGGAGCCGGCCTAAGTAGATAGCCAGGCATCAAGAATAATGACTATGGGAATTATTAAATCCCCTGGAAACATTACAGATACATAAAGCTGACCACGGAGTCAACAGAGATGGGAAGGGTTTGGGCTAGACTTCCCCTTTCAAAGGACAGCCTTTGTTAGGTGTGTGCAGTTTATTCAGTGCTACTGTGTGTGCAGTAGGGAACTTGAGTCCTCTGGGGGAACATCTAGTCTTTCTAAATGTTTAGAATTGCATCACGTTAAAATAGAGGGCTAGCTCTGTGACTTCATAGGAATGGTTGCATTTTGGGAATGGAATTGTTAGACTATGTCTTGGGGAGTATGTGACTGCTCACTGGGAGGTGGTAGGGGTTGGGTGGGGAAGGAAATATGCAGAGACTATGCTCTTTGCCTGTGAGGTTGGTTCCGGTGTCTAGCCATTGTTCTAGATGCATTTCAGTTAGTACTGATGGGTACTGAAGGATAAGTCCTAATGCCAATGTATGTTAGAAGTGGGGATAACTCCTACACAGATGTGCTTTTGCTAAGTTTTAGGAAGAGCGGCTTATGAATCGGCCTCTGGGAGCCGTGTTGTCCTGAGTTGGTCACTGGAGGATGAGGAGGGCTCTTGCTGGAGTGTGCACATCTAGAAGGTGGATCTTCATTATAATCAAAGCCACATGAGCATTTCTGGGAAAGCACTTGTGTTTACCGTGCACCTAGTTCATTGTTACACAGCATCTAAGTTTTATAGATGGCCTGAGCAGGCAGTGTATGGTGAAAGGGGGAGCCAGTGGAAGAGCCAACTTGTAAACAGGCTCAAGCAGCAGAAAAGATGCATGTTAGGCACAGAATTGTCACTACCTCCGGGCAATGTGAGCAGCACTTGTTCATTAGGCTGGTGCACAGCGGCTGAAGGAAGCCTATGGGAGAGTTCTGTGCAGGTGGCTGAGATCTCCGGTTTTATGAGAGCCGCTGACACAACAGAGATGCGTTAATTCAGTGGGAGCATACCTGCCTGCTCATATTTGAAGAGTATAGACAGGACAATGAGCTGTCTTATGAACCACGCTTCGTGAGCTCTGCTGCTTTACATCTCATGGTGAATGGAGCATAGAGGGAATGCTGTATTGTAACCCTGCCAGTGCTTCTGTCTAGAGAGGCCTGTTGCCATTTCTGCCTTCAGTGAAATTTTTGTCCCCAAGGAAGGCAGGATTGCAATTTTTTCCTAGCAGATTGAGTTGGTGTAATGCATTCTTGGTTATCAAAATATTCATGTGGCTTTGGGATTTTTGAGTTGGTGAGTATTCAATGTGTTTGAAAAAGCACGCCACAGACCATATGATCTCAGTTAACCTAAAATGGATCATTGTATGTACACATAGGATTTAGAACATTCCAACTGCACTGCTTGTGATTATGGGAGATTTTATTCTTTGCTTCATGTGTTTATTTCCTGTAATGCACATGCTAACTTAAAAAAATAAAGATTATTTTAAAAACCTGGAAAAAAAAAAAAAGACGAATGACTATGAACTGGGAGCGGTGGCTCATACCTGTATACTTGTTACTGGAGAAGTGGAGACGGACAGGATCTCCAGTTCAAACCAGACCAGACGAAAAGTTTGTGAGACCCCCACCTCAAACAATAAAAGAAAAGCTGGGCATATTGCACACCTATAATCCTAGCTACATGGGAGCCATAGGTAGCAAGAGCCTATCTAATAATAATGATGGTAATAATAGTAATAACCTAAAGCAAAAAGTGCTGGAGAACCGGCTCAAGTGGTAGAGCTCCTGCCCAGCAAGTGCAAAGCCTGAGTTCAAATCCCAATACTTAAACATGAGGTAAAATTATAAAACTTATAAAAACCTAGAAACAGTCTTTAAGATTCTGGGCTAGGCACAGACTTCTTAGACAAGACGCCAAAACACAGTCAAGTTAAATTTTTGGTAAATTGGACTTTGTCACAGTTAAAAACTTTTGCTCGTCCAAAGACACCATTAAGAAAATGAAAAGAGGCAGGTGCTGGTGCTCACGCCTGTAATCTTAGTCTCATGGGAGTCAGAGATCAAGAAGATCAAGGTTTAAAGCCAGCCCAGGCAAATAGTTCACAAGACCCTATCTCAAAAAAACTCAACACAAAAGAACGCTGGAGGAGTGACTCAAGAGGTAAAGTGCCTGCCTAGCTGCCTAGCATGTGTGAGACCCTGAGTTCAAACCCCAGTACCCCCTTAAAAAAAACCAAAAAACAAAACCAAGGTAAGGTAATGAAAAGACATGCTATAGACTGGCAGAAGACATTTGCAAGTGACAGACATGTGAAGGACTTGTATATGGTATACGTAAAGAACTACTGCAACTCAACATAAAACAACCCAGTTAAAAGATCGGCAAAAGATTTAACAGACATCTCACCAAATGTTGTCTATTGGAAGACATACAAATGTCAAATAAGCATGCCCACAGTGACACTCAAGAAAAGACTAATGACAAGGAAACAATGTTTGTGCAAGTTCAGTGTAGACACATGCATTTTAGCAAATGTTTTTGATCCGAGTTGGTTGAATCTCTGGATGTGGAACGTGTACATGTGGAGCGTCAAATATACTTAAAATCACTAACAATTGTTCTGTAAGAGTTAAAGCTCACTGAAGTTGATTCTAGCAAAATCCTCCAGCTGGGCTTGAATGGCTAGCTGTGGCAGAGATGGACCCAATTCTTCCTGTCATTTTCTAGAGGAGCTATTTTGCCCTCAGCCACATAGCTAAGTAATGACCTTTATACTTTCTATTTTTGAGCCAGGGTCTCTGTGTGCTGCCCAGGCTGACCTTGAACTTGCAATCCTCCTACCTTACCTCCCGAGTACCTTGGATTACAGGCATGCACAGCATGTCCAGCTGCTATAACTCTTAGATGTATTGTATTTTCTGCTGATAAAATCTGTGACACAACTATGATTATTGTTCTTTGTGTTTAATCCCATGCTGATCTGAAAGCATCACTTTTAAAAATAACCGGGTTTTCTGCTATTACCTACTTCACAGGTAGTAATTCAAACTGACTGTGACTATCACTGTAGTATTTTAACATCTGAAACACTTGTTAGCTAGCTTTCTCTTGCCATACCTGCATGAACGCTATGCTTACAGGGAGAAATCTGAGCTGGCAGCGGGTCAAAGTCAACGGTGGCCAAGGTTGTGCTGACACAAGCATGGAGATGCAGACCTGACCACCATGCTCCATCGCCACCACGGTGGGGGCCTTGCACCCGTTTGCTAAAGGGAACCACGGCCGCCACTGCATCGCCGAGACCAGGGACATGTCTCCCCGCAGTGCTGGACACTGGAGCTCCGGGTGAAGGTGCAAGCAGGAGCCTCTGCTCCCCGGCTTGCAGGTGGCTGGCTGCCCTCTGGCTATCTCCACGTCTCCTTTTCTCTGTCCGTGCATGCTCTTTCTTGGTGTTTGTTTTGGAGGGTACCAGTGATGCTGGGTTAGAGCCCATCCACACGGTCTGATTTGAATTTAATCACCTCTCCCAAGTCCCATCTTTAAATACAATGATGTTCTGAGGTTCTGGGGTTGTGGGGGGGAGGAAGCACCACAACAAACATCTTTGTTGCTCTTTCTCCCAAGTTGGCTTTCCTCTATCTGCATACAGAGCAGTCAGGGCACTTATAAAATGCAAATCTTACCACTTTTTCAGTCTATAATTAGCTAAAAACACTTCAAGGGCACTCAACTGTTCTAGGACACAGGCCAAATCCTCTCCGTGGCTCTCAGTACCCTGCATGAGGTGTCCCTTTCCTCACCATGCTGCTTCCTGGCCACATCCCACTTACACTCCAGACCACAGTGCCTTTCGTGTGTTTGCATGTGTGTGTGTGCACGAGTGCATATTTCACCAGTGTATGTTCACAAAAGACTGCCATAATAAAAACTATTCATGCAAAATCCACCTACCAAGCAACTGCTAAGTTGAACACTAAGTTCAAACCCCAGTACTACCAAAATAAATAAATAAAAGTTAGTAAGTAAGGAGGGGGAGGACTTATTCAAGGTACATGGTATGTATGGAATCCCCTTGTGCTGTTAATGTATGATAATTCAAAAATAAAATAAAATAATAAAGCCAAATTACTCACAAAGAGTCACCGCCCTAGCCCACAGGCACCATGCACATGTGGTGCTTAGAAGTCTCAGCACCCTTTAACAGGTGTTGTTTGAAGACGTGCCCATGCTGAATTTAAGGAACAGGATGAGAAACTGGGAAACCTCATGAAGGCTTTTCCTTCTCAGAGAATAAGTTATTACAAAGTATATATTTCAATAAATCTGAAAGGAAATTCCACCAAGCTTAAGAAACTTCACAGCTTTTCAAAAATCAGAATGTAAAGGGTAAACACAAGCGACGTGGGCAGAACGTGGGTGGCGGCACCCCCCAAATCTTGCTACCTGTTCAGCTCATCCAGACACAGGCGCAGCGTCTCATATGTCGTTAGAGCAATCTCACACTTGCTCTGCTTCACGCGGGTCAGCGCACTGTCTTTCTTGCTGCCATGTAGCACAGTGACTCTGAAGTACCCCCACGTATCCAATTCATCTTTCCAGTTGTAGAGGACAGAAAGTGGAGCGACTATCAAGAACATCTAAAAGAAGGAAAGATAAAAGCCCGTGTGACAACAATGGGATTGGACTTTGGGTACATGATAAAAGCGAGAGCACACAAGGGAGGGGTGAGGATAGGTAAGACACCTAAAAAACTAGCTAGCATTTTTTGCCTTTAACGCAGAGAAACTAAAGCTGATATCTTAAAAGCAAATGAGGCCAATAGGAAAAGGGGACCAGGAACTAGAGAAAAGATTAGATCAAAAAGAATTAACCTAGAAGGTCACACACACGCACAGGAAATCAATGAGTCAACTCCCTGTATAGCTATCCTTATCTCAACCAGCAAAAACCCTTGTTCCTTCCTATTATGGCTTATACTCTCTCTTCAACAAAATTAGAGATAAGGCAAAATAGTTTCTGCAGGGTATTGAGGGGGGGAGAGGGAGGGGGCTGAGTGGGTGATAAGGGAGGGGGTGGGGGCAGGGGGGAGAAATGATCCAAGCCTTGTATGCACATATGAATAATAAAACAATAATAATAATAAAAAAAGCCCGTGTGAAATCCACAGTGCCAACAAGTGCTATTCAGGAATTTGACACTATGGTCAGCATGGAAGACACTCAAAAGGTACTTTTTACTTAAATTGGCTTTCTTTTTTTAAAAAAAAATTGTCCTGGGGATACACTGTGACATTGACAAAAGTTATTACAATATATCATGACTGAAATCCCCCCCTCCATCGTTCTCCCCATCCCCATTCCTGGAATAGTTTCAACTGGCTTTCTACAAGGACAAAACAAAAATCAATACCTCCTTGTAATCCATTCCCAAAAGCACCAGGAGATGTGACAGAAGTAACTCTCCCACAGAGACACGGGAGGACGGTAACTCCCAGAGCCCATGGGCACTACCAACACTCAGAGCGGGCGGGATTTTCTCAGTGTGTGGACTTCTTTTCCATTCCCCAGTCCAGCTCTCTCACATACTCTCAACTGAAGACGTGGAACACAGCCTCCGCCTCTCCTTCTGTCCTATCAAAAACCTTTTGTGTGTCGATTTCCGTAGACTCAGTCTTCCCACCTGTGACCATCGAAAAGTGCTCACATTCTTCTCTGAGGACAACCTTTGAACTCACACAGTGGCTCCCATCCATCCCTCCTTCCCAGCCTGGCCCCGGTGCTGCAAAATTGCCCTGCTTCCCTGCACCATCACTGTTCCATTTGTGATAGTCCACACCCACCCATGAGCAAACATAGTTCCCAGGGTTAAAACACAAAACCATACACAAACCAAACAACAAACCCCTCTTCTTCAACCCTGCATCTCGCTAGCCATTACTGCATCACTCTATTCTCTTTACAGCAATGATCCTAAAGAGCAACCAACACTCACTATCTCAACTGTCCTCCTGTCATCTCTTGAACTCATGCAAACAGGACTCCTGACCTATAGCCTCTGCTATAGTTTGGGCCCCATGTGTTAAAGGCTTGGTCCCCAGAGAGGCAGCAGGACCTTTAAGAGATGAGTCCCAGAAGGATAAGGTTAGGTTGTGGGGGCACGCCCTTGGAGAGAGCACTGAGCTCCTGGCTTCTTCCAGTCTCTATGCTTTGCTCTCCAGCCCTCGTGAAGCAAGCAGCTTCCTGTGCTGTGAAACCCCAGCATAAGGTATACCTGCCACAGACCCCAAAGCAAGCGACCATGAACTGAAACTTTCAAACTGGTGAGCCAAAATAAACCTTTCCTCCTTATAAGTTGTTTGTCCTGGGCATTTTGTCATTGTGACAGAAAGCGGACTCATAGAGCTCCCAACCAAAACAGTTGTGAAGATTACTTAACATATCCGTGTGCTTTTCATATCTGTGCTTTGGGTTCTGCTGTACTTCACTGCCCCAATCAACGCTTTTAATTTGAATGGCTTATTTCTCAGTATGATAATATTCCTAATTTGTTATATTTAACAGGGTTATCAGTAAGTTTCTTTTCTAAAGTTTCATATTTGCCCTACTTGGTAGAGATGAACCAACCAAGCAGCCAGAAAATTCTCAGTTAAATAAAAAAATAAGGCTTCTCTTCTGTGAAACATTTCATCTGGGCCACTTATAACCTCTAAGAAGTGAAAATTGTAAGCATTTTGTAAAGGGAGAAAAGAAAAAGACAATTATCTTCACCCCATCACAAAGCATACGTGAGCACCTTCTCATGCTGGGCTCAGTTCACATACGTCTGCTCTTTGGAGTTTAGCCTGTGATTCTGTTTTCTTCTAGCCTCAAGAAAACAAATCAGGGCTCCAAGTACTAAGTCCAACTACAGTGTCTCCTTTGAATTCCGTATGTGATAAGATGAACATGCTGGGACTCTTAGCAGTTTCCCACAAGCCCAGGAGTAGCTCCTCTACAAGTGCAGTGCCCATACAATACGCAACCTCAAACATTAAAAACAGTTCAGCACAGAATTAAGCAAAAAGAAAACATCAAGGCTACTTTATCTGCTGAAAGAAAACTAGAACTCACAACAAAGGCTAAGCCTCCCATTGCTCTGCACTGCAAAACCATGTTCGTCCACAAAGTTTAAAACTTCTCTTTTTAAATAGCACTTGGGTAAAAGCGAACAAAATTGGAGTCACAGCTAACTTAGAAAGAACAATGAAAAGACTGGTTATCAAGGCTGTGGAATGCAGCCAAAGTAGTAGTCAAAGGAACATTTATAGCTGGAATGGAATTTATTAGAATATAAGAAACACTAAAATGAATTAAAATCCAACTGAATAAGAGAATAATAGCAATGCATCTGATAGCAAGGAACGAAAAGTGTGTACACACACACACACACACACACACACACACACTGATGGGAAGAGAGATAAAAGACGCAGGCAGGAACATAGGGAGGAGAGGCATTCCTGACCACTGAGGAAGCTATTAGGATATTTCACCAAACCAACAAACGAGTATCTTTCTTTATTTCCTTTTCTCCAATCTTTGTTCTTTGTAAATATTTAAACATCTTTAATCATACTTAAATTTTCAAGTGTGACTTTTCCTCTTTTTTCTCTGTCCCCCCCACCTGCTAAATGTCTCAAGTGGCAGGTAAGAGACACACAAGCCTGCAGTAACAATCAGAACCAAAGACCAAGACTGCTTGAGCTCCTCAGCGCTTCAACCACATTAGGATCACTAAATGATGCTCAGGACGCACTAATGATACCAAAGATAAGAAGAGACAACTGAGCAACATGGCACACATCTGCAATCCCAGCTACTCGGGAGGTGGAGGTAGGAAGCCCATGGCTCAGGACTGCTACTAGAGTTAGTGAGACCCTATCACAAAAACAGAATTTTTTAAAAGGGCTGGAAACATGGCTAACATGAGCCCTGAAAACTCTGACTTCAATCCCCAGTACTAATTAATTAATTAAAGCAGTAACAATGACTACACTTCAAGTCAATACTTCTCAGTATTTTGCACAGAAAGGGCCCTTCTGATAGACAAGGCCAAACTTGAACTTTTCAGCAATGCTGTGTGCAAAACTGTACAGAAGAAAACTTCAAGGTAGTAGTTAATTGCATTTGTAAAATTGTGTTTTTCATAAGATCACTTAATCCTTCTCCCTATCTGTTTCCTGGATACTGAGGACAATATAAAGACACATATGTAGAATACACTTCTTCATTGCGCTGTTTCATTAGCAAGTGCTTACTTTTGTAAGAATCTAGACTTTATAAAGACACATTCATGAAGGTGACAGGCAAAGCATAACAAGAACAGCACTCTTGGTCACAAGGCATAGCAGAGCCAGACACAAACCTGTCTTTCTAATGGCAACTTCCCTGCAGAGGCAGAATAGTGCATATTTCTGAGATGTTAATTAGTCTTGTGAGCAACTTTAAAATCAATAGCACACCTTTGTTACCACATCTGTAACTGTTCCCTTTTCATTTTCACATACATTAAAAACAACATAATTGAACACTTCAATTAACTTTATACACACCTCCATGGAAATTTAGCAAATTAATCAAAGTAAACAAAACAATAAATTGAAACCCTAAAAGAAGCTAAAACTCCATCTGTCCTTCTGAGAGAGAACCAAATGTAACCAGCAGATGAGCTGATGTGCTCCCTTTCTTCCCCTGTAGACCTTACACTGGGTGCTTAAATGCACCTATCTGCCCTGCCACGAGGCTTCACGTGCTGACCATCTCTGCATACGTTACCTTTTTTGCTACAGAAGAAGGGAGCTCCTTTCTCATACTTCTTAGTAAAAACTCTGGCATGTTATTTTCCATATCTTCACGAGTTCCCTTTTTATGTAAAACTGCAGCCAGAAATGAAATGACCTGGGAAAAAAAGCCTTTTTCAGTCACCATGTAAAATAAATCATGATATACAAAATTTTACTGCTTACATGACTATCCAAACAGTGGCAAAGTTGTACAAACAGATTTGCTGGGGTGGAGGTGGGAATCAGCATTGATTTTCTTTGTGCTCATTAACAAATGTGTAATGATGTGTTACCTATGAACACAGTGAAAAACACCAAAATCTTCCTGTTACAATCTTTTCCATGGTAGTAAGTTGCATTGACTGGATGAATTTGAACTCTTCAGCTGGGACAGTACCTTATTATTTTTCCTACCTGTGGAAACGATCTCCCCGTATCCTCTATTAGAAAAAACCGTACACATTCTTCTTCCCTATAGAAAGTAAATTCTTAAAAGGAGCAATACTTGGTTCTCTTTATGTAAAAACAAAACAAAACAGGTGGAATGACAGAATGTCACTTTAAGGTAGGCTGATAAAATTCACAAATATACACACCACCTAGAACAACAGCTATTTCCAAATTCCAGTGAGAAAGACAGAAAGAAAAATGGACTCGTAGTCTCACGTAATAGCAGTAGGAAATGTGGAAGCTGTTAGAGGGGGTTCAGATTTTAGCTCTGGATATTTGGCAGCTGTGTGAACTTGGACAAGGCAGTTCACCTCCCTGAATGGCACTGTAAAATGGCAAAAGTGATATTGATAGGGGTATTTCAAAGACTGGGGGGAATGTGTATGGGGTATGCATATGGGGGGAACTGAGCATTACTTTAAAGTAAATTATAGAAATATTAAAACCTACAGATAAAATCATGAGAGAATTAGAAAAACTGTAGAAAAAAGTAATTTTAACATCAGAATTTCAAATAATAGAAGGAAAAGAATGGTAATGAGAAGTTGAAAAAAATAAAAGGTGACAATTTTCAAAGAACTGATTTAAAAAAAAAAAATCAGTCCATAGATTCAATATCTACTAAGAACCCCCCAAGGAACAACCCCAAATCAACAGCTAGCAAAAATCCACAAGATGCTTCATAGACTAAAAGTGACACATTTTAAAATAATGTTATAAGTGGCCAGAGGAAAAACAATGCAACAGCTGGACAAAAACATGCAAAACAATTAAAGACAATGTATAATAGAATGTTTTCAAAATGCTAAACAAAGCAAGAGCAACCTGGATTTTATACTCAGTGACAACATCCAAGAATGTTCAGTGATGATTCTCAGATGGCCAAAGATCTAAGCCAATCCACTATCAGAAGAGCCACAGTAAAGACAGTAACTGGGATGTTTCCAGACACGAGGAAACGGTACTAGATAGAAGACCAGTGACCAGGCAAAAGTCAAGAGCAACAAACATGACACACACAGGACACAGAAATGCATACGGACATTATGAAACCATAATAAAATGTCTGCCTGAGACATTTACAGACATTAACAGAAGAATTAAAAGCTACAACAACTATTGTATCTGAGTTACAGGGAGCACAAGTAAGTTATAAGACTCCAAGAGGAAAGAAAAGTACTTATTCATATTAGATTTGGTAAGTCAGAGATGTCTGCTGAAGAATCGGACATGGTGGTGCACACCTGTAATCCCAGCTGCTTGGGAGGCAGAGACAGGAGGATCGTGGTTTGAGTCCAGCCAGAAAAGAGAATAGTCAGACCGCACCTTAAGAACAAGCAGGGCAGAGGTGCACCCCTGTGGTTCTAGCTACCTGGAAGGCAGAGGTAGGAGGGTTGTGGTCTCCCCCCTCCCCCGCCCCGGCAAAAGTACAGGCCTATCTGAAAAACAATCCAAAAGCAAAAGGACCAGCAGTGTGGACAAGAGGTAGAGTGCCTGCCTGACAAGAGTAAGGCCCTAAGTTTATCCCAAGTACCGAAAAAATACAAGATGCCTTCTGCAAACTCTGGGCTAACCAGTAGGAGACAAGTAAGGGGGTAATAGTGTAATACAAAACAATCCATCCAAAAGAAGGTAAAGAGGAAGAAAATCAATGACACAGAGCAAGTAAAGAAGAAACAACAATATCAACAAAAATATTTTGGATTTATGTTTAAATAAAATACAACAAAAATTTAAATAAAATAAAAATTAAATAAATACAATTAAATAAAAACAACAAAAATATTTTGGATTTATGTTTAAATCCAAATAAATCAGAAAGCGTATTAAGTGAATGGACTAAGCGCTCAAAAGAAAAGACTGTCAGACACATAAATACACATGCCACTTACAAGGAGACATCCAAAACAACACATTGAGAAAGTCATGGTATAAAAATGGCAACATATAAGCCAGGCACGCAGAGCAAAAGAAAAACGCTGATACAGCTACATTAATATCATATAAACAAGGCTGTGAAGCAGGAAGCACTCAATTAGAGAGACATACTTGAACTTAATATTGATAAAAAGCTAACTCACTAGGAAGTTACAGAAAGTCCAAAACTGGCAAATAAAGAGAAATTTGCTAAAACAAAGAGAGACAAATTCACAAGCACAATAGCACATTTTAGAATAGCTCAGCAACACAACAAAGACATAGATTTGAGTACCATGGCTAGCAAATTGGACCTGATGAACACAAAACACAACTGATTTCACACACACATGAAATCGTTACCAATGGTGACATTCCAGGAGTGACAGCTAATCTTGACAGTGAACTTGACTGGACTGGGATGGCCAGGTCACTAAAGCACACCTCTTGGCATGTCATGAGGACTCTGACCGAACCTCGGGTTTAATCCACGGATGGGTTCCAAATCTGACAAAGCTATTGGGAGGTGGGAGAACTGGGGAAGGAAGGGCCTGGGTGGAGGAAGTGGAGCACTGGGTGTCTTTAAGGGGTCACTGTCACTCCTCTTTGCTTCTTGGCTGTAAGAGGTGACAGCCTCCTCTGCCATGCCTCCCTCCATGACGTTCCTACCTTGCCATGGGCCTAAAGCAACAGAGCCAGCCACAACTGAAACCTCTTAAGCATGTGCCAAAATAGATCTATTCTCTTTTAAACTGCTCCTCAATTTGTCACATGGACAAAAGTCTGCCTAATACACAGCAAGTCTTCATACATTTTAATAGGTAGAAATGATACAGAATGTTTTGATCCCAATGCAAGAGAAATAACAAAAATGTAAGCAAAAAAAAGTCTAATGTTTATAATATAAGGAATACACCTCAAGGAAGAACTCACAATGGAAATCCAACTTGCAGACTCCAGCTAGGGTGCTGTCTGAGGAACTTATGGGCCCTCACGAGGAGAAAAAGACAAGCTAGTCATCAGACAACCACGATTGCTCAAAAACTTACTGAAACACAGGCAATGTAACACAAAAGGCAGAAACGAAACAAAAAAAAGCATCCGATAAAAGGTTGAAAAACACAAATAGTCATTCTTGGAAAATATTTTTAGAAGTAATAAATCCCTGACAAAATTGATAAAGAAGAGAAGCCAAAAGAAAAAAACACACAAAATATGCATATATCTTTGCCAATAATGTTTAAAACTTACATGAAATAAAGAAACAGACTTATCAAAATCAACACAAGAAGAAAGAGAAAATTTAGGACTGGAGGTGCAGCTCAAGTGGTAGAGCACCTGCTTCGCAAGCATGAAGCCCTGAGTTCAAACCCCAGTCCCATCAAAAATAAATACATAAACAGAAAATGTACATGCCCATATAACCATCAAAGAAGCCAAAATACATACATACAAGCCTTTTGCGAAGAAAATTAGGGCCCACGTGGCTTTGCAAACAAGTCTACCTAGTGCTTCAGAAAAAGAATAATGCTCACCTTAAACAAACTGTTTCGTCATATAACCTTGAGAAGAAAACCTTACTCATGCATAAGCAAAACTCTTACTAAACTATTTTAGCAAACAGAACACAGAACTAAGTAAGAGAAATACCTAGGAAAAACCATTTGAGTGCATTGTGCAGTGAGAATTTGGTTTGACTTAGAAACTTAGGAGTCGGGCAGGACTAACTGGGTCATTTTAAGGCATTACACTTAGCATTCCTAGCCCTTACTTTCCTTAAGGCGAGAACAAGATGACTCACTACTTTACAAGGAAGGTGGATTTTATGTGCAGAGGTACACTGACTTCAAGCACACTGTGAAAAATTGAGAACGAATATTTTATTATTGATCAGCCACTGGAAAAACAAAGCAAAGAATTTGTGTTGGTCAGTTTGCTGTCTTTGTGACAAAATACCAGAGGTGAACAGCTTCAAAGGAAGAAGGATTTTATTTCACGGTTTCAGAGATTTCAGTCCATGGTTGGTCCAGTCACTTTGGGCCTGTGTGCGGCAAGCAGACAGGGGAGTGCTACTTTAATATGAGATAGAGTTTGGAGAGTATGCCAGAAATGGGCATTTCATCAGGATAAGCAGTAAATTCAAGACACATAACAGCAATGGGCTTTATGATCCTGATATCAGTGCTTGAAAACACTGAAGATAAAATCGACAGGTGCACAACAGCAGGAGGCAGGCGATTTGAGCTTCTTTCTGCCAGCAGTCACTGGCATGTCATGAGGACACAGACACTCTGACGTGATCTCAAGTGGCTAACTGACCGCGGCAGAGTGTACGTTCTCTTTACGTGTGCCTACCACATTCGGTAAGATAGGCCAGAAAGTGTTTCTCAAACTTTCAGAACACTGCAGTCTTTCAGGGTGTGTTCTTCAAGTACTGCAGAACTAGAAATGATTATGGCAAGATGGCTAGGAACAAAGTAAGTATTGGCAAATCAAACGTAAGTGTTAACTACCATAGGGCCAAAGGGAAAACCACAGTGCATACTGGAAAATATTTGAATTATATCAAAATGAAAACACTTCAAAATTTGTGGAGTACAGGAAAAGCAATGTTTAGAGGGAAATTTAGACCGTAAGATGAAAGGAATGAAATTAATGACACAGGGTTCTATTTTAGTAAGCTAGGAAACCAGGAGCAAAATGCTCTCAATAAGGAGGAAAACATCGTAAATAACTGCAGAAATCAAGGAAATTCCAAACAGACAAACAACAGCGAAAATGAAAGCTAAAAGTCAGATATTGAAAAGAATCAACAAAATAAATAAATCTTATTAGAAAAACAAGAATAAAATAAAAACAATAAAAAGTAAACATACAGAGCTGGTGGAGTGGTTCAAGAGATAAAGCACCTGTCTAGCCAAGTGTGAATCTGACTTCAAACAACAAAAACCACAAAAAAAACAAAAGGAACTTACATAGACAGGTATCACCCAGATCCCACAAACACTAAAAGGTGACAACACAAAGCCGGGTGGAAGTGAAGTCAACAGAATAAACACAGAAGACCAGAAGCAACCCTAGACACATGGACTGGGCTCATCATGGCGAGGTGGTGACGAGATGCTCTTTTCAGTAAAAGCTTCAGGACAATTAGGCACATACAGAAAAAGGGGATTTGGAGGTCTTCCTCACGTTGCACTCAGAAATCAGTGTGGGGGCTGGGAATCCTAGGGTGAAAGTCAACAGTAGAAAACTAGAATTGAAGAGAGAGTACCTTCATGACCTCAGGATACAGGGAGAATTAAGCAGAACGCTGAAAGCTCTAACCATGAAAGCACAGACAGATAAAGCTGATTACTTTAGATTAAGCATGGGGTGGTGTAGTATACTGGGGAAATGGAAAAGATGAATTCTTTTGGAATAGAAAGGACTACCCATGCTCACTGTGTCTGCAAATTGACAGTTTCTATCCAAATTCAAAGTGCAAATGTATATGATCCAGAATTCCACTATCCTACAGATCCCTCACTATCTGTCACATTAGAAACAGGCAACAACACAAAAGCCCTTTCCCCTAGAGGAATGGTTAACTACATTACAGAGGACCTATTCTATGGTATGCAGTAATTTAAATGAATGAGGTAGGTCTTTACATACAGACACAAAGATCGCCCAAACTTATGTTTAAGGGAAGAAAGCAACATCAGAATAGCATATAGAAAGAATGACCTCATTTTATTTATTAATACCCATAACACTCATTAAAATTATAACTTGTTCAACAAAATAAAAACAGATTGTGCTTCATAAAATGAAAAACTGTTGTGCATCATAGTATCAGGAAAGTTAAAAAGACAACCCACAGAATGGGAGAAATATTTACAAATCGTGTATCTGATAAAGGTTTAGTATCTAAAGTATATAAAGAAGTCCTATAACTCAACAATAAAAATGACAAGCCCAGTTAAAAACCAACTTGAATATTCACTTCTGAAAGACGCACAGGCAGCCATGACATATGTTCAACATCAGAGGCTACCAAAGAAATGCGAACCAAATCCATAGTGAGATGCCACTCCACAGGCAGCAGATGGCTTCAGGACAAGTGCTGGCACTGATGTGGAGAAACAGGAAACCTGTGCTGTTGGTGGAAACGTGAGATGGCATAGGCACTGTGGGAAAGGGCACACAGGTTCCTCAGAAGGAAATGAAACATCGCTATCACCACACGACCCTGCAATCCCATTACAAAGTGAATACACACATACACGTATGTACATGTATGAAATGAAAACATGTACTCACACAGAAACCTGCACACTGTTTACAGAGGTGGTATCCCTAGCAGCGAGAAACAACCCAAGTGTCCATCAAAGGGCGAAAGACCGCACTGTGTGACAGGCACAATGCAAAGTCATTCGCCCACAGGGAGGACAAAGGAGTGAAGTACTGATGCAGTGCAACTTGGTGAGCCTCAAAACACTGCAGCAAGTGAAAAGGGCCAGACACAAACACCCACACGCTGTGTGACTCCTTTTGTGTGAGCCATTTAGTCATGCAGATGCACAGAGGCAGAGGAAATGACAGTGGTTGCCAGGAAAGGGTGCTTTGCTGTTTTGTGAAGAAGCTTTAAAACTAGAGAGGGGGTTCCCTCGTGCTATGCATGCACTGAAATGTGCCCTTTAAAATGGCAAAGTGGCTGCTAAAAAAAGTATAGCTTTTAGAAGAATGCATTTGTGTGTTATCACACAATCAGAATGGTTTTTGTTCTTTAAAAAGCAGAAACTGTAATAAAGTGTCAAGCTAGTGCATACCAACGGTTCAATAAACACTAGCTATTTTTGCAGCACTGTTCCATTAAACATAAGGAAGCTTTTTGTTCCATGTGTTCCATTTTGTTTACTAAAATAAAGTAGATTTTGAGCAAATTATGTTTTCCAAAAGATAGTAAAATAATGACATACAAGAATGGTCAAAATGTCCTGAGCTTTAAAAAAATCCTGACAAAATTTGCATTCTAATTTGCAGGAATTAAGGCAAAGCTTTGGGTTCTGACCAACCAGCTTGGTAATAGTTTTGTGCCCGTGGGCAACTGGCATAACCTCTCTGTGAACCTGAAGTGTCCATCAATCACACCCAATTGACCCAGAGGTTTAACAGAAAATGCCTCCACAGAGCCTGGCACGCAGGGATAACTCAACACTAGCCAGACCCACATAACCATGCTTTTTACCTACTACACAGCAGGCGCTGTGCTGGGTGCTGGAATAGTCTAGACTACTGTGGTACTCAGCAATGTGGAATCAGCTGATTTGGGGTGGCAGCAGGTGGAAGGCTGGGCGGTGTGCTGAAGGAACGTGGGAAGAAAGCCAAACACAGACAGAAAACGCAGTGACCCAGCACTCTAGGCGAGACCGAGCTGAGCAAACTGGCCGTGTAGGACCCAGCAGGGGAGCACATGACTGAGCTGAAGCACTGGACAAATTAAACATTTCTCCTATCACTTAAGCTTAGCTTAAAGCTATTTATGCATTGTATTTTCAAATATGCAATACGGGTTAGAATTTACGGAATTTATTGATGTACATATTAACAATATTTTGGGTTCTGACCAATTCTTGAAATATAATACTGAATCATGGAAAAAGGTTCTGACGAATTCTTGGAATATAATACTGAATCATGGAAAATGTATAATTAAAAGTTGGAGTGCGAGGGCCCTGACTAGAAAGGGGCATGAAGAAGCGCTGGAGGTGAGGGTCTTTCTGCACCTTGACCAGCATGCTGGTCACGCCATGCAGACATTTGTCATAAGGTGTGTCAATTATACTGTTTGTAAGTATACCGTAATATACACATACTTATGTTGCTTTTATATATATATATATATATATATATATATATATATATATATATAATATATGTATATGTACATGTGTATATATATATATCTGTGTATAATTTTTAATTTTAGGTAACCAATGAAAGGCAAAAAAGATACCTATTAGACACTATATGACAAGTGAAACGAAGTCATGGAAAGACCTCATTAATTGCTCTTAACTCAACTATGGATTGTTTTATTATAGGAAAAAACATATTCTTAATTATGTTACCTCATAGTTCAATCTGCTCAGCTATACAACACAACATATAATCTTAATTCTAACATCATTTGTCAAATTCCTTAGAATAGCTGGCGTGACAGGCCTGCAATCCTAGCATTTGAGAGGTAGAAACAGGATTGCAAGACCAGCAAGATGTAGTTTCAAAAAACAAACAAAACTTCCCTTAAAGAACATGAAATACGTCTTTTATTTATTTAAGAATCTCAGATCCGGGTTAGGCAAGGGGGCGGAGGTTCATGCTTATAATCCCAGCTACTTGGGAGGCAGAGAAGAGGGGGAATGGGAGCAAGGTCTGAGACCCGCTTGGGCAAAAAGTCAGCAAGACCCTATCTCAACAAATAAGCTGCATGTGGTGGTACAGGCCTGTGGTCCGCTCTGTAGTTTCGCTACTCAGGAGGTGGAGGTAGGAAGATTGTGACCCAAGGTCCAACTGGGTGGAAGTAGGGACCCCATCTAAAATCAAAGTAAAGCAAAAAAGGGCTGGAGGTGTGTCTCAAATGGTAGATCGCTGCCTTGCAAGTGCGAGGCCCTCAGTTCAAACTGCAGTACTGACAAAAAACAACAACTAACAACTCCCATCTTTGAAATTTTAGAGAAACTAAATTTGTAAGCTCTAATTATGAATCACCTACAGTTAATTCAATAAATACATTAATGATTTCCTTAAAAAACATTTTCACCTCCTTCTGACACTAATAGTCGACACTACCTTCTGACATTGCCCCTGCACTACAAAGTAAGTTGAAGTGAAAATAGTTACTTTAGTTGAGAATACACACTAAGGACAGGCAAAGTAAATCACTGACAAACTCTTAGCTCTATATGATGATAAAGTTAATGCCAGAAAACGATACATCAGTACCCAAGGGGGGAGGGAAGAGAGAGAGTGGAAAGACAGGGCAGGTGGGTTTTAGGAACCAGAGCTGTCGATGGCACTCAGCATTTCTACCCTGATTTCTGTGGACTGAACTTTGTCACAAACCCCCTGACATACAGGAGACTGGGGAAACACAGGCTCTGTCATGTGGCCCCAACTCAAAGCCAAAGGGAATGTGCATTTTGGGCGAAGGTCTGCCCATCTCTGTCACACTCTACTGAGACAGTAGCGGCTTATCAAAATCTTAACTCCAGAAGATGAGTATCAAACTTACAATGCAGGTTTAGAAAACCAATCTGCAAAGAAAAAGCCAGAATGTGCTTTACTGTGGACTAGTTTTACACTTGTTTATGGATGAAAAGAACATAAATAAGTATTTAAATCTGCCACCTCTGGAATAGTAAAGGCCTAAAGCTGCATTTCAGAAAGAAACCCTACTCTGGGAAAGTGTTCTGTTTTTATAGGCATTCCTTCCTAAACTCTGCCAAGCCAACAATTTTATAGGCATTTCTCCTCACACACAGTCAGCTCATGGCAGAGTAAAAGTGAGGCTATGAAATGGTGCAAAAACCTCCCTTAGATCCAAGCAGAAAGAAGGCCTGGCAAAACTACTTATTTCTCACAGGACAAAAAGGAAAGGATACACACATTACTTTTTTCATCTCCCTGGGACATAAAAAGATACAGAGAGTGTTCAGATTCACATGTCACAAAGTATGATGACTTTTATTTGCTTATAAAACCAACAAACAAAAAACCCATACTGTTTTCAAAGAAAGCCTAGACCATCTCTCTTTACCAAGCTCTATTCCTGCGATCTGAACCACAGACCAAAACCAGAAACACAAACTCATCTTTCAAATGCTACATTTTTGTCATGGCAGTAACCTTTTACATTGGATATTATAGTATTTTCATGATAAAAATAAAAATATTGTTTTTCTTACTACTATAATCACCAATGAACATGACTTGTGATCCAAATAACCTTCCAATTTTTGCACAGCTTTGAATCTATTAATGATCATATTACCTAAACTAGCCTAAGCAAGCTTTAGTTATCAGTGATCCTACCATTTTTCTCAGGCTTGAGGTTTACCATACAGACCTTCTGAAAATGATAACCCCCAGTAAGTAATGACATCTTTGATGATGTAATACCTAAAAGTGCAGAAATAAATACTCAGAAGTCTTCATGATTTGCAAAATTCTATTTCTGCTGCTCAAAAGGTACAACAGTAATCCATCTCCTTCCCAGAGCGGTAGGGAAGGAAGTATGTAAGACGTGTCATTTTGCACTTGCCGCACAGTCATCCTTAAGACTCGGCGCTTGCCAAAGCCAATTCCCTCATTAAGATTAAAAAATAAGTCATTCTGAGTCAATGAATTCGAGTTCTTCACTTTTATGATAAGCATTTCAAACACTATACTAGGCCTAAGTCTTCAATTAAACGGTCCTAATGGTATCACTCAAATTAGTCCTTTCAAAGCAAAGGATGAAAATATGAACCTTCCTCTGGGTCCTTCCTTGACAGCTCAGGCAGACTGACTCCTCCCCTGATCCTGTCAGACTACAGGACACCCCTGAGCTACATGTGTTCATATCCTTCCAGTGTAACCTCTGGAAGAGCAGTGATCACACACGTTTATAGTAGGCTGTCATGTGCGACCACGTTAGGCCCTGTGTGCATGTTTAATAAATGTCAGCTGACTGAATGAATGGATTAGGATCAGTGAGAGGCATTTAGTTCACTGTACTCATGAAGTTGATAGGCAGCAGAGTGCAGAGGGAGGGGAGTGAGATCCAGACTGAGAACGAAGGTGGAGATGTTCTGGTTATGACTTGCATTGGGAGTCACTTAGTGTTCTCATGCCTGAGTTTCTTCATTTACTAAGAAGCTGAACATGAGTATCGCTAATATTTTCAGTTCTGAAAATTTATTATTTCTTAAAAACCGACAAGTCACATGGAATAAACACTCTCTTAACAAACGTCCACTGAGCTAACACCCAGATTCACCAACATTTTCTGCTCCTCTGAAATGCAGCCTGAGCAAGGGCTCTCAGACCTTGGTGGGAGGGTGTGCTAGAACTCAAGTTGCTGGGCCCTCCTCCCTACCCCTAGACGTCTATGCACTGTGTCTGGGACAGACCCAAGAATTTACTGTTGTGACAAACAGCGCTGGCCCAATGATCACCTAGAAAGGCCAGTGAGGGTCTGGTTGCCAAAGGTCAGGTTCCCAGACTTGTATAGTCCAGTTGAAATTGCTTATTATAATGGATTAAATGTCATGCATGAAGGAAATTACCTGTTGAATGAGGTGTGAGAATTTGGTGAAATTCTGGGAAATTTTCATAAAAACCTTGGATTTTGTACTTGGATTCCCTCCCAAGTATGTTTCAGCACATCAGGTAACATGAGCTCATGAAACAAAATCAACCACGTCAAGAACAGTCTTATAAAATGGAAAATAAAGGGAATTTTTTTGGCACTGTGGGCTTCAGCATGAAAGTTGGTGACCAAATGGTGCCCTAGAATTTGAGCTTTATTTACTAATTTAGGGTGGTGGCTCCCGAACTGCAGTGGCTTTTTACAGCACCCTCATGTTTCTGATCAGGAGGGTGAACGCACACTGGCTAGTCACAGATGGGCAGTGAACAGGAGTCTGGCATATGCAGAGAAGAGAAGAGAAATGTACTTTATCTTCCTTTAGTAGTCATCCACATATCTTGGTCACAGATGGTAGTTCCCAGAAGCCTCCTCTCTTTGTTCTTTCCAACTGCTGTCTCTCCTAAGAATGCAAGTCCATGCACTTCACATACCTTTACTGACCACCTCCCAGGGGCATGGCTTTCGACTACCTGAACTGCCAGGGCTGAGAGGAAGCACAGCTAAGGGTAGCATGCCAAGTTCTGAAGGACTTCACCTTTGCCTGGCTTTTCACGCTTCAGCTTCATACACAGTAGCATTATAAGGCTACTTTTAGAAACCACACTTAGTTTTTCACTTACCTTGAAGTTGCACTAACCCACGAAGAGACCTTAAATTCAATTATTAGGAAGGAAACGCACAATGACTGAATCACAAACTAGGCAAACACTCTGACAGTCCAGAGTGATTATTTAGTATAACGTTTAGGTTCCAAATGCTAATCTTTTAGAATCACGAATTCCTCTGAAAAATCTAAGGAAAGCTAAGGACCTGAGCAATTCTACCAGGGCTCCCAGTAATCTTGGCTTTCACCACTTATATCCTCCTGTTGAGTACAACTGATCTGCCAACTTCCCTCTAGTGAGCAGTGATTAGGGTGCAAGACCGTGACTGTCATCTTACTTGCTCTCCCATGAACTGAGCCACCACACTCTGAGGTGCTCCAAGAGACCCCTGTGCAGGAAGCCAAGGAGACTCCACCCATCAGTTTGGGAGAAAACTAGGGCTGAACACTACTCCAAGCACATGTGCTAGGAAGTGCGTCTTTCCCAGTCTGCCCTGATGACTGCAGCATTGTGAGAGGCAAAGCAAGAGGACCCAGCAAAGCTGCACTGGATCCCCATCACAGAAGCCTTGAGGTGTGTATCCACGTAACCTGCTGGACTCAGGGGTCCTTTGTTTTACAGAACACGTAGCTGACGCAGATGTCCTCTGCAGAAGAATACTAGTCTACAAACTCTGGTGCACATTCTAGGGAATAAGATGGTCTCTCAAAGGCTCTGGGATTCTAGATTAAGAAACTAAGAAACTTCCGATATGATATACTCCAAGCCATATGCACAAAAAAGCCTGCAGGAATCAATGTCGTCATCTTTTACATTACAGTAAATTCCTTCAGTATTATTAGAAAGATTACTTATAGTATAGTTGATGTCTTAGTAATAACATCACCGAAGGTAAAAGCAAACCAAATTATACCAAAACATTATTTTTGGTATTAAGTGCCAGAGTAAACACTAAGCATTGAGGACAAAATAACTGAGACACCACCTCAATTCTGAGACTGTAAGACTAGTTGAAGACAAAAACAAATATACAGATGCACGCACACAAATACCCATCCTGAGTTGGAGTACAAGCAGAGGTTTGCATATGGCACCCACTCTGGTACACAATATAATGACCTTGCTGAGACTCAATTGTAAAGTAGTGAAAATAAATACCTGAACTGTTTTCCCGAGTCCCATGTCATCACCGAGAATACACCCTCTTCCTCGGACATAGTGGCCATAGAGAAACTGGGCTCCTTCTCTCTGGTAGCCTCTCAAATACCTATTAATAGTGTAAGGAATAGCATCTCCATCTTTGGATAAATTAAAAGCACTAGCAGACGACGGAACTTTTCGGTCTGGGAAATAAGGTTTTTCCAAATCTTCATCATCAAATATAAAATTCCTGGGGCACTCTTTAATAGGTTTTACTTCTTGAAGCTGTTTAAGAGGTATTCTTCTTTCTTGAAAATCTGAATATAAGATAACTGCAAATGACTTCCCGCTTTCATCCACTGTGACAGATTTTATGCTTGCTTCACAGAGTTTTTCACTATCTGGAGAAGGGGCAAGACATCGTTCTCCTGGATGCCATCTGTCTATAATAATAAAGAAGAAAATAAAAATGTCAAAACTACATATAAAGTAATACCTCATTTATCCACTGCTATCAGAAAACAAGTTGAATTACAGGTACAGATATATTCCTAAAATACCCTATGATATGTTCTCATATAATAAACAGTATAATGAGTAAATAACTCTTCTTCCTATGATTCTTATCTTGCCTGTATGTCGTAATTTCTCCTGGAGTTTTAAAAATTATACTGCTTGACACCATCTCTGGTGATTCTGATCCAGGGAATATGGGCGCCACGGGATTTGGTTTTACTATTTTGTTTGATGCTATTGTTGAGTTCAAATGATTCTGACACACAGCCAGGGTTGAGAACCACTGATTTAAACACTATGACTGCCTCACAAGCATTGTAGACGTCATCATCACTGGCTAGAATAAGAGTATGACTGGGGTTCAATTCTCTGGACGGCTATGCTTCTGTAGTCTGTCTGTCTGCTTTTTTATAGTTGTCCTACCTCCTATTTCTGGAGACAGGTGTTTCTTCTCATTGTCAGTATTGCTGCTTTTAAACCAGTGCTTCAACTGTGTGCAACTAGCCAAGGGAGCCTCCAATTCAACCACAGAGTGATGGATATGAAGAGCTGGCTACTATTTTTTTGAGTCTGATCTCCATTCTATGCTTGCCCATATAGCCATCCACTTTCTTTCCTACAGTACTGTGGGGAAAGGAGTCCCTCTAGAGCAGTCTACTAGTACAATTAAAAGATAGTGAATAGAGAAAGCTAAACACAATTTTCTAAATGGAACTTCTTACAACAAGAATCCAAGAAGAATTACATGGCAATAAGTGTAAGATTATTGGGAATTATTTGTCTTACATGTTTCTCACTGACAGTACCATTAGTAGTTCCCTAAGGTCTTGTTTTTTTGTTTGTTTTTTTTTTTTTTTTTTAGCAGTACTGGGGCTTGAACTCAGGGCCTACACCTTGAGCCACTCCACCAGCCCTTTTTTGTGAAGGGTTTTGAGATAGGGTCTTGTAGAACTATTTTGCTGGCTTTGAATCATGATCCTACTGATCTCTGCCTCCTGAGTAGCTAGGATTACAGACATGCGCCACCAGCACCTGACTCCCTAGGGTCGTCTTGACGATCTCAAATTAGATCTTCATAACATTCATGATTACAATGACATGTTTATGTCTTAAGCAAGAATAAGTCATTATGACATTTCTCATCATTTGTTCCTCAAAAGTAAAACCATTATTCCTACTAATTTTGGTGAGGTTATTATACCACAATGATCATAAGAGCAAATGGAAATCTGTTCTCCCTTTTTAACCTTTGGATCCAAACTATTTGAGAACTGTTATATTATTCTCAAAGAGTTTTAATGTGGAATACCCTGATCTATTCTACAGGCAAAACAACATACAGGGAAATGGGTCTTGTTCTCAGAGAAGTACTGTTCGGCCTTAAATCTAAAGATGCCTGGGGCCTCAGTCATTCTGAACACACCGCTTGTTTCACATGGCCTGTTTGCCTCCCCAGAAAATGCCTCTCACTTTTTAAGACTCAATTCATTAATTTATTATTCCACATGTGTTTTAAGCACCAGTTGTTCACCAGATATTGTACCACAGATATTGAAGAAAACCGATGTCAAGAATGATGGTGACTAGTCTTTCTGCACCATGTTAACCAGGATCGTTTACAGTCAATTTTCCAAGGCAGAAAACTCTCAGCCCCCCCCCCCCCCAATCCTCTTGTCATGTTACTTCCACATTCAGTCCATCAGAATGTCTTTCTGGTTCTACTTCAAATACACATCACTTTCCTCCATGCCACTGTCTCTCTAAAGCAAAGGCTGGCAAACTTTTTCTGTTTGCCAGTTATTAGCTACTTGCTAAATTAGATTTTGCAGGCCAATACATTCTCCTGCCTCTGTAAAGCCAAAAAAGCTACAGACAATACCTCAACAAATGGACATGGCTGTGCCCTAATAAAACTTTATTTATAAAAGTAAGTTTGGTCCCTGGGCAGTAGTTTGATGACCTTTGCTCTAATGCATGCCACCATCAGTGTTCTCCTAAATTACTCTAAACCCATCTCTCTGCAACCAGTCCACCTTAATGGAGGAAACCCCATTACTCTCTTAGTTTTTTATTACCTCTGTAGTGCTTATCACAATGTTTAATTATTGTGTTTACTTCTTTCTGTTTCTTCTCTTCTACCAGAGGTAATTTCCCTTCCAAGAAAAAAGTGCGTATTGTTCAAAATTTTATCCCAAGGACTACACAGAACACTCAATAAATAAACATACTGAATTTATTAATGAAAACAGACTCTTGATATATAAGAGAAAGGATACAAATATGTAGTTGGAAGAAGAGCTCTGGAAGAACAGAGTGCTGTGAGAAGAAAGCATTGGGGACTACATTTAAAGAAAAATGTCTCGGGTGGCACAGCAGGTGGAAACGCCTGAAGGGCATCACAGACGGATGTTTGGGTCTTTTTGGCTCCTGAGTTTGGAACATTTCTGGAGCTAAATAGATTCAATCAAATTTGAGCTAGGGGTGAACTTCTCGGTATGCAATCTCCAAAACGTAAACTTGCTAAAACTGGGAGGATTTTCTGTCGGGTGAAATGGGGACCAGGGGTAATGGTCCCTCCCTCCGTGCTGTTTTTAAACACGGCAAGCGTGCTCCCACCCGGGGCCCGTGACCTTCTGCTCCTTCACCAGCACCCTCCCCCTAAGTTCTTTGTGTAATAACGGCAAACTGCAGTCTGAACAGGCCAACCTCTGTCCTACTTACTTAACCGTCTACCATTCACGGACTGGGCGCTCGCTAGGCGCAGGCGCGGGGTGGGCAGAAGCGCTTTGCACACGTCCCACCTCACTTAATAATCACAAAAACCCAGCAAGGATCACTACTTCACAGATAAGGAAACCGCGCGGAACTGCTGGGCGAGGAATTCAGAGGCAGCCCTCGCTCCAAGACCATGTCGCCCTGCCACCAAGAGGGTCACAAGCTGCAGCTGTCCCTCAAAAGGGAAAAACCTGTGCCGGAAGTGCACTGGCATCCGGGGTCGACGCGCCGCGGTGGACAGGTGTCTAAAAAGCCCGCACCGGAAGTGCACTGGCGCACCGGGTACCAACAAGTGTCTGGAAGGGAAGACCTGCACCGGAAGTGCACTGGTGCGCAGGGTCCGACGCGGCGGACAGGTGTCCGAGGGACGGAAAACCTGCACCGGAAGTGCACTGGCGCGCAGGGTCCGACGCGGCGCAGAGGACAGGTGTCCGGGCAGGGAGGCGAGCTCGCAGCTCATACCTTTGCGGGCGCACTCCGCGCGGGGCGTCGGGACAGAAGGATCCATCGGGCCGGGGGCAGGGGCCTGACTGAGCCGTCAACTGCACTCCACACCCAGCAGGCGACGGAGGACGGCGAGAAGACGGTGGGCGGCCCGGCCGCGCCCCACACCACCTCCCGCCGCCCTCCGAACATCGCCCCCCTCCCTGGAGCCCGAAGCCGCAGGGCGGGTGGGGTGCAGAAATTGAGCCTAAGGGGGCCGGGAGACGGGAACGGCAGCGCCCGAGCTGGCAGGGTTGCGGTGACCTTGGCGCCTCGCGCTCTGCCGCAGGGGAAGGACAGGTGGTGGACACCGCGACCCCTAAAGTTCCCTCTGCACGTCCGGCCTCCCTCGCTCTACCTCCCACCGCCACTGCCCCTCCTTGACTCAGGAAAATATCGCGAGAACGGACCTCCGAACTGTCACCAAGATACCGCGAGACGACAACCTTCGTTTTGTGGGCGGGGCAATCTTCCCTCTCCGAGGGGAAACCTCGCCACAAGGTCCCGCGATAGTTGAAAGTATCGCGAGCCTTGGGCCTTGCCGATGCGGATCTTGCTGCAGGGTCGCTGGAGGGCCTTTGGTCTGTTGCCTTTGTTTAAGGGCCGGTAAGGACCGTCGTTCCCGCGATCGTGGCGTTCTGCCTTATCTGTGCTGTCGTGTGGTCGGATGCCCTGCACTTTGGGAGGCCAGACACGCCCCTCCTGGAGCGCGTTTTCTTGGGTCACGCACTTTTGAATACATTGTAACTTATGCTAGAGTAGAGCCAGCAACACTTGCCAGACATAGAAGGTAAACGTAGAAATGCCATTAAAATCCGGCTCCTCTCCCCCATCTAAAAATACTAGCGGGAGAATTGAGGCTAAGCAAAGTATCCAGAGTGTCTGAACGTCTTCAGGGCAGTATAGTGCTCTCAAGGTACGTGGGTTCTGCCTGCCTGTCTGAAACCCTTGCAGACCCGGAAACGGTTCCTGCCCGAGTTAAAGTGCTTGCATGACCTCATAGTATTCCATTAATGTAGGGTAGCTGGACTGAGCCTGTACTCGCTTCCCGTCGCTGCTCTAACCGACTGCCTCAAGTTTTCGTTGCTTTTGTGTTTTGGTTACCACAGCACAAATCCGTTGTCTTCAGACAACACTAATTTATTGTCTTGTGGTTGTGTAGGTCAGAAGTCCTATGGGGGCAGTCTTTACGCCAAGGTCAGATGTCAGAAGGGCTGCATTCCTCTCTGGAGGATGGAGGGAATCCGGGTTCCTGCTTGGCTTACGGTTTTCTTCAGAAGCCTCTGATGTGGCATCTCTCTCATCCTTCTCTAATCAAGTCTCCCGTTCGTTGCAGCTGGGAAAGAGTCTTTGATTTTTTTCAGCACTCACCCAAGTAATCCAGAATGGCCTTCCCATTTCCAGGGGCTGCACCCTTAGCCCCATCAGCAGGGTCCCTGCACCAAGGGCGGTGCCGCGTTTCTGGGTTCCAGGAATTAGAGACACCAACAGCTGTGGGGGGCGGGGGAGGTCATCATTCTACTGCAGGGCCTTAATTAGGAAAGCCATATGGCTGTTTGTTCTGTAAATAGATCTCAGTTCTTTGGCGGATGCTAAACATTAGTAGACTGTTTTCATGGAGTGCTTCATCCAGATTATCACTTGTTTGCTGACCAGCAGATAAAAAGTTGAAGAGGAACAGTTGAGCCATCCAGTGACTCAGAGATGTTGGCCAACTCCGTCTGTGTGCTACCATGATCAGAACAATAAATTGAATAACAGTAAACTACCTACAAGGGGTAATTGTAAGGAAAGTAATATAATTAAGTAAAACTCTTAAAAAAAAAAAAAAGGTGCCTGGTTAGAGTCAGGAATACCTAGGTAGCTATTGTTGTGGAATACATCCACACAGAGTCACATGGCGCCTAGCCATTGCTTCAGCTTCATATTTTGGCTAATAATTGACAGTTCCTTGTGAGACTAGGTTTTTATTTATTTATTTATTTTTGGCAGTGCTGGGATCTGAACTCAGGGCCTCACACTTGCCAGGCAGTCACTCTACCACTTGAGCCACCCCGCCGGGCCTGAGGCTAGATTTTTAGAGTAAGTTCTAACTTCAGGCACCATGTATTGTAAGACATTTCATGTACAACTTAAAAAAAAAAATCTATAGCTGATCATTATCGTTGTAACCTTTGATTCTAACATGCATCCTGACATTACTGGAGATCTTAATATGTAGAAAAATCTGCTTCATGGCCTTGTTGAAATTCTCACGTTTTACTTAAACTGTTTCACATTCTCTCTAAAATCAAAATGGAAATTTTGAGCAAGCTTACCTTTTTTTTTTTTCTATAACTATCTGAGAAGTCTGACATTTTTCCCCACTGAAATGATAAGTCGTGCAGTGCTATCTTATTTTTCTGTAGGTCCACTGATTTAAGATGTAGATCCTTACAGAGATGACAGATCACTAGAAGTGGTAAGACAAATCCAGAAATAAGTTTTGCTTTAAATGAAAGAAATCACTGGACTAAATAAAGGACACCCTTGTGACTAATAATCACCTCCAGTGCTTTTGCCTTACAACCGTGCTTATGAAGTGCAATGAAGCCCAACTAACCAGGACGTGCTTCATAAAACTGGGCGTCCTCAGCGTCCCTTCTCTGTGTCACCTGCGTTTGTCCTGGCCACCTGCCTGAGACACCCTCACCTACAGTCATGTTGTGAACACCTGGCATGGACACCAGTCACTGCGGAGTGAAAGTGTCATACATCGGGAACTCCCCAAGTCAGCGTCAGTAATCCCACACAAACCCACGGACAGAGGAGAAGCTGGCAAAAGAAGTCACTTGACAGAGTGGGTGAGTGCGGGTTACTGGCAGAGCACAGGCTCAGCAGGCGCAAGGCCCCGGGTCCCATCCCCGGGATGATGGCCGCATGGGCGTCTCCAAGCGTCATCACTTGAGTATCAAAAGCTCCTAATAAAGATGGCTCAAGCCTCTGAGACTTTACTTAAAGATCATTTCTAAAGGCCGGGCACCGCGACTCTCACTGTAATCCCAGACACTAGAGAAGCAGAGATCAGGAGGATCCCAGTTCACTGCCAGGATGGGTAAAAATTGCCGAGACCCCATCTTGATCAATAGCTGGGCATGGTGGCATGCACCTGTCATCCCAGCTACGGCAGGGGACTTAAACAGGAGGATCCCTACTCCAGCGAAAACACAAGGCCCTGTTTGAAAAATAACTAAAAGCAAAAGGGCCTGGGGGTGTAGCTCAAGTGGTAGAGTGCCTGGGGCTAGCAAGCCCTGCGTTCAAACTCCAGGACTGCCAAAAAAAAAAAAAAAGTTATTTTCTATTTAAGTTCACACTGTGAAAGTCAAAAAAATATATTTGTGTGGCCAGTAGGTTTCCAGTACAATGAACTAATCCATGAAAAGACTCAAGGAAAACACAGATCTGAAAACCTGACAGAAGAAGAAACTGAGTCTTAGTTCTAGGAACTTAGGTTGTAGTGTTATTCCCGTGATAAATTGCTTCAGCTGATGGAGAGAAAGGAAGAAGAGGTGAGCCAGGCGCCAGTGGTGCACACCTGTAATCCTAAGGTACTTGAGACTAGGAAGAGTGAATCTGAGGTCAGCCCAGGCAAATAGTTTGTGAGACCCATCTCCAAGTAAATATGCACATACAAAGAGAAATCACTTGAGAAATGCTAGATAATGTACTAGTAATCTCTAACAGCAGATAACAGGATTAGAATTTATTTCCTGACTTATTTAAATATGATAGGTCTACTTATAACTATTATTGTGCAGAAGAGATTTTTAGATTTAAAAAATTAGAACCTGTGATTTATTTCCTATAATATTTCATATCTCATGTCAGGTAATAAGCCTGACAATTCTTCAACAAAACCCCCAAAACTACTGGTTCTATAAAACCACTCAAATGCACTGCTGACCTTTCAAAAAAAATGTGAAATACTCATAGGCCATAAATAAGGCGGAACTAAACACGGGCTTTTTAAGGTGACACCTTACTACTGCCCTAGAGGCATTGCCCACCTCAGTTACACAAACATCTGGGTTTTGACAGTCTTGTGGGGCAGAAGACACGGTCTTAAGCTTACACAAGGAGCCATGCTGGAAGTGAAACTCATTTGAAGTCACAAAGTTTCAAACATAACCCTCCCTTGTGAAATGGTCGAAAAGAACAACTGGACAACTGATAGAGGTGGGTGAAGAAGGACTTGCCTGTTTCGGTGTGGGACTTTTCCTAAGGTGTGGAGTTGATGGCCTGTGATATTTTTCCATGCTCAGATTTAGGATTTGAATTTCTGCGATCTGCGTGGTCTAGGAAACCCCAAACAAAGGTGTAGTGCCAGGTTACTTGCATCCAGGTTGCTAAAAAGAAGCAAGCACTTCCTTTTGAGAGGAAACAAAGACTCCTCAGGCTTCCCAGAGGTAAAGCCACATGGAACAGTTCACAGTCCTAAAACTGAAACTCTTTACACAGAAACAAGCCATCATGAACAAGAGCCAATAGGAGAAACATGCAACCGAAACAGAACCCTGATAATTACAGTTGTTAGAAGTAATAGATACAAGTTTGGTTTTTGGTTTTTTTTGTGTGTGTGTGGTTAAAATACTTCTTGATATTTTATAAACCTGAACCGAACATGAGAACGCTCTTAAAAGGCACTGTCAAATAGCACTGAGTAGGTTTCTAAGGATCTTACAGAAATGACAATTTTAATTACTGAAATTTAAAACTCAATGACAAGTTGAAGAGCACACCTTGATGGAAAATTGTGAACTAAAAGACCTCAAGAAACAGCCCCAAGTGCACTGCCAAAGATCAAATAGAATGAACACACCAAAGAAAGGTAAAAAGGAAAAGAAGGCCGTAGGGCAAAAAGTCTGAATGAGATCCAGAAGTAGTGAGCAGGGACATGGAGGAAAAAACGTTCAAAGAAGTAATGGCTGACATCCTTAGACTTAGGAAGTACAATAAATTGGGTTCGGTATAAAATATATCAGCAGGTAGACATAGGTAAAATTTCAGAAGAAACTAACAAAACTCTTGAAAACTGACATTGTGAAACTCAGATTACTTATCAATAGAATGACAATTTAAGTGACAACAGCAGATTTCTCAGTAGTAACAGTGAAGGGCAGCAACCTCAAAGTGCAAAGAGGTCACTGCCACCCTGGATTTTTTTTTATTGCTGAACTGGGGCTACATTGTGTCATGTACAAAAGTCCTTACGATATATCATTCTGCTTTTTCACCCAGTCGCCCTGTTTCTGGAATAGTTTCAACAGGTCTCACTTTTCCATTTTCATACAAGTGTACACAGTATTTGCAGCATATTCACCCTTCTATACCCTCTCCCCACTTCCTCCTCCCCACTCCCACTGGTGCCAACCCCCCCATAAAATACCTGTTCTGCCCTCTTGTTCTCCGATTTTGTAAAAGAAAAAATTTTTTTCTTTTAAACAAACATTTTTGTTTAATGGCCAATAGGAAAAGGGGAACAGGTACTAGAGAAAAGGTTAGATCAAAAAGAATTAACCTAGAAGGTAACACCCACGCACAGGAAATCAATGTGAGTCAATGCCCTGTATAGCTATCCTTATCTCAACCAGCAAAAACCCTTGTTCCTTCCTATTATTGCTTATACTCTCTCTACAACAAAATTAGAGATAAGGGCAAAATAGTTTCTGCTGGGTATTGAGGGGGTGGGGGGAGAGAGAGGGGGCGGGGTGGGTGGTAAGGGAGGGGGTGGGGGCAGGGGGGAGAAATGAACCAAGCCTTGTATGCACATATGAATAATAAAATAAAAATGAAAAAAAAAAGATAGCTACACAGGGAGTTTCCTGTGCCAACCCTCCCCCCCCATAAAACACCTGTTCTGCCCTCTTGTTCTCCAATTTTGTAAAAGAAGAAATTTTTTCTTTTAAACATTTTTGTTTGTTTAAGATAGCTACACAGGGAGTTTGTAATACATGTATATATGTATTACAAACTGAATTAGTTCATCTCCTCTATTTTTCTTCTTTCTTCCTTAGTCCCCTTCTTATGGTGGTTTCAATACCAACCTAGATTTTATAGGCAGCTAAACTTTAATTAGGGCAAAATAAAAATATTTTCAGACAAAGTCAAAGCCAATACCAATAGATTCTCACTACTGGACTTTTTGAAGGATTCTGAACTCAGAAGATCTGAAATGTGAGAAGGAGTGGCCAGCCTAATACAACTGGTAAACAGCCATTGGCTGTAGACAACAGCAGCAATACTAATTGCACAACTTAATTGGGTTATATACCAGAAAAAGAAAATTCAAATACTGTGCAATAATAAAATGGGATGGCAGTGCTATGGCCTAGATAACAAATATCCTCCAGAAAGGCCCAGCTTGGCACTATTGGGAGGTGGAAGAAAGTAAGAGGTGGGGTCTAGTGGGAGGTCGTGGGCCACTGGGGTGTTCCCTTTGAGGGAACATGGGATCCTAGCCCTTCCTCCTCCTCTCCTGCTTCCTGCCCACCATACGGTGAGCAGTTCATACCATTCACTCCTGCCATGATGTACAGCTGCCTCACCTCAGGCCCAGAAGCAATGCAGTCAAGCAGCCATGGATTGAAACTTTCAAAACTGTGAGCTAAAATAAACTTTTCCTTCTTTAAAGCTGACTTGTCTTGGATGGTTATTATAGCAACAGAAAACTGACTAATAGAAACAAAGAGATTTTAAGGTTTCAAAAGATGTTTCTGTTGGAAGAGAAGGGTAGAGATTTTTGATAATATTCACTAGCTCAAACACTCACATCAAATGTCAGGGTAAATGTATGGGATTTTAAAGGACCTTGTAAGTTCTTAATGAGAAAGGGGTAATGAAGAAAATTGACTCAGTCCAATACAAGGCAGGTGCTGTGGTTTGAATATGAAATGTCTCCCACAAGATCATGTGTCAGTCACTTGGTCCCTGCTGGCAGTGCTATTTTGGGAAGTTCTGGAAACCTTTGGAGGTGGGGGTCTGGCTGCGGGAGGCAGGTCACTGGGGACATGCCTTTGAAGACTGAAGTAGTCCTCAGTCCCTTTCTGGCTCTCTGCTTCCTGTCCACCATGTGGTGAACAGTCTCCTCCTTCATGTGTTCCCACAGCCATGACTGCCACGACACTCTGCTTCATCGTGGGCCCCACAGCAACAGAGCCAAGGACTGTGGACTGAAATCCCTTTAAGTGTAAGCCAAAATCCATCTTTCCTTTATTCAGTTGTTTAGGTCAGGTATTCTGTTACAGCAACCAGAAAGCTGACTGATCCCGAAGGTAAGGGGGAAAGGAAAACAAAACCATGATTAACAGATAGCACAGAATAGTAAAAATGAATGCATGTGTTTGAGGAAAAACAATAAATGTGTGAAGTTAAATTTGCCTGCTGACGAGGACCCCATAAAAACCAAATCCAGCTGAATGTCACTTATAAGACATGCACTTAGAAACCTAAAGCAAGGTTGAGAGCAGAGTAAAAAGGATAACAGAGCAATGGTGAAGGAAAAAAAATTGAGATAGCTCAAAATATTATTGAACCAGACAAAGTAAGCCTTAGAGATTAATGGTCAAGAGAAATAATAAACGGCAGGTTTTTAACCAACATGGTAAAGAAAAGTTTTCAGCCTACCACCTAATAACAATCTCAAAATGTATGAAAGTTGCCAAAATTTCAAGTCCACAAATATGGTAGGAGTATTTCGTACACTTCACTAGCAATTATCAGATTTAAAAGAAGTCGATTTAAACCACGATTGGCAGTCTCCAAAGACTACACCGTCCTATTGTCATGGAACCAAAAGCACACAGGGACAGTTACAAACACTGACCATGAACTGAAAGCAAATTGCAACAGCTTCTCAGTAACCTGCCTTATCTAGCTCATCCTCTCATCCTTTAGAGTGAGAAGTCAGTGTTTTTTAAAAATGTTATTTAAAGATGGTATGTTTAGAAGTGGGAAAAAACATTTCTTCTTTTGGAAGTACTAGGGTTTGAACTCTGGGCCTCACGCTTTCTAGGCAGGCAGGCCCTCTACCACCTGAACCGTTCCAAAAAACATCCTTTTAAACAATTCCTGATAGAAACTGGAAAATAATGTGGTGGCAGAGATTGGAGGAAGACAAGCTAAGATGTTTTGAGAGAGCTGTAGCAGTGCTAAGTCCCTCACTTCAAGCCAAGCAAAAGAGGCACCCCCAGGATCACTTGGGAAGTTCTACGTGCATTCCCTGGGATTTATAGGGCACGGTGGTCTATTTGACTCAAACCTTAGCAATTTGAGGAGCAAGTTCTGTTGCCCCCATTGCTCTGAAGTTCTCTAATAGGAAAGGGTCACAATTTGGGGACCTTGCCCTTAAGAGTTTATTCTGACAAAAGGAGACATATTTCCCCTGGAATAGATGGGTCCTAGGTGAGAGGAAGTCAGCAGAGGCTTCAGAATGGCTCCTGCAGGGTACTGGGCACCTGGCTTCTTGGGTGAAGTAGTGACTCAGAAAAGCATTCAAAAGCGACCCATGTCTGTGGAGGGCCTGTGCAGACTCTTTGCAGGAAAGGCAAAATAAGACAGCTCCTGTTTTTATCTTCCCTCCCTTCTCCCAAGCCAGTCCTGGAGAAGTATAAGCCACCCCAGAAACAGGACAGAAAAGCAAGGAGCAAGTCACATAAAAGGAGCAGTGACCCTCACATTTTCCACGGCATACAGCTTACCTATCACAGTATGAGCTCTGAGAGGGAAGACTTGAATGAAAGCTGAAGTCTTCATTTTTGTATTGTAATGCACTAATTAATTATCAATCTGAGAACCTTTTAATTCAATTGTTTCTTGTTAGTAGCTAGAAGTGACTGCAAGAATTTTTTTTTTATTCTTGAGAGAGACCAGAAGAATCATGGGATTTTGTGAGTTTCCTCTCAAGGGTATGGAGAAAAATTAGCTCTCAAAGTGGGGCCATTGATTACTGTGCACATAAATTCCTGTTAATTCATTTCATGGTTCATCCCATGAGTCCTGCTGTCTCAGCATCCATTAGGACCAAACAACAATAGAAATACTACATATCAAAGTCTGTGGGTGATTGGTGCTTAGAGGGCAAGCAATGCTTGTAGTGAAAAAGAAGAAAAGCTGAAATTATAAATTATCTTTTCTTTCTTTTTTTATTATCATAGTATTGTTGTACTGGGGATACATTGTGGCATTGACCAGAGGTCTTACAATATATCATAGTTGAATTCACCCCTCCATCATTCTCCTTTATCCTCCTCCCCTCCATGAAAATATAAATAGTCTTTGTTTCCAACTAACTTTACAAATGAACATTAAACTAATCCTGAAGAAAATAGAATAGAAGCAAAAATGAAGAGCAGAGATTAATGAAAGAATAATGAGACATTACAAGACAGTTGATCAGCAAATCCCAAAGTTCATTCTTTGAAAAGGTTGATAAAGTAGGCCAACCACCAGTGAAATGCATCAAGGAAAATTAGGACTCAGGCATTAGGCCCATACAACAGAGCAAACAGCAAACAGCATTCAAAGATTAAAAGGGAATATTTCATAAATAATTTCATGCCAAAGTTTTTTCTTTAATGTATGTCTCCTTTAAAATACATCCAAAAAGAAGCTAGGTATTCATGCCTGTAATCTTAGCTACTTGGGATGTGAGACCCCCATCTGAATGGGAAAAAAGCTGGGCATGGTGGCACACACCAGTCATTCCCAGTAGTGGTCCAGGCCAGCCTGGGCAAATGAAGACCCTATGTCCAAAATAACCAGTGCAAAAAGACCTGAAGGTGTGGTTCAAGCAGTAGAGCACCTGCCCAGCAAGCAAGAGGCCCTGAGTTCAAACCCCAGAACTGCCAAAAAAAGGAAAAGAAGACCTAAGTAAATCAACAACTTTTAAAAGACCAGATCCAGGAAGCTGCACAGGTAATAGGTAAATTCAAAATATATAAGTTCTTTCAGAGAATACAAAAAAAAAAAAGAATACTCCCCAGCTTCTTTTGTAAGAGGAGCTAAATCTTGACAGCACAATCTGGAAGGACACAATGGCAAATGAAATGAAAAGCAAATTTCACTTATGATTACTATGCAAAAATTCTAAGTCAAGTACTCATCAACTGAAACGAACTATGGATAATAACCCTACTAAGGCACCCATAACCAAATGAAGTTTAACTCAAGAATTTTAAGTGTAGTTTAAAATCAGAAAATTACTAGTGTGTTTTACAGTAAGAGACAGAGGAGAACAACTACTGAGATGTCAGTAGACAGAAAATCATTTTATAAGATGCAACAAAATATTTGCAATATGGCAGCAGCACAAAAGTTCCTTCATTGAATAAAGGGCTTTACCCAGCATGGTGCTTGGTGGTAAAATGGTAGACACAGTCCGTTTAAAGCCATGGCTGTGATGTCAGTTGCCATGTGAGTCAGCATCTGTGCTAATCATTCCAATGAAAGAATGCTAGTTATAAATGATAGGTAATAGAAAAAGATGAAGCATGACTGTCATTCACAAACAAGGTGACCTTTCAGTTAAGAAAACAAGAATCTGGAGAGTCTGCAAGAAAAGTTTTAGAATAAAAGGATTGTTGATAGACACCATGGATAAAATTCAACTGTATTCCTATACCCCAGCCTCACAAATTAGAAGAACTTTAAAGAGATTCTTTTTCAGTGGTAACAAATATAGATAAGGCTAATCTATAATCATCATTATGTTTTATAGAGGTAAAAATAAGGCTATTCTGACACCTAATAAAAGACAGCTATAACTATGTTCAGCTATAAGTGTTTCACTGTGAAAACGACGTCACTTTTCCTCAAAGCTATGGTGTCATTCTTTGCCAAGTTACTGGCAGGGTTGTTCCCCTCAGACATGGACAAAGGGGTTTAAAAAAGCTATATGAAACTGTAAAGTGCCAAGAATGATCAAGACAACTTGGATAAGACCTCAAGAAAAGAAAGAGAGAACCGTTCCATCAATACCACCAGACCTGCTAGCTGCTTTTTCATGGGTGAGGCACATGGGGCCGCATTTCTTTCTGAATTACACACAAAATTAAATTCCAAGTACATTATGCAGAACTTTCATACAGGTTTAAATTTAGTAAGACAAAAGGCCAAAAAAAAAAAAAACCCAACAAGTGCTTTTTGCATGTCAAAATTTTCTAGTCAACCCAGTGCAATTATCCAATACCAGATGAGTGGCAGGCACCAGAATGATGGAGGAAGCAGTGTGAGGCTACCATCTGTGGGACTGCAAACACAGCGGTAAGTTCACTAGCCATACCTTTGTTCTAGCTCTTTAAATGAGCAGGGCTGTATGTTACTGTTTACATGTCAAAATTTGCATGTTACTGAAGCCTGCGTGGTTATGTTCAGAGCATTCCCTTTTGGCATACTTTGGTCTTCAAATGACAAAACTAATGTGAAAGATAAGTTGAAAGTTGAATAAGACTTCAAATAAAGTATTGACAAACAAGACTTAGATTTAATCCTTACCTGTCTTCCCTCATGTATATCCAAAAGCATTGTAGTATAGAAGATTTGCTGTTACAAGTTCCATTGACTTTTCCCAATTAGAAGGATACTAATGAAGATGTCTTTCTCTAAGGAATTAGGTAAGCTCCAAAAATATGTTACATATTCATAATAGAATCTTTTCCCCAAAATAGTATTCTGATGAAAGTAATGTGAATTACATTTGAATAACACCGAGGTAATGCAAAAAGTATAGATTTACAGTATGTTACTGGCTTTTGGTAAGTGGGACAGAAACATTAACTATCTGGATAGTATTAAAATTGTAAGATGAGAAAAATTTTCTAGACTCCCCTAATGGTCTTCAGATTACATAACCTGCAGGGTCCACTTCAAGTCTAAAATTTCCATTAAAGCTAACTTTTCCGTGACCTATGGCAGGCAACGTCACCTCATCTTTGGTGACTTTCTTTGAATTTCGTTGCTTAAGTTCTTCAAACAAGGTAAACGAGTTCAGAGGAGAAGTTATGTAGGTATAGTTTAAAACTTTTAAGTATGTCTACATACTTTGTAAAAGGTGGTTGCCAAGTTTCACCTTTCAGAAATGTTTCCAAAACACCCAACACCTTGTGGTGCCATGAAACGAGGGTAAAATTCTGCCATTACAAGATGTGCAGACTTCCATAGTTTTTCCTGCATGCAAATACAATATTCTACTTCCTTCATAAGTGTCATTTTTCATTACATTGATCTAACTTCATTACTACATTTGAAGGGGATGGCATGATCTGAGTATTGACAGTATTTGTTTGGAAATAAATTCACTTGAGGAATCCATTAAGACAGGGAAATAGGAAAAGCACAGAAAGGGTGAGTTTATTTTTAAACTGAATACAGTGCTTTTTTTTTTTAATATAAAGCAACTCTTTCAGGGGAACTGTCCTCTCTAATTTATGCATAGATTATTTGACAGAATGGCTGAAATATCCCACACCACGTTTGCACAGTGGAAATGCAAAACCCAAAGAATTCATATTTTCAAGACTGTTAACACCTTCTCGAATTTCAATAATTCATTCAATTTCTGTAGAAAAACATGGGTTTTATTTTTCTTACTGTTAATTATTTATATAGCTCAGCTTTACAAATAGGTTCTCAATATCTGAAAGACTGCAAGAATTTCACCATCCAAAGCATTTTCTGTAGGTCTTTTTGCATTTACCATCATCATCCCAATAATGCCTCTCATGACTGGGAATTGACCTTGGGCTTTTTAGACTTATATCTACAACCATGAAAAGATCTATTTTTCTTTTTTCCATCACCCCTTTTATTGCTTTTCTTCCATAAAGAGTCTGTCAGTTCCTAAATTTGCGTGCCTGTTATAGGTAGACAATACTGTAATTTTAAATGACAGTGAAAAGGAGCAGCAGATATGATGGTTGTGAGAGAAGTCCACACATGGATGAATAGTAGTCAAAAACAATCATTCCACTAAGTAAAATAAGCCTGGAACCACAACAAAGTAGCCCCCATTCATCCTCCACTTTAGCATTCATTGACATAAATGGGGATCATCAAAGGAGGAAAAACTAAAATTACCACTTCTTTTCACTTTTCAGTATTTTAAGTCAACAGAAGTATGGTACAAATTTTTATCAACTACGTTCTTTCTACAGGAATAATTGGCCTCATCAAGCTGGTCACAGTTTAGTGGAAGGGAAAGATTTGTAGAACAAGTGTAGTGCACTGCTATACAGGGACAAGTACTTTTGTGACTGAGCCTAGTATTGTTCAGGCTACAGGTATGGATATATAAGCCAATGACAATTTGCACTGTACTCTTTCTGTGTGTACTCTTATGTGTCATGTAACCTTCAGGCTATTCAAGTGCAACTAATTCAGTTTAATGTTAAATTCTATCAAACATATTTTCTGTTACAAAAATCCTAGCTGTTGAAACAAATTACAAGTGAATTATTAATTTTAGAGAGTTACAGAAATGTTGGCAGTTCCCTGAGTGTTTATTTATTCATTCATTCATTCATTCAAGAAAAATTTATTTAGCACACCTACTATGTGCTAAGAACTCTATTCAGCTCTGAAAATACAACCATGAACCAAAAAGTTACAGTCCCTCCCTTCTTAAGATGGAACAACAGAAACATATCCAACAAATTTGGCTAAAACAGAGATTACTAGATCCTTGCACAGTTAAATGATATAGGTAGCAACTTTGGGAATAATTTCCATACTTAGACTCATTAGAGTAAAAAAAGAAAAAGAGAGAGAGAAAGGAAAGAAGGAAGGGAGGGGGAGGAAGGAGGAAAAGAAGGGAGGGAGAGAAGGAGGGAAGGAGTGGGGAGAAAGAAGAAGGAAGGGAGGAAGGAAGAAGGGAGGGAAGAAAGAGGGAAGGGAAGGACAAAGGCAGGAAGAAGGGAAGGGATGGAGGGAAGGGAGGAAATAATTAGAGCAGAGATAGAGAACAGAAAAAATATCAGTGTAGGCAAGAGTTGGTTCCTTGAAAAGTTCAACAAAATTGACAAACCTTTAGTTAGAATGAAGAGAGAAAAGAATGAAAGAAATAAAATCAGAAATAAAAGGGGACTGATCACTGATTTTATAGAAATAAACAGTAATAAAAGAGTACTGTGAACGATTACATTGAAAACTCGGATAACTGAGATGAAATGGACAATTTCCTAGAAAACACATAATGTACCAAGACTGAAATATGAACACAAGGTCTGAATAGACCTATTCTTGGCAAGAACATTGAATAAGTAATTTAGAAAACTTTTCAACAAACAAAAGCCCAGGACCACATAGTTTCACGGGTAAATTCTACCAAATATTTAAAGAAGAGTTAATACCAGCTCTTCCTAAACTCTTCCAAAAAATTGAAAAGGAGTGAATACTTCCTAACTCATTTGATAAGGCAAACCTTATCTTTACATCAAAGCCAGGCAAAGACTACAAGAAAACTACCAACCAGTATTCCTTATAAATATTGATAGAAAAATCCTCAGCAAAATACAAGGTAACCAAATTCCACTGTAGAGTGAAAGGGTTATAAACCATGACCAAATGGGATTTACTGCTGGAATGCAAGAATGGTTCAACATACAAAAATCAATCAATGTACTACACCACATGACAAATGAAGGTTTAGAAAAAGGCAGGATCAGCTCAATTGATTAAGAAAAAGCATTTGGCATATTTCAATGCCCTTTCATGAAAAATAACATTCAACAAACTGAGGCTAGAAGAAATACTTTAACATAATAGAAGCCATATATGAATAACTGATAGCTTAAACATCATCCTCAATGATGAAAGAATCAAAGCTGTTTCTTTAAGATCTGGAGCAAGGTAAAAAAGCCTGCTTTTGCTACTTGTGTTCAACAGAGAGTTAGAGATAATAGGCAAATCAATTAAGCAAGGGAAAAAGACATACAAATTGCAGAGGAAGAAGTAAAATAATCTGTTTATAGGTGACACAATTTTATATGTAGAAAATTCTAAATATTTCACATATTGAAAAACCTGTTAGAGTTAATAAACCAATTCAGGGAAGTTTCAAAATCACAGAATCAACATGTAAGAATCAGTTGCATTTATATACACTAGCAATGAATAAGCTAAAAAGGAAAATTTAAAAGTAATTCCATTTATATTACCATCTTCCACCCCCCTCAAAAAAAAACCCAAACCAAAAAAACATAGGGATAATTTAACCAAAGAAATGAAGGATTGCAAATGAAAACTAAAAAAGTGTTATTGAAAGAGAAAGTTGGAAAAAAAATCCTATGTTCATGAGTAAGAAGACTGAATGTTAAATGTTGATGCTACTCAGAGCAATCCAAGATTCAACACAATCCATAAATCTATGTCCGTACTCTGACAATTACTTTTCCACAAATAGGAGAATCTGTTCTAAAACTCAAAAGAATTTCAAACCCAAATAAAGAAATTAATCATTTAAAAAAACAGAGTTGGGCTCTCTCATTTCCTTGTTTCAAAACTTACTACAAAGCTACAATAATCAAAACAGTGTTATACTGGAATAAAGACAGAGAGGCAGGCATGGTGGCGGCACACCTGCAATGCCAGGACTAGGGAGACTGAGGCAAGACTGCAAATTCAAGGCTGGTCTGGGCTACACAGCAGGACCATTTCAAACAAACAAACAAAAGACAGACCTAGAGCAATGGACTAGAATAGAGAGCCCCACTTTGTGTACATGGCCAGATGACTTTGTCAAGACCACCCAGTGAAGAAGGACAGTCTTTTCAAGAAATGGTGTTGAGGAAACTGGATATTCTCATATCCCCCATAATGAAGTTAGACCCTTATCTTAGGTCAGCTGCAAAAAAAAGTAATAATAATTACAAGTGGATCCAAGACCTAAACATAAAATCTAAAAAAAAGTAATAATAATTACAAGTGGATCCAAGACCTAAACATAAAATCTAAACATATAAAAATCTTAGAATACTTTGTGATCTTGGATTTGGCAATTATTTCTTGAATGTGACACAAAAAGCACAGGCAACAAAAGAAAAAAGTAAATTAGATTTAATTAAAATGAAAAACGGGTGCAGCAAAGAGCACTATCGAAAAGAATGAAAAGGGGCTGGTGGAGTGGTTCAAATGGTAGAAACACCTGCCTAGCAAGCATGAGGCCCTGAGTTCAAACCCCAGTTCTGCCAAAAAAAGAATAAAGAGCAATCAACAAAAAGTGAGAAAATATTTATGACACATTTAATAAGCAATTAATATCTAGAATGTATAAAGAACCCCTACAACTCAACACAATAGAAATGTGAAAAGGACCTACATAGACATATCTCCAAAGACAATACTCAAATGGCCGATGTGAAAAAATACTCAGCATTACTAATTATTAGGGAAGTGCAACTCAAAACTGAGGCAGGTTAGGTTAGGGAGAGTCTGCAGCTGCTCCCCCTCTTGACCCAATTGCTTTTCACCCTACCCCACAGGTGAGAGAAGCCAGGTGATGACATATTCTTTTCCCAACTCCAAGCTCAAGGTGATAATAAAAACACCCCAGTCCTTCTTCTCTTCACTCTCCTGGCAGAATGGGTGGCTCCCCTTCCCTCAATAAAGCTATTCCACCTCAGCCCATCCATGTGCTCTGCTTGGATCCTTCCACCCGGCTTGCAAGGACCAAGATCTTCTGGAAACACCGTTGCTGACAACAAAATCACAACAGGTGCTGTACTTCACACCCATCAGACTATCGAGTACCAAAAAACCCAGAAAACATCAAGTGTTGGCAAGGATGTAGAGAAATTGGAACACTCTTGCACTGCTGGTAGAAATGTAGAATGGCGGTCCCTCGGAAAATTAAACAGAGAACAGGCAGATGATCCAGAATCCTACTTCTATGTGTTTACCCCATAGAATAGAATACAGGAACTCAAATATGTGTACATCTGTGTTTATAGCAACATTATTCACAGTGGCCAAAGGCAGAAGCAGCCCAAGTGTTCACTGATGGGTGCATGGACAAACTGAATGTTGTGTGCACATTCAGTGAAATATTAAGTCCCAGAATATTAAGTCATGCTATTGCATGGAAGAACCTGGAACACATTATGCCAGGTGAAGTCAGCTAATCAAAAAGGACGCCTATTGTATTCTTCCACTTATATGAAGTACCCAGAGAAGTCAAACTCAGAGACAGACAACAGCATGGTGGTTGCAAGGGGCAATACCACATTATTTGTAGTGTTTGAGAGAAGGCATAGAAACTGAAGCACTTGAGAAATTTAAACTCAAGGGTATAAAAGTAGATCTAAGTTAGGGGTAACTCATAAGAATGGTATTAGAAATGTGAAAACTATAGGAGAGATTTATATCTAAGCAGAAGGAGACAGAAAAGAGCAGGAAGAAGTGATGCCACAAAAAAGAATCCTGATGAAACACCAACTACAGTAAACACAAATGGCACACAGAGTGGATCACATGACAAAACCCTAAGTGCAAGAATAAGAGACATTTAAAACAAAAACATCCAGAAAGGTAGGAAGTAGGATCATTAAAGAAACAAGACATATAAACAAGGGATTTTTTTTAAAGTCCTGAGTACTTCTATTTGAATCTTAAGTCTATCAAGAGAATTTAAGGGGGAAAAAAAAACGTGATAGAGGTAAAGAGTAATATGATCCTATAGACATTACATCAGTCAGAAAGCAAAATGAAATTTCCTTCATTTTCACAGTTTAGCACAGTTTCTGGATATTACATTAATTTTTAAGTCCTAACATTTCTGCCGACCAGCAGTGATGGTCAGAAAAGAAGTCTCTGTACACCGCAGTAGAAAAGCTGTGATGTATCAGTGATAAGATTTTGAAAAAGTATGCAAGATCTCATGGGGGAACTTTTAAAAACACTTGTACAAGACATAGAGGACTAAATACATAGAGAAATAGTTTATCCTCATGGATGAGACCACTTAACATCCTAAAAGTATCAGTCCTCCCAAATCATGCATGAACTCTACAGCATGACAACTGAAATTATAGCTAAGTATTTTTAGGGAGTTTGAAAACTTTAAAATATATACAAAAGAGCAAAGATCCACAAAGAACTAAGTCAAGGTTGACAAAAAGAAGAATAAAAAAGTCAGGTATGCTGGTGCACACCGATAATTCCAGCACTTGGGAGGCTAAGGCAGGAGGATGGCGAGTTTGAGATCATCCAGCATTGCATAGTGGATTGTACAGTGATGGGAAAATTGGTTCTCCATATTGAAAACAACACATCCGTATCTCATACTGTGTACACATAGACACCTATGTGAACACACAGATGTGTGTGTGTGTACATGGCAAACTGTAAAACTGAAGAAGAAAACATAGGGTACCTTTGTGTCCCTGGTGTGGGGAAGAAGTCCTGAAGATACACAAAGCAAGCCAGGCACCTGTGGCTCACACCTGTAATCCTAGCTACTCAGAATGCAGAGATCAGGAGGATCATGGGCTGAAGCCAGCCCAGGCAAATAGTTTGTGAGACCATATCTCAAAAAAACCCTTCACAAAAAAGGGGCTGGTGGAGTGGCTCAAGTTGTAGAGCACCTGCTTAGCAAGTGTAAGGCCTTAGGTTCAAACCCCAGCACCACCACAAAAAAAAAAAAAAAAAAGGGAAGGGGAGAATTGATTGATTGATTCCATCAGAATCAGTAATGGAAGACACTATAGCCAAATTAAAGCCAATGTGCTAATATTTAGACGTGATAGAAAACATCTGAAAATCAATAATAAAGCATTAAGAAAATTAAAAGTGGAAAAAGATACCCAGGAAATTTATGTAAGTTGAGATCTAAATGGGTAAAGAATATACAAAGGTTCAAATTCTTTTTTCTCTTTTCCTTCAGTCATCCTGAGGATCAAAGCCAGGCAATCGCTCTTGCCACTGAGCTATATCCCCAGCCCAAAGAACTCATTAAAACTCAGATAAGAGTAAATTAAACCAATCTCCAAATTAGGACTAGACACCCATTAGATACGCAAGCACTCCAAAATCAGACAAGACCAAGTCTTTGGAAAGATATAGGAAAACAGTAACCCACATCCCCTGGTAGTGAGCAAACTAGGACAGCTGGTCAACTCGGTGTGTATCGAGTTAACTGTGCAGACACCTGGTGAGCCTGCCCACTTGCTTCTCATCAAACATCTTTGCACGTGGGAATCGTGTGTTGGGTAGTCAGTGAAGCCATCTGTGACAGCTGCAGGACATCTTGGTGTACCTATAGAGGATTCTTTGGCAGCGTGAAGTAATAAACCAGATGCCCAAGACGTGCCCTGAATAGATCTTAAAACGTGGTGCTAAGTAAGAAAGTAATCAGTACACGAACCAAACTACAATAGAACGCCATGGTGTGCAACGCTGCTTTAGGTTCAGGTGTTACCTCCCATCGCATTGTCAGGTGAGTTTTCATTGTATGAACGTCATGAAGTATACGGACAAGAATTAAGACGGCATGACGTCACTGTCATATAATCTCCTGGGGTCACACTATCCCATATGCAGTCCATTGACAGAGATGTTGTTCAATGCATGACTATACATATGGCGAACATCGAACTCATTAGAACTCATCAGAACATCAAACTCAATGATGTGTGGAAGGACAGAAGAATAGGAAAGGGCACCGGCATGGGGTTTGAGGTGAAAAAGGGAATAAATGTTTAGAGTGTTTTCCTTCTGGAACCCTAACAACGTTGTGATAGGATCCGAGAAATACCATCAGCTCCACTTTCTGTCCCATGGTCATCTGGACGTATTGGTAAGATACGATCGCTGACAAATGTATCTGGTGAATGACGATGACGCAAAAACATACTTGACTACACAGTTAAAAACAGGCGGAGTTATAGAAACCAAATAAAAGGAAAACCAGCAGTTGGTGTAATCAGGAGCGAGGAAGAAAGCTGCCATTCCGCAAGAGAAGGCATTTGTGGTTGGCACTGAAGAAGAGCTGTATTTGTTTGTATAAGTAAGGTACAATTCTATTCATTAGAAAGTAAACCTGAGAGCAGTCAGAAAATAGAACAGGTTCTTAGAACTGTTGAAAACTGATTACATTTTGTTGGAGTAATAGCTGCACGAAGGGAATAAGTGAGAGAAAGACAATTTTCAGAGGACCTTGCTATTGAGACTAGGAGTCCAGTCATTGCAAGGGCAGTGGATACGCACTGAAGGCCTGACAGCAGAGACTGACATCCCAGGGACAGAGGCCACTGTGGATGCCCGCAGGGTGGCCTGCTGATCCGAGTGACCAAAGCTATTTGATTAGTGGCAGTGACATGAAGGGTCAAGGAAGGTTCTCACATTTCCTGAAATGTCCAGGAAGTTGACTGACTGAAAAAGGACACAGTAGATTGGAGCGACCCCCAAGAAAACAAGTCTGGGGAAATCCTGGAGTCTAAAATTAAGCTCGGTGTGTTCTTGGTTTCTCTTTGCTCTGGCAGCTTCAGGAAGTTTCTGTTCCTGTTTCCAGTCTAATACATTAATAGCCTTTGCAAATTCAGCACCTCCTCGTACAGCAGGCATGAAGATTTGGCTTTGATCTGGACTGACACAAGACAAGCCAGGAGGCCGACTTTGCTGCGTCTGTCCAGTGCAGGGAGAGGGACATGAAAAAGCTAGTAGTGCCTGGGTGCCAGGGCTAGAAAGACACTGGTCAGGCCACCCCAGATAGTCATAGTACCCATAGCAGGTGAGAGAAACACTGAGGACCGTAGGGGTGTGAGTAAGAAGCTAGGTTGTTCTGAGCTGCAGGCTTCATCTCACTGGTCTTCAAACTCAGTTCTAAAATTCAGACAAGAGACAGAAGGACCACAGCCAGGTCAGTTATCCTACTTCTAGTTACTTGAACATGAATGTGACTGGATTACTCTTTTCTCCATTTACAATTTCTACATGCAAAAGTTTCTTTGCCAGAGACAGCACTAAGTCCCTGATCTTACATTTAAGTACTTCGACATTGACCTCTTATTTAAATATTTTTCCCATGTCCTCCTTGCTTTTTTTCTTTTTACATTCCCCAAACCTTGCCTTTCTTTGCAGCTGAAACTCTGACCTCCAATAGCAGGCTCAGCCTCACCCCAGTCCCCGGAACCAAACCAGGCTTTAAGAGGAGGGACCGAGCCCATGACTATAATCCCAGCACTCAGAGGCTGAGGCAGAAGGACCATGAGTTTGAACACAATGAGACCCTGCCTCAGAAAGAAACAAAGCAGCAGTGGCAACATCAGTCAGAAGCCAGGAGAAATTAGTGAAATTGCTGGGGTTTGGCACTACGTACAGGAAAGATGCCGGTGTCCTCCAGCTCTGACCTTGGGCCCTAGATTCCACAACAGGTTCCTCTTTCCATTGTGCACAGCTATAAAAGTGCTGGCCTTGGCACGGGCCTGGTAATGGGGTCCCTCTTGGGAAGGACCAAGCCTCGCTCTTCTACTCCCCATGGTCTGAAGTGTTGCCCTCAAACCCTGGCTTCATGGTACTTACACCTCACATTCAGTACCGTGATGGAACCACCAAGAGAGGGAGTAATACGATGAACCACCTAGCATCCCCAGGGGGCGCAGGGATGGCTGGGGGTCTATGAAAAGGGGTGACATCCATTGCTTGCTGAGGTCCTAGAACTTTACTCTGAGCCAAAGAAGCATCTAGCTTCTACCTTCATTGTACCTACAAATGAGGCGAGAGGGGGCATGTGGGTTAGTGAGCTCCAGTCTCAGGAATAAATGCAGAGCTTTACAAACATCAAACACCCGCCATTTATATTCTTTGGAAGGCCCTCACCTTTGTCACAGGAAGAGAGTCCTGGGTTCCCATCCAGATGGGTACGGGGAGAACGTCTCCACAGAACGTGAAGACCAGGGATGTGTTGCTCCTTCCTTAACTCTTCTTTGCTTTGGAAACCTTGGATTCTCACCTCCTGTGCCCACCTGTACCACTAGTCATCCAGTCAGGCCTTCCTTGGGGCTCCATGGGTTGGCCACTGGTCCTTCCTTAAGAGCAAACGGAAGACTGCCATCCTCCCTGTCTACACAAAGCATCCAGTAGACGGTAGAGTCGTGTAGAGAGAAAAGTCTTACTGTGCAGGACCAGCCCTAACCAAACTGTCAGAGTCACCGGCCAAGAGAACTTACCAGACCACTGTAGTCTCTGGACTCCCTTTGCTGCCCTGCATGGGTGAACACAGACCTAGACTAATGGTCCCTAATGAGGAACAGCGTGGGGAGTGGGAGAAGGTGGGACCCAAAGTCACCACAAACTGGGACCTATCTCCTCTGACTATGGTAACAATGTCTTTATAAAAATAAATAATTGCTGGGCCCCATGGCTCACCCCTATAATCCCAGCTACTCAGGAGGCAGAGATCAGGAGGATCGTGGTTCGAGGCCAGCCTGAGCAGATAGTTTGCAAGATCCTATCTCAAAAAAACCAACAAAAAATTGGACTGGTGGAGTGGCTCAAGGTGAAGGCCCTGAGTTCAATCTCCAGTACCGCAGTAAGTAAATAAATGAATACCAAAGGGTTTAAACAACTCACTGTAATAACTCTCTTCCCCCACCCCCTTTGCAAATCCTTTATCTCTTTAGATATGAAGCTCATTATTCAGTTTGGAGGAGAGAGAAAAAGGTACTTGTACACACACACACACACACACACACACACACACATATACGCACACACGCACACACAATCTTATGCCCATAGATTCATTTACCATCTTAAAAAGAACAAGGATAAAGGTGACTCATTGGTGGTAGAAGGATCCCATCACCTTTCTAACACCTCCTGTTCTGTGTGTCTCATTATTTCAGAAATAAGGAGTAGGGTCCTTTAAACTAAAACACCCTACATGCTTAACTTCAGATGCAGGAGAACATGGGACATTAGGGAGGTGATGCAGTGGGGGACACCGAAACCTTGAGGGTCAGAAAGGGTGGCTGAGTTACTGGGGAGGACAGAGAGGACAGCCCCAGAGATGAAGAGGAAGGAGGCAACTAGGGCCAGACACAGGTCTGTGGCTTTGCTGTTACCAGGCTGTGTATTTTAGATGGGGTCAGAGATCAAAAGCCCCAAGACCAAATTAGTTTCCAGTAAGTTATAGCTCTCAGAATCAATATTCTGTTTGGGTATTTGTGTCACACATACCTTTTTCTTAACTATCAGCCTTTTTATAAACATCTACTAAGTGTCTATTTTGTAGCAGGTATAGGCTGTAGATAAATTGGCCAGAAATCAATTGATTTTAAGACAGACTGCTACAAGATAATTTAGCGAAGGATCAATTTGTCTAATAACCAATTTGTTAACTATACTAAATTTATCAAAAGTATATTTAAAGAAAACATTGAGCTTTAATATGTAGAAATTGGATACATGTGTTAGCCAGAGGCAGGGTCTCATCCCTATAATCCCAGCTACTTGGGAGGAAGAGCTCAGGAGAGTGGCTGGTTGAGGCCAGACTGGACAAAAAGTTAGTGAGACTCCATCTCAAAAAACCAGCCTGGTGTGGTGATTCATGCTGTGATCCCAGCTACATGAGAGGCATAGGAAGAAGGATCAAGAGCTAATCTGAAAAATAACTAAAGCAAGAAAGGGCTGGTGGGGTGGCTCAAGGGGTAGAGCGCCTGCCTAGCAAGCACAAGGCTCTGAGTTTGAACCCCAGTGCTGGAGGAGAAAGAAAGCTACAAGTGTTCATGGGAAGGTTTTCGGGAATACTTTGTAGTGCTGTCCCCTGTCAGATGCTTTGTGGCTTATCATCCCATCACCTCAGACCACTGATGTGTATTCGGGAAAGGAAGGAAGGAAGGGGGCTGCAGGTGGGCTTTGTAGCACTTATCACCACCTGGTCATCACCCATCATTAGGTGGCCCATGTCCCCAAGCACCAGGGGGCAGTGACTTTGTGTTGTTGCTTCCTGTTCCGGGCACAGCACCCAGAACATGCCTGGACATAAGTAAGCCCTCTGAAGGTACTTATTGAACAAATTAACTGAATATATATACGAATCATTTATTCCTAACAGATAAATATATATTTAAGAAAGATATCGGCAAATAGTTCATGAGACCCTATCTCGAAAAGCCCTTCACAAAAAGACATAGGGCTGGGGAACAAATGAGGAAATTTGCATATTGTTTATGTATTAGATAATAGTGTAGACATGTTCATTTTCTTATCTGATATTCTGATCATAGAGCAGAATACCCTGCTTTTAGAAGATGCCCCCAAAATTTAGGGGAAGTATCATAAAATCCGCAATTTATGTTAAAGTAGATGCATCAAACACACACACACACACACACACACACACACACACACACACACAGCCCCAAACATGAATGCTTTAACATTAGATATTGTCAAATCTAAATGGTAGACGTGTAACCTATGTGTTCATTTTTTTCTTCCAAATTTTCTACATGTTAGAAAATTTTTGATAACACAAAAAACCCCAAAAAGTTTCAAAGCATCTATAATAAAAATTCTTTTAGAATTTCCAAAAAATAGTATCTAAAGGAATTCCCTCCATCAAAGAGACAGAGCTGAGCTCAGACCTTGTGCTCAGCTGGAAGAACAAGCTAGCACCCGGAACGATGTCACTGGCCTGTTGCTAAATAAAGAGACAAGAAAATATGGTAATTATCCCTATAAGCTGGCCTTATAGTCCCAATTTTCCTTGCTCTAATTGTCACATGTTCTCAGGACAAGTAAGGATGACAGGAGCTTCGAGCACCGTCCAGCTTTGAGCTCATAAAGGCAAGATGTTTTCAATGTCTTAGATCTCTGACCTTTACATAAATGTTAGGTGGGACATGGTGTTCACACCTGTAATCCCAGCACTCGGGAGTTTGAGGAGGACTGGACTTCGTAGAAAGAGCCTGTCTCAAAAAAATTCAAGGGCTAGGAATGTAGCCCAGTGGTAGAGTGCTTGCATAGTATCCACAAGGTGGTAGGTTCAATCCCAGGCACCTCCCCCATGCACCCCAAAACGAAGAGCCAAGGAAAATTCTGAGTATAAGCAGGATGACTGAGCAACTATTGAATTTACCTGAACAAGAATTGATCTCACCAACATGGCGTCTTGGCATCTTTGTAATGTCGTATTGCAAGACACCTCACCAAGGATGCTGTTATTTTATTTTTTTTAATAGCCCAGACTGAGAAACAAACTTCCAGACAAAATTGTCCCACCTGTTAAACATAAAAGTAAAACACTAAGCTAAGCGAATGTCTGTTTGTGTGGAGTAATGCAGACATGGATGCTTGTTGCAAGAATATTTATCAAGATGACCAAGGAAAAGCTGCTTAACCATTCAGGGGCTTCTGACAAGAGATAGTGACAGTTACATCATCTTAAATTAAGATTTTTGCAATGACTGTGTCAGGGGCTATGGCCTAAGTTAGCATGAAATATTTAAAATTGAGCAATATTTAAATTGAATATTTAAAATTGGTATAAAAATTTTTGAATTATCCTTGCTAATCACTTTACAATTAGTAGTCATCTTTGCTTTTATTTCCTTTCATTCCTTCCCCCTGTATCTGTTTCTCTTCACTTTGCCTTTCCCTTTAAACACACATTCTGAGAATCTGTCACCGTGTTTGGGGCACTGACTCGTGGGGTACTCAGTTGTGTCCCTCTGTCCTGTATTCTGCAGCCCAGGTCGTCTTTATACTTCACCCTACACTAGAGGTCCCCACATAAGGATCAGCAAGTCCTTCTGAAGTGCCCAGAGGGTCCAAGCCTGCTTTGAAGCCACCATAAGTAACACATGGCATTCTTTACACAGGTATGGTGGTTGTGCCTGTAATCCCAGCTACTCAGAGTCTGAGGCGGGAGGATTGTGAGTTTGAGGCCAGCCTGGGGCAAAGTAGCAAGATCCTACTTCAAGAAGAGAGGGAGAGAACAGAGAGGGGAGAGGGGAGAGTAGGGGGAGGGAGAAAGAGAAAGAGAGAGAGAGGAGGGAGGGAGAGAAGGAGAGGAGAGGAGACAGACACAGATAGATGAGCATGGAGGGAGGGAGGGAAGGGAAGAGGGAGGGAGGGAGGAAGAGAGAGGACAGAGCAAGGGAAAAGGGGAGGGAAGGGAGGAGGGAGAGAAGAAGGAAGGAGAGAAAAAGAAATGATGCTTATTTGGGCTGATGGTTCTGGTCCAAGGTTGAGAGACTGCTTCTGGTGATGGCTGTCTTGCTGGCAGAGTCCAGTTGGTGAAGGGATCGCATGGTGAGGGACGTGTGTGTGTGTGTGTGTGTGTGTGTGTGTGTGTGTGTGTGTGTGTGTGGTGACCAATACTCAGTCCAATACAAGGGACTCCATGCCATGACTTTATCTAACCCCAATCACCTCCCTGAAGCCCCACCCTGAACAGCAGGTCAGATGAAGGTTCTGGCCTCTGATGGCCTCACTGTGGGGTTGACCTCCAGCACAATGCTCTGCGCCCCAGCGCCCAGAGTCTGCAGCCCCCGATCAGAGTGCCAGCTTTCTAGTTACCTTCAGCCGTGTCTGAGTTCCACCCTGCCAGCCAGAGCCACTTTTCATCCAGCTGCATTCAGTGCTGGTGACAGCCTCCCAGGACGAAGGTTCTTTTTCTAATGAAAATCTGTAACACAGCAAAAGGGACCATTCTTGGACACCAAACGATGACCTCTGAAGAGTCCCCACAGCACAGAAAGTCAGAGTCCTCTGCTATTTTGAGAGGCAGGGATTCAAGCACTTTGCATGAGCATACAGTCATTCTGACCTCTTAGAAAGTCCCCTCCATAGCCTTGGGGAATGGCTGGCTGTCGCTGAGGCCTAGGCCACCTGGGGGAAACTTTTGCACAGAAACTAGGTTCTTCCAGAAGTCGTCAGAGCGGAAGGCGCTTAGTCAGAGCAGGATTGTTCATGTCAGGGGACTGTGTGCTCCTGAGCTCTGCCCCCTGTGAACGACTGTGACCCTGCTCTCTTTTCATTGGTGTTAACAGATCGAATCTTCCTCTCTGTCTACTGTGAGTTATGTGCGTTTTTTATGTTTAAAGTGACTTTCTTATAGACCGTGTGTCTGTATGTTATCCTTTAATTTTTCTGTTTCACCGTTCACACTTATAAGAATCGTTAATGCAGGTGAATTGGTGTCTGCCACATTTCTTACTGCTTTCTATTCATTGCCCTTGTTTTTAGTCCCATTTCTGAATTTCAATTTTCTTGATTTTTGAACTTTTTATCATCATATATGATTGCATTTCCCCCTTCTTAGTATATTTTTTTCCTTAAATGTCTTTAGCATTCACTCTAGAGCCTAATACTCATGTACAGCTAATCCAAGTCAGCTTTTGAACACAACACCACTTCACAGTGCAAGTACCTTATTCAAAATTCCTAATTCTTCCTGTCCCTTGCATCATTATTTTACTTATGCACAAGCATACATAAACACAGACAGATGCATACACATATGTACGTATATACATGCAAGAATACATAGTTGAACATATTATTTCTACTGTTATTTTGAAGAAACTTATCTGTTAGATCAATTAAGAAAAAGAAAAATAGGGCTGGTGCAGTAGCTTGAGTGGTAGAGCACCTGCCTAGCAAGTGTGATGTTCTGAGTTCAAACCACAATACCACCAAAAAAAAAAGAAAGAAAAATAGGCTGGAGTGTAGCTCAGTGGTAGATCACCTGCTTAGATGTGGGTGGACTTGGGTTCAATTCCCAAGTCCATGAAGAAGAAGGAGGAGGAGGAGGATTTGGAGGAGGTGGAGGAGGAGCTGGAGGAAGAAGAGGAAGAGGAGCTGGCAGAGGAAGAGGAGGAGAAGATGTAGGAGGAGCTAGAGGAGGAAGAGGAAAAGGAGAAGATAGAGAAGGAGGATATGGAGGGGGAGAGGAAGATGGAGGAGGAGATGGAGGGGGAGAAGGAGGAAATGGAGGGGGAGAAGGTGGAGGAGGAGGAGAAGGAGATGGAGGGGGAGGAGGAGGAGGAGATGGAGGAGGAGGAGATGGGGAAGAGGACATGGAGGGGGAGGGAGAAGGAAATGGAGGAAGGGGAGGAGATGGAGGGGGAGGAGGAGGAGGAGGGGAAGGAGGAGGAGGAGATGGGGAAGGAGGAGTTGGAAGAGAGGAGGAGGAAGGAGGAGATGGAGGAGGAGGAGGAGGGGAAGGAGGAGGAGATGGAAGATGAGGAGGAGGTGGAGGAGGAGAAGAGGAGGAGGAGGAGGAGGAGGAGATGGAGGAAGAGGAGGAGGGGAAGGAGGAGGAGATGGAGGAGGAGGAGGAGATGGAGGAGGAGGAGGAGGAGAAGAGGAGGAGGAGGAGGTGGAGGAGGAGAAGTGGAGGAGGAGGAGGACATGGAGGAGGAGGAGGTGGAGGAGGAGGAGGTGGAGGAGGAGAAATGGAGGAGGAGAGGAGGAGATGGAGGAGGAGGAGATGGAGGAGGAGGAGGAGATGGAGGAGGAGGAGGAGGAGGAGAAGTGGAGGAGGAGGAGGAGGTGGAGGAGGAGAAGTGGAGGAGGAGGAGGAGGTGGAGGAGGAGGAGGTGGAGGAGGAGAAGTGGAGGAGGAGGAGATGGAGGAGGAGGACATGGAGGAGGAGGAGATGGAGGAGGAGGACATGGAGGAGGAGGAGGAGGGGAAGGAGGAGGAGATGGAGGAGGAGGAGTTGGAGGACGAGGAGGAAGTGGAGGAGGAGGAGGAGATGGAGGAGGAGGAGGAGGAGGAGGGGAAGGAGGAGGAGGAGGAAGAGGAATATTTGAATTTCCCCTCACGCTCTCCTTTCCCAGTGTCCTTTGTTGATGTGGACCCCAGTTTGTTCCCCATCGTGCTCTTTCTGTCTGAAGAACTTCTTTAAGTTCCTCCAAGTCTGTTAGTCTGGAAAAGCCTTTATTATCTCTTCTTCGCTCACGAAGAATATTGTGCAGTATAGAAATGTGGGTCTTCAAATATTTCACCGTCCTTTCGTCTTGCTGCCTGGCTTTGAAGGAGAACCTGGCATAATTCTTATCCTTGCTCGATGGTTAATGGTTTGTTTTCCCCACCTCTGACTTCTTTCAGGATTTTTTCTTTATCTGTGATTTTCTGAAGTTTTTTTTTTGTTTGTTTGTTTGTTTGTCTGTTTTGTAGTGCTGGGGTTTGAACTCAGGACTTGCCACTGGCCAGGCACTTGCCACTTGAGCCACTCCACCAGCCCTTTTTGCTTCAGGTGTTTTTCAAATAGGGTCTTGCATTTTTGCCTGTAGCAGCTGGACTATGATCCTCCTATTTATGCTCCCTGTGTAGCTGGGGTGACAGGCATTCACCACCACACCCAGTTTTTATTGATTGAGATGGGGTCTTGTGAACTTTTCCCCCCAGACTTGCTTGGATAGTTATCCTCCCAATCTCTGCCTCCCAAGTAGCTAGGATTACAGGCATGTGCCACCAGACCTGGCTGATTTTCTGACGTTTCAATATGATATACCCAGGTATAGTTTTTTGTTTGGTTGGTTTTTACATTTATCCTGTTTGATGTTCTCTGGGCTTCCTGGATCTCTCTGGTCAGGCATCTGACTTTCATTTGGGGAAAACTCTTAGTTACATTGATTTTAATATTTCTCTGGTTCCTTTCTCTCCTTCTTGTATTCCCTTCATGTATGCTACACCTTTTGCCAATGCCTCACGGTTCCTGAATATTCTGTTCTGATTTTGGGTGGTTTTTTGTTTTCTCAGCCCTTTTCCTCTGGCCTCTCAGTTTTAGGAGTTTCTACTGACATATTGGACTCAGAAATTCTCACCTGAGCTATCTAGTCTTGTAACGGCATTCTTCATTTCTGCTAGTTTTTTTTTTTTTTTGGTTGTTCTATGATAGGGTCTTACAGTACAGCCCAGGCTGCACTTGAACTCTTCATCATCCTGCCTCAATGTCCTCACTACTGGGATTATAGGAATGTACCCCCATGCCCAGCTAGCACATCTGTTTGATTCTTTCTTAGACTGTAGATATCTGTTCTGTTCTCACATGCTGTCAACTTTTTCCTTAGCATATTGATTTAAATTTCCAATTTCATAATTCCAGCCTCCCTATAGTATCTGAATTCGGTTCTGATGCTTGTTAGCTGTGTTTTTTAACCTTTTGGTATCCCTTGTAATTCTTTTGTTATTCCTGAAAGTCAACCATGGTGCACCAGGTAAAAGGAGCTCCAGTTCCAGTAAACAGGCTGCTAGTGGTGTGACCTAGTTGGGAAAGGAAAGCATTCTATGGTTCAATGACTAGAGCTTGCTCTTTTGGGAGGTTGAGGCACCTCTGGGCTGTGAAGTTGCAGAGCTTCTGAGTCCCCAACCCCTGCTATGGGAGAGACAGGATGGCTCAAAGGGGCTGGAGGTGGGGATTTTCCTTCCTCTAGGAGGACAGTTACGCTTTGATAAAATCCACTAGTTAGTCTCTGGTTAACTAGTTCTTCCTGAGGACAGACCTTGTGAAGAACAGAAAGGTTCCTTTCCCCTCCCCCTGGTGGAAGCACAAGGGGGATTTTTCTCCAGTGGGTCTGTGAGAACCTGGCAGAATTCTTGGAGGTAAAACTCACACAGGGGTGGGGTCCTCTGACTGGGGACTCAGGAGTCTTGACTTCTTGATTTGCCCACAGTGAGCCTCCAGTTCTTTGTCAGCTGGTGTTAGGTTTTCCTACCAGCAGCACTGGTGATTCTCTGTATTTACCTGGCTGTCTCTCCCATTTTGGGGTGTGAGGGTATAGTTTGACCTATGACCTTATGTCTCTGGCATTGATTCTTTGGATTGTTCAGCCTTGTTGGAGCAGAATGATGACTGGCTAGCTCCTTGCACAATGGACAGGAAATCAGATCACGTGCTCACTTATTTGTCACCCGGGACTCAGATGGTTGGGTGTCAGGTGTGTGAACAGCTTTCCAGCGTGGATGTTCTGATTCACAGCACCTTCAGCTGTAGGCAAGAGAGCACTCCAGTCCCTCCATGTCCTTGTCCTCGGCAGTTCTCAGAACTTCAACTCTTCCTGGTGTCTGTGACAACACATGTCGGGGGTACAGCCTCATTCACGCTGTGTTTCACACCTGCTCAAGACCCCTCACAGCCATCTTTCTCTGAGGCACTGTTGCTACTGAGGTTGGCTCTGATGGTGTCTGCCTTGTCTCCCCTCCATCTCCTCTGCTACTGCTAGCCTGCTCTGCCCAGTGACACCTGCTCTGATTCTGGACAACTAAGCCTGTCCCTTTCTGCTCCAACTACCTGTGAGTATGGTTAGGAAAGAGCAGATGTCACATTGTCTTCCTGTAATAACTTAGCACACCCTAAGCTCTTTGGATTTCCATGGGGACGCATCCATAGGACTGTGACCAGGTCTCCCGACATGGTTGGTTATGCCCAAGTCCACGGGGATGGAAGCAGCACCTGAAGGCCAGGGCTCTGGGGCACTTAAGTGAATCACAGGCACAATGGAGGCTTCCACACCTTGATCTGTGGGGTCCCACTGAGCAGAGAGTTCCAGGAATCTACATTGACTCCTCTGGGTTGTGTCTATACATTTCCTCTAAAAACCAATGTCACAAACAAACCAAAATTTAATTATCAAGTGACTATCATCTACTCTTGACATGAAGGGTAGCTATTGTGACCACAATAAAGGAGATAAAAAGGAGAATGGTGGAGGGGTGAATTCAACTATGATATATTGCAAGAACTTTTGTAAATGTCACAACAGACCCCCAGTACAGCAATAATAATAATAAAATTTTTTAATTGAAAAAGAAAATGTTAAAAGCAAAACAAGTTGTCATTTGTCACTGTACTTAATATATATATGTTTATATATTTATATATATAATACAGTGCACATATACTAATTTAAGCTCTGTATGTGCACATAAAGGCATATATCTTATGTAGCACATTTATATAGCCTTATGTATTATATAACATGTATGAATTATATATATTTATAACTGTAATATATAACGTGTGGACTCCTCGCACATACCATGTACTGTGTACACGTATATGTATCGTGTGACTATATATCACAGCTTATTATGTATGTAACTTAGGCGTAGCTTTTAGTAGGCTTATAGCTTATATTTAGCAGATGTTACGTGTGTGGATACATTTATGTATATCTTTGCCTAGGGATGACTTTGGCTTTAGGAAGTTAGTGAAGTCAACAATGGCACTGGCCATGTTTGGAATGAGGTCATTTCCAGTTGCAGTGCTGATTAATGCTGGTGACTCCATTCTCCTGGGATTCCCATCTTTTGAACAAATTGAAACCTACCCATCCCCCACAGTTAATTAAGATAAAAAACCATAAGTGTTACTGAGAACATGCAGCATATATCAAACAGAAGCTAAACGAAATAGAGGATACGCTGAGTTTGCAACTTAAGCTACCAAAATCTTTTTAAAAGGCTGATTCTTGATTTGAAGACTATTTTCAGCAGTAAATTGCTCACAGTTCTCCTATGTAGCCTTGAACTAATCCTTAAATAAGAAGTAAGAGTTGCTTTCAAACCCATAAGTGTTGGTAGATCTTTTGTGTTTCACTAAGTCTGGAATGAAATCCCCCCAAATCATTCATCATGTAGCTTTGAACTATGGAAAATTGGTATTTCAAAGTTGAAATGAAACCCCACGGGTTTCAGCAGGTCTTTTCCCAAACGCAAATTCTAGGATTGTTCCCTAAAGTGAGTTTTAAAACAGAGGCTTTTGAACTACCACAGCATTTGGGGACCAAGCCAGAGTGCAGACGCTGATTCATTAGGTCAGGGCAGGGACTGAGATTCTGCACCCCAACACCATCTCAAGAAATGTCAGTGATGCTGGTCCCCAGGTCACATTTTAAGTGCCAAGGGCGGGTGACCCCTGGTTAGCCCTCCTGGGTGAATACACAGCTGGAAGTTGGGCACTTGTGACTCACATCTGTAATCCCAGCCACTCAGGAGGCAGAGATCAGGAGGATCGCAAATTGAAGCCAGCCCAGGCAAATAGCTTGCAAGACCCTATCTTTAAAAAACCCACCATAGAAAAGAGCTAGTGGAGTGGCTTAAGGTGTAGGTCCTGAGTTCAAGCCCGAGTACTGAAAACACACACACACACAGCTGGAAATGGCTAGGAAGGTATGCTTCTGTGTCAGATGGCAGAGGTTCAAGTACCTCTACCTGCTGATTGTGCAGACTTGAACAAACTCGTGCAATGATTCTGAGTGTCACTTAACTATTAGGGGCGTTACTGCCTGCCCTACCTAGCTCACACTGCAGTGGGATTTCTTCTGAGTGGAGGGTTAGACTCTAAGTGTAGGTATCCAGCAGAAATGTGTGCTTGTGTATGGTATATGGTTATCTCCCACGAAGATAACCAGTGAATTCGGTGAATCCAGCACAGGTGGCAGAGATTTCACGCACTCTCTTTCTGGACAGTTGGCTTCATGGCTCGTTAGCACATCGCCCACTTCCAGTGAGATTCAAGTTCCCTTCCACCACAAGAAGGGGCAGACAGTACAGCAACTGGTCCAAGTCGCTCAAGCATTACCCCCCTTGTCTTCAAAGAAACAAAAGCAATTTCAAATTAACTCTCGAAAACATTTGTGTAAACTGTGTATCCTTTTCCACAAAGAATAGGCAACATGGTCTTATAAACAGAAACTTAAATTGCAACAGATGTTTCTCTTTCTAAAAAAGGTTCTGGAATTCATTGACAGACCTTTGGCTAAACTGATGAATTAATTTGTTCAGGCCACATTTCATAAATCCTCTAATCATTCCTCCCTTTAGATATATTGGCTTGAGTTTTGATATCTACAGCATGTGTTTTAAAGGTTTTAACCTTTACTACTTTAATCAACTAGCATTTATTTCAGTGTCTGACGATGGCCAGACAATGTAGTGAGCAAAGAAGTGAAGTCCAATTTGTCACTTCAGTCAACCTGGATAGCTAAGTAATAAGTAGAAATCAGCCTGTGTCCCCGAACTCTGAATCATTTGGCAGCTGTGATGTAATTCTTTTTCTTTCTGGGCTACGTGGGAAATAAATTTCTGGGAATTGCATAGAGTTAGTAAGCTCAGATGTGGCAGTTGAGCTCGGCTGTCCACCAGTCATCCTTTAACTATGCAAGTAGATTTATTTATGTGTGGTGGACTCTTTGTCGTTAATACACAGGGACCAGCTACCAATTTTGCATGGCTGAAATCAGGCTGGAGGACAAAATTGAAGTGAGCTTTTTCATTTTCTTTTTGTTAACTCAGTATATTAAACTCAAGGCGAACATTGCTTAACATAAACCAGTAGGAACTCAAGTCTGGTAAAAGGTTTTGTTGCTGTTTTTTTGATTGTATATAAAGCTTTCTAAAAGGGCCAGTTACAAACTTTATTTCTGGAGCCCGATTGACCAAAGTTCAAATGTCTTGCATGTGCGTGTGTGTCTAATTTGAATAGGGCCAAGAGAGAAATTCAGGAGGTCCCTTATTATTTATAACAAGAATGGATTGAGTTGGTCATTTCCCTTTTTGACATGAACACTGTCATAGTCGGGGTCCCTATTGGAGTTTTGAAGTGAAACTGGTCACAATTTCAAGATAAAGTGGTCCTATGCATTGGGAAGGCTGAGTCTTAGGTTGGTTGACCATAAGATGAAGGAACAGCAGCTTGAGAGGGCATCCAGTCACCTGGAGGCCACCTTGGGAACCCAACTGGGAGCAGGGTGACAAAAATCATTCGATGAGGAAGAGGCAGACTTTCAACAGACACGGACAGCCAGGTATCAGTGTGCAAAAGAATAAAGTTGGATCTTTACTTACTCCACAAGTAAAAATTAACTCAAATTGGATCAGGAGCCTAAATATAAAAGCTGAAATTGTAAAGGAAAACATAGGGACAAAGCTTCATGACCTGGAATTCAGCCACAATTTATTGGCTATAAATAAATTGGACTGTATCAAAACTTAAAACTTTTATACACTGATGATCACTATAAGAGAATGAAAATAAAACAGAAAATGTTTCTAGGTCACACATCTGATTAGTGATTAATATCCAGAATATACAAAGAACACTTACAACTCAACAATGACAAAAGACAAACAACCCAATTCAAAAATGGGCAAAGGACCGTCAGATATTTCTCCACAGGGTATAAGCAAATGCTCAAAAAGCCATACTTAACGATGTCATTATTATTAGCCGTTAGGGAAATCATATCAAAACCACAATAAGATTTCACTTCTCACCATAAAAATGGCAACTCTGAACAAAATGGAAAACAAATATAGACGAAGAAGTGGAGAGGTTGAAGCCTTTGTGCCTTGGTGATAGAGATTTGAATGGTGCCACAGCCATGGGAAAGAGGTTGGAAGCTGCTCTGAAAGTTAACAGAAATACTGTGCAATCCAACAATTCCCCTTCTCAGTAGATCCCCCAAGGAACTGAAAGCGGGGACCCGAATAGTACTTGGACTCTTCGGGATTCATAGCAACATTATTCTCAACAGCCAAATGCTGGAAATGACACAAATGTCTGCCAACGGACGGATGGATAAACAAAATGTACAACGCACATACAGTGGCATAGTATTCACTCCTAAAAAAGGATAAAATGCAGGTACATAGTTCAACATAGGTGAGCCCAAGGAACAACATACTAAGTGCAATGAGCCATATACAAAAAAGCCAAAGCATCTCACAAGGTATCCCAAACAGACAGGTTCATCAAGGCAGCCAGGGGCTGGGAGTGGGGATGGGGTGCTGGGGAGCCATTGTTTCACGAGAATAGAATTTCTGTGTAAGGTGATTTAAAAAGTCCTGGGAATGGGTCATTGTGAGGTTGAACGACACTGTGAATGCACAAAATAACTACTGAGTTGTGTACTTACAAGTGGTTCACAGGGTAAGTTTTATATTTATGTCTATTTTACAGCTGTGAAAATAGCGGAGGTTGCTGGGCTCCCTCCCCAGAGTTTCCAACTGCATAGGTCTGGTTCAAAGCCAGAGAACTTGTGCTGTGACAAGTTCCCTTATGATGCTCACGACACCAGCCTAGAATCCACCTTCGAAGAAAACTCTCCTTTAGAGGACAGCTATTCTCTCCCAACAAGAAAAGAAATTCAAGAAAGAGATTTCAAAAAAAGATTCCAAAGCATGGGCCAACCCGGATGGAAAGGATTAGATCTGTGACACTCAGTATCAAGAGGAATTCCTGAGCCCTGACCAGGCTGAGCTCCAGGATGCCATGGGCCCAGGAGGAGGACGGCACAGCACAGAAGCCACGTTCACTGTCACAGGGACCGGTCTGCATCTGCTTGTGTTGGATCCACTTGATAGCACGACCCCACTCTCACACTTGAGTTTAACTCCTATCAGATGACCTCTAGTGCCAAGCTTGGGCAAGAGTTAGGTCAACATGGCCGAGCCAGGGCGCTGAGTGTGTCGTTGGTCTTGTTGGGCTGATGCATGGGAGGGGGCATAGGGAGAAAGCCGGCCCTTCAGCTCATCCCAGGATGAAAAAGTGGGTGCAAAGATGCTTGTGAATTCCAAAGTAGTCAATTAAAAACAGCCTGCAGCCTGGGAACTGGGTGGAAGGCTAAGGAGTAGGGGAGACCCGGGCAGGCCAGCCATTTTGATGGACCAGCCCCAGTGCTGGCTCAGAATCTCTCAGCCCTGGCTTTTCTTAGGCCAACTGTACTGGAAGCCTGTGCTGCATCTGGAGTTCAAGGACTCCCCATGTTTCACATATGGCCTGGAGGACACATGTGGTCCCCAGGCTGCATTTTTTGCCACCCACAACTTTGGACCACATTTCAAGGAGCCAGTGAAAAAAATCAATGTGCTGAGTCAGAATAAAATTCAACACTTTAAAAAAATGCTCTCCAAATAGACACTCACACATGTAGCCAAATTAAGCCTGTAAGTGGTCCCATTGGTAATAAACTCTGCAGACACAAAAGGCACTTATGTCACAAAGTATGTTAGAGGTTATAAACAGAGGGAGTGTGAAGTCAGGAGCGGCACTTTTGTTGCTAGTTCAGGCACGAGCATAAAACAGGACTTAGTTTTTAAACAACTCTTCTAAGTGTCCATGAGGCACTTAGATAAATGGTCTTGTAACACCCAATCCTCGCCTTGAAAGCGCTTAAAATCAAATGAAGTGGTTAGATAAGCATGCAAATCAATAAATGGAAGACAAGGTATTAAAGATGCAGGGAGAGAGATGCAAGCCAAACACGGCCCAAGGTTTAAAAAGACAAAACAAAATAGCGAGTAAGGTGCAGTTTCTCCATTTCATAAATGGCTTTGTGAATGAGCTAAGTGACCTAAGTACCCCACCAATAGCCAGGTGCTGGTGGCTCACACCTGTAATCCTAGCTACTCAGGAGGCAGAGATCAGGAGGACCATGGTTCAAAGCCAGCCCGGGCAAATAGTTTGCTAGACCCTATCTCAAAAAACAAAAAGTCACAGAAAAGGGCTGATGGAGTGGCTCAAGTGGTAGAGCGCCTGTCTAGCAAGCACAAGGCCGTGAGTTCAAACCCCAGTCCCACCAAAATAAATAAGTAGATAAATAAAATAATCCACCAATAACCTGCTCTACAATGTATTTACCTAATTTACATACCCCTACTCTTGGCCATGAAGGGGACAATGCCTGCACATGAGGCTTGTGGACATGGCAATATGGAACCCGTGTTGCCCGGGAAAAGCAAATGGCACAGAGCTGCTTAGAATTTCTTGGCAGTAGAAAATACATTTTTTTAAAGAAGCAACTTCAAGGCAGTGCTCTCAAAAGTTAATGAGGTTCTAAATGTATTACAGCAACATTTTTTAAAGGAAAATAAAACCCCAAGACTAATTCATTTATTTCTGTTTTGCTGAAGAATGCAGTCCATAAGGCAAAGTTCACCTTGCTAATTAGTTACATAAGCAACCAGGAGAACAGGTGTGGTGAAGCCGACTGGCAAGGGTGATGGAGTAAAACCAGGTCTTCTGATAGAGCATCAAGATATAACACTGCCATTTAGGATTGGATTATCTGCCTCACAGTTTTCATCGTGGTAAAATCGCAATTTCTTTCACTGTTCCTGCGTTGAGTATCAGTACTTAACACAGTACTGTTGGACGAAAAAGAGAAAAAGCAAATATAGTAGCATAACATGTTAGCTAACGCCATGCCACTTAAGAGGTAATCAAGGCATTCCTTCAACCACTGACCAAGGTCTACCCCCGAATAAAAGTACCTTGAAATAGGCCACCGCGAGAATCAGCAAATGCTGCCTCTGCCTTAGGTAGCTCTCCTCTGTGGTCACCTCTTCCCTGGCACATCACTGGCACAGGAAGTGTGACAGAGGAGTGGAGGAGGAAGGCAGGGAAGGAAGGGGGACCCGGGTAAGGGACATTATGAAGCTTGCAGCCCCCAGAATGAGGCTCAAGATGACTTCTGTGAAGAAACTGAAAGTTGTCACAGGACACACGGCAAGGTTAACATGCCCAAGAGTAGAGGGAGCTGGGTATTTATTTGCTCGTGAGATCCATTATTTTAAAGGATGCGAGGAGGGTTGGATCTCCTGGCACTTGTGCCCTAGTGAGTGGGGAGGGGTGGCCTTGCCTGTTCTTAGCAAAGAGAAGCAGCTCCCAGTGCTGTCAAGCAACCAGCCAGCGCCAAGGTCATCAGGACCCAGGGCTGAGTGGGGGCACCAACAGCATCTGCTATGTAGCTTTTCTTTTTGGTGGGACTGGGATTTGAATTCCGAGCTCTGGGGACTTGGCAGGAAGGCACTGCTACAATTTCTTTATGCTCATGTGTGCCTGTGTGCATTTGTGTGTGTGCCTGCGTGTGTGCATGTGTATGCCTGTGTTCCTGTGTGTTCATATGTGTGTTCCTATATGTGTGTGTGAGTGCCTGTCTGTATGTGTGTATATGTGTGCACGTGTGTATGTGTTGTCATGTGTGTATCGTGTTCCCATGTGTGTGCCTGTGTGTGTGTGTGTGTGTCTAAGCTCTCCTCATCTCACATTAACTTAACGGAAATATTCTAATATAAAAAACAGATACAATTGTATTCCTTTCTAGATAATTTTTTTCATTCCTAAGAGAAAGGCAAGATGTTCATTGTATTATGATAACAGCAAATGTCAGTCTAGAAACAGGAAAAACAAAAGCGTAATTCCTGTGTCAGCTTCCCAGGACTATAAGGAATACTGAGAAATCTAGAGAAAAGGTTTACCTTGGCCCACGGTTTCAGAGGTTTCAGCCCATGTTCGGTTGGCTTTGTTGCTTTGGGTCTGTGGCGAGGCAGCAGGCCATGGCGGGAGTGCATACTGGAGTACAACCATTCACTCATGGTCAGGAAGCAAAGGAGCGGGAAGAAGAGGCCAGGGTCCCGCTCTCCCCTTCAAGGGCACACCCCCCAATAACCTGAAGACTTCACTAGACCCCAACCTCTTAAAGGTCCTATTACTTCCCAGCAGCACCACACTGGGGACCAAGCATTCAGCACACAGGTCTTTTGGGGACATTCAGATTCAAGCTACAGCAATTCGCTGTCAGAGAGCCTAGTTACATATATACATTTTACAAATAAGAAAGTCACCAGTGGGGCCTAGCAATCTGCAAAGCTGAAGTCAATAACCATATTGTATACGTCTGGGGTCACAAAGACTGCTACCTAAAATTCCCTTTTATTTGGACATTCTGGTCCTTTACATTTCTTCCACTGGTTCCCTCCCTGAGTGTGGGCATAAAAGGCTCTGTAGATAATTCAATATGACATTTTGAAATAATATATGAACTCAAAAGCTTCACTGATATCCTTTTCTTTTTTGGCAGTACTGAGGTTTGAACTCAGGGCCTCATGCTTGCTAGTCAGGCGCTCTACCACCTGAGCCACTCTGCCAGCCCCCACTTACATCCTCTTGCTTGCAGTTTATCAGTATGTTGGGCACTGACAAAATGGAAATGGACAGTACAAGGAGCATCTATAGCTGAAGAAGTCAGAGAAAGTGAGAGCCTTGCATCCTGAGTGAGGAAGGTGGGTAGCAATGGAGGTCAAGGAGTTAGCTGGGAGTGGGAGCCAGCAGTGTGCAGCCCTGTAGAGCACAGCAGGAATTTAGATTTTATTTAGCTACTCTGGGGGAGATAGAAAGGGGCCAAGAGTGGGAGCCAGAGACCTGTGGGAGTATTGCAGGGATCTAGGTGAGGGTTTAAGCAGTGGAAATAGTGAGACAGGGTGAGATTCAGACCAGAACTGTGAAGTAGGTAGGCAGGATTTGCTGAAGGACAGAATACAGAGTGTGAATAGCCGAGCTATGGAAACAGCCAAGATGCCCCACTATTGATGAATGGATTAAGAAAATGTGATATTTATACACAATGGAATTTTGTTCAGCCATAAAGAAGAATGAAATTTTGTCATTTGCAAGTAAATGGATGCAACTGGAGAACATCATCTTAAGTGAGGTTAGCCAGGCTCAGAAAGACAAAGGCCGGCATGTTTTCTCTCATATGTGGAACACAGACCCAACACAAATGCAGCAATACTATGAAAAACAGGTCACGCTAAGGGGAGGCCACTAACGGGAGAGGGGGAGGGTGAAAGAAGGAAGTTAAGGTGAATATGGTTGATGTATTTTCTATACGAGAATGAATATAGGATTTTTAAACCTGTTGAAATCACCATCAGGAGGGGAATAAGGCAGAAAGGAGAAATATAGAGGGGATGAACCAATTTGGGTTATAAGACATATATACATGGAAATGTCACAATGAATCACCCTGGATAGCTATCTTAAACAAACAAAAATGTCATTTTATTTTTTTACAAATTGGAGAACAGGAAGATGGTGGAACAGTTCCTGCCTAGGGATATGGTACCAGTGGGAAGGGGGAGGATATAAGGAAAAGGTGTAGGAGGGTGACTATGGTGGAATATTATGCACTCATGTATGAAAATGGAAAATGAGACCTGTTGAAAGTATTCCAGGAATGGGGGAGGGAGGATAAAGGAGAGTGATGGAAGGGGTGAACTCAACTATGATATATTGTAAGAACTTTTGCAAATGCCACCATATACCCCAGTACAACAATAAAAAGTAAAGAATATGGAGTGTGACAGGAAGAATCAAGAACAATGTCTCCTTTGGCAAAGTCACTGGTTAACAGTGCCGACATTTGCTGAAATGGGGGGCTGGAGTGCAGGATGGTAGCGGTGGGTTCAGGGTGTCAGGAAGAGAGTTTTGTTTTACTTACCAGGCAGGCGCTCTTACCACTCGAGCCACTCCACCAGCCCGAGTTTTATTTTCCATATGGGCAGTGGGCCTGTGAATGGAGATGTCCAGTGGGAAGTCCCCTCAGAGGCCTCACGACTGTTGCATCTGTACTGGTGTCTCAACGTTCAGCAGAGTAAACTCTGCCTGGGATTACAGGTGAGCATTTTTGATTGTTCGCTGTTGGGGACAGAATTGTGTCCTCTGCAAAATGAATGCATTGAAGTCCTAGCCCTCGGTTCCTCCAAATGCAGCTATATTTGGAAACACACATTTTAACTTAATTAAGTTAAAATGAGGTCATGAAGATGGGCCCTAATCCAGTGTAACTGGTGCCTTTAAAAAGAAGACATGAGGACACATTCAGACACAGAGGGGTGACCACATGAAGACAGCCATCTGCAAACCAAGGAGACAGGCCTGCAAGTTAACCAACTTGCCAACACTGTGAGTTTGAGCTTCTCGCTGACAGAATTATGAGAACATGTATTTCTGCTCAAGCCACCCAGGCTTTGGTATTTTGTTATTGTAGCCCTAGCAAATGAACACATTCATTTAGCCATTTGAAAGAAACTCTGTATTTTTTTTCACTATATGTTGTTTTTAAGCAAAATAATGGTATGCTGGAATTCAACTCTTTCCCTCATCCCCAAACAAGCAAAACTGACCCACTCACTGGAATTATTTACATTCTTCATCTGAATGCAAAAGCCCTGTATAAAGCTTTCTGTGTTAAGAAACTTACCTGACATCACGTACCCAACAGACTCAGTGCCTCCCGTGAAAACTACTAGATCGGACCCTTGAAAATCATGACCTAGACACATTGCATCACTATGTGAATTTTAGCTTAGCGAAAAGTGGAGCTAGGACACTATTCTATCTTATGTCACTTAAGATGGAAACCTGAGTTTTGTTATCCAGATCTGTACTGTTCTGATAGTGCTTTAGCCCCACAGGCTTTCACAGAACATATTTTGAAATATAATGATGTATTTGGAAATCTTCTAAGATCACGTGATTTAACCTTGGGTGTCAGACTCACAAATACTGAAGACCCAACTAACCACCTCCTCAGTAAGAAAAAGCCAAGTACAGAAAGGTCCTAGGGCCAGGCATGGTGGCTGACACCTGTAATTCCAGCTACCTGGGAGGCAGAGATTGGGAAGACAGCAGTTCAAGGCCAGCCTGGGCAAAAAGTTCATGAGACACCATCTCAAACCAATAAAACATGGGTATGGTGGCATACACCTTACATCCCAGCTATGCAGGAGGCATAAATAGGAGTTCAACCTCCTACTACAAGAAAGAGAGAGAGAGAGAGAGAGAGAGAGAGAGAGAGAGAGAGAGAGAGAATGTAAAAGAGAGAAGAAAGAAACAAAGAAAGAGAAAGAAAGAAAGAAAGAGGAAGGAAGGAAGGAAAGTCTACAGTCTATAGGAACTGTGTTAATACTAGGTGGAGCCCACTTGAGTCTTTCTATAATTTGGATCTTGCATGTGTCCCCAAAGGCTCCTGTATCAAAGGCTTGGTCCCCAGGTTGGCACTATTGGGAGGTGGTAGACCCTTTAAGACTTGGGGCCTACTGAGATGTCTTTAGGACATTGTCAGGGTGCCCTTGAAGGGGACTGTGGAATGTGCACACTTCTCCTCACTCCTTTTGCTTCCTGGTCACGAGGTGAGCATTTTGTCTCTGCCACATACTCTGGCTGTATGTGCTACCTTACCATAGGCCCCAAAGCATAAGGGACAAGCAATTTTGGACTGGAACCTCCAAACTGTGAGCCCAAACAACGCTTTTCTCTTTCTAAGTTGATTATCTTGGGTATTTGTTACAGTGACAGGAAGCTGATTAACAAAACATTGGAAGGAGGGCCCTGCAGCTTGTCCAGCAGCAGTCTGGAGTAGGGATGGTGACATAGGTGCCCTTGAGAGAGAAGAAGAGTGGAGCTTCTGGAAATGTGATGGGTTACTTGGGAATCCATTGGGAAGGAGCGAGTGACACCTGCTCTTCCATGATGGTCAATCGTTACAGAGCCAGGTCCGAAGCTGGATGGATGAAAGCACCTCTGGAGGCGTGAGGAGCCTCACTGAGGCCTTGTCCAGGTTGTTCCTAATCACCATTTGTACTGGACTGAGGACAAATGAGAAGACAATTACCAATCCTAGGTACGACACTTAGAGCCCAGTGGACCCCTGTGACGGGCCACTGGGTCCCCAGATTTCACTTATTGTCAGCCTATGTGGCTGTCACCCTCTGGGATTTCATTTCCTTCTTTTTATAATGGCTACTTTATTTTCAACAACAAGTGAGCTCTGCTTGTTTTTGATGAGGTTTAATTAAGACGCCAGCTTTCTTACTTGGCCAGTATTTGTGCCAGTATGGGCTATTAAATTAAGAGACAGGATTACGGGGCATGGGGTTAGTCACAGCTTGTTTTAAGTTGTCTGTTAAACCGTCCATTAGTGAGCCTGCCAAGGAAGCTGCTCCCACAAAACAGCTGAGTGAAGGGCCGTGAATCCCCGCCAAGCCAGCTTCATGACCTTGATAATCTCACTTTTCTTCAGTTTCAGTTACCATTGTCTTTATTCTTCATACAAGACTAGCGCAACTTAGGAGCCTCAATATTTGCGGGCATTTGAGGTAGAAATTGATCACCTGTCAGCCACATCTATTGGCCAGTTATCAATAATCCCCAGATCTGATCCCCTGACGAGCAGTAGCCTGAAAGACCCGTGTTCTTCTCTGTCCATTGGCAGACTACGCGTGAATTTTGATGAGTTTGTCTTTCTCTGACTCCTCCTTTTTCTGATTCCTAAATATGCCTAGTTATTCAGTTTAGGTTATTTATTGGTGGAAACTATTAAGAGTTAGAAGAGTGCTTGCCCAGAATGTCAGCAACTGTCACCTGTCAACAGGACACTTGTGCAGATGCAATGACTTGACTCCAAGAAGCTGCAGCAAGGAGAGAGAGTTAGCAATTCCAAGTGGTTATTACAGACAGGCTACAGTTTTACGAGAATGAAAGTAGGCTGAAGTTACTCCCCAGGCAGGAGGTAAGATTAGCTTTGTTCTTTGAAATTGGTTATCATTTCAACTTTTTATTTTGTAGGCTTAGTGGAGGAGTGAGGTCAGGAAAGTGCGTGTTTCAGGGGGATAATGAGGCAACATTTTTCTTTCTTGAAGAATAACCAACAGTTTTATTTTTCTAAAAAGTCAAAAAATGATAGGATGGACTCAAAAAAATAATAGGAACAATGTTTGTCTCGGAAACTTCAGCGAGTAGGGTAGTTTTACTCAAAAGTGTGAAATCTGTGCACTTTGTCTTTGATGCTCCCGTACTTCCCTGTTTCTTCAAATGGAGACGACTTCCATGACTTCACCTGGGCCAAGTCACTTCCGCAAAGACAACATAATCCGTTTTTAACCGCGAACCCTCAATCCAAGATGGCGGCCTCAATTCTTCAGAAAAGCCACACTCAGAGGCCATTCCTTGACCAACACACGAACCTCTTTCTTTGTCTTGTTTTAGATGAGATTTGGCTATGTTGCCCAGGCTGGCCTCGAACTCCTGGGCTCAAGGGGTTCTTTTGCCTCAGCCTCCCCGGTAGCAGGGACCTACAGGTGCAAGTCATCATGCCCACCTTACCTGGGCCTTTTCTTTCCTTTTGGTGGGGAGAGGGTTAGGGTTTGAACTCAGGGCTTCATACTTGCAAAGCAGACACTACCGCTTGAGCCACACCTCCAGTCCATTTTGCTCTGGTTATTTTGGAGATGAGATCTGGGGAACTATTTGTCCAGGCTGGCCTCAAATTGCAATCCTCCAGATCTCAGCCTCCCAAGTAGCTAGGATCACAGGTGTGAGTCACTGGCACCTAACTTACCGGAGCCTTTTCTAACTAGTCACAGTGAATGTCACAAAAGAGTTTTTGTTTGTGAGAGAAGTGATCTGTTTACTGTCATGATAAATTCCATAAGTTAGTTCTAAATGTTAGGCTAAAAGGTATTCTTGATGCATGGTTTCACTAAAAAAACCACACAAGTTGTTTATTTTTTAAAAACTCAAACCCTACCTCCACACTAAATCAGAACTAAAAACAGTGTCAGGACACAGTCCTTGGCCATATTTGGCTTTGCTTGGGCATGGTGGCAGACTATGTACTTCGAAGAATAACTCACATGCAAAGGATTGGAGAGTGGTTCAAGTGGTAGAGCACCTGCCTAGCCAGCATGAGTTCAAACCCCAGTACTTCCAAAACCAAAAACAAAGAACAACACACGAAGATAAATCTCTGATTACTTTTGTTGCTGTAATGTTGATTAAACGCCCTTCATATCTGAACCATTGTGACAACTCAACTTTGAGGTATAGTTCCAGGAAAGTGTTTCTCTCCCAGTGAGTAAGTATTTTTCTTTATATCAGATGGTAAAGGCCTTATATCCTGGTTTCCCTTTTCATCTTGGCTGCCAGGAAGTGTTACAAATTTTCACCTGTCATTAGTCAGAATATTCAATGTAGCAGAGGATACGAATTACCTAATAACTCATTAGTTGTACAACAAAGAAGGATGGTAATTTTATGTAAGAATGATCTCTAATTTTGAAACCGAATTAGCAAGAACAAGCTGTAGTTTTGAAAATAAAATGTTGATTTTTATCTGATTGAAAACCATATTTATATTTGATTTTGATTTTACACTAATTCTTCTTACATAGATTAACCCTTTATAGTATTATTTGCAATTTTTATTGTGCATTCTTTACATAGGGTTACTCTCTTTTAATGGTATTTTTATATTGCTAAGTTTAATATCTAATCCTAAATAAATGTAATCAACATTCTTTTCTCTCTTGGTTGCAAAAATTGTTACTTTCCCCGGAAAGTGGAAAACTACTTTTTTTCAGGGTCGTGTCCATGTCCTTTCTGTCATCTGCATTCTAGCACCAAGTGTCAATCCTATATTCAAGAGAAACACACATTTACCTAGGAAACAGGACTGGCCACTCCACCCCAATCACAATGTCCAGTTGGAAAACTCCTAGTACCTCAAAAGTCAGGCAATGACGTCAGTGAGTTGCAACAAGCAAAAGGCAGACCAGTAAGGCGATGTGGTTATCACTCTAATTCTCATTGCCTGCCCCAGGGCTAACCATCCTTATCACTCTGCCCTTGGTAGGAGATGAGGTCCCAAGGGTCAGCCGGGGGAAGTATAATTCTGAAAGCTGTGCTAAAGACTTGAGTTTTCATTTTCTTTTAATTTTAAGTGCAAGGAGAAGTCAGTAGAGGGTAGGACCCAAGGGAATGACATAAGCTGAGCTGTGTTTTCTAAATCATTCTGGCAGGAGGGAAGCAGGAAGACTAGAGGGAGACCAAGGCAGGAGTCCTGGTGAGTCGGTGTGGCGTCTAGGACCAAGGCAGAGGCATTGGTGAACAATGTGAGTGCAACCAGGGGATGCTCTGTAGGTCAAAGTCACAGGAAGGAGATGTAAGTCAAGGAGCTCAGCACGGAGGTCTGGGAGAGGGGCAGTGGTTTGCATTTGGGAGTTGGCGTGGGAGTTGCAGTTAATGGCTAGAGGAAGTGTTGCTAGAGAAGGGTGGTGACCCTGATGTAGTTAGAAATTCTGTTAACTTCCTTATCATCGTGACAGAATGCCTGATATAAACAGCTTAAAATGAGAAAAGAGTTATTTTGCTCAAAGTTTCAGAGGCTCAGTCCCTGATGCAAGGACGGCATGGAGGAGCAGTTCGCATCATGGTGACCAGGAAGTACAAGAGAGTAGAACAGGAAGGGGCCAGGGCAATGTCTAGCTCCCAAGGACATACCCCCAATTCTCTACTTCCTCCAACCGCGCCCCACCTTCCACAGTCCCACCACCTCCAACAGTCTATACAGATTTTTGAATCCATAAGTGGATTAAACCAGTGATTCGGTCAGAGCCTCATGATCTAAGCCTCTCCAGAAACACCTTCATCAACACACCCAAAGTTGTACTTGCCTACTCTCCTAGGCTTGTCTCAATGCAATCAAGTCAAGATTCACAGTCACAGAAAGGACAATGCAGGACCAACAAGGGGACAAGAAGGAGCAGTAACTCATGGGATGGGGGTCAGATAGACCCATGTTTAAGAAGGTTGTAGTCACCAGGTCAACCTTGAGAGAAGCTGAGGACAATGAGGACAGACTGAAGACCTGCTTTCACATTATGGTGGTCATCAGAGGTTGTTGGCGACTGTGGAGAAGAGCTGTTGGTGGAGTAATGGAACAGGAGCCCACCGAGGGGTGATAAGAGGCAGAAATTGGGAAATAGTAAATTCTTTTGAGACATTTTGCTGTGAAGGGGATAAAGAAATAGAAGTTTGAAGAAGATGTGGGCTATTTATCATTCTTCTAGTAATACCAAGAGTTGATTTCCAGAAATCTCGCCTCTCCCATGCGCAGTGCCTATGGTTCCAGGAGAGATCAGCCTTTATCCCAAGATAGGAAGTGACACCAACTTTACCAACTGGAGCATCACAGTTTATGGTCACATGATTGGTTGGGAGATGAGGAAAGGGGTTTTGGGGGTTTAGCTCTGTTAGAACACTGCCTAGCATGCAGGAGGTCCTGGGTTCCATCTCCAGCATGAGAGAGAGAGAGAGAGAGAGAGAGAGAGAGAGAGAGAGAGAGAGAGAGAGAAAGAGAAAGAGAGAAAGGAAGGAAGGAAGGAAGGAAGGAAGGGAGCAAGGGAGGGAAGGAGGTAGCGAGGGAGGGAGGGGCACACAGTGAACCTCACTTTTCACCTGAATTTGAACTTGGAAGGATGTGTGTTTAAAGCTACAAACAATGACCACAGGAATCCTCAGATATGATGGAACATTCTGGAAAGCAGAACTGCAACTAGAATCATTTGAACTCCTGAACCCATGCATGCCTGGATCCACCTACCCTTTGGGTCAGTAAATTTCTTTTTTTTTTTTTTAGCTTAAGTCATTTTCAACAGAGTTTTCTGTCTTCTGTGCTGAGCACACAGTTTGAGAAAGGCAGGGCAGATATTGTCTCTTTTAGGTTCTCAGGGTTGCCATAACAAAGTACCACAGTGAGATGCTTAAGGCAATGGAAACTTCCCTCACAGATCTGCAGGCTAGAAGTTCAAAACCAAGGTGTCAGCAGAGCCATGTTTCCTCTGAAGCTTCTAAGGGAAGAATCATTGTGGGGTCTGCAAGTAATCCTCAGTGTTCCTCAGCTCAGGGATAAATCTCCAGTCTCCACCTCCATGTCCACACAACCTGCTGTCTGTCTGTCTGTATCTCGTCTTTCCATGGAAGGACTGCTGTCATGTTGTGTGGGTCACACTCATGACTTCATCTTAGTTACATCTGCAAAGGAATTTCCCAATAAAACCACATGCACAGGTAGTGGGGATGAGGACTCAGCATTTCTTCCTTTGGGGGGGAGAGGGGAGCACAATAACATTGTCACCATCAGTGTTTTATTGTTAATTACCCCCATTTTGTATATTATTTTCACTTCATATAACAGGGATTAAATGACTCACCCAGCGTCCTGCAGTCGTGAGTTGTGGAGAATCAAACCTACGTATTTTGATTTTAAGTTATATGTTCTTAAGTAGTGGCATAAAATATTTCAGCTTGAAAGCATTTGGGGGGTGCAGTGCTGGGAATTGAACTCGGGGCCTTGCGATTGTTAGGCAAGTCCTCTGCTACTTGAGCCATGGTTCCCATCCCTGTGCTTTCTTACTTTGCGTTTCAGGTAGGGTATCGTGCTTTTGCTCAGGCCAGCCTCAGACCATGATTCTCCTAACCAAATGTCAGGGTCTGCAGATGTGCACCACCATGTGCTGCCAGAATCTTCCCTTGCAGGAGGCTGAGTTTACCTCTCCACATGCGGTCCCTCAACAGACAACTCACTGCCAACACACCGGAGCACATCCGTGCACCGTACCTCCCCGGGGGAACACCCGGTTCCAGCTCCAAGTCCACAGGCCATGGTGCACAGCCAGGACTTGTGGCTGGTGACAAGATAAGGCTGGACTGTGCCACCAGCTGATTCTACAGCTCGGGACTCCCCAGAACATTTGGTGGGGGTTAGTCTGATTCCAAAAAGAAAAAAAAATAAAAACTATTAAAAGAAAAAAACAAAAAAACAAGGCATCAATACTTATCTCAACTGGGCAACTAGAATGTTAGGCAGAAAACCAAATTTCTATAATGGTGGAGCAGAGGAAAGACTCTGAGTTGCGACACCATTCTTAGGGCTTTTCTCTCTCTTTTTAGGGGTCCTACTCTTACAATGTACTGTACATCAACAACTGAGCCCTGGCAAGGGTGTAGCTCAGTGGTATTGCCGGTGCAAAGCTCTGGGTTCGATTCCCAGCACCCCCAAAAAATTAAACCTCAAGATGCAGTCACCAATTAGGGAATTTAATAACGCCCATGCCAAAAATAAAAATGTGTACATAGTAAATGATGCTATAAGAAAGGGATAGGTATTGACAAAGTGTTGCTGTATTTAAAAAACTAACCTGGTCCTTTCTGACTGTTTAATGTGACTGTCACATGTCCAGAAGCTAAACTAATTCAAGAAAAGCAGACAATAGAACCTACTCCTACTGTAAGAAATCCATGCCTTTGAGGAGTGGTTTACATAAAAAGTTTGATTTGGAGCTGGACGGGGAGGTAGCCAAGTACGTTTGTATCTTTGTATCGTTACCTCTGACTGTCCTAGGATGGAGCGGAGGGAAAATTAGGTAATATGTTAAGAGTCATAGAACCCTGGCCAGTATGACCCGTGAAAATCCGTTCTGTCCAGTGGAGGCTTCTAGACATTCCCTGGATGGCTTCTGCCGGACTTTTCCAAAGTCACATCTCTCTCTGGCCTCAGCCTTTGTGCTAAGGATGTTGAAACATTCACAGACTGTATATTTCCTTGCTGTGGATCTCTGAAACCTAGCAAGATGTCTAGAACACGAGACAGGTACTTCCTGCCTAGGCAGCTGAGTTAATGACAACCTGGCCATGCAACAGTTATTCTTTTCTGATTTCCTTGCACCATAAAGAAGAGAATTCTTACATGGAAAATGATTATAGTAACTGAAAACGTAAGGAACACGATTTCCTTGGGTGATTAAGACACCGCCAACTTTGGTCTGGCCTTTTAGAGAACTCCATTTCAAGGTTCAAGAAAGGACAATGAGTATTTGGAACCATTGGCTCCCGACAGGAGCTGGGAAGGTCACTCACACCTTATCATGTTTGAACAGTGATATGGCAGACAGCAATAAATAAACTCACAAATTCCCTTCCAAGCCTTGAGCCCCCAACCAAATTATATTCACAGTAGAGAATTCTTACTGGCTCTTCACGTGAAGAATATGAAAGCCCAGTTTGCCGCCAGTTGGGATAAACTTTGATACCATCCCCCCACCCCCGCCCCATAGGACATGGCCTGAGAGCACTCTTGTTTGCTGGGTTAGCAGCTTCCTGTCACTGTAGCAAAATACCTGAGATATTTGCTTATAAGGAAGAAAGGTTTATTGTGGCTCGTGGTTACAGAAGCTTCCATAAATGTTGCTTAGCCCTGTTGCTTTGGGCCTGGGGTAACACAGCACATCAGTAGGAGTGCATGACCGAGAAGGTCTTTTCACCCCATGGTGGCTTTGAAGTGAAAGAGAGAGACAGGAAGGGGCTGGGGTTCCAAGACCCCCTTTAAGAACACCCCCCCCAATGACCTCACTTCCTCCCACTAAGCTCTACTTCCTGAAGGTTCCACCACCTTCCAACAGCACCACAGGCTGGCAACCAAGCATTTGAAACATGGAACACTGAAACTACCACACTTGGCTTCTTTCCCCTCACCGCCCTGCTTCCTGATCCATGACTGACCCGCCTCCCTGGGAGCATTCCTTTAATAAATCCCTCACTCTCGATCCTCATCTCTGTTTCTGGGGAAGCTGGCCTTGCCCAAATGCTCAGTCCGACAGACACGAACCTGCTTCAGATCCCGTAACGGTTCTCAAGCAGCTTTCAACCAAGTTGACCTTAACTTGGTTGTACTCCTGCTCCTTATGGAAAGTGGACCCCCCCAGTGGGTCTAAAAACAGCATGTTAACACAGGTGTTTTTAGAATCTTGATGGCAATCCTTCTGTGTTCATAAAACAAACCAAAAAAACCCACTATTCAACTAGTTAACTTTGCATCTCTAAATTAAACAAAACAAGCGTTATCAAATATTTAGATTTGCTGGAGCCTCTGGCTTCAAGTAGCTTGCTGATTCATTCCCGAAATGAATTCGCAAAGCAGACCTGTAGCTGTACTCATGAGCTTTGTGCAGTGGAGCGGGTTTTCCCTGCTTTATTTTTAATCTAACAGCACAAGCAATGGTAGCCACACCAATTAACATTCAAAGAGTTAACATTCAAAATGGCCACAGTCCAGATGGCAGTATGGAAGTCGTCAGAGCCATTTCATCTTCCAGAAGATTTATCACCACACTAACCCAAGTCTTTCATGTGGGTTTCTGCCACGATTCTTCCTACACACTCACAGAAGGAATTTGGAATTTGTGGGTATAACATAGCGCCATGAACATGACTTTGTGCAGTACAAAAAATGCTTGAGGCAGAAGGGTTAGCAGGAGAGCCATGCAGCCTGTGTCATAGGGATCCGAGAAGGTGACAGTTGGTGACACCAGCACTCAAAGCTCTGGACATTCCTTCATCATCACCCACTGCCTGGCACTCACTATTCTTTCTCCTGTCTTTGGTCTTAGCTCTTGCCAAATGTCTCCTTTTTCAGCTAGCACACATTCTCCTTTCTCCACTTCTGCCCCAGATATTTTCCCAAGCTCTGTCCAAAACAGCCCCAGTTTCTGCTTGAAAAATTGTTCTTCAAGACAGGAGTTATGACACACGTCTATAATTTCAGCTACTCGGGAGGTAGTGGCAGGGATCAGGAGTTCCAGACCAACCCAAGCAAAGGTAAGGAGGTCCTGTCTCAAAAACAAAATTAAAAAAACCAAAAAACAAAACAAGGGCTGGGGACATAGCTCAAGAGGCAGAGCCTTGCCTAGCATGCACAAGACTGGGGTTCAGTCCCCAGTATGAAAACAAAAAATTTGGTCTTCAAGAATGATCTTCCCCGAGAAGTCACCAGCTGCTATGTCCCAGCTTGGTGGGCTTAGCCTGGAGACAGGGTCCTGAGTGTGCCCGTCCTGAATCTTCTTTCAGATATCCTGAGGTGTTCATAAATTTTACTGTAAGATAGAGAGAACTGAATTTAGGGGGAGCAACCATTTTACTTTCAGGGCAATGTATTTTTAGCTGGGGGATGGGTTCGGAGGAAAAGACATATCTTCATTTAGGGTCTCAGGGTTGTCAAAAGCAATTAAGTAGTACACAGAGCCCACAAAGAAATGTTCAAATGCAGTCTGGACATGGTTTGAGTTTCTGAATAAATGTCAATTTGATATGAAATATAGCCCAAAACATATTGCTTTTGGAAAAAAAAAAACTGGTTATTTGATGCTCCGATTGAAAATTCCTTACACCAGCCATTGACTTAGAAATGGCATTGACCATGTAATTCCAAATGATTTTACAAACTAGAGAGCACAGACTCATTGTGTCAAGAGAAGCCTTAGTGTTCTCACATAAGTCAGAAAGACTTTATTTAAATTTTATGTAGGAAGATGTATTGGTTGTTTGGCCCAAGTTGCTAACTCAAGTGACCAGATTTAAGAGATTACATGACATTTCTATAACATGGGGCAGGATTGATAACAAATGAAAGCTTAATTTGTTGTCCTTGTAGCCAGCACATTCCAGGGTGGAAATTGTTTATTCCTGTTAAACATGGGATTTTAGATCCGTTTATTTTTGGGGAGGGGACTGGGGTTTGAACTCAGGGCTTCAGGCGCTCAACCACTTGACCCACACCTCCAGGCCTTTTTGCTCTGGTTATTTTGGAGATGGGGGTCTCATGGACTATTTCCTCAGGCTGGCCTTCAACTGCAAGTCTCCTGATCTCTGTCCAAGGTAGCTAGCTAGGTGTGAGCCATCAGGGCCCAACTATCTAAGATTCATTTATATGACCCTCAGCTCAAGGCAAGTTACTAGTCTGGTTGTCTAGTGCATAACCAACTTCCATGGCATTCAGCAGCCAGGATTGCCTTACACGCATGGATTCTGTGTGTGAAGACTCTGGAAAAGGTGTTGTTGAGGTGGCTTGTCTCTGCTTGGTGGCGTTTGAGGTGTCACCTGGAAACTGGACCACCTGGGTCTGGAGGATCCACCTTCAAGACAGCTTCTTTACTCACAGGTCTGGCTCCCGGGCTGGACTTGTTGACCAAGCTAGACTCACTGGGCCTGGCGACCTAGGTAGCTACAAATATGTGGCCTTTCCATGTCACTCAGGCTTCTCGAGGCATGTCCTTGGCTTTATTGTTTCTCCTCTCTCTTTCTCTGGCTTTCAACAGCCCCACTCTGTGCTTTGAACATTCAGGGTTCTTCAAAGTGAAGAACAAGATAAGGTATAGAAAGAATCAGGTAATTCCTCCAATCACCTTGAAGTGGACAGTGTCAGCTGGAGGGTGACAGCTGTGCAATGTTCAGATCCCAACCCCCAGGCCTTTCCTGATAGACACCAGAACAGGAATGTGAGAGCCACAGAGGCCTTTGAGACCATCTAGCCCAAATAATGAGCAGTTAGTGTTCTTTCAGAGTACAAAAGATGTGAATGGAAAGAAAACGATATGAAATGGGAAAGAGGAGAGAGGAGAGGGAGAGGAGGAGATGGGAACAGAGGAGAGGGACAAGAAAGAAAAAGTATACTTGAATTATTCTGTCTCTTGAAATTTCTTGTGATTGTAGGGCAGGCTGTCACAATTCTCATTTTCTGACTTTCTCTTTCATGTTAGATGTCCTTTTATTGAAGAATTGGTCACCATACACCATTGGTTGTATGAGGTTTCTCATACAACCTGGCATTGTCACCATGCTCTCTCTCTACATGTGTGATTACCAGACCTGAATACTAAGAAAGCCACGTGGCAGGTGCCAGTCCATCACCTGGGCAGGCTGGGCACCATGATACCTTCCTTTGTTTTCTCTCTCCATTTGAAGCCCAGGTGGACAGACCTGGATTAATTACAAACTTTGGATCTTGACATACTCCTTTCATTGGACCATGCATGCCTCTCTACACTTTCTATGGAGATTTGTGTATTTGTAAGAATTTTGTCAACTCCCATGGGCTTACCCTCAACTCAGAAGACGCTAGAACATTTTCAGTTCTGGACCTCCATTCCTGTGGTCCTTCCATCCTGGTCCCTGACCTCCCAAATGCCAAGCCCAAAGGGGCCACTACCTTGAGTCTCTCGTTGCTTCTTCCCTGTGCTTTTAAACAAATACATATTCTGAAATATTTAGCATTCCTGCATGTGTTCTCAGAAAAGCATTTTGCTTCATTTAAGAGGTCAATGTTGAAAGGTGATCTTTCTCCTTCTGCTCAGAAAGAGGAACTGACCTCACATCAGAGCCAAACTCCCACACATCACTTGGTGGAGGAAGAGCCCCAGACCATTAGCTGGACCTAGCCCCAAAATGACCCAGCAGCACGGACAGGGCCATGTTCCATGCCTCCCTCTGCAGAGGGGAGCTGAGCACCCCAGAACACACAGTGTCTTCCTGGGGTTGCTTTTGCTCGGGTTCCGCACCTGTGCTCTGAGCACAGATTCCAGCCACCCACTTAGCAGTGCTGCTCTGTCTCCCACCTGTACAAACACAGGGCTTCCTGTCACCATGGGGCCCAGCAGCGCAAGGCTGTAGACGGGGAACTTCGAGTTTTTAATTTCCTAATGGACCTGGAAAGCAGCTGTTATCCCAGGGGCCACGACACAATGTAACTCAATTGTGCCTATATGATTTCTGTCTTGTCCTTTGCAATTTCCCACAAACCTAAACATGTTTGGCACTTCATTTTCCATCTCTCTGTCCTCACAAGGCTCAGCACCCAGGGAGACTCGGACAGCACGGGATGACTTTTGCTCCCCAAATCCCAAGTGAGAAACAGTAGGATATGGAGTTAGTCGTGCATCTGTGGGTTGCCAGGATAACCCAGCTCTAGAAGGGTCGTCCTCTGCATTATCTTTCACTGTAATTATTAACCATTTTTCTTAACAAGATGCCAAGGTGGATATTAATGGGAGGAACACGGATTTTGAAGCCAGGGAATAAGAATGAGTTCAAGACCATCTGTGCCGTTCACCCATTGTGTGACTTTGGGCCTCGCAAGGTCATTTCCTTTGTAAGACAGGGGCAGATACCTCCTTCCCAGCACGGTGAAAAGGAACTGAGGTACAATGCAGAACGGTGTAGCTCACGCAGGCTGTGATAATCGCTAGCCTTAGCCCGGGCTCTTTCTCATTTCCTCCCCCCAAGCCTCCCGCAGTCCCCAGGCTCCCAACAGTCTCCCTCTCTGCCCTCTGACCCGTCACACATCATGGTCAGATGAATCATTCCAGAGCAGCGCTTGTGTATATCTCATCTCTTTCCTTCCCTCACCAAACCCACACCCCTAAACACAACAGAAACCTTCTGTGGTCTCCCAATGCCTTCAAGATGTTCAACTCCCTTAAGTTGGCATTTAAGCTTGACCACAATTTAGAATCAGTTCACCCCTCACAGTGGTCTTTTGTACTCCTCCACCCAGACCCTGTACTCTGGGCCAATCACTGCTCTCTCAGTGTGCCCAGTTCATGCCTGGTCCAGATCTCCCTCTGTCCCATGTTCACACTGTGCCCCTTGCGTAGACTGTTTGTCCCTCTGTGCATTGTTATTGGGGCAGGGAAGGTAAAGGCCCACTTCGCTACCTTTCCTCTTTCTTCCTGGTGACCGGTGAATGTATCCTACCTTGCTTTGTCACCAGTTGTTTATATATGTGGCAGTGTGGCAGCCAGCACCTGGTACAGGGCCCCTAGAAGCTATTCGGAGGCACACGGTATGCCAATGACTGCAAACCCAGAAGTACACATTTCAAAAATATTCCAAGTGTCTTTAGAACAATTCCCTCCCAAACAATTTTGAGATGGCAATAGTCACGCTGGTGTTGAGGGTGTGTGTGTGTGTGTGTGTGTGCGCAAGAACTACATCCAGTGGTTTGCTTCCCTTCAGTTCCAAGTGGGGGAAAGAGTTATTTTCACTCCCTTCTCCTTGGCTACCCTCAGCTGATAAGATCTCATCCGACCACACTGGTTGTCAGAGATGTCTGAAAACAGCCTGGAATTTAAGAAGGATAGCTGGAGAGAAAAAAGCCTGACAATGGTGGACTTAAAGAGTTCCTCCCTTTAAGTTTTCTCTCCAAATCCCCGCATGGTTTAATTCTGGAATAAAATATGTCAAAGGAGGTTGCTTTCCCAGAACTCCCTGGAAGTTGGAGGGGCGCTGGCAGTGTTGGCAGCGAAGGACACAGGGAAGAAGGCTCTGTTTAAGCTCGAAATGTGGCTGTTTAGACTCCAGGGATCCCCATTCAGAGTTATACTTAAAGCTGTACTTGGACAAAAATCAAAAGAGTATGCATTAGTAATGTACCCAAAATATTTGGGGATTCTGTCAGGTTAAAGGTTGGCCAGTATCCATGTGCAAAGGTGTAACCTGAACAATACTGGACTTGCAGCAATTCAACAGTAATACCCCCGAGTTCACGTTCTTGAGGACGGTGTAAATTGGCAATCATTTTCCTGCCTAGCAGGAAGTTTGAAGTCTGAACTCTAAGAAGAAATTCACCCAGCTCAGAGATTTCTAATGTATTCATTGTACAGAAGGAAAAAAATCTCTACCAAGCAGGACACTTAGAGTGACACAGAGCCACACAGCCAGTGTAGCCCCTGTTGTCATTGAGCACTGAAGGGAGCTAGCCTTGCATGGCTATCAGAAGATACAGAACTGGTGTGATATTCAGTTAAAGATGGCGATAGAGCACACACATTGGGCTTGTGAAGCAACCAATCCAGACAGAGTCAGTCAGAAGCCCTGAGAAGATTTCTTCAGACAAAACCAACTGGGTCCCAACTGTTTTCTCCAAGGGAAAACAAAATGTTATCCAAGAAAGGAAAACCATGAATCAGATGAATAATCTGATTCACTTGCATCATCTTAATTATACAGATACCAAATATCTATTCGTCAAAATCACAGCATAACTATTTGGAGAGGGGGGGAAGAAGGGCTGGGTAGCAGGTGTGCACAGGTGTACTAAGGGCAAGAGGGAAGATGACGGTAGGATATTCATATTTTAAATCAGAAACTCAGTAGACACTGCCTGAATATGAAATATCAGGTATAAATTTATTATTTATACAGAAAGCACTTTCTTCTGGGATGAGTACCGTGAACCAAAGCACAGCAGGCTCTCAGGATCCCCCAGGACACCAAAACTCACGAATGACCACTCCTTTACATAAAACAGCCTCTTATTTTCATTTAACCTACCTACATGCTCCTATATACTTTAAATTGTCTCAAGATGACTCATAACACCTAATATAATGTAAATGACCTGGAAGTAGTTCACATGTTCGTACACATCCAGTCTGTTCTGAATATCTTTGATCCATGATTGGTTGAACCCACGGATGTGAAGCCACTGAACAGAAGGGGGCAACTATACGGAATAAACTGCTTTAACAGAAAGACACCAAAATTACAGGCGTATAAACGAGTAGTTATATTTTTCTCTTTGATACAGTCCAGAGAGAAGCAATCTCAGTTGGAAGGTCACCTTCATGACCCTCAAAATATGGCTTCTGTTCCTGGGATCCAGGCAGCCATACTAGCTCATCCCAAGTCAAGGGAAGGGGGGCTGGGTTGGGAGAACACGTGTGTGTACCTGATAGGAACATGCTCCAGAAGGAACACACACCCACTGTCCAGAACGTAGGCACGAGGCTCATGAGCCTCAAGGAAGGCCATGAGGTATGGGTCCAAGTGTTGGCCATGAGCTCAGCCAAAATGCCAGAGTCTGTTATTAAAAAAAGAGGAGAACTGACCCCAGTGTTGGACCAGCAGTCTAAGCCAAAGTCTAAGTCTAATTCGTCTTTGATTCTTTCAGCTAGGTGCACAGCGACTTTAGTACAACTGAAAATTAAATATAAGACATAGTCTCAAAAGATCAAATTCTGAACAACTGACTAGGCAATCAAAACCTGGACACAAGGATCCTGAAACGGGATGCAGGCACGGTCAGGGAGGAGTGCTAGTGGTGGGGAGCCCAGAGGGCCCAGGCCTGTTTGGGGCCATAGATGGATCCCACTATGACTTTCCAGGTGTAGGGATGCTACACGTGCTGTGAGGACGCACGGGCACCCCTGAAAGCCCTTAATCTTAGGGTAAATGGTTCTAGGACAGCATGGGAGACGGACTCTGTGACTCTATGAGGATGTAGCAGGTGAAAGGAAGGAAGCAAGGATGGGCAAGGGAAAGATAGGCGTTCTGGAGCTGAGATGGGGCCTCAAGAGGTGTTGTGGCAAGGGGGACCAGAACTTTCCTTCCCAGGATCACTCAGTCTTCAGAAGTAAATTTTCCCCCAAGAACTGGAGGTAAACGTTGAGGTGTAGCCTCAGCTGAAGCAGCTGTCTTTGGCCTGGGTGATTCCAGGAGGGCCCTGCCTCCAGCAGAACTCCTAGAAACTCAGAGAACAAGTGCTTCAGTCTCGAAGTGACACGTGACAACATCTGAAGAACACGTATCCAAGTAGCTGGGTCTTCGTGCAATCCATTAAGTGAATTTGGATTCTAGCAATGGTTCACTTTGGGAGAAATTCAATGGTGGCTGTTTCGATAGAACCATCCAGACGGTGGGGAGAGCTAGATTTATGTGGAACCTGTGTACGAGCAGTGTGCAAAGCATTTAGTTGAGGAGGTAGGGTTGGTTGTTCTCAGGGTAGCTTAGGGCAGCTGCTAGGAATTACAGGGAAGCAGGCCTAGCACATAGGCCAACTGGATGATAGCTACCTTGTACTTTCATTTCTGCCTTACCATCACGAATCAGCACTCCTTGGCTGACATGTTAGGGGAACCTAATTAAAAATTTAGACTCCAGAATGGACCAAGGCAAACATCGAATCAGCACTCCTTGGCTGACATGTTAGGGGAACCTAATTAAAAATTTAGACTCCAGAATGGACCAAGGCAAACATGGAGTAGTTCTCTCTCCATCTGCCCCAGGGGCTCCTTGCTTATCGTAGTTGGTGTGATGGTACCCAGTCTTGTTAAAGCATATGGATGGATACAAAGACTTCCTCCCTTAATCTGGAAAACTCCAACTGAACACCGACAGAAAGCATTCTGTCCTGTGGTTCCCACTGATGCCATCTCTGTCAACTGTTCCATGTTAATACTTTGTCGTGACCACATCAGAGGGGATCTTTCCTGCAAGGTGGGTATCAGGGTACCCCACGAGGCAAGACAGTGGGGAAAGAGGTCACATGCCTGTTTTTGCTCTTGCCTGCCAACAAATATTTGTGTGTACGTGGAAGAATTTGGTCTAGGACTTTCCTTCATTTTGTCCTGGGACCTCGCCCGCCACGTCCCTCTCACTGCTAGAGGCTGCTAAGATTTTTCCTAACGAGCCTGGCAACTGTGAAAAACCAAATCAGCACAGAGGCTCAGAAAGCGAACGAGGTCTCATTTTCTTGAGGGTTAAACGTGCCAAAGTAACAATATCTGGAAAAATATGAGTACCAATATGTCTGTCCGTTGAGGGCAATGCTTGATCATAAAGACTATCCCGGGTTTAGAATTTCAGCACGTGATATCTGATGATGAAGGCAAACTAAATGTAACCTGACTATTCTAGATATTTGTCTGTCACTTCCACGCAGTCAGCTACTGGCCTCGACCGTGGGCGGGCCCTGTATATGAGTCAGGCTCTAGAATGAAGACTTTGGTGCACCTGATGGTCAATGGCCTGGCTGTCGAAGACCTCAGGCTTAACTCCTAAGGGGAAAATCTAGATGATTCTGATGTGAGAACAAAGAGAAAACAAATCCCAAGACTTGCTTTGGCTGGTGTGACTGCAGGAGGGAATTAGAAATCACAGCATCTAAAATGTTACATGCAAGAAGGTGAAAGGGAGGCAGAGAGCAAAAACCACTGACAACATGACAGGATTCAGACAACTCGGCTAGCAAGGCCTGATTTCCCGACATTCTTTCGCACGAGCCCTGTGCTCGGGCAAGGTCTTCCTTCTGCTCTCCCCCCACATCTGGACTCAGGGAAAGTCAGCTGCCCCTGTCTGTCTAGAAACCCTCCCTGTCCTTCACCGATCCCTCATGTAGAAAAGCCAGAGTGGCCTCAACTCTAAGTCCTTTGTCTAAATTCTCTTAGCTTTGCCACTTGCATTTTTCATACTTTGTCTTCTTGGGATCCTAAGTCCCATGACTCAGGGATGACCTTGCAGTCCTGGAAGAATATGGACAGTCTTCATGTGTCCCTGGCACCTCTAAATGCAGAGCTGAGAGCTCAGGAAGTCCTTCAAGAATGCTTGTTCTGACCCAGAGGACTTGGAGGGGGCCAGGCAAGGAGCCGAGAGGCCGAGGCAAACAGGGGAAGACCCTTGAATGCAAATGATTTCTTTAACAGGGCTGCCAGTGACCTGCATGCGTATGGGGTTTGCATTTCTCAGTCTCCAAGAGCTCTGAGGGAGTAGCTGGCCTTCTGCCCTATGGATGTGCAACTGGAGCCCCTTTCTCTGCTTTGCTCTGGGCTTCTTCTCTTAGCCTAGGTTTGCATCCGGGAAGCCACACTGGACTGTGCAAAGGTGGCCTTCTGAGAAGGCCAGAAAGCTCTGGAGGTAATGTCCCCAAGTCCCTGCCAGGACTTCGCTCAGACACAGCCTGCCACACAGCTGTCCACTGGGTGCTGGAAGGTGGGCAAAGGATGGAGCCCCGGGGGCCTTTCTTTCCGTAAAGTGCTATTTGGAGGCAGAAATCAGCCTTGCTCCTTTCCTAAGGACTTGGGATGGGGGTGTCAAGGGAAACACAAAGATCTCAGACAGAAGCCAGTTGAGTAAGAAGGAAGGAATAGTTTTGTCCTGAAAGGAGGAGCTCCTGAAGAAGGAAAAGGGAGGCCTTCTAACTTGGTGAAAAGAAAGAATGAAAGGTAATTGAAGATGCATGTCTAAAAATAGGGTCACATGGAAGAGAAATGAAATGGCTGGTGCCAAGCAACCTTTCCCGAGCCTGGGAAGCCTCAGCAAGAGACTTCCCCTGAAAGCCACTCCCACCACCCTGCTGCCTAGGTCACCAGGCCACGGAGAGCTGGGAGTTCTGCTGTGGCAGCACTGTTTACATACAAAGGTACACAGGGACCCAAGGTCAAGCCTGGAGTCACCAAAGTCAAAGGCAATAAACATAGCAACTGTCAGGGCTTTTAAAGAAGCAGTTGGGCACACATTCACCATTCTTGTGGTAGATGGAGACGGTCCACGTGAGAAAAGCTGGTTCACATGGAGTGGTGATTATGTTTATTACAACCAAGATGGCGGCACAGACCCAATTGGACTGCAGCAAACACTGAACTACATGGAGGGGAGGGATAAAACTCACAGCACTACTCCAAAGAGACTCAAGAACAGAGAGAGAGAGAGAGAGGAGGGGGGGGGGAGAGAGAGAGAGAGAGAGAGAGAGAGAGAGAGAGAGGAGAGAGAAAGAGACAGAAGAGAGAGAGAAAAGAAAGAGAGAGAGAGAAGGGGGTAGAGAGGGAGGGAGGGAGAGACAGAGAGAAAGAGAGAGAGAGAGAGAACCCTTTCCAGAATATTCATACAATGTAATGGGTGGTCACTCTGGTGTCATGGAGGGAACCTTCAGTGACAAAAGCAGTAGTGGATTCAAGGTCAAATTCCACAGACTCTCTGCTATGACCTGGACAGGTAATTTTTGCCCAGCAAAATATTTGGGACTATTTAATTGACACACATTGGTGGCAAAAGTGAACTCCTACAAAAGACTGTTACATCTCATCCCACATTTGACTGTTCACATCACGTAGTCTGAATGAATGTGTGAGACTTGGTCCCTCTCTGGGGTATCAGTTCTTAAAAAGAGAATGCTTTAAATGCCCTGCATTTCCAGAAAACGGATGGAACCCTTGGCCTTGTGGAAGCCCAATGCCCTCTGTCCAGAGCACTCCTAGCTCTCCCTCCTGCTTTAGCCACTAGAGCGCTTCATAAGTCACACATGTAAAATCCGACTCACTTCTTTCTTTCTGAACAATCATACCAACTTATATTTGAAATTCAACTTCAAGAAAAATAGAAATGTCTATTTTTAATCAAAGAGAAACCTTCAAGCTGATCGAAAACCACTTCCCAGGCCCTGTTGAATGTAGACCAATCACTTTGGAGTGATCACTAATTTTATGTATGTGATACCCACCAGAGGCAACCTCTATCCTACTTTATAATCAAATAGTCAGTCCACAATTCCAAGTGGAGCATGTGTGCTCTGTGTTATCTGCATGGCGGCACAGGTCCTGGGAGCAAAAGTGCCAGTGTTGGTGACTATGTTCTTTCCTTCCTTTTTTCCTTCCATCTTCCCTTCCTTTCTTTCTGTCACTGTCTCTTTCTCCCCTTCCTCCCTCCTTTCTTTTCTTTTCTTTTTCTTTCTTTTTTTTTTTTTTGTGGTACTGGGGTTTGAACTCAGGGCTTTACGCTTGCTAGACAGGCACTCCACCCCTCGAGCTACTCTGCCATCTAAACAGGACATTTTGCTTCTAGCTTATGTGCATTTATTTCACACATTTCTCCTGAAATTATCAGTGTTCATATTTAATTCTTTTCTCCAGTACACTTTTTAAAGACCCTAATTCTAGTTCGTGTCATTTTGAAACGCTTTTCTGCACCCGCACCTAACAGGATTCTGGAGCCAGCCTAAATTCACACATGAGCTGGAAAGCTTTCCTACAAACACATCTTTCTGTGAGACTGTGCAATTCATCACTTATAACTTATTTTAAAGGAACAAAGTAAACTTTGGAGCCCCTTACAGCTATTACTGTGAGGATTATATTCCCATAATTGGGACTTTCACAAAGACCATTCGCTAGTGTTTCTTTCACACGTAAAACTATAAAGGACAGACAAATATCGTGTGTTCCTGCCACCTAGGTGACGTTGGTGATGTGGGTTTTTAAAACTAAATTCACAGGGCTGGCAGAGTGGCTCAAGTGGTAGAGCGCCTGCCTAGCAAGCGTGAGGCCCTGAGTTCAAATCCCAGTTCTGCCAAAAAAAAATCACTAAAAAGAAATTCATATGCATACCGAAAAATTCAAGCAGTACAGAGAGCTGCAAAGTGAAATTAGTTTTCTACGTCCTCACCCTCATCTGGTCATTTGCTTCCATTACTAGCAGTTTTCTTACAGAAAACACTTTTGCTCAGATACCAAAATATGCATTGCACTCTCTCACACACAGACCTGAAAATGTTTTATTTGGGGGATCAGGCAATTCCCATAGAGGCTCATCTGCCTTATTTGCACATGATAAGCTGTCTTGAAGAATTTCCACGTTACTGTGCACAGACTAACCTCATTCTTAACAGCGTCATGGAATTCAATTCTGTCGCAACATAAGTGTACGCATGTATGTGTGCAAATGTGTGTAGATGCACGTGTGCACGTGCCATGTACCTCCAGCACACCCTGCAGTGTACAGTTCATTTCAGTTGTGCTTTACTGATTTGCAATTGCAGGTAAGTTGTGCCAGTTTTTACTTTTCAATTTTAAACAGTTAGCACTTTTTAAAAAACAAAAGTGTCAAATGAATTCCTAAAAGAATTTCTTTCAAAAGTAAGTTTTCTAACCTTTTATGTCGCCTACAGTGTGGACAGGAGTGAAAGGTTCTTCACTGTGCTTAGGTTAGGAAGAAAGAAAGAAGGAAAATATCAGTGACCCCCAGAGTGCTGGCCCAGCGGCCTTGGCTGACTTCAGACTCAAGATGGAGGTTGTCACCCTGAAGAGGTCACTGCCATGTCCTTCTCATTCCAGGATAAAACAAGCCAAGCTATTAACAGGGCAGCATCTCCCATGTAGTGGGCCTCAGAGAGACCGCCTTAAGGAATACAGTCACTTAAAGTAGAGGACACGAGCCAATTGGAGTTGTAATACATACACACACGGAAATGTCGCAGTGAAACTCCCTGTGTAGCTATCTTAAACAAGCAAAGGTGTCCTCTTTCAAAAATGGAGGACAGGAAGGTAAAACAGGTCCTGTGTAGAGGTTGGCACCAGTGGGAGGGGGGAGGATATAAGGAAAGAGTGTAGGAGGGTGAATATGGTGGAATATTATGCACTCATGAATGAAAATGGAAAAATGAGACCTGCTGAAACTGTTCCAGGAGTGGGGGACGGAGGATAAAGGAGAATGGTGGAAGGGGTGAACTCAACTATGATATATTGTAAGAACTTTTATAAACATCACAATGTCCTCCCAGTGCAACAATAATATAAAAAAGATTAAAAACAAGAAATAGTCATTTAAAAATTATTGATACCCAATCAAATCTCTGTGATTAAGTCACACCGTCAAGAGTGTTATTCGCCACACCAAACACATGAATGGTGACTGGAGAAAAACTGCACTTCTGGTCTCTCAAGAATGATCTACGTGACATTCTTGGCCCTCGATGTTCACTGGAATTGAGGCAGGTTTCTTTGGAGAGAATAAGTCACCCCTGCAGAGCAGTTCAGGGCTCCCAAGCCATGTGGAATTTTACCAGACTTCTAGAAGTTGCAGACTAAAAGCCAATTTGTGCAAGCTTGCTTTCATTAAATGCAGAATAGCCATCCTGTTGGGAAAAACTCAACTCCCTTTGCCGGGATCAGCAGCCAAGCAAAGCTTCCTCTTACCAGCGCCATGCGACAGACCCGAATGCTGCTTCCAGTGGTTGGGGGTGGGCAGAGGTTGAGGGGACCCTTGTGCTCAAAGACAACAAAACAACTGACCCAAGTCGTTTGGACCGGAAGTTAACAATTTTAGGGAAAAGAGGAAATCTGGACAAAGCTAGATTTGCTCTAAAAACTCAAGCAGGGCAAATTTCCATGAGGCCAGACCCTCTGGTCATGTTGCCATGCACTGTGGACCAGTGACATCCCTGGCTTTGGTCACCCCTGCCCTCCAGTGACATCCCCGGCTTTGGTCACCCCTTCGTGTCACCAGCAAAGAGGTCCTAAATCGTAGGAGTTTACCTCACCCGTCTGCCTCCCCTGAGAGACATTTCTGGGATTTGACAAAGCTGACTTTCTCCTGGTTTCCTCCATTTAATCCTGGAAAGGAACCATTCTTCCACAGGCTCACTGGACTCTCAGTAGACGACTGGTGACAATTTGGGAGGACTAAAAACCCAGCCAAAAATATGGTGGATGATATATATTCCTGCCCCTGCGAAATTCCTGTAAGATCTCTAACAGCTCTAGGAAATAAAATAACACACAGATGGAAAACTCTAGGAATAACGGGGCCGTAGGCGAGGCTGAGCAGAGCCGATCCGCTTAGGTTGGACGTACTTCCCCACTTTGTCCCTTTATCCTCTTAATAGATATTTTTGAACACCAATCCACCAGACTCTCGAAGAGCTCGGTGTACAAAGATTTTTACACCATAAATACTTCAGCTAATGCTTTTGGATGAAAATGGTTTCCCTCACAGCAACAGGGGTGTGACCATGGACTGACTACAAGAACAGAGAAAGATCAGGACAGAGACACACCGGACCCATGCTAAGGAAAATAAGAAAGCTGAGTTTCATATTGAAATTTAATACAAAATGGATATTCTTAGGATCAGAAAAAATGATACCCTTGTTATGATAAAAGAATATGCTTTTTTCTAAAATCAAACATTTATAAAATTGTGTATAAATTAGGCACAAATACGTCACTCAATGTCAAAGTACATAAAATGCAAATTATGTTCTCTGACCTGAATGTAGAAAGAGGGGAACAACACTTTAAAAAAAAAAAAAAGAGCAAAACCTGTTTGCCTCTTTGAGCTGTACCTGGATCAAACTATACCTGACGTTAAACCAACTTTGAACCTTTGGGCTCTGTTGGCCCCAAACCCACCTTTTTCAAACCAAACTTTCTGCTACTTGCAACAAAATCATTCTGAAAATTCTATACTTAGTCCAATTATAAATCTTCAGCATCTCAGACAGCCTTTCGCCAGCCATGGATGGGGGAGTGTGAACAGAACCTGGGAAAATCATGAAAGGAAAGTCCCAGAATGCAACTGAGTAGAGGATGCAGGAAGCCATCTGGGAGTGTTTGGGGTGAAACTGGCTCAGGCCTGGACACGCCTGGACACAAATTCCTTTAACAAAAACGAGCTCGTGTCGTCTTTCAGGAAAAGGACAGCTTGACACACACAGAAGCAGGCTGTCAATGACCTTCTGATGCCACAAGCTCCCTCCCCTTTGCAGAAGCCAACTCCTCCCACAAAGAAAGCTCCCACCTGTGACAATGCATGGCCTGTCTGCACCTGTCACCTCCTCCTCCTCTCCGCCAATTCCCTGCCGCCCACTGACGAGGAAGGCCAGTGTGTGTCCCAGCTCCGGCCTCCATGCTGGGGACCAGGCACTAAAGCGTTTCCTTTTCTGCAAAAACCCAGCTCTGTCACAGGAGGGAAGGGCCCTGGGCAATTCCACCCCCTTCTCTTTGGAGCATGTTAAAAATGAGACTCACGAGGCCACAGACAAAAGAAGCCCCAGGCTTCGAGAAGTGCGTGACTCCTGTGCAGTGGGCGAGGTCACAGCAACAGAGCTTTCGAAAGCCAGGTCTCACACTACAGTTTGAGATCAGAATATAAGTGACACCAGCCTCAGCAATGGGCATTGTCACACACGTGTGAGAGAACACGGGACGGAAGGAAGCCTGGCATCCTTCTTAGCAATATACAAAGAGGATCTGCACCTAAGTGTGTCATTCTCAGTTCCAAAAGCAGCTGGTAAAGGGGACAGAAGGACAGTGTAGAAGATGGCAGGTGAGCCCAAGCCTTCCTCACCAGGAAGTCAAGAGACAGATTCTCAAAAGGGAACACCAGCAAATAGTGACTTGCCGGGTGCCTGTCATCCTAGCTACTTGGGAGGCTCAGATCAGGAGGATCGAGGTCTGAGGCCAGCCCAGGGAAACAGCTCAGGAAATCCCGTCTCCAAAATGCCCAAAGCAAAATGGACTGGAGGATGTGGGGGACAGGGCGGGAGGGATATGGCACAAATGCCAGCCCCTCGGAGCAGATGCCAGTCAGGAAATGTCAGCAAGCCTGTGTCACTGCTGTCACCTAAACAGCAGGGGTGACAGGAGTCCTCGCTCACTGCTGGTGTGGGTACAAGTCGATGGAATCTTCTGGAGGATGTGAGTCACTGCCTTGTTTTGCATTTTTTAGAAAGCGGTTCAAAACTGGTTACTGAATTGAATTGGATATTCATCTAAGTAAGCAGAAAGAGGATATAATTTTTGCATTAGCTTTATTGAGTGATAAGTGACTTAACTCGCATGAAGTGCGCTAGTCAGTAGATTCTAGCATATTTTACATCAATTTTATCACCCCACCAAGAAATCCTGTACTCTTAATTCCCCCAACCCAAGCCCTGCCCGGCTCTAGGCAACCGTTCATCCACCTCCTGTCCCTGTGGGTTTTCTAGTCTGGACATTTCACAGGGGTCACACCCGAGGGCTTCTGTGAGTACCTTCACTCAGCATGCTGAAGCTTTCCCCGTGCTGTACCATGTATCGTTGCTTTTTCATTGCCAAGTAATTTTCCACTGATGAGACACACCCCCTCTTCAGCATTCATCAGTGGTTGACCATTTGGGATGTTTCTATCTTTGGGCTGATGTGAATGGTGGTGCGAGGAGCGTCCAGGTGAAAGACTTGTGCAGACACACGCTTTCATTCCTCTTAGGATGTGACAGGGTGGATTTGCTGGCTTCTGTGATGATGCTATGCTTAACTTTCTAAAGCACAGCCAACCTGTTCTCCCCAAAGTGGCTGCACTTTCCATCGTCACCAAGAGGGTCCGAGGGCTTGGGTCCTCTCCAACACAGGTTGCTGTATGGCTTCTTTTTTTTTATTATTCATTTATTTACGTGTGCATACATTGTTTGGGTCATTTCTCCCCCAGCCCCCTCTCTCCCCATCACTTCCAGGCAGAACCTGTTCTGCTCTTATCTCTAATTTTGTTCAAGAGAAGACATAAGCATAATAAGAAAGACAAAGCGTTTTTGGTATTTGAGTTAAGGGTAGCTATACAGAGAGATTCCTAGCATTGCTTCCATGTACAAATGTGTTACAGCCCAAGTTGACTCATCTCTAACTGATCTTTGCACTGGTTCCTGATCCCCTTCTCGTGTTGACCTCTGTCACTTTAAGGTTTCTGTATTAGTTCCTGTGGAGACGCTTTTGTGTTTTGGGTTTTCTACCTATCCCCATTCCTCCGTATGTGCTTTCCCCTTGTCATGTGATCCGAGTCCAACCACATTGCTGCATTTGCCCTAGATCTAAAGTCTGCATATAAGGGAGAACATACGATTTTTGGTCTTCTGAGCCTGGCTGACCTCACTCAGAATGAAGCTTCATTGCAACTGAACCTATGATTTTTTTTCTTTCTTCTTTTTTCTTTTTTCTCTTTCTCTCTAAATGCTTGTTTAGTACACCATCTCTCCCTATTAATTTCTTTGGTTCTCTATTTGTTTTTCTTTTCTTTCTTTTCCTTCTTACTCTTCCTTTCTAGATCTCATTACTTTTACTACTGCAGGCTAGCTAATACTAAATTACAGGGACAGTAACAGCACCAAGTGGAGTGATGGGAAGACAGAAAAAGGATGGAAACCATTCTCCCCCCAATAATAAATTAGTACAGGAAGCAGAGGGAAATGAAGAAAATGGGCACCCAGATCCAGACTCCAACAAAAGAAAGATAAACTATACCAAGGAACCCAACAAAGCCCCCAGGAACACCATCTGGCTTCTTGATGGTATCCATCTAGTGGACATGCAGACACACCTCCCTGGGGCTCAGATTTGCATTTCTCCATGGCAGTGAGGCTAAGCCTATTCTCATCCGCTCATTGGCCATTTGGATATGTTCTTTGGGAAATTTTCCATTCAGATACTTTTGCCCACTTTTGAATTGTTTATGTCTTTTATTACTGAGTTTTAACTATTTTTATATATTATAGATTTAAGCCCTTGCTTCCTCCCTCCCTCCCTCCCTCCCTCTCACCTTCCTTCCTTTTTTCCTCCCTCCTTTCCTTCCTTCTTCCTTCCTTCCTGTTCCCTCCCTCCCTCCTTCCTTCCTGTGGGAGATCGAGCCCAGGGTCTTGTGCATATTAGAAAAGTGCTCCATTTTCAGCTGTTATGCTGCATGATCGAATTTGGACATGGAGTCTTTGACGGCACCAAATGTGTGAGCAGAAAAGAAATTACGTGTGTGTGTGTGTATATACATCTTATCAAAATTTAAAACTTTTGCATACCAAAGGATCTCACAAAGAAAGTGAAAACAAAACCTACAGCACAAAACCTACAGATAATATTTGTGAAGCATACATCTGGCGAGCTATCCAGAATATATATGCCCACAGTATACGAAGAGCTACAAGAATTCAACCGCAGACAGACAATTCAATTAAAGGTGGGCAGAGGACTCGTACAGACGTTTCTAGAAAGGTGTGTAAGTGGTCGGTAAGTGCATTACAGGATGCTTAATATCCCAGTCCTAGCAAAATGTAAATTAAAAACCTCAAAAGCATACCACTTCAAACCTACTATGATGCAGACGATAATAATCTTAAAAATCAAGGAAAATAGCAAGTATTGGAAAGGGATGCAAAGAAAGAAAGGCCCTTGTACACTGCTGACTGGGATGGAAACTGGGGCAGCCACTGTTGGAAACAATCCGGCGTTTCCTCAAAAGCAATCACTGTGACCCAGTGATTCCTCTCACAAGCACATACCCTCGAGAGGTAAAACCGAGGACTTGACCACATACGATCACGCCAATATCCACTGCAGCACTATTCACAGTAGCCCGAAGGTGAAAACAATTTAAGAGTCCATCAGCAGAGGAACAAACAAACAAAACGTGGTCTATACATACAGTGGAAAATCATTTGGGTGTAAAAAAGAATGGCGTTTTTAACACATGAAACAACATGCATGAACCCCCTAAAACACTATACTAAGAGAAATAAACCAAACACAAAAAAGGGCAAAGACTGTATGATTCCACACACTGGAGAATCCAGAATAGGTAAATACACAGAGAAAAATAAACTAGAAGTTGCCAGGGTGTGGGGAATTGCTCCCTGATGGGCACAGAGTTTTCCTGAGTGATAAAAAAAGTTTTGAAAAAAAATAGCAAGGGAGGTTACACAATATACTTAATGCTACGCTTATGTATACAGTTACAAATGGTTAAAAAGGCAAATTTATATATATATACATATATATATATATATATATATATATATATATATAACCAAAGTAGCAAAATTTAAAAATTGTTTAAAAAAAAGACTTAAAGGTGGAGTGTTGGTTGGCTTTCATCACTGAAAAAGGAAGATTTTTGTGGTGCAGTTTCAGAGGTTTCAGTCCTGGGTGGCTTGGCTCTGTTATTTTGGACCTGTGGCCACACAGCACACTGTGGTGGGAGACATGAGTTCCACCTTAAGGGGGCCAGGAAACAAGGGGAGGAACAGGAAACAGGAAGAGGCAGGGGCCTAATATCCCCTGCGTGGCCACGTCCCCCATGACCTCACTTCCTCCCACCAGGCCCCACCTCTTAAAGGTTCCACCACCTCTCAACAGACCCACAGGTGGGTGACAAAACCCAGAGCCTGTGGGCCCTTTAGGTTCTATGCACACTGATGTTTCATATTCACCGTTCCGTGTTCAGTTTAGTAACCTGGGTGTAATTTTTAGCAGGACAATTCCTTCATAGATTTAAAAGAGATTTTTCTCCTAAATCTTAATTGAGAGGGAAAAATGATGCTTTGCTCCCTGGGAGGGGTGTGTGTGTGTTGATCTGATCCTCTAGGCTACTCAGCTCTTGTGTCACACTGGGGAAATAAATACTGGAAAGGAACCAAGCTGCACTTCCTCCGCAAGTACCCGCTGGAGCGTGATGCTGATGTCTGCATATGGCTCTGGTTAAACGGAATGTCCCAAATGCAAGGAAATGCACCACTGTTTACTGTAATTGCCTGTCTGGGCCACAGACTGGCAAGGGCTTGGATGGGGAATGGGAAAAATAAAAACAAGAACTTGAAATCCTTTTTGTGAGATTGAAGGCCTGGACCCCAAGTCAGGGAGGACTGGTCAAGGATGAGCCTTCCCAGTGAAGGAAGGTTGGCCTCTCTCACCTGCTTGTCTGTTTTTTATGTGTAATGGATTAGCCTCCCAAGTTCTTAGGGTTATTTTTTTGGTGGGACTAGGGTTTGAACTCAGGGCTTCACACTTGAAAAGCAGGTGCTCTACTGCTTGAACCACATCTGCAGTCAGTTTTGCTCTGGTTCTTTTGGAGATGGGGTCTTGAGAACTATTAACCTAGGCTGGCCTCAAACTGCTATCCTCCCAATCTCAGTCCCCCAACTAGCTAGGATTCCAACTTCTTTTTTGTTTTATTTTTGCAGTATTAGGGTTCAAACTCAGGGCCAACACCTTGAGCCACTCCACTAGCCCTTTTTTGTGCTGGCTTTTTCGAGATAGGGTCTCTTGAACTATTTGCCCAGGGCTGGCTTCGAACCACAATCCACCTGATCTCTGACTCCTGAGTAGCTGGGATGACAGGCGTGAGCCACCGGCTCCTGGCCCCAACTTCTTTTTTAGGTGTTATTTCTACTTTGCCCACCACACCACTAGGATTCCTTAGAGTGATGGAGCAGAGGAGCTAATATAGCAAGTAAAAAAGAGTTGTCCTCATTTCTTAGCAGGCTTCCCATCTCTGCCCACTCTCTAGAGTCAAAAGTCAACAATCCAGATGGAGGCTGGCAAAGAGAATCTCCCCAGAAATTCCGGGGAACAGGCAAAGGCAAGCCAGCCAAGTCCAAAACTCTTGCTTGGGCTGACACAGGCCTGGAGCTAGAAGACTGCACAGCAGCAGTCATGGCTGACTGCACTCCTCTGTGGCTCTCAGCAAGCAGAAGTGGCTTCTTGCCTCTTCTCCCTCTGGACTCTCAGCCCCTTGAGGCCAGGGATGTGTTCAAAGCTCCTTGTCCAGTGTCTAGCCTAAATATGGTCACACTTCAAATGGAAGTAGCTCATGTAGCTGTCACGGCCACCAAATCACACATCAAAGGATGCATGGAGGAGTAGCAATTCCTCACAAATGCGACACCTTCGCTTCCCAAAAGGAATGCTTAGGGATGCAAAACTTAAGTGGGAGGTCACCTGAATTTTCTATTGGCACTACAAATGATAACCCCCACCCCCCAAAAAAGAAATGAGGCCACTGGGAATGACATATGACTTCAAACACATCAGATTCAACATTTTGGGTATTCTACCATGTCTCGTGAAGGTGCCCTATTTCAAAATATGGACTTAAATAAATGGTGTGCACATTTCCAGCTACGTCTATCTTAAATCTTATCTTCTCATGGCTCTCTTTCTGTGCGGGCCTGTTTTTATTGGACCACTGCAGCAAATTCCTGCAATTTTATAACCATGTGACATCGTTGTCAGTGCAATTAGAACAGGCCCTGCTACATCTGTTAGTAAAGAGACTAAAAGTGTTCTCCTATGAGTCACTGAAACACAATTGCCAAACCCAATCAAAGCAGTGCCAACTATGACAAGTCACCAGAAGGCTTTTAGCAATTTGTTAGGTTTTTGCTGGGAACGGGAAAGAAAGAGAGAGGTAAATTTGTATAATATGCCTTTTCTTTCTTTTCTTTTTCTTTCACTGGTGAGTTTGAGAAACTATAATGGCCAGGAAATTAGAAATGCTGACTCCATTACTATTCCTTCCAGTGTGTTTCTATCTCTGGTGCAGAGGCGATCAGTAGGATTTTAGGATTTGGGTGGGTACTCCTTCTGAGCTGGGAATACTAACCAAATAAGAATACACAATGGACAGAAGCAGCAATGACTGGATCCTAGGTTGGATAATGGAGTATCAGCCACATATGTCACAAGGGAAAGACAAACTAGCAGTGTAATTCTGCAGGAGAAACAGCCTTGGGAAAGGGGATTTTGTTCAAATAAAGGTTTGGAGTAGAGTTAGACAGATGAATAGGGGAGGAAGTTTTGCTCTCCTCACCCCACAAGTTAAAGAATAGTTAACAAATTGGCAGGACTTGTAGGCAACAAGACATCTTCTTTTCAGAAGACACAGTGTAAATTTTTTATAATGTGGAAGGTACAAGAATGAGGACGCTACTTGATTTACTTTATATTGGCCCACTTGGATCACTGCAGACTCATTAAAAATTGTCTTCACAAAATTAATGCTCTGATAATATTTTTCCAAAATACTCTAAAACTAGAGAGAAATGACCAGCCAGAAGCCATGGTTCCAGTGTGTTCCCCGGAAGTTCCACGCACTGCACCTTCACTCTTCATACAAGGCACAGAGCCCATGGGACTTTTAAGGGTGGATTATGTTGTAGGAAGTAATAATGGGGCTGGGGAGTTACTCAAGCAGTAGAGTGCTTGCAAGCAGGTGCAAGGCTCTGGGTTCAAGTCCCAGTACTGGAAAAAGAAAGACTAACTTTAAGCTGGCATGGTGGCAGGTTCAAAGACAGCCTGGTCTACATAGAGACTGTTTCCAAAAACCAAAAGAAGGAGGAGGAGGAGGAGAAGGAGAAGAAGGAGGAAGATGAAGAGGAGAAGAACAAGCAGGAGGAGGAGGAGAATTGGAAGATATTGAAGAAGGAGACAATGAGGGTGGACATGAGGAAGAAGAAGAAGAAGAGGGGAGAGGAGGAGAAGGAGATGGAGGAGGAGGAGAAGATGGAGGAAGAGGAGGAGATGGAGGAAGAGGAGGAGATGGAGGAAGAGGAGGAGATGGAGGAGGAGGAGGAGGAAGAGATGAAAGAGGAGGAGGTGGAGGAGATGGAGGAGGAGATGGAGAAGGAGGAGGTGGAGGAGGAGGAGGTGGAGGAGGAGGAGGAGATGGAGGAGGAGGAGGAGATGGAGGAGGAGATGAGGTGGAGGAGGAGATGGAGGAGAAGGAGGAGATGGAGGAGGAGGAGGAGATGGAAGAGATGGAGGAGGAGATGGAGGAGGAGATGGAAGAGATGGAGGAGGAGATGGAGGAGGAGATGGAGATGGAGGTGGAGGAGGAGATGAAGGAGGAGATGGAGGAAGAGATGGAGGAGAAGGAGGAGATGGAGGAGATGGAGGAGGAAATGGAGGAGGTTGAGATGGAAGAGATGGAGGAGGAGATGGAGGTAGAGGAGGAGATGGAGGAAGAGGGGATGGAGGAGGAGGAGGAAGAGGAGGAGGAGGAAGAGGAGGAGGAGGAGGAAGAGGAGGAGGAGGAGGAAGAGGAGGAGGAGGAAGAGGAGGAGGAGGAGGAAGAGGAGGAGGAGGAGGAAGAGGAGGAGGAGGAGGAAGAGGAGGAGGAGGAGGAAGAGGAGGAGGAGGAAGAGGAGGTGGAGGAGGAGAAGGAGGTGGAGGAGGAGATGGAAGAAGAGATGGAGGAGAAGGAGGAGATGGAGGAAGAGGAGGAGATGGAAGAGATGGAGGAGGAGATGGAGATGGAGGTGGAGGAGGAGATGAAGGAGGAGATGGAGGAAGAGATGGAGGAGAAGGAGGAGATGGAGGAGATGGAGGAGGAAATGGAGGAGGCTGAAATGGAAGAGGAGGAGGAGGAGAAGGAGGTAGAGGAGGAGATGGAGGAAGAGGGGATGGAGGAGGAGGAGGAGGAGGAGGAGGAAGAGGAGGTGGAGGAGGAGATGGAAGAAGAGATGAGGAGAAGGAGGAGATGGAGGAAGAGGAGGAGATGGAAGAGATGGAGAAGGAGATGGAGGAGGAGATGGGGAGGAGATGGAGGAGGAGATGGAGATGGAAGTGGAGGTGGAGGTGGAGGAGATGGAGGAGATAGAGGAGGAAATGGAAAAGGAGATGAAGGAGGAGAAGTGGAGGAGGAGAAGGAAGAGATGGAGGAGGAGGAGATGGAGGAAGATATGGAGGAGAAGGAGGAGATGGAGGTGGAGGAGAAGGAGATGGAGGAGATAGAGGAGGAAATGGAAAAGGAAATGAAGGAGGAGATGGAGGAGGTGGAGGAAGAGATGGAGGAGAGGGAGGAGATGGAGGTGGAGGAGGGGATGGAAGAGATGGAGGAGGAGATGGAGGAGGAGCGGGAGGAGGGGAAAGGAAATAATAATGTATTTCTTTGGGGCTGTATTAGTTACCCCAAGGGGGAGTGGCATCTCTTCCATATGCACTTTCTTTCCCTTCTCCTTCTATACCTTATTATGATGCAACCTGACGTTCTTGCCAAGTATGGTCACCCGATCTTGGGCTTCCAGCTTCCAGAACCACAAGCCAAGTAAATTCCTATTCTTTCTAAGTAATCCAGCCTCACGTGTTCTGTCACAGCAACAGAAAATGGACCAAAACACCTGACAATCACTTTCACTATCGCACTTCAAATCCTAAGTAGCTAAATGTGGGTACTTGCTACCTTGTTGGATAGCACAGATATCGACTATTTTAATCATTGTAGAACTTTCTATTGGATGGTTTTCATTAAGGGTTTTGATTACCAAAAAGAGAAGAGACCAGAAACGGGGAACTCCTTGAAACTTTCACCTTTAAGAGGTGAGCAAGGTGAAAGAAGCCAGAGCCTTAGGAGTGTACAAAAAGACCAGGGGCCAGAAGTCAAGGGAGGATAATCCCAGCTACTCAGGAATATTGTGGTTTGAGGCCAGTCCAGTCAAAATGTTAGCAAGAATCCATCTGAAGAAACAACCTGGGCCTGGTGGCCTGTGCTTGTAATCCCAGCTATGTGAGAGACATATGTAGGAGAATTGTGGTCTGAGGGCTGCCTGGGCAAAAATGAAAAATAAAAAGAAATTTCTTTTCAATTATCAAATCTTAGCAGTTGCGGAGCCCTTTTGACCTTTTGCTTTTCTGCAGGTGCAAGACAGGAAGGCCTGAGGAAATTCCACTCTGGATTACCGCTCAGGTAAAAGCCCTCTGCTCAAAACATGAATCTCGATCGCACCTCATAAATGTAATTAAAATACTGAGCGCTGGCACAACAGCGTGCACAGGGCACCCATATTGTACAACAAGACCTTGTCGACCAAACCTGCCAATCACCCCAGCCGATCCTGCAAAGATCACCCAGATTTCTCCCACCTTTTGCCCTTTTAGTCATAAAGGCTCTGACACAAAGACAAGAGGGCTTGGGTACACCTGCCGCCTGGCCAGAAGGCCATCCCTGCTTCCTCTAAGGAAATGTCTCCCACTTCCAGTAAACTTCACAATCTCCCCACGTGTGTCCTGCACTCTTCTCACGCAGGACACCGTGTCTCAGCGTCTCCGAGCACCTGTCACGTTTCAAGGGGAGACGTGAAAGGTATGAAAGGTTCCAGCCTTTCAAGATGGACACCTCCTGGAGGCCTAGTGCACACCACACTGTACACACCGCACTGTACACACCGCACTGTACACACCGCACTGTGTACACACCGCACTGTGTACACACCGCACTGTACACACCGCACTGTACACACCGCACTGTGTACACACCGCACTGTGTACACACCGCACTGTACACACCGCACTGTACACACCGCACTGTACACACCGCACTGTACACACCGCACTGTGTACACACCGCACTGTACACACCGCACTGTACACACCGCACTGTACACACCGCACTGTGTACACACCGCACTGTACACACCGCACTGTACACACCGCACTGTACACACCGCACTGTGTACACACCGCACTGTACACACCGCACTGTACACACCGCACTGTACACACCGCACTGTGTACACACCGCACTGTACACACCGCACTGTACACACCACACTGTGTACACACCGCACTGTACACACCGCACTGTACACACCGCACTGTACACACCGCACTGTGTACACACCGCACTGTACACACCGCACTGTACACACCGCACTGTGTACACACCGCACTGTACACACCGCACTGTACACACCGCACTGTACACACCGCACTGTGTACACACCGCACTGTACACACCGCACTGTACACACCACACTGTGTACACACCGCACTGTACACACCGCACTGTACACACCGCACTGTACACACCGCACTGTGTACACACCGCACTGTACACACCGCACTGTACACACCGCACTGTGCACACACCGCACTGTACACACCGCACTGTACACACCGCACTGTACACACCACACTGTGTACACACCGCACTGTACACACCGCACTGTGTACACACCGCACTGTACACACCACACTGTGTACACACCGCACTGTACACACCGCACTGTGTACACACCGCACTGTACACACCGCACTGTACACACCACACTGTACACACCGCACTGTGTACACACCACACTGTGTGTACACCTGAAGCCTTCTGCTAACAGGGAAGAGGCCTTCTCAGCACAGGGAAGGGAAGGGAAGGGAAGGGAAAAGGAAAAGAAAGGAAAGGAAAGGAAAGGGGAAAGGACAGGAAAGGAAAGGGGAAAGGAAAGGAGAGGAAAAAAGAAAGGAAAGGAAAAAGAAAAGGAAAAGGACAGGAAAGGGAAGGGTGCCTGTGTAAAAGGCAGGATATACCTCCTTGCTTGACTGTGGAGACTTCCTGACAATATGGACGTGTCTCAAAGCATCAAGTCATACACCTCAAAGAGCTTATTTAAAATAAAACCTGTGCACTCTTTCTCTCATTGGGAAAGGTCTGGGTTTTTGCAAAGACTAGAGCAGAAAAGAGAGCGGGGGACAGAGAGGGAGGGATGAACAGCTCTTTGCATGTACTTTGCATAATAAGTGAGAATCCCTAGAGCACAGGTTGTCGTCGGTAATGACAGGGGCTGAGGGTCATCACCTGTGCTAAGTGGCTCAAAGATAGGGAGACCAGACAGGTGATGACAAAAGTGACCTTTCCTGTCCAATGAGGGGGCTGTAAAATGCTAACCTGAATTGGGCTCCTCCCCTTTGCTGTGCAAGGGAAGGGACGCCATTGACCTGGCATAGGGACCTTTTGTTCAGCAGCAGAGGCAAAGCCAGCACTGGCCAGAGCGTAACTGTCCACCTGGCTCCCCACGAAAGTCTTTTGAGCGCCTCTTGGCTCTGGCGAAAAATTATGGCAGTGGTTCAAGCTTGGCAGAGCTCTGTCCACCCAATGAGGTCTGGCTCTGCAACGCAGTCTCACACACACCATGTTGCGTTTCCTTCACGCACACTGAAAACCCAAAGCTGACTTCACCTGGGCCTGGGCCCATTTTCAGTTCCTTTCAGTTCTCTCTTTAAACCAATTCTGCAAGAATAATGCATCCAGTATTCTGTTTGTGAGCACTTGTGGTCTAAACGTCTAGCTCAGAGAGAGAGGATCTCCCCCAGGGTCACTAACACCATGAAAACCCCTCTTTAAGTTGCATCTTTAAGGTTTGAAACCCACTTCAGCCGCTCTTTGCCAAGAGCAAGGGGAAGCATCAGGAATGAAGCCATGGGATGTTGGGGGAGGGGGGAAGGCCACGGAGGAGTCTGCAGAGGATGAACACGGTGACATTCCATGAGTACTGATACCCCGTGGGACCGACCGTGTGAAGTCTCCTCTGTAATTTCAGAGAGGTCCTATCTCTCTGAAGACACCCTACACTAAGCCGAGCCCTAATTGTGTGCACCTGTGTTTCTAGGTACTAGAAATGGCCGCGGCAGACCTGTGATTCTATGCCTTCCAGAAGTTAGGAGAATCATGAAGTCTGGTTCATAAACACTGCCATTTTGGAACTGGACAATTTGATTCCAATCTAAAGTGACATTCATCTCTCTATGATTACAGAATGTTTGTGCTCGTTTTTATTGATAGAAAGTTATTACTTTTCCTATGTGAACTGAAAGCTGATGGGGCCTGGTGTGGTGGTACACACCTATAATCCCAGCTACACAAGAGGCAGAGATAGGGGGATTATAGTCCCAGGCTGGCCCCCAGGCTAAAGCATGAGACCCTGTCTGAAAAAAGGCTGGGTGCATTGCTCACATGGTGGACAATTTGCCTAGCAAGTATAAGACCCTGAGTTCAACCCCTAGTACAATCAATGTAAGTTAATTAATTAATTAGCAAGATAGAAATGATTGATGGTTCTTCTGTGCCAAGAGCTAAACTGATGTTTCATAAACCAGCTCATTTCAGTCTTCTATTGATCCCACAGGTTGGGTACTGTATTTTCTCAGGTGACAGATGGGGAAAGGTGAGTTGGGGGTACCAAATAATGGACTGAGCTCGAAGAGACTCTTCATGGCTGGGAAGATGGTGCTACCCTTGGAAGGAAATTGTAAGAAGGGTTCTGCTCAGACAAAAGAGAGGGCCGAAGGGATGGAACTTGCCACCTTTGCCTGGGGAGAAGTTTTGGTTATCTTTCGAGGATGTAACAAGGAAGTACGCCTTGCTGCCTTCCACCATCAGCTGTACTGTGCTTGAGGCTGGGGTGGGGTGGGAGTGGGCTGGAGAAGCTTCTGGATAAAAAGTGAAACAGAGAACGTACCTCTTGGTGACCTGACCGTCATGTTCCTGGAGTCTGGGCTGCCTGTGGCATTCTCGATGTGTAAGATAACCAAACCTGCCATTGAGCACTGTGGATGCAACTTCTGGGTTGTGACTCGAGGCTCCAAAATCTTTCCCTGGGGTCTGCAAGCCCAAGAAGGGGCCCACGGAAAGACAAGGTGCGGTGCAGAAGGCACAGGGGACTCAGTGAGAACAGAAATGAGGCAAAGTCAAGAAGGATCTCAGGATCCTGACCAAGTCTGAAGAACAAACCATGGGTCACCTTGTGAACGCCAGCCATGGTGGCTTTTGCTGCTCAGGGAACAAGAGACACTGCCCCATGCATGGCAGAAGCCAGACTCCCAGGGCAACTTGACCATGAGGCCCCTCCCTCCATCACAAGGTCATGGCCAACCATGGCCATGGTTTCAGCAGACCCAGGGACTCCCTTGGAAAGAGCAAGACGAGGAAGAGGAAGCATGAAAGACCAAATTACCTTCCTCCTTCCAACAAAAGACTGGTTAAGTGAGAAAAAAATTAAATACAAAAAATTGACAAAGTATAGCCACCCCTCGGTATCTATAGAAGACCCCAGGACCCCCATTGATCCCAAAATTTAAAGGATGCTCAGTCAAGGCCCTTATACACAATGCAAATATTTGCATATACCTCAGTCTAGGTTCAGTCATCTCCAACTTATAATACCCAACACAAGGTAAATGCTATTTAAATAGCCGTCTGCCTGTATTGTTTAGGGAAGGATGGAAAGAAGAAAAATAACAAGCCTGCACGTGTGTAGTACAGATGCAACTTTTTTCTGAATATTTCCCATCTGCAGTCGTTGAGGATGCAGGTCTGGTGGATGCAGACAGATGAGGCAGCTCCCATCCATCTCCCTCCTCTCCCCACGGGCTGCTCTTCCCAGGTGCCCAGCAACTCTCAAGGAAGATGAGCTCCCTTTAGAAAATAAAGAGGTTAAACCTTTTTCTTGTTCATCTGAGATAGTGTATGTTAGAAATGAAGTCAGCAGTGATCCATTTTCAAGGCAAGGCATTTAACCCTGGCTGCCTCATTGCATATCAGGTTGGGGAAGGGCCAACTGATAAAGGAACTTAAACTGGGAGGGGTGACTCAACACAGAGTGAGAAAATGGATAAAAACTGTGTACGTGCCAGAACGCACGTGTCACAGGGAGACCTTCCCACCACAAAAGTCCGCTTCTAAAATTTGACCAATCCCAAGAGAGGCATATGTTAAATAAACCAATGGGAAATTTAGGCAACTTATAAGAAAGAACACACATTCCATAGTACTCAGCCAATGAGGAACTGGGGGCGGGACTTGTGCATTCAGCCAATGAGGAACCAGGGGCGGGACTTGTGCATTCAGCCAATGAGGAACCAGGGGCGGGACTTGTGCATTCAGCCAATGAGGCATCGGGGGCGGGACTTGCACACCAGGCAGTATGTCTGTTGTAACTGCTTAGTGCGCCTCTGCTCCCCAGACACTCCGTCTTGCAAGAGCGCCATTAAAGTCTCATTTTCATGTGCTCCTCGCGTCTCTGAGCCCATCCTTGGACAGGTGAGCGGATTTCTCACAGTGGATGTAAACTTAAGCCCAAGGACGTCACAAGACTACAGCAGGATTTGTAAGCAAGCTGCTTGCTGCTGTTTTATTCCATAGGGGAAGCAAGTGTCCTGCCTAGATGGGGCCTCCTCTCGAGATGGGGACGCATGGAGGCAATGCTGGTGGGTCGACCATCACACCTCACCTCCTGAGCCTACACCGAGCCTCAGAGTCCTACTCAACACACACCCCACAAGGTGGTTCCCAGCTGATCAGAGTTGGTCAATAAATGGAAACTCTGGGGCTGGGGGTGGGGGTGTGGCTCAGTGGTAGAGCCCTTGCCTAGCGTGTGTGAAGCCCTGGGTTTGATCCCCAGCACTGCAAAAAATTAATGAATTAATTAATAAAAATAATAATAAAATGAAATAGGAAACTATTTGTCAACACTATTTTGGTGGATGCCAACAATCAAGATTCTTACTTCCGTTTCTTCCCGAAGGTAGCACTGCTCCCAGAGTCACTGTGAAGGACACCAGTGCTGCTCCCAACGGGGGAGAAAAGCAGGTGGACCTCGGAGCTGGGCGTAAGGAAACGTGGGCTTGCATTCTGACACCTTTTACCCCAACAAGCAGGCCTTTTATTCTTCTTTCCTCCCACCTTGTTCCCAGGCATCATAAAACACACAGGCCCTCCCTGCAGGCTTTTCAGTGCTTCCAAAACTGGAAGTAAGACCACTGTTTTTAAGACACCTTGCAGCCACCCACACCCCCCTTCCTGAGGAGGGCTTTCCTTCCCTTCCAGTGCAGCTGCACATCTGACAGCCATTTGGTGGGAGAGTAAGATGATCGGGACAAGAAACACAGGTTTTTGTAGACTTTTCTGCTGATCCATTCGAAATTCAGGGAGGCCCACAAAAGCATCCCGATTCTTTCTTGATATTAAAAATGCAATTCCTGCAGACGCACTCCCATGTTGGAGGTCACAGATGGCTGTCAACACAGGACTCTAAAGGGGGGTCCCCTTTCTCACTCCTTTCTTTCCCCCACCCTATTGAAATTGTCCCAGGATTCTTGAGAACCAGATGGATGGTCTCAGCCATTACTGCTCAGGTTCCACCTGGCTACTGTGTCACCTCGTCTGAGGAAGCAGTCACAGGACAGAAGGCTGATTTCAGCAGGCCCAAGGCCCTGACCTGACAACATGGCGGGCACCCACACAAGGCTTCTTTCAGTGCACTCCACTCCCTTACCTCACCCTCTCCGGTGAAATTTGCAGCATCTCTGCAGCCCACAGTGGCAGCTCCCTCAGCACATGCCACCCGAACACCTTTCTAGAATCTGTTCACTCTTCTGCAACTCCAACCTAGAGCAAGCTCTGGGCAAATCTGTCAGCATTGCCACCGTGCTTGTGTGAGATAGAGCCACGCAAACAGACCTGAGGTCAAACAGACCTGAGGTCAAACAGACCTGAGTGCAATCTAGCTGCATGTGTCCTGGGCTAGGGAGCTTTCTCCATCTTTCCGAGCCTCGTCGTTGTCAAAGGACAAAATTACAACCACTGGGTTTGGTAATCATAAGTGGTTTTGTTTTCAGTTCTAGAATTGGGCGACACTTTGAGTAAGTCTCAGTTTGTTGAGTGGAGAGGTTGGTTTTGTAGTTACACACACACACACACACAAAGCTGAAGAAACAAGGAACAAAAAGTCTCACAGTTACTTTCCTGGCAAGGAGAAGGACAGGGAAACAAAACAATACAAAATTAACTGATTGGTTAACATGGGTTAGTTTAAGCTGCCTTTTTCACATAGTAAGGCATTACGACAACTGAAACTGGCCTCTGAGCAATTTGACTGTTTTCTGTCTAATCTTGATTTCTTCAAAGGTCAGTTAAATAGCTTAGTGTCAGCTTGGTGAAGAGGAACTTGAGCGTGAGTGACGCCATGTTGATTTTTAGCCTGATCTGTGCGAGCCCAGTGCAGGAGCTTAGTCCAAAACAAAGGCCTCCTGGAATTTTCATTTAACATGGTCTATATCTCTAAGAAGCAGAGTGCTAAATCTTTTACTTGGGATTTTAGGATAACTGAGCAGAGAGAGAGGGGCATGGATCTCTTTTCATGGCTCCTTACTTCCTTCTCCCCCCATCCTCAGAATACATGTATGATCTGAGGAATTTTTCAGGAAGAAACCTCCATACCATTCATCCTCATTAATGACACTTCTTAAGTTCTGGGTTGGCAACAGAATGGTGACTCCTTCACCTGTTTGCTGATGGACGCCAGAGGAAGGGGCAGGGAGCTCCCATCCCACCCTGGCCTGGCACAGTGGCCAGGGAAACCTGGTGTGCTGAAGACTTCTGCTAGGGGGTTCACACATCTAGAAACTAGTAGCCAGGGAGGGAGCCAAGCCAGCGACTTCCAGCAGCAAGGAAAGCCTCTGGTGGCCTCTCTTCTGAGCCTTCTAGCCCCACAGCCTCCCTCTTCTGCCCACGACCCGGACGTGGTGGGCTTTCGTGCTCTCCTCCTTGCAAGTGTGGTTACAAGGGCTCTCAAAGAGTGTCCCCAGCTTCCATGCCCTGCACTGGTGCAAAACAGGCCAAGCAGGGGAACAAGGAGAAAAAGCCAAACTTTAAACATGAGTATGTATACTGTTATATATAATTTTATTATAGAATTGCATGATAATCTGCAATTATTATATAATATATATTACTACATATAATATGTTCATATCAGATCATTTGATCCCCAAATAGATTCTCAGTGTTTCTGCATCTTCTTGAAAGAGTACGTATATTTCAAACTCTGGAAATGCAAAAGACCTGGTAAAATAGGGCAGCTGGGGCAGGGAGGGTGGCAGGAGTCCCTGAACAACAGACTCTGTGGCCAAGTAGCTCAAACTGGGAGGGAAGAGGTGCCCCCTTTAGGCTGTAAGGACATTTGTGGACATTTGCGGCATTCGCTGACATTAGCAAGAAGCCGAGACATTGGGCTGTGGCAGGTGAGCTCAGCTTAGCTCAGCCAGCAGCTCGACAGTCTCAGGTGGGCATCTCCTGTTTCCACTCTCACTGCCCTTCCCGCATGGTCACAGGACAGCAGCCACAGCTCCAGACATCATCGTCTCTCACCCAGCCTCCTGCATAGGCAGAAAACAAAGAGGTGATGAAAAGGAAGTACATTTTCCCTACATGTCTCTCTTCATCCCCAGAAGCCCCAGCTTCCCCATCCCCTCAAGTCTCACTGACCAGAAACACTGGGTGACATGCTCTCTCTGTCTCCTCAGCATAGAGGATATCCCTTCCTCTCTTGAACAAATCCATTGTTCTGATGGCAAAAAAAAAAAAAAAAATAGGCAAATAAGGACCAGTGTGCAGTAGGGTGACTGTAGTTTACGACAAGTCATTATATATTTTATAAAGACCTAGAAGACACATCAACTAAGTTTCCGGCTAGCTAAATTTCCCTTGTCACTTGTTAAGTTTAAGATAAAAAATGGGAGCCTCAAGTAAAGCCTCCATCTACCGGGAGACCTTAGATAGGCCTCTGTGACAAGTGCCTGACTGCTGTCCCCCACTCAGTTCAGCAGCCAGAGTGGTGGCCACCCTTGAGGGCAGTGAGGATTACTTCTTTAGAGGGGGAATGAGACAGAAGGAAAGCTTCTATTATGACCTCCCTGGTGACCTTGGAGGGACTGGGTGAGGATCAGAACAGACCAATCAGAATACTGCTTTCTGCACACCCAACTAGCATAGAGGAAGAGCACTGCCCTGAAGCAATGGATAAAACCCTCAGAGCACATCACTTCTCGGGTCCCTGCCTTGAGGACACCACCCTTCCCAACTCTGGGGGCTCTACTCCCCCACTTTACACTTGTCTATCCCAATAAACTCCCCTGCTCAAAAAACAGAACAAACCCCTAGAATTCAAAGGTTCCCCAGACAAGGAAATGACCGGTGTTGGCTAATCACCTCATTTGATGGCTATATGTTATTTACAGGGATGGGTTATCATGTGACTGTGACAGTTACAGCAATACATAAGTGAATAAGCGGATAAAGTTGACAAGGTACTTGTGGAAGGTACTGACAGGCCTGACATTGGGGGAGGTCTTTTCTGTGGGCCTTCTCACAGCTCATGCTCGTGTGCTCGATCGAGCACTGGGTAAGACATTTTGTAAATGCCACAATGTACCCCAGGACAACCACAAGAAGAAAATGTAAATTAAAAAAAAAAGAAATTAAAAATGTGCAGTTTCTCAAACTTCCCTGCCCGCCGAACCCGTGTGCATGCTTATTGGTGGACTTGAGTTCCGTGGAACACACATTGGGAAATAATGCCTGATAAGTTCCCTTCTTGCTTTGCATGACATCACTTTCAGGCCAGACAGACCCTTCCCCCCTTCAGCCTTGGGTAAATACAATTTGCATCAATTTCTGTCTTCTTGATGTTTTTCTAAGCCTCTCCCTGTCCAAGCTAACCCTGGATTCTGGATGACAATTTTTTCCTCCCATTTGGACGTTTATCCTTAAATATTTTCAGTGGCCTCCTCAAAACTCTTCAAAAACTTTCAAAAAAAAAAAAACATTCAAAAGGCAAGATGAAGTCCAGAAAGTGCAATTCCACCCTTCACCTTAGACTGTTCCCTGGGTCTCTGTGTTTTAACTGATCTGTGTTTCACCTTCCCTTCTCTCTGGAGCCTGGACGTGGTGGATGTGCAGAAAGAGTGACCGCAGGTCAGGCTGTGGCTGGCTCTGAGTCTGCAAATGTTCCTGGTGTCAGCTCAATAATTACAAACCACTGGAACCTCCGCCGAGGGAGCCATGGCAGGAAATGTGCAGAGCCTTTGGCCACATTACTGCCATCCTGACACTAAGCTGTGAGACAAGAGTGCCTGCCAGCCACCGTCCCCAGGTGTACAGAAGAGGACACTGGGGTTGGGGAGGCAAAGCCAGGTCTGTCTAAGTCTACAGTCTAAGCCCCAGACACAGGGCTGTCTGCCAGTAGCTGAGAGAGAGGGACAACAACCTTCCTTCTTCATTTTTTTTTTTGGTGAGACTGGGATTTGAACTCAGGGCTTCCCACTTGCAAAGCAGACACTCTTCCACTTGAGCCACGCTTCCAGTCCATTTTGCACTGGTTATTTTGGAGATGGGGGTCTTGTGAACTATTGGCCCAGGCTGGCCTTGAACCACAATCCTCTTGATCTCAGCTTCCCAAGTAGCTAGGATGACAGGCTCGAGTCACACGCCTGGTTGCAACCTTTCTTTTTAGGAAGTGAAACTTGGCTTGCCAGCTCCCTTCATGAAGCTGCAAACATATGACTACTAAATTTTGCTCATTACTTCACAGAATTTCTTTTTTTTTTTTTAAGTATGGACTTGATACAAATTACAAAAGTGTAATCAAGCTCTCCCCGGGAGACTTGGGGTGTGTCTTAGAGGGAATGGTGTATAAATCACATTTTTCCTATGAGTTAAAAATCAATTTATGTCAGCTGGGTGCTGGTGACTCACGCCTGTAATCCTAGCTACTCAGGAGGCCGAGATGAAGAGGATCTTGGTTCGATGCCAGACTGGACAAACAGTTCTCAAGAGCCTATCTCGAAAATAACCGACACAAAAAAGGGTTGGTGGAGTGGCTCAAGTGGTAGAATGCCTGCCTAGCCAGTGCAAGGCTCTGAGTTCAAACTACAGTACCACCAAAAAAGAAAAAAAAAGCTGACTTTGAGTAAAGTCTTCAAAAAAGAATGCATTTCTAAAAGGGCAGAATGCCTGATGCTTACCACGCAGGAGAGCACAAATCCCACTCACTAATAAAATCAGAAAGTGTAAACCCAACAGTCTGGGGACATGGCCTGTCTGGGAGACTGCTTTATGCTATACGGACTTTTTTCAAGTTCTTACAACTGCTTGAAAAGTATTGACTGCTGCAATTTAGTAAATCAAGACACCAAGTTATCAAGAGGTGAATTAGCAAGGTGAATTCGTAAAAGCTGCATTTAGGTGATCATAGGTGCAGGAGTCTTGGCTTAGATTTGAACTGACCCCAGGGCTGGTGGGTGGCCTCACCAAGCCACCTGGCAAGCATGGTGTTTGATCCTGGATCCCAGGCCCGGGTCCACTTGGACTGAGAGCCCCTGAGACCTTGGACGCCCATCTGCAAAGGAGCCTGGGCATTGCTGCTTGTTCATTCAGACGCAGGAGCTCACCTGTGAGACAATCACCCCTCCACCCACAGTGTCCTTGGGGACTATTCCTTTCTTTTTGCTTTTACTATTCAGCCTGTATGATTAAAATACAGTCTGAAATGTCAGCTGGAGTTGGAAGATTCCTTTCAATTGGGTCATTGAAAAAACACTGCGGTCTTGATTTCTACAGGAGCCTTGGTCTGTGCCACAAAATCTCTTTTAGAAAAACAAAACGTGCAAGTCAGGTAGCTCAGAAGAAGAAGCATGTGTAGGCTTGGCTGCTTTTGAGGCGTTTCAAGGGATTTTCTTTCTTTCTATTTGCCTATCTTCCAAACTACCTTCTTTGTTTGGGGATCCCTATTTGCACCCCCCTGCTTTTCTACAGTGTCACTTATTGCTTTGCTTGAGATGAACTGAATGAGAGAACACAAAGAGACAAGGAGACTTGTTACCCGAGGCAAGAAGCCACCTGCACTCGTTTGGAGAAACTCCTTCTCATGTGTCCCACCAGCTTGTACCAAGGGTGCTAAAAAGGAGGGTCACCACCAGCTCCCTTAACTCAGGGGGAGCGAGTGAACAAGGGGGAGCCCCTCAGCACCCCCACAAGGATGAGTTCTGAGGAAGCCGGGGGAAGAGTCACCTGAATCGTTGTTGTGTTGTTATTAACTCAGTTCTTTTCTGCTATAGGCAAATGGCAGAGTAAGTGACCCGTCCTGATTCCTGTTAAGTCCATCTGACTATCATTGTACTTCCAAGTGTATCAGGAAGCCAACAGTGTCACTTAGACCTGAGTGACAGGGCAGCGATCTTGTCACTTGTTATTCACATTTATCTACTCTCTGTAACCTAGAAAGTCAAAACAATGAACAGTTCAAAACCCTGTGTTCCCAATAGGCAGTGTTAGCTAATGAGATTTGTAGATTTTTTTGGTTTTTCCACCAAATATTGGGGTTCGTTTGTTTGTTTTCTTCCTTATAATTTTCTCTCCTCTTTATTGCTGCTCAGTTCTATAGAAAGAAAAGTTGGGGACCATTAGGCAGAACACACTGCACAAAGACTACGTGCTCCATAGATTCATAACCACTGCCTCAGTGGCAAAACGTAAAGGAAAAGGTGACAACATGTGTGTGGGGGGGTGCTCAACACAATGGCATCAGCCAGGCAGTGACAAATTATCCAAAGTCATAACAGAGTGTGAAGAAAAAACCCAGCAACTGTTGGCAAGGAATAAATGAAGGAACTATTTGTGTAAGAAACTGAGTTACATGTCAGAGGAAAGAGACAGACAGACAGAAAAAGAAAGTGTATACAGGTGGATCGCTTCAGCTCTTGTCAACCATGAAACGCACCTGTGAAGTCAAACGGGAAGCCATTTGTGGCAGAGAGAGGCAGGTGGTCCAAGCCCAGTAATGGTATCCACTGCCAGCACAAATCACCGAAAAAGAGGATGTATTCTTGTCTCACACAGGTCCTCTGGCTCCCGGCCAAGGTGCTTAGCTACTGAATTACCGAATGAACTCCTAATCAGACAAGGTCACCTGTAGACTGACCCCAAAGATGGGTGGATCATGGGTGACATGATTGGTGTCTAGGGTAGATCCATGTCTAGAGCCATTATAAGCATCTGACTCATTGTTGAATGAATGAATTAATGAATGACCAAGACTTCAACCATGATCTACGTGAGAGTTAATCCTCCTAATTATTCCAGAGAGCATATAAATCATAGAAATTGTACACTCTTCCTTCGTCAGTCTATAAGCTGAAATATGACTGCATTATTCTAAGTGGCACAAAACAGGGAAAGAAGAGAGGGAGGAAAAGAGAAAGGAGCTGATAACTCACACCTGTAATCCTACCTACCAGGGAGGCTGAGATCAGGAGGATCTTGGTTCAACGCCAGCTTGGGCAAGTAGTTCATGAGACCCCCATCTCCAAAATAGCCAAAACAAAATGGACTGAAGGTGTGACTCAAGCAGTAGAGTGCCTGCTTTTCAAGTGTGAAGTTCTGAGTTCAAACTCCAGTTGCCCCCAAAAATAAATAAATAAATAAAATGTGCACAATTCGCCAGGCTAGGGAAGGGAGAGGAGAGTACCAGGGGATAAGGCCAGACTCTCTTACTCACTGTCAAATCAGAGCAGAACCCAGGAGGAGAAGCTCCAGCCAAAGGCACCAGAAAGCCATGTATTAAGACCCAGGCAGAAGTCAGAAAATAAGGGGAGCAGGGAGATGGAGGAGGGGAGGGGGGTCTTGAGAGTAAAGACATGAAAATATGAAGAATTAGAGTTTTGCACGAAATTTAGGGACTTGAATAGAGAGACAGGCGAAACCAAGTTCTCAGGGCAGATATGCTATGAATTTGAAAAGTAGTTTAATTGGTTTTTATTCTCCTTAATTCTATTTTCTCCCAACATTTTATTATAAAAAATTTTCAGAGAAGTTGAAAAATTGCGCAGTGAAACACTCACCACCTAAATTTTATAATTATCATTCTCGTATATCTTATTTATGATAGACCCACTCATCTATCCATACTTTTCATTCACCAACCCATCCTATTTTTTAAAAAAATATTTTCTTTGCTGGAATTGTCTTATGAAAATATAGACCTAGAGTTACTGCTCATGATTTCATGACTTTTGTTATTCATACCAAGGTGAGTGCAGCAGGGATAGCTTTTTTCCATAGTAATTGAATCTTGTGTGCAGACAGATCTCTAGTATGGAGACTACATCTCCCAGGCTCCTTTGCAGTTAGATGTCCCCATGTGACTAAGTTTTGGCCAATCAGCTGTAGGAAGAAGTATCACGTGAATGCCTCTGGGAAGCTTCCCTAAATGGCCGGATCCTGGCACCCATGCCCAGTTCACTTGCCTTTTCATCCCTTCCTCTGCGCTGTTGCTTGGAACACAGATGTCACCATCTTGGACTATGAAGATGAAGAGCACAGCCTAGGGATGGCATTTTGGAATTTTGAGCTGGAGGAAGTCTGGAGTCTTGTAGACCCTATAGAGAAGAATATCTTACCTCCAGACTAAATTTACTTGAGAGGAAAATCAACATCTTTCTTGTTTAAGTTATTCCTTTGGGTATTCTATCACTTGCAAATAAATTTAATTCTAGCCCCTGCAACAAGATTTAAAAAATCAAACTGTACAGAAAGGCTGACAATGGAAGGCAACTGACACATTTTAACAGTTCCCAGACCCCAGCTACTCCCTGGAAACAAATATTCCGAATGCATCTCTAAACAAAATGCTCTGTGTGACACCTTTCCCTTTTAGATCGACTTCAGCTCGCTTGAGACTTCCCTCTGCTTTTCCTTAATTCTTTGTCAATACATTGCATCACTACTTTGGCTTCTCTATTAGTCTGTTATTACCCCACTGAGTCTTTTTCCATCAACCAAAGGTTAAAGCTCTTGTTCCTTGCTTTGCTGGATGAGGTCCTTCGCCCAGCTGACTTCCATTCCTTTGCATGTCTCCTCTCCTGTTCTTCTGTCATCTCCATCTTTATAGATTTTACATTGTCAGTATTGGTGATACTGACATGCTTTGACTATCTCACGTTAAAGGGGGGAGTACCTACTTTTAGTCTTTTGGACTCTGAAATTCCAGATGGTAGGAGATTTTGCTTGGTGGCACCAAATCCCACTTAATTTGCCCTCACTTGTCTGTCACCCCATAACCTCCAATCCTAAACTCACACTGTGTATTGTGCCTCTGTCCTTAGCCACACAACTGGAATATGGAACTATAATGACTTAGTGGGGTTTTTTTGAGTGACAAAACTGAACCAGACCCCAGGTAACTTACTTTACATCCATTGCTCCTGAACTTTCTTCATAGATCAGTGCTTGAAAACCAATATGGCAGGACTACATTCTCCTGCAAAACAATAAGCTACATTTTTTTCTTGACAGATGAACGCTGAGCTTGCATGGGCACATGGGGCCTGGAGCCCTTCCTCCAGGTCTTGGAGACTCTAACAACTCTGGTGGTCACTGTAAAACACCATCCATGTCTGAGCCAAAGACCCATGACTCTGTAAAGTTAATTCCAGCTGAGAGTACAGAATGCCCACCATCAATATCTGCTTGGTGGACACAGAAGGAAGCTGCTGAAGTCCTAAGATACTGATCCACACCTGCTGTTGGTTTGATGCACGTTTACAGAGAAACAGAGAAGGCAGGACACTCACATGCATTTGGCTGGGAAGAATGGGAGCCTTGTGCGTCTTCTTGCACAAAAAACCCAAACTGAAATAAACAACAAGAAGCACGAGTTTGAAGATCACTTTTAACCTGGGGCTCTGAGGTTGGTAAAAATGATGGAGATGGAAGTGATATAGACTGATATGACTTCCCTACATTGTTTTATACCGGTTCAAATCTGCCTGATGTCTTAGACAGCTGTTTTCAACAGCTGGATTGGAGCACTTGGGATTGTAAATCTGGAGATCTTGAAAGGTGACTTCATCCATCCTTTTCAACCAAGAAAGAGAGCATCAAAGCCACTTCAGAAAGCCATCAGCTCAGTGGTAGAGCACTTGCCTGAGGGTCTGGTTTCAATCCCTCACACTGGGAAAAAACAAAGCAACAATACCTCTCCTGGTGGGTGCCATTACATCCAGACCACAAGAAAGAACTCATGTAAGAAAACAAACATGAGCTCAAAGTCACTAAGGTGACCCCATCATGAATGAACAAATGAGTTATGGAGCAGAGAAAACTCCCAGGTTGACCCAGAAAGGCACGAGGTGATGGTGTGCGAGTCTCCAAGCCATGCATTCTTCTGCAATTCCAAAAGGTCCAAGTGCCCACCTACACAAACATCACAATGAGCCACAGATCCTGGTCATTGCTGGTTTCTTATCACATTGTCCTCTGTGCCACCCAACTCACAGGGCCCACAGTGGTCAATGGCTTAGTCACCTCAGACCATCAGCTGTCCTTCCTGTCATCTCACTCCCCTCCTAACTTACCCTTATTCGGCCAAAACTGTGTCCATCTGTGGTGTGGACCACTATGTTGCTGTCCCTCCAAGTCACCCCCTAGACTTGCTGTCCCCCAGATTCTTGCCTTCCTTTTGACTGGTCACATGGCAACTTAGCACCGAGACTACATTTCCCAGTCTCCCTTGCTAGTTGTGGTCACATGACTAAGTTATGGTAGGAGTAGGAGTCATTTCCGGGTCATATCCTTAAAGCAGTAGCTGTGCCTCCACTGCCCCCACCTACTTTTCTCCTTCCTACTGGCTGGAATGCTAAGCCATCATTGGTGACAGGGGCCAAATGGACCAGAGGAATACCCAAGGAGAACGTAGAGTAATGAGGTGAGAGCCTAGCTCCCTGACACCATCAGTGGATCACTTCCCCAGTCCTTAATGAGAAGTCTCTATCCTGTTCCAGCCACATTGGAGTCTGCTATTGCTGTCTGCCCATGATCTGATGCTGTCCTACTCTGTGCTATGTTTTACCACGTCCACCTACGACTACTGCCACACCACTAGCATCCCCCTGACCCCCTCCTCTGTTGCCCTCCGCCAAGTCCCAACTCGACATATGTACATTTTCATTTTGCACACCACACCTGGGGTTCTCAGTACTAGAGGAAAGGGTAATGTGGGGGTCAGGCTGCTGGCTCTTCACTAAAGGAAACCAAAAGGTATTTGGGGGCTTGTGAGTAAAAAAAGAACCTTCATAGGTTCTTAGTTGGAATGGACCCCTGTTACAAAAGACAGAATAACAAGGTGAAGACAAATGGTTTACCCAGAGGTGCATTTCATACATACATGGCAGACCCACAGAAATGAGTAGTCCTTGGACGATTGGCTTTCAATGCCAGCTTACATAGCATTTTCAAAACAGAGCAGTTGGCTGGGGCTAGGTGAGGCAGAGCACTCACCTAGCATGGGTGAGGCCCTGGGTTTGATCCTTAGCACTTAAAAAAAAAGTTTTTAGAGAACAGGGGATAAGACAGATGAAAAGGTCCTCGAGTGTCTATGGGTGCCACTGTGGGGGGAAGGCAAATGAAGGCTTCCTAGTGATCCTTTGTTCTTCTGCTAAGTGTGTGTGGGGGGGATCAGGGTACCTTTGTCTTTATCCTGCTTTTAGCAGGGAGTTTTGCATCTGCTTCCTCTTACTTGCTTTCAGCTCAACAATCCTTTTTTGGGGGATAGCAGTCTGTCTCCTACGGACTCATAGTAAGTACTCAGATCTGCTTGTCAGATCATGTGTGACCAACAGAAAGTGCCAGCAGCAAATACAAAGGAACTGGCTAATGGGAATTTTCTTGCTCAAATTCTTTAAAATAGTCATCAAATACCATGATCACTACCACTATCATCACCACCACCATCACGACCACCACCATCACGACCACCACCATCACCACCACCATCATCACCACCACCACCATCACCATCACCATCACCACTATCATCACCACCACCACCATCACCACCACCACCATCATCACCACCACCATCACCACCACCACCATCATCACCACTGTCACCACCACCATCATCACCATCACCATTACCATTATCACTACCATCACCATCACCACCACCATCACCACCATCACAACCACCATCACCACCATCACCATCACAACCATCACCACCATCATCACCAACACCATCACCGTCATCACCACCATCATTGCTGTCATATCATCATGATCACAGTCACTATCACCACCACCATCATCACCATCCTCATCACCATAACCACCACCATCATAACCATCACCACATCATCGACGTGCACTGGTTTGCAATCTGTGTGTGTTGTCTTACGTGCACAAGGATTCTCTGAGCTGCAACCCACTTTACTGAGGAGGAAACTGGGCACAGAGAAGCCTCATCACTTTTCTAGGGCAGAGCCCTCTTATAAGGTAGTTGTGCAAGAGGTCCTCAAACCACTTTTGCTGAAAACCACTGACCGCTCACTTGGGCCCACGAATTAACTAAACACCCAAGAAGCTTGGCGTCTCTGTCTCCATTTTGTACCCGTTGTCCTTTGCTGTGAGCCGTTCTCTCCTGCAGTCACCTTGGACTCAAGGAAGGACAGAAATGATCCCTAACATCTTATGACCAGGGACTGAAACTTTCCCTAAAGTATGGTGGAGCCTTGTAGGACAGACCCCCCCTCCCAAATGAGGACAATCACCTATAATGATGAGGCTGCACCTTGGAGCAGGAGCAATCATGACTGGGAACCACATTGCTCCCCTCAAGAGATGACAGCTTCTCCAGAACCCTCGAAGAACAAGGACTGAGTTAATGGTCAACCAGACTACACTAGTGACCGGGACTGTTCAACTCTGCATACCTTTGTCCCCTGCCCTAATTCTAAACACACACACACTCATACACACTAATGTGTGAGTCCACAGGTGAGTTCAGTGGTTTGAAAGCAGTGAGCCTGGGAAGAACACCATTGATGACTTTTACTGAGGTGGCCAAGCTGCCTACATTTTTCTAGCAACTTCAAGAGCTGGCCATTGTCTACATCTGAAAAGCAACCATCCTGGGCCCTGAGAAATCTGCTCCCCCATCTCAGCAGAGAGGGCTGCGTGGGGCCCAGAGAGGGGGACAGGCTGAGCCGAGGTCACAGAACCTGGCAGAGTAGGTGGCTGCACGTTGTGACACCAATGGGGACCGGTGCTGGGCACCCTCAGGATGCTGGTGTCCACAGGTGCCAGACACACATAAAACACTCTGTCCCTTACGCCTCTGCCTCTCCTGGACACTGAGCTTATTAGTTAAAAATGTGCCAGATGGGAACAGAGAGTTTTTTCCCTGGAACCTCTCCCCCACCATGGGATCTAAAGATGACAGGCTACAGCAGAAAGCTCTTACAGCTATCCACTGTCCCCTGGGGTATCCAAGCAAAGGCCATTAATGAGAATCCCTGAGTTCTTGGGATGGTCTTAAAGTCTACCAGAAAGTGTACAACCAAACAGTGCTGGCAGTGGACTCATGGGAGGAAAAAGAAGCCAGGATGCTCGGTGGTGCGAAGTGTCCAGGGCTGTTTTCCAAAGTGACTGCTCAGCTGGCTGCCTGTTCCCTGGGCTGATGGGGCCACAGGCAAAGAAAAAAGCCTGGCCCAACCCCAGCCGGCCAAACGGCCCTCATAAAATCAGACTCCTTTTAAAAAGGAACAGAGGAGCTGGGCCAGAACCCCAGTCCTGGGCAGGCCACGGGTGAAGATGTGATGAAAGTGCTGGAGAAAACAGTTTCTGTCTGTGTGTGTGTATGTACAGAAAGCGAGACACAGAATGTTAAATCAGGTGAGGCGACAGGTCCTGGAAAAGGTGACTGTTACCTCTACTCTCACCTTACCCTAGTTGTGGCCACATGTCCAGTCTTGGCTCCCTTCCACCCCAGCCCTTCTGGTCGTAGCCATCCTGGTCCCAAACAACCAGGGGCTGCAGAGTGGCTGCCCCACTCGTCAGCTGCAGCTGCCACCTCTTGTTTCTTGGCACTGTTGGAGAAAGTTGGGACCCTGCCTTTTGGGCATCTTCCAGAATGAGGCCCTTGAAAAGGAAGAGGTGAGGTAAAGGTGGCTGGGAAGCGCTGGGCCCTCAAATGCACTTGCTCAGTCCAGAGAGAGGCCTTGGAAAGTCTCAACATGACCCACGGTGGGAACCCTGTGCGCACTCAATGGAGGCCACAGAGGGAGATGGTCTCACACACACACACACACACACACACACACACACACACACACACACAAATACATGCCAACAACCAGAAGTCTCCAGTCAGAATCTCTTTTAGCAGGAAGCAAGCAGATGACAAACAGTGGTGGCCATGGGGTCTTTAGAGGGTATTCAAGCAACTGGTGACATTAACCCTTTGTGTGCCCCGACCTGCCATGTTCTCCCCAGAGAAGGAAGAAGACATTTGGGATTGAAAGGAGTCTCGAGGCAAAGCGATGGTGGATTGAGTCTGCCATCACAGGGGAGGAGCAGGTCACCAAACTGAGTATTTGAGTCACGCTGAAGCAAAGTTAAACCATTTTCAACGTTGGCCGTGACGGCACTGATTATTGAACACAATCCCAGCTTAAGTAAAAGTACAGCTGCTACCCAAAAGCAGTTGTGGGGTCACACAGCAGGCCGGGGCTCTCAGACTGGGTGGGGGATGGCAGAAATGCAGACCCCACCGGAGGAGGAGGGGCACGGCTAACAAGACCACAGGTGATATAGGCGGCTCTTCTTCATACCGTTTGGTAGTTTACAAAATCTTCTAAACTGAGCATACTACTTCGGGTAATCATGAAAAAAAATGTTTTTAAGGTAATCTATTTGTACAATACATTTGGGCACTCATCTGACCAGGATCTGCAGCCGGAGGAAATTCATCAACAGCAAAGACAACTGAGAGCTTTGATTTCCAGCCTGGGGTGGTGGGGGGTGGGGTCACCAGGGAAGCTGGACAAAGCATTTGCCCCCTGGGGACTTGTCAGGATCTGGGGGGAGGGGAGGGGTGTGTAATTGGAGCACTCCTGGGACCACACACCGCGCCGGCTGCCAGGGCCAGTGCTTCCCCTGCAGTCCTGCTCCGTGGCAGTCACTGGTGGCAGAGATTATGTTCTAACAGGGAAAAGCCAGTGTTTTATATGCTCCTCGAGTAAGGAGGACCATATGACGCTCGTGGTGTTTGTGCAAAAGACATCAAATCCCCAGGGCCAAGTGCTGGCGGTGGCAGGCCACTCGCTCCAACTGGCAAGCCAAGAGATGGTGACAGGCAGAAAAGGGGGGCTTATGTGACAGGGGCAGTCGTGGGAAGGGGACAGACCTGAACTTTAGCCTTAAATCAACAAAGAATTAAGGCAGGGGACAAAAGGTGTGCATAGTTAAACAGTCGTAATCACAGGTGTGGTCTGATTGACCATTATCTCAGTCCGAGGGTTCTGAGAGGGGTCTTGGAGGAGTTGTCACCACTGTCATCACTTGAGGGGAGCGACCTGGTTTCCCAGACACGATTGCTCCTGCTCCAGGGTGCAGCCTCATCATGGTAGGTCACTGTCCTCATTTGGGGGAGGTCCGTCCTGCAAGGCTCCGCTGTTCCTTAGGGGAAGTTTCAGTCCCTGGTCATAAGATGTTAGGGATCATTTCTGTCCTTCCTTGAGTCCAAGGTGGCTGCAGGAGAGAACGGCTCACAGCAAAGGACAATGGGTACAAAATGGAGACAGAGACGCCAAGCCTCTTCTGTGTTTAGTTAATTCGTGGGCCCAAGTGAGGAGTCTGCTTCTCACTGAAAGCAGCTTAAGCTCCTCTGACAAAAGCACCTCATGACTCACCCGGGTGTCAGTGGCTGTGTAGCACAGAGTGGATGACGACCTACCTCCATCTGTGAGATGCTCTACAGGTGGAGGCAAGGAACCAAGCAGTCTTGGGTCAAGAATCCACACATCCGACAGCGGGGACATCAGGTTAAGTTGTCATCTTGGCGAGTTACTCTGTCAGCAGGATAATAGTCAGGGATGTCCCTGACAAAAGTGCTCCCTTCCATGACGTTGTGCCAGTTAGAATGCTCTTAAGGACAAGGGAATATTAATTATCATCAATAATATGAGAATTTACATCAAGGACAATGAGACCAGCTCGTTTGTAAGCAGTATCCTTTGGGCATTATTGGATTGCAACTCATTCCATCCAAACTAAGGAAGAAAATGGGAATTTATTGCCATATGTAACTGAAAAACCTACCTCCAGGCACAGCTGGATCCAGGCACTCAAATGAGTGCCTCAGTTGGACTTTCCTCCATACCGGAGCTTTTTATCAGGCAGGCTAATAATGGCTGAGTACAGAAGCTGGCAGGTTCAGGCTGACTCTTCATCTTTTAGAAACCCCAGAGAAAGAAGAGTTTGCCATCATTCAGACGTCCTTGAGTTGAGTCTTATTAGCTGGACTTGGATCATGTATAGGACACTGGACCAATCACAAGACAAGCAGAATCTATTTGTCCAATCCTAACTCAGGTGCCCATTGCTGAACCAACTGGAGAGCATATGTTTTGATTGGCCAGGCCTGGGTCAGGTGTCTGCTATAAACCAATCACTGAGGCCAGGGAGGGACCATGCTGTGATTGGCCAGGCCTGGGTCAGATATGGAGCATGAACCAATCACTGAGGTCAGGGAGACTCCATGCTTTAATTGGCTAGACTTTTGTCAAGTGCCCTGCCTGGACACAAGAATGTGGTCAGAGATTTAAGACAGACAAGTGACAGCTCTTGTAGGCAAGGTTGGATTCTGTGGTCAGAAGGAAGGGAGTAAACCCTAGCAGGAAAGGGATAAGTGAAAAATTGGGTCTGCAATTATCAACAGACTAATATTCACAAATGGTCCTTGTGCTCATCATGATTAATGTCAATTAACTAGGCCAGTGCTTCCCAACCTTCTATAGAAACAGGAAATGATAGTGTGTGACTGCATCCTAGGGAAAGATGAGGAGAGAGTTGGAGTCCCAGCAGAGGCTGTCTTAGTCCAGGCAGGTCACTGTAACAGAATGACGTAAACTAGGTAGTTTACAGACAACAGAGCTCTCTCACAGTTCTGGGGGGTGGAAGAGTAAGGTCAAGGCCCCAGCAGATTCAGTGTCTGGTGAGGGCCTGCTTCCCGATCATACAGCCTAACTGTCACCTCACATGGCGGAAGGAGCATTTCGTTAGGCCTCTTTAGTAAGGGGCACTAATTCCATTCCTGAAGGCCTGGTCCTCATGACCTAATCACTTCCTACGGCCAACCTTGGGGATTAGGATTTCAACCCATGAAAGAGGACATAAAGATGAGTATTAAGATCCTCTACTATGAACTGGTTAGGGTCTCTAGATGTCCCATGGCTTAAGGGAGCAATATCTTGTATTGGGGTCAACTTTTGGGGGCTTTGTATAATACTGATGTATAAGGCCCCAAATGACTATGTAATTAAAAAAAAAAAAGTCATGCAGCCCAATTCAAAGTTTATTGGAAGTTGTGTCTTAATACCTTCCCCTCCTTACCATACTCTATCTTGCCTCCCAATATGGCGACTATTTATTCATCAATTATTTATTGAGCACCTGCTGTGTGCCAGACACTATTTTGGATGCTAGGAATACAGCAGGCAGTCTCTTTCCAGTGTATGGTGGGGGAAAGGGGGGAGAGACGTATAATAAATTTACAATAAATGTAAAGAATGAGCAAGTGATTAAGTGTATTAGAAGGTGGTGTTGGGGAAAAAGTAGAGGCTACCTCAAGAATTCCAGAAATGATTCTGCTCTCAGGAGTTTCAGAGCTAGGAATGGTTCACCTCATTTTACAAAGGATTTTATTCCGCCCCTGTGGCCATCAGAGCGTTCCAAGCCCGGGTCACAAGGAAAGTTAAAGCTTTTGCCCCAAAGTACAGCTAGTTATCAATACCACTCTAGCAATGCCAATGCATTTGCAGAACCTCAGACCTAGAAGGACTGGAGGAAAGTCCCCCTGAAGGAGACATGATGGAAACAAAATCCCAATAGCCCAGCGGGATGAGGAAGTAGGAGCCATGGGTGAAATGGTCCCCAGTGGCAAATGTTCAGTTGGATTTAAACCATGCTCCAAGGAAGAAGCAACCAATCAACAAGGCCCACGAGAAAAAAACAATCAATCAATGAAATTCCAGGTTTCTCCGTAAAAACCGGTGCCAACCTTCATGGCAGGGCAGCAGCACTTCCTGTGCCTTCCCACTCACGCTTCTTAGCAGTGTCCTCATATACCTCTTGCTTTTCCTTTTACCTGTCTTGGTGACTACTTTTACCACCCCATGGCTCTGAAATCCCCAATGGGGACTTTTTTGGTTTGTTGGGATTTTTTGGTGCTGGGGATTGAATCCAGGACCTTATAACAAGCTAAGAGCAGGCTGTGTGGTTTAGCTACATCCCCAGTCCCTGGAAGGGACTTTTGAGGTTACAGTCCACCTCCTTGGGCTACAGACACATTAATTGCAGTAGCCCCAGGCCGGCCTCTGACTCAGGGTCTTGGTTGGGTGACAGGACACAAGTCTCAGCTGTTATCTATTCCTGCATAATAAATGATCCCAAAATTCAGTGGCTTAAAACAATAACCTGTCCTTATCTCACGGTGGCTCCTGAGGGCTTGGATAGCAGGGCTGTCTCTTTTAATCTCTCCCAGGCTGCAATCATGGTGTGGGAGGGTCCCACTCCCTAGCTCTGCTTAGGGGTTGTTGGCAGGTTGGCTCCTTGTTGATCAGTTGCCTGGAGGACACACTGAGTTCCTTGTCACACGGGCCTCTTCAAGGCAATAGCTTGCCTCATCAAAGCCAGAGAAAGAAAGAGAGAGAGAAAGAGAAGTCACAGTCTTTTTTTGTGTCACTAGGTACAGTCCATGCCTGGGGCAGGGAGATGACTTGGGGGTGTTGTGTGCTATCTTCAAAGTGAGCCCACCCCAAGTCCCTAAGGTCAGGATTTCATGGTTCCACACACTCCATTTTCTACTGAAGGACAACACGCCAGTCTCCAGGACCTTACTCTAGAATTTCTTTTATTTAGGACATGGGGCCCTCTTTCCTTCACTCCCACCCTCTGCGTTTTGCAGGCTTGTCCTGTCTAAGCTGACTGCACATCGGCCAATAGCTCACATCAAACAATCCCTGAGTTAAAACTCAGCTGGTTTTAACCCCACTTCAAATCTCTGAGCTGAGCCAGACTCTCCCCCACCAAGGCCTCTGAGACACTCAGGGTGGAGAGTTTTTACCACAGGGAATTTGGAGCAGGAGGCATTTATCCAACCGAGGGATGAAACGCCAACAGGGACGAAGGGTGGAGACAGCCAGCTGTCACTGTTACTGTGACCTTTGCTGAGAGAGGAAGGTTTCTCACCAGCTCTGGGCTTAAAAGTGTAATGGTGGATGATTCTAAATGAGAGAAAATTCCAGCCATCTAGATCCTGCCCATCGTGCAGTCAGGCTGCATTGCTAGGAGGAAGATGCAACCGGGCTCTCATTCCTGGTCCAGACAAGGCAATTCCCCATCTTAATAGGACAGGGAGGGAGCGCCGTGCTCTGTGTCACACAGTGACCGCTGTGCAGTGTTAGGCTGTGGGCTGCAAGGAAACACGGTTCTGAACACGGATGAAAGAAAAATAAGATGTGCTGACAGATGCTTCCTTTCCCTCCTCCTTTGTCCATTTTGCATGCTTTGTGACTTAGTTCCTTGAAAACTCCCCTTGCTATTCAACATCTACCCAGAGTGGCCACTGTGAAAGTCTGTCTGTTAATATTTGACTCACCTATGTTTCTCCCCTCCCCTCCTCTCCTCTCCCCTCGCCCCCTTTCCCTTCCCCCCTCCCTCCCTTCCTTTCCCCTCCCTCCCTCTCTCCCTTCTTTCCTTCCTTTCTTCCTCTTTTCTCCTTTTATTTTATCATTTTTACATTTACTCACATGTGTATACATTGTCTGTGCCACCTCTCCACCTTCATCCCCCCCTTCCAAGCAGAACCTGTTCCACCTTCTTGTTCTTCGATTTTGTTGAAGAAAAAACATAGGAGATAAGAAAGACATAGCGTTTTGCTAGTTTGAGGTAAAGATAGCTATACAGAGAGATTCCTAGCATTGCTTCCATGCACTTGTGTATTGCAACCCACATTGGTATATATCTGCCAGACCTCGTCGCTACTTCCTGCTCCCCTTCCCATACTGGCCTCTGTCAGGTTAAGATTACTTTATTTGGTCCTCTAGAGAGAGCACATCAACCACATTCAAGTTTTCGGTTTTCTTCCCTTTTCCTATTCCTCCTGTGCATGTTCTCCCCTTACTGTGTGACCCATGTCCAATAATAGTATTGAATTTATTTTGGGTCTACAATCTGCATATTAGGGAGAACATGTGATTTTTGGTCTTCTGAGCCTGGCTAACTTTGCTTAAGATGATGTTCTCCAGTGCCATCCATTACTTGAGAATGACAAGATTTCATTCTTCTTTGTGGCTAAGTAAAATTCCATTGCATATAAATACCACATTTTCTTAATCCAGTCATTGGCAATGGGGCATCTTGGCTGTTTCAATAGCTTGGTTATTGTAAATAGTGCTGCATAAACATGGGTGTGCAGGTCCCTTTGTAAGAATCTAAATCGGATTCCTTCGGGTATATCCCTAGGAGTGGGATTGCTGGGTCATATGGCAGATCTAGGTTTAGTTTTTCAAGAAGCCTCTGTATTGTTTTCCAGAGTGGATGCACCAGCTTGCATTCCCACCAACAGTGTAAGAGGGTTCCTTTTTCCCCCCCGCATCCTCGCCAACACCTGTTGTTGGTGGTGTTGCTGATGATGGCTATTCTAACAGGGGTGAGGTGGAAACTTAGCGTGGTTTTAATATGCATTTCCTTTATTGCTAGAGATGGTGAGCATTTTTTCATGTGTTTTTTGGCCATTTGAATTTCTTCTTTTGAGAAAGTTCTGCTTAGTTCACGTGCCCGTTTCTTTATTGGTTCGTTAGTTTTGGGAGAATTTAGTTTTTTGAGCTCCCTATATATTCTGGTTATCAGTCCTTTGTCTGATGTGTAGCTGGTAAATATTTTCTCCCACTCTGTGGGTGTTCTCTTCAGTTTAGAGACCATTTCTTTTGTTGTGCAGAAGCTTTTTAATTTTATGAAGTCCCATTTGTCCATTCTTTCTCTTAGCTGCTGGGCTGCTGGAGTTCTCCTTTCCCCTCTTCTTTCCTCCCTCCCCCTCTCCTCCCTCCCTTCCCCTTCCCTTCTTTCCCTCCCTTTCTTCTTTCCTTCCTTTCTTCCTCTTTGTGTCTCTGTCTGTCTATCTTTCTCTCCTATCTTCCTTCTCATAACCTTGAATACCCTTTCTAACCCCACCTGGCTTTTCCAAAGCAGTTTTAACAACTCATGAGAAGGTGGAGACAGTGGCTGTGACGCCCTTGCCAGGCCCTGTGTGCCTCTCACCACACTCCATCCTCTGGAAGCCCTGTGTCCTGAGCTCTGTGCAGGCTTTGCCACAGCTTGGTGAATGTCAGGACTTCTCTCATCCTGAAAGGAAAGTTTTCATTTCTACTCAGAATTGCAGAGATGCGGACCGCTTTTCCTCTGGCCATCCCTTTTAAAGGACTTTTACCGTTTTTCCCCCGTTAATACTGTGTGTCTGAATACATTTTCCTTTCCTTGGAGAACAGTCATCGTATGGGTTTGTTAGGGCTGCCCTAATGAAGAATCACAGAAATTTGTTCTCTGACAATTTTGGAGGCTCAAGATTTGCTCCTTCTAAGGCATCTCTCCTTGACTTACAGATGGCTACCTTCTCTGTCTTCACGTGGTCTTCCTTTGGTGTCTGTTGGTGTCTTAATCACCTCTCTTAACACGAATGAGATTAGTCAAGCAGGTTAGGATCCACCCTCATGACCTCACTTTAATTGAATCACCTCTTTAAAGGTCCCCATCTCTAGTCAGTCACTTTCTGTGGTGCCTGGGATTATGACATCAACATATGAGTTTGGGGGTACACAATTCAGCCCATAGTAGTCATAAAACAGAAGTATGTCAAACAGAAGACAATCTCTGGCCTTCCAGAGGCTCCCAGTTGTGGGTAGAGTCAATTCCAGCCCCCCAACTTCAGCTGCATCTCCTCACCTGCCTGACCTTCCCTCTTCCCTCTCTTACTCATGGATGGTTCCCAAATACCACACTGGCTTCCACACAGAGCCCGCACCCCTCCTGTCCCCAGACATCACATGGTCAATGCCTTCAGACCAAGGACACAGCCAAGTATGGAGGAGCACAAGGGCTTCTCCAGAGCCCTCTACTACATCACCCACTCCCCAGGCATCCTACGGTGGGCTTTCTCCACTTGACTCTTGGGGTTGCATAATCCCCTGTTGCATTGTGGGATGTTCTGTTCCCTGTCCTCTACCCACTAGATCCAGGTCACTCAACCTGTGAGGAGCAGAGCTAGGATTTGAATTTAGTCAATAGGAATCCAGAATCCACCCCCAGCTGCTATGGAAAGACACCTTGAAGATATTGTTGTATGGTAACCAAGGAAAAACTCAATCCATCCCTTAACCAAATGCATCAAATACTCTGAAATGAATCTTCTTTCCAGACTGTCAGGAACAGAGTGGATCTGTACACCGAAATAAAGTTTGATATTTTTTTCCCATTGTCTAAGACTACCTCACTTACTGTCTCAACTTCCCCCTTTCCCCCGCTTGTCATCAGCCATAAAGACACAGTCACTCAATTTATGGTCTTGACTGGAAGATGTCTTCATTTCTAGTGTCATTGTTAAACAAACAGAAAACCTACCTCGGATTTCACGTCCTCAAAGACCAAAGTGAACTGCTAAGAATTTCCTTCCGCTCCCAGACTGAGTGGAATCTGTCTTTAGAGGGGAGAAAAACCCAGCTGGGGTCGACCATTGTTACTTATGTTTTGCTCAGTGCACGTTAAGCTCGTCACGGATGTAAAGACCCATCCCTTGGCCGTAAGGACTTTTTCTGAAAATAAATGTCTGGGCTAAAATGTCCTCGGGGGCACGGCCTTCTTGCTCACTCTGTTTGGGGAAGTCTTCTTCAGAAAGCTGAAACCTCGGGAAGGAAGAGGCCATGTCCCACCCCGTTCTGAGTGCTACCAGGCTGGGTCCTTGCCTTGGACTGTCACAGGACATGCTTGGTGGCTAAGACAATAGGAAACCTGACACATGAAAGAAGAATCATCCTGCTTAGGATGGAACTTGAAGACAAGTATCTTAGAATTTACTACAAATAAGAATGAGAGAGGAAGCCAGGCACCAGTGGCTCACGCCTGTAATCCCAGCTACCCAGGAGGCAGAGTTTGGGAGGATCATGGGAAAAGAATTCACTCAAGAGACCCATCTCCAAAATTACCAGAGCAAATGGACTGAGGTGGTAGAGCGCCTACTTTGCAAGTGTGAAGTCATGAGTTCAAACCCAGTCCCATTTAAAAGTGCAAAGCCTTGAGTTCAAACCCCAGTCCCACCCCCAAAAAAGAAAAGTGTACTTTTGTTCACAAGGGCAGGTAAATGAATAAAACATGCTTCATTTGAAGCACTTTCAAAAGCCCTGTCTCCGCATGCTTTTCGGGAGAAAAAAGTTACTAATATCTGTTGTCATTTAATCACAGAGCAAGTGACACCCTGAAAAGCTGTCACTGAGTTAAGCAATTGTAAATGGTGCCTGCCATGTTTTACAAAACGCCTGCACAGGAAAACCATCCAGGAAAGGGTTCCAAGTGCAGCCTTGGGGGGTGTGGAGACTATGGAGGTGTACATTAAAAGTGTGTAATGGGATGAATACAAACCTTAGGGGTTTTTTAAATTATTATTATTTTACCTCCTTTTTCAGATACAGTTTCATGCTTTATTTTTTTGCCTGGGCCCAGCCATTCTGACCTGAATCGTCCTACACCTACCTTCTGCCTAGCTGGGATTACAGATGTACACCACCACACCTGGCTTATTTTTTTGACATGGGGGTTTCATTAACTTTTTGCCAGTCCTCCCAACTCCACTTTCCATGTAGTGGGATCACAGGTGTGAGCCACCAGGCTTTGTTTTAGAGGTTAAAAAAAAAATCCAAAGTCACTATGAAAGGGACAGTTCCAGTCCCTTCATAATTTGGATAAGGAGAGGGAAGGAGTGGCTTGAATGCCGAGTGACCTAAGTGACCACAAGTTGGTGCAGATCAGACAGGCAGCAGGACAAGCAAGTGTCTGGACTGCTGGGTGTCTCACCACCAGCTCTGGAGGATGCAGTTGTAGCATTTGCCAGTTTCCACACGCAAACTCTTGAGCTCCCGTGTGACCATGGGACCTCCAGCTACTGGAGCCTTGGGAGCTGCTGGTGCACACCAGTGACCAGACGCCATGATGATCAAAGAACAGCACCCAGCTCAGAAGCAGAAATGAGGACACATGTACTCAGCTTAGGTCTGTGTGCAAATCCCTCATTTTATAATGGAAAAATAGAGATCCGAGCCAGGTGCCGGTTGCTCACATCTGTAATCCCAGCTTCTTGGGAGGATCATAGTTCAAGGCCAGCCCAGGCAAAGAGTTTGTGAGGAAGACCCCCATCTCCAAAACAACCAGAGCAAAATGGACTGAGGTGTGGCTCAAACAGTAGAGCGCCTGCTTTGCAAGTGTGAGGCCTTGAGTTCAAATCCTAGTACTGTCAAAAAAAAAAAAAAGGCAGCACAGAGCTGGCAATAACTACCTTGTTTTTATCATTGCACAGAGGGCCGTGGGGCCACAAGTAAGTCCTTCCACCCTCTCTCGATGTCTTCTCTACTGAGTGCTCTACCAGTCCCACTCTGAGTCACACTTCTGTTTTAAGGGGAAAGAAAGACTCTTCCCAAAGCACGCATCCTCCTGACTGGCACGGTACTCATGTCTCTGCATTTACTTTTGCCTGTTTTTGAATTTCATGTGAAAAGAACCACCTGTTGTGTGTTCTTGTGTGTCCTGCCGCTCTCCTTCAGCCTTGTGAGATTCCACCAGCTCTTTCACGCGTGCCTTTCTATCTGGTGGAGTACATGCGTTTTCACTGTTGTATAGTATTCTAGAATGAGCAGAGGAGCACACACGTGAATGACTTCCCGTTTTGAGCAGTGATGTGAATTTGTGAATGACGCTGCTATGAACATTTTTGCACACGAGAGCTTTCTTTACAAGGACTCAAAGTGGACACCCAACAGCTCAACGGCTATCTGCAGTGAGGGCGGTGTCAAGAACTGGAAAAAGATGCTTCTGGGGACAAGGGACCCACAGGTCAGGGGAGGTTTCTCTCTACAGATGGATGGGCACTTCTAGGTGGTCATCTTCCCGTTTCTTAATGGGTCTAAATAAAATAGTGTAGGAAAGGCTAGATTTAGGGTCAAAGAACGTCTGAACTAGAAAGTTCTCAGTTGGCAATTGTCGTGGTCTGAATGTTCTCCCCCATATCCAAGTCGTCCACTGCTACCTAATTAAGAGGTATAAAGAGGTGAGGCCTTTGGTGGGTGAGGTCTTTGGGGGGTGGAGCCTTTGGGGGGGATGGAGCTTTTTGGGAGTGGGGCTTTTGGAGAGTTGGGGGAGGTGAGGCTTTTGGGAGGGCTGTGGGGGCAGGGCCTTTGAGAGGCAGGGCTTTTGGGGTGGGGCCTTTGGGAGGTGGTTAGTTGAGGAGGGTGCAGCCCTCAGGAGGGGTTAATTCCTTACAAAAGATGCTTATACTCCAGCTCCCCAGTATGAAGGCCCCCAAGCTCCAGACAGGCTCCAAGAGCATGTAGCAAAGACAAATCCAAGTCCTTCGTCTCGGCCACCTTCTAAGGCGTCCATCTCTCCACACACCTGACACCCCTCCAGTGGACACTGAGGACCTGTTATGTCCCAGCACTGCGTGCAGCTAGGCGAAGATGGCAGCTCCCGCCCCTCCCTCAGTGTTGAGATCAATGGGAAGATGGACAGGAAAGGCAGAAAACCAGGCTGAGGAATAAAGATGAGGTACCCACAAAGTGACAAAGCCGGAGATCACCATTGCCTCCCACTAGACACCTGAGCTCCTCCCTTTCAGAAGTCAACACCCATCTCACTACGTGGGAACCACTTACGTTATTTTCTAAACGCTTGAAATTGCTCACCTTTACAATGATTTTAATAAAGAAACTATATTTGCTGATGAGAATATTAACAGAAGCCAATACAGAAATGCCCCCCACAATTGCTGGAGGTCTTCTGACACAGGAAAACAGCACCTCCTACCTTGGCTCTTTGTGATCAGTGACTCAGTTTCTCAGTGCTGTGGTCCTCAACCCTCTTCCATCTGCTCCTCTAGGTCGGTCCCAGCACAAGACCTTTGCCAGACGCCTTCTCCCCACACTGGCCCTCAGGCCCCATGGACCTTTCCAGAGGCTCCAGCCGCCTCACCCCAGCCTCAAAGGGACACCGACGCACAGGCCGCCACCAGAGGGCAGTGTGGCAATGTTGGCTTGGGGGCGATCCGTCTTGGGTGGCCATCATTTGGGGACTGAGGATTGCAAAGCAGATTTGTGCAGCAAGTCAATTCTTACTTTTCTTCATCTAAGAAACAGTACATATTATTTGTGCCATAGGCACTCTTGGCTTTGTATATAAGCTTAAAAAAAAAAAAAAAGAAAGAAAGAAGGAAAAGAAAAAAAACCAAAAACACCAACCCCTTTCTCCCTGGGTTGCAACATTTGTGTTATCCAAACCGACATTTTCACCCTGCTTTTTCTCCTTTTTTCTTCCTGGTGCTGAGAGGTACAAAGTAACACCTGCATAAAAATGTCTCATATAGTTTGATTTTAAAAGAGGATTTTGTTTTGAAAAGTCTTGTCTGTTTCTTTATAGTTTAGCCTCATTTGTTTTCCACTTGTGTGGATGTGCTGTGAGGATTGGGCTCACGGAATTACAAGATAATTCAGAAGCAATGGTTTCACCAAGTCAATCATAAGCTTTGCTTAGGGTTCCTCTTGGAACTAGAGTTTTGGATCCAAGGCCCAAACTCCTGATATTCCCATATGCCTGATCTAGCCACCTGCCCCCAAATGCCAAATCAAGAGGCCTGGTGAAGGCAGAGAAAGGAGGTTTATGACACGGCTTGGGACATGCGTGGGAAGAGGCAGAAGAAGCACTCAGCTCATCCTCAGCCACTTTCCAAGGTATAGAATGAGCTCCAGGTTGAAGTAGACAAAAGAGCTGGGGCAGGGGACAAAGGTGTGCACAAACAGTCCCAGTCACAGGTGTGTTCTGGTTGACCATTTTCTCAGTCCTTGTTGGGGAGAGGTTCTGAGGCAGGCTAAACTCAGGCAATGTTCAGGACTCACAGAAAAATATTACAACTTAGATTAACCATGCTCTGACTCAGGGACCACCCTCACTTGGCCTGGGAACCACCCATTCCCTTCCCACTCATTGATTATTAGATGGAATCACGTGGCACCTCCCTTCCAAGAAGAGTCTGCTGCTGGGGGTAGTTTCTGTCCCTTGCCGTGGAGATGTCAACATCTGTCTTGCCCGCAATCCCAGGTGATTGCAAAGTGACTGCAGAGAGAGTGGCTTAGAGCAAAGACAGATACAAAATGGAGACAGAGAAGCCAGGCTTGTCCTGTTTTTAGTTAATTCGTAGGCCCGAGGAGTCAGTGCTTTCCAGCAAAAGCACTTTGAGCGCCTCTTACACTCTCTGGTGAGTAGAAATTCCAGTCTGACAGAAAATGCTAGCCCTTCAATAAATGAATGGAGAGGGTCCCTTTCTTGTCCACTGATTGGTTATGACTGAAGGGACAAGTAGTCAGTTGCAAGGATGTCACACGTGTCCCATACACTGTGTGCCCTTTCACTATGAGGTGGTTGGTCCATAATTCAGATGGAAGATACAAGCAGCAAGCTGATTACACAAAAGTGAATCCCAGCAAAGGCTCCAGGGAAAAGTTGAAAAAAGGCAGGCTCCATGCCAAAATGCCCTGTAGGGAATTCCTTCCAGAACCCAAATTTGGCAAAAATCTCAATGTGCTAAAAATCACCATAGCAAGGTTTCTGATTTCATTTCCCCCCAAAACTGTACGGGAGGCAGCTTGGCTTTGTCTACTCTAAGTGGAAATGGGAAATACCTGAAATTCTAACTTCTACCTATTTTTAGACTTTGCACAATCTCTGTGCTGCCCTCCCCCAAATACGAAAATGATGTTTAAGCATGAATAAGGAAAAATTTGGCCTGAGAGCTATCTGGAAGGGAGACATGTAAGTTTTACTTTTAGAAAATTGTGAAGTTTTTTTTTAAAGAATTGTATTAACAGAAACTTTAGCTAAATACTTTGCAATAAAAAAGTAAATAAATGAATATTATTTCCTGTGGTTTTCAGAAATTCCCTTGGCTCTGATTAATTTGATATCTTTGATCTATCTGCTTTTAAGAAAAAGAGGCTCAAACTTTTTTTTGTATTTATTTTACTTTTTAAAGTAGTATACTAATAAAATGTTGATTTTGTTTGTAAGAAAATTGGTGGCAGAAAGGTTGATATTAAACATTTTATCAAAACCTGGCCCCTCTGGATCTAAGACATTGTATTAGTGGAAGAGGAACCAAAGATTGACATATGGACGAATTCCCAGTACAGAAGGAAATCAGGAAAGGATATGTTGGGGGAGGGGAAGGGGGAAAATGACCTTCAGCATCAGCTGGACCTGAGTCAAATTCCACTTCTGCCATTTTCAGGCTGTGCGTCCTTGGATAAATTTCTTTACTTCTCTGAACCTCAGTGTGTGGACCTCAACATTGGGAACTCACAATAATCATAGTGATTCCATCTGTGGCCTAACAAGAGTGTGTCCTCAGCATGGGATATCTGATCAATGTCCGCGACGTTGCTGGGACTCGTAAGTGTACGTCCTGCCACACTACTGTTTCCCCAGAGAAGCAGGAAAAACCAGACAACCCCAAAGCCTAAACGAATGCAGAGACTGTACAGAAAGCTCACTTTGTGTCATCATCTCAATGCCTGTCACCCCAAACCTGAGATCTGAGAGTCCAACATGCACGGGCTACTTCAGAGAGCTCTGGCCCTGGACTTTTCTTTTCATCCTCAAAACAGAGCAGGGAAAAGCCCAGGAAAGCTGAAAATGTCCAGGGCTGATCTCCTTATCTGCAGAAAGAATTTCCCCCCAAGTGTCATTCAGCTCCCTGCAATGGCCCCTGCATTTATAGCTTATGAACAGGTAGCTGCTCTTCGCATCTGAGAACAGGCCCAGGACAGTGGTGAGGAGGGTGGTGGGTGGTCGGCGGCCTCCCTGGGGGGGTGCATGTGCTGGTCTGTAGGTGGTCTTCCTCCTGCCTGTCCTGTGCCCTGTGACAAAAGGCTGAGAAAGCCTCCTCTTTAGGAGATAGCAGGTCCTGCTGTCTGTTTGTGTAAAGTACTGGTCCATGGCACAGCTGACTTTGCTGTCTGCTCAGCAAACACTGCCAACAAGGGTTGAGAGTTCAGTCCCCCCCCACCCATCCCACAAAGGCAGTCCCCTCCCCGCCTGGTCCTGAGCAAGCCCTCACTGCTCTTGCTTCAGGACTCCTTAGGAGCGGTCACTAGAGCTCAAAGTGTGGCTCTAACCAAGGCTTCACGACCCCAACCAGGACAGGGAAGCCAGCAAGGTTAGGTAGGCCCAGCCCAGTCCAAAGAGTGTTTTCAGTGCTTTGGTTTGCCAGGATTTTGTTCTTTGCTAAAAACAACAACAAAAACCAAACAATAATCTCCCCCGACCCAAAAAGAAAAAAAATAACATTTTGGAGGGCCCACAACTTGATTTTTTCAGAAACAGTTCCTGGTGTGACCAACCTCAGAGACGTCACCCATTCCCCTTGGCCTTTCTTTTCCTTTCTTCCCTTTCCTTCCCTTCCCTTTCCTTTCCTTCCCTCCTGCGTTCCATTCCTTCCTTCCTTCCTTCCATCCCTTTCTTCCTTCTTTCCCTTCCTCCTATGCTTCCCTTCCTTCCTTTCCTCCCTCCTTTCCTACCTTCCCTCTCTCTTCCCTTCCCTCTCTCTTCCCTTCCCTCTCTCTTCCCTTCCCTCTCTCTTCCCTTCCCTCTCTCCTTCCCTTCCCTCTCTCCTTCCCTTCCCTCCCTCTTCCCTTCCCTCCCTCTTCCCTTCCCTCCCTCTTCCCTTCCCTCCCTCTTCCCTTCCCTCTCTCTTCCCTTCCCTCTCTCTTCCCTTCCCTCTCTCTTCCCTTCCCTCTCTCTTCCCTTCCCTCTCTCCTTCCCTTCCCTCCCTCTTCCCTTCCCTCCCTCTTCCCTTCCCTCCCTCTTCCCTTCCCTCTCTCTTCCCTTCCCTCTCTCCTTCCCTTCCCTCCCTCTTCCCTTCCCTCCCTCTTCCCTTCCCTCCCTCTTCCCTTCCCTCTCTCCTTCCCTTCCCTCCCTCTTCCCTTCCCTCCCTCTTCCCTTCCCTCCCTCTTCCCTTCCCTCCCTCTTCCCTTCCCTCCCTCTTCCCTTCCCTCTCTCCTTCCCTTTTTCTTTCCCTTCCTTCCCTCCCTCCCTTCTCTCCTTCCCTCTCTTGTTCCCTTCTTTCCCTCCTTCCCTCCCTTCCCTCTTTCCTTCCTTCCCTCCTTCCTTCCTTCCTTCTATCCTCTTTCTCTTTCTTCCTCAGGGCCTCCTATTTGCTAAGCAAATCTTAGACATTTCTTAAGGAAGGATAGATGTTAGGCCAAGGTTTCTATTTTCTTTTTACAAAAAAGCTTTTTTATTCCAAGTTGAAATGATAAATCAATTTCCCTAATCATTGTGCCATTCAGCATTTCCTATTTCGGGCCATCTGTTCATTGGTGGTGGTAAGGCTTGAACTCTGGGCTTTGCCCTTGCTTGGTGGGTGCTCCACACAGGAACCACCAGTCTTGATGTTTTATGGCCGGGGCTCCTTAACTGGGGCTGGTGCACATTGGGGCGATCCTATCACCTCAGGCCTTCATCCACCAGGTGCCAGCATCCCCTCCCTCTTCAGTTATAGCCAAAAAAGAGTCTCAAATATGGTGGGGAGCAAAAAGATCCCCAGTTAAGGGTCACTGCGTTGAGTCCATGAAAAGTGCAAATTAGCAAACGCTAGGACGACACTGACAGCAAGTGCTGAAGCTGTGTGGAGCAGGCCCTCGGTAATAATGATTAATTAGCCAATAAAATTCTGATTAAGTTGTCTCTTGGGAAAACAATCCCAAACTAGGTAAGTCCTGATAATCTAATTTGAAAAAAAAAATTTTAATGACTTTGTGTTCCCAGATTGAAAAAGACAATAGCAAGTCGGGGGTGGTAGCTCACATCTGTGACCCCAGCTATGGGACAGGGGACATAGGTAGGAGGATGGGGGCCCCAGGCAGGCCCCAGCAAAGGGTGAGACCCTATCCAAAGTGAGACTGAGAGAGGAGGAAAGAATGGCCGAGAGTGACTAATAGTGAAACCCATCACGTCTGTGTGGGAACAAGACACAACGAAACACTGAAAATGGTTGAACGTCACAGGATGGGGAAGGGTGAGGAAGAGTGGGGTTACCCTGATTTAGCACAATGCATTTGCAGTAAAATGTCAAGAGAAAACCATGAACAGTGAACAGAGCTTAGACAGTGAAGGACGGGAACGTGGACGGGTCGTGTTGGGGAGGACGCTGGTGGAGGGAGGGCAAGGGAGGAGGGTAAAGGAGGTGAAAATGGATGTGTTTCTACACCTGTGTGAATGTGGGACACTGAAACCTGTCCAAGTCATTTAAGAAGGGGGTGGGGGACGAGGGGTGAGCCAAACCGGGGTACACTGTAGCATGCGTGGAACTGTCACAGTGGAGCCCCCTGTACAACTCTCCTACACTAATACAAACATTTTTAAAAAAATAACTAAAGTGAAAAATGGCTGGAGGAGTGGCTCAAGTGGTAGAGCACCTGCCTAGCAAGCAAGAGGTGCTGAGTTCAAACCCCAGTACTCCTCCCCCCCAAAAGGTCCTAAGCTAAAATAAAAATAGGACACAGTAGACACATTGCAAACACTCATGTTTAACCTCACAGTTATCCTGCAGAGGCAGATCCCCTTCCCCAAGTGAGAACAGAGACCTTAAGAGACTCACTGGAGCTCACACAGCACAGCAGGAGCTCAGCTCAGCAGTTGTGTCCCTGGAGCCCCAAATCCAGACACTTCTACATATGGCACAAGGTGACCTGCACTGGCCTTGTCCCAGACCCTTGAGGCTGCCTCTCCCTGTCCAAGATAGCTATGGGCTGACTGTTCATTAGCCTAACTTAGAGCCAGTGTCTCAATGGTGGGACCCCAGGACCCCCTGGACAATGCTATCTGTCACCTTGCTCATGCAGTACCGTCACCCCCTGCCCACTTCTCTGCTCCAGGACCTGCAGGAAGGAGTCACCATCCTTTGGCCCCAGTCACCAGGTCTGATTTTCACTGGGAACCTGAGAGTGAACTGGAAGTTCCCTGCCGTGGGCAGAAGTAGCAGGTGTGAAGCGGTACATGTCTTTCTGGACACGCGTGGGAACACTGCCCCACCACTCCCATGGCCTGCCCATTGTCATCCTGGCTCCATCTCAGTGGGGGGGGACAGGGCAGGTGTCCCACAGAATGCTCTCTTCGGGGAGATCTCACACCTCCGCTTGGATTCTTCCACTCTGAAGCGAGTGTAGAGCTCACAGCCACAACAGCAAGCCAGGCCACCTTAGCCTGCTCTGTTTCCTGGAACAATCCTGCCCATAGGCTGCCTAGAAATCTACCTCTCCAAACTGCCACCACAGGTTCAAGTTCTGAGGTTCAAAATGCTATGTACGACAGCCAGCCTCCATGTCCACAGGTTCCACCTCCAACAGTGGACCAAAAATTGCTTTGAAGACAGTTCAGTTTGTACTGAACGTGTGGACTGTTCCCTTGTCACAATAGACTAAACAATAGACTATCACGTCCTCATCTAGAGATGAATTAAGGGTACAGACGGTTGTAGGTGGCTTTTATACAACTCTATACCCTTTTGGTGATTCTGAGACTTGAACTCAGGGCCTCAGGCTTGCTAGGCAGGTGCTCTGCCACTGGAGCCACTCTACCAGTGTATACACCATTTTGTATAAGGGACTTCAGTGTCCACGGATTTTGGTCTCTGCTGGGGTCCTAGACCCAGTTCCTTGTGGACTCACTGTAATTTTCCTTGCACACCCAAAAGAAAGAGCAGGTGACAGTCTGTTTTAAAGGATGCTACTTGGAAAGCTGGAAAAGCATTTTTCACAATGGGTGTTGTCTTCCCTTGGCTGTCCACCCTGTGCTGGTGCCACCGATTAGCGTGCAGAGCACGTCATCCTTGGACAGGTTCCAGTCAACACACCGCCTTTCCTAGGCTCAGCGTCCCCCTCCATCCAGTAAGTCAACCTCTGGAGGTGATTTCTCCCACCTCTCCATTGCTCTCCTGTCTAGCTTAACATTCTGCCTCTCAGACACTGTCCCAACAGACACACGGGTTCTCAGGTGTAGCTAGAGCTCATTGGTAGCCAGTGGCCAGAATTCTGCAAGATGTTCCTTGGCACAATGGTGGAGAACATGCTTATTTGGAGGGAGTGCATCCATCCCTTTCTGTTGCTAGAGCAAAATACCCAAGGCTGGGCTGCATTTAATCACGAAAAGAGGTTTGTTTAACTCACAGTTTTGGAGGTTCAAGAGCAAAGCAACAACGTCTACTCAGTTCTAGTGATGACCCTGTGGCAGATAGCATCGCAAGGGTGAGAGCTCATTAGGAAAAGGCCACATGACAAGACAGGAAGTCAGAGAACGAGGAAGGGCCAGTCTTGCTTTTTTTTGTTTTTTTTATAACCTCCTGCTCTTTTGAGAACTTGCATTCCTGCAGGTCAGCATTAATCTTGTCCAATGGCGGCCTCTAAAGACTTGTTTATCCCTCCTCAGGCTCCACCTCTCAGGGGTTCTGCCACCCCTGACATCGCCACTCTGGGACCAAGCTTCTAGCACATAGACCTTTGAGGTGCCAACCACATCCAAACCATCGCAGGGAGGTAGTCAAAATAGCAATTATACAATTATGAATACTTTTAGAGACTGCTTTCAGTTTTTTCAAACTTAAACTAAAGGCACACAGGTCTCTGAACTGCTCTTTTCTGACATGGCCTTTGAGTCTGTCACCTTGGGGCCACCAGTCGCAGGGCACAAGGCTCAGTGAGCTCCACCTGGACTGGTCTGCACCTGGACACTGGGATTTCATTCATCTGAAACAGATGCCAGCTACCCGGGATCACAAAGGTGGATCCAACTTTACTCCCTCCTCAGGAAACCGCGTTCCTTGGTCACCTGTGGTTTTGGCCATTTCCTCTGTTAGAATAAAGATTTCAAAGCCTACAAATTCCCATGCTAGGCCAGTGCTCTGCTCCCGAGCCCTATTCCCAGCCTAAGCCATTTTTAATTGCCGATAATAATTGTGTATATTTTGGGGTTCTAGTGTGATATTTCGGTCCATGTAGACATTGTGGAAAGATCCAAGCTAGTCAACTACGTGACAATTCTTTTTGTTGTTGTTCCTTTATGGGACATGTTTGAAATCTACCCTTTTAGCAATTTGGGACATGTCTTTTAACATTTGCAGTCACACAAGTGCGCCTTCCAAATGGGCAAAACGTGTAGCCTGCCCATTTGAAAGGTTTGCTTGAGAACCAACTAAAAGACAGGACATGAAAGACTTTGTAGCTTCAAAACAACAACAACAACAACAAAAAACCCCAAAGCGTAGCCAATAAGAATTTTCTTTGTAGAATGAGGTGTTCGACGGTGGGCTCTGGCTGACTGTGACCGTGAGGCAGCTGGGTGGGCTGCTGGAGTCGCAGCTCCTGTGACAAGCAGGGATTAGAGGTTTTCCCAAACAGGTGGGGCACTGGGAGGGGTCCCACCTAGGACAATATGGAGTGGCGTGCTTGAGAGACATACAGAATCATCATGAAGCCCACCCTGTCCTCTGCACTAGACTGCGAGCCACCTGCTGTTCCCGGGCAGAACCCTTGAGCTGGCCTCACGTTCTGCACGGTTGCTGGGCTTGCTTTGTAAGAACTCAGCTCATTTGAGCACGGATTCTTTAACAACCTCACGTTCTACGTGGCATTCGTTTGCAGTGTCACCTCTGACGCAGCCCAGCTCCCAGCCACAGGCACTAGGTTCAAGCCTGTGGTCGGGGAGGTCGGGAACAGCTTGCATCTGCAGCAGGTGCAGGCCCTGGGCACAGCCCCGGGGTCTACAGGTCCCTACATCCGAAGTGCCAGGTTCAAAGTGGACAGAGACAGCAAGGTGACTCCAGTGCTGGAGGACCTCAGAACTGACTTGAATTCTGATGCAGGTAAATGAATGGAACTGGAGAACATCATCTTAAGTGAGGTTAGCCAGGTGCAGAAAGCCAAAAGCTGCATGTTCCCTCTCCTGTGTGGAATACAGGCCTAACACAAACACAGCAATATTACAGAAAACAGGTCACACTAAGGGGAGGTGACACACGAGAGAGATAGGGTAAAAGAAGGAAGTTAAGAAGGTGAATATGGCTGATGTACTTTCTATACAAGAATGAATGTAGGATTTTAAACCTGTTGAAATCACCAGAAGGAGGGGACTAAGGTAGAAAGGATAAAAATAGAGGGGATGAAGCAATTTGGGTTATAACACATATATACATGGAAATGTCACAAGGAAACTCCCTGTGTAGGTATCTTAAACAAACAAAAATGTCATTTTGTTTTTTACAAAATTGGAGAAAAAGAGGGCAAAACAGGACCTGTCTGGGGTTTAGCACTGTGGGAGGAGGAGGATATAAAGAAAGGATGTGGGAGGGTGAATATGTGGAATATTATACACTCATGAATGAAAATGGGAAAATAAGACCTGTTGAAAGTATTCCAGGAATGGAGGAAGGAGGATAAAGGAGAGTGATGGAGTGGAGAACTCAAGCATGATATATGGTAAGAACTTTGGTAAACGTCACAGTGTACCCCTACTACAACAACGACAGTGAAAAAAAATTCTGACTCCACCTGATAGTTTGGAGGGCTGGGGAGACTCTGCTGTGTGTTTTGTTTCGCAGTGCTGGGGATTGAACCCAGGGCCTCGCTTGCTGGGCAAGCGCTCTACCACTGAGCTGCATCCCCAGAGCTTGCTCGGGGTTTTAGTTGTGTTTAAAACCGTGAGACCCAGTAGAAACTGTCTTTTCACGCAGTATAGACTTTATATCCTACATGGGGTATTTTACCAAGTGTGAATCAGATTTTTTCAATTGAACTATGTGTGTCTTTTAAATTATTGTGTTTCAACTGAACACTGAATTAAGAAAACAGTGATTATTAGTGATTAGTATTAAAAATAATAGCAGGGTGTCAAGGAGAGTATTGACAACTTGGTCTTGCTACAGAAGTCAAGGTCACCAATGATGAGAGTTTATTTTCTGTCTGTCACTGTGGCTAATCAAGCCTGCAAAAGCAGACAACAGGAAGTGACCTATCTTCTCTAGATCCTGATACTGTCGGGGTGGGGGGGAGGGGGTCTGAGCATTTCTCACTTGTGACTGAGGCAGGATCTGGCAAATTGAACAAAGATTTGGACAAACTGCACAGAAGCAGCAAGCAAAGCGTAGATTTATTGAAAAAGGAAATACACTCCCACAGAGGGAAGCTGACCTGAGTAGACCAGTGAGACCTCAGAAGATCCAATCAGCCTGGGCGAAAGTCAAGGTAGCACCAATGCCCTCAGTGGGCACCCCTGTGATGCTCAGAGCATGGGGGAGTTTGGTTAAGCCAGGGGGGCCTGTCTCCACCCGCAGCCAACGAGCTTTCCAAGACCAAGGACAGCTTTTGAAGACCCAAGAAATTTTGCACACTATGCACACACACTTCTATACACACACACCTGTACACACATGCATCTGTGCACACACACACACACAATTTCAATCAAAAAAAATCTTCAATTCAAAGCACCTACACCTCACTCCAAAAACATTTTGCTTTCAAAAGACTTTAGTCAAAACAGCTCCTACAAAAAAGTGATTTCAGCTCCTTACGTAGTTAGACGAGAAGGTAGGCCATGGCAGATTCTTTTTTTTTTTTTTTTTTTTTTAGGATTTACCTTCTGTTTTTAATTGGCACGTATTTATGGGGCACGATGTGATCGTTTGGTACACGCACACAATGGGTAATGGTCAAATCACTGTCGTTAGCATCTCCTCCTTCTCCTCATTTGTGGTTGGAGCCTTTGAAGCCCTTCCTTCCCATTACTCGTAAGGCATGTGCCCATCTCCCTCTGTCTTTAGGATGCTTGGGATTCAACCAGTGTCACCCACTCATCCTTAAAGGGCAAAGGGGACCATGCACGTGCAGGTAGACCGTCTTGTCCTCGAGATCCATTTGCACCCTTCCGTTCTTTGTTCTGGGATCACAGGTGTTGTGGGAGGGGGCAGGGCAAGACCAACAGGGCCCAGGTCATGGAGGGAAGGTGAGTCAGGAGGCCTGAGGCAAATCAGAGTCCAGAGGGTATTTGGGTTGCTTTGCTTGCAGCCAGGATGAGTCTTTGGGATATACTGTGGTTCACCCAGGCCTGGGGAAGGGGCTGCCGCTCATGGTGGGGGGTGTTCAGAGACGGGCAGCTGCTGGCCAGGAGGACTGAGGGCACCCACGCCTCCTTGGGGAGGGTCTGAGCAGAGGTGAGGCCAGGGCAACCTTTCTCCAGCAGAAGCTGCAGGATACAAGGAAGGGAGGAGTTGCCTAGGCTGGGAAGGTGGCTGCTGAATGCCAGGACCAGATAACCTTGGAGGGGACTGAGCCTCTGTCCCGGAGCCACTCAGAGCCCTGGAGGGCCGTAATGGACGGTGCACGTCCTGTTGTGTACTCAACCTCTAGGGTCTCATCCACCCCACTCCAAAAGAAAACAAAACAAAATAAAGCAGCACCGAATCAGGCCAGATCTTGCAACCCCCTACCTCACAGGGCCACAAGCCACCAGAATGGCTGCCCCTCCAAGGGTCCTCACTTCCAGGAGTTCTGACCCATTTTTTTCCAAGGTGTATGGACTTCCACACCTCTGTGACTCGTTTGTTCACTGTGTTGCCCTTTGCCTGTTGGGGCGTTTGTGTTTTTCACATGGATTTGTGAGATACTTTTTGTAAATTGGTGAGAATGAACCAATTCTCACCTAACGGTCCTAACGGTTACAACTCTTCTCTTGCTTTTTTTCATTTCTGAAGACTTCTGTGGTACTTTGTGACATGCAGAATTAGACGGTTTTATGAAAAGTGATAGCAGGTCTTTAGTTTTATGATTCCTTTCTTTACTTTTATGTGATTAGATGAATATCCACCTGTTTTTCTAGTTCGTTTAGGTTTTTATTTTGTACTCTTCCAACCCTCTGGAATGCATTTCGGTATGAGGTAGGAAATGCAGTCTTTATCCCCCAAGTGATGGACTAGGAATGTCAGCCATCAATTACTGAATAATCCTTCCTTACCGATTTGTTAACAAGATGGAGAATCTTTTTTTTTGAAGTGACAAAACAGCCCTGTTTCCAGGGGCGTCACATGCTCTTGACCACAGGGATCCAAGAAGGAACATGAGGAGTCGAAATTAAAGATGGCTGGGGCACCCGGGTTGGGGTAGCAGTGGGACGTGTAGAAACAGTCCCCAGGGGTGCACAGAGGACAGGGGAAATAAGCATGTGAAGAAGAAAGCCATTGGAGAAACCATTGAAGTAGGTGAGAAAAGGGGAGAAACCTGGTAGCTACTGTGAGTACCAAGTTTTGAGAAAAAAGGAACTTTTTAGAGAAGATACCTGGGAGTTTTCTAAAGATAAGTTCTTTAAGGAAATCAACAGAGTCTCCAGGGGCAATCAAGGGACCTCGCTGAGTGATGTTAAGTGACTGGTCTGTCCAGTTAGGTGTGTGCGAGTGTATTCTGGGATGTTTGCCCAATGAAGTCAACTAACAAGACATTTCTTATAGCTATGTCTTTAAGTAATGCATGATTGAATGTTTTCTTTGAATAGCTCTCTAAAAACTGCTTACTTGGAGACATATTTGGGTTACATGTAGATTGCTGCCTCATTGATAAGTAAATCTTTCCATATTCTTTTATTCAGGGCATAGTATGAAATTCTTCAATGAACTGTGGCCCTTTTCTGAGGCTGGTATTCTGTCCTGTTCTTGTTCTGCACCTTGCATTCTCATCATTTTATCTTTCTCTTCTATCATCCATAACAGAACTACATCGATCACAAATGGTTGATCTGGGTTATGATATGTATTAGATTTCCAACACTGTGACAAAATAACCTGAGATAAATCACCTTAATAAAGAAAAAGTCCAGTGTTGCTTGCCCCTGTTGCCTTGGGCCTGTGGCTGCACAATACATCAGGGCAGGAGTGTGAGGCAGAGGAGGCTGCTCACCTTAAGATAACCAGGAAGTGAAAGAGAGGAAGGTGCTTAATATCCACTTCCAGGGCACACCTCCTCCCCAGTGACCTCACTTCCTCCCATTAGGCCCCACCTCCTAAAGGTTCCTCCACCTCCCAGTAGTGCCACAGGGTGGTGACCAAGCCCTCTGCACATGGGCCTGTGGGAGGCACTTCCAAGCCATAGCATAGAATCTACCCTGGCAAATGCTGTATGAGAAACACAGCTGGGAATGGTTGTGTGATCCGCAGAGGACAAGCCTTCTGTGGTGTGAGAACACAATAGAAGTTGATTTGAATCAGTAGGGCTTCACACTGAGCCCATCTGACTGGAGAGCAGGTGAGCAGGTGGCACCACACTGAAGGGCTGAAGGCCAAAGCAACAGGAAGTCAAGGCCATTCAGATCAATAGTCTTAAGGGATGCTGAGGCTGAAATTTCAGAAATAAAAGGGAAAAAATGATAGTTTTCTTTTACCATCACTCAGGGGCTCAAGGAATGAGCCCTACAGATCTGAACTTGGACACATTTCCAGTTCTCAGTATTTAACGTTACCTGTCGTTCTTTTCATTTTTGACCCTTTCCGTTTGCAGAGGAATTTTATTAGGCAATCTCTAAACACGTCAGAGTCATAATTTTAAATCAAAGTTTAAAAGAAGCTATTACAGTAGTAAATGTTGAAAAGGCAGTTCAATAAAATTCCAGCATGCATCCTTTTTATGCCATAAATGAATAAAATGCACCATCATTTTTAGTGGCAATATGCTATTTTATTGTATAGATTTGCAATGATTTACCCCAATTATGGACAGTTCGTTTTTTTCCTAATTTTTTACTATGGCAAACCAAACCGGACTGACCATTTTTGCATGTGAACTGATAAATATTAATTCTTTTCATGTTAATCATATTAACCAACAGCTTTAAAAATGTTTCTTGGCTCCCTGTTGCCCTCAGCGTTACCCATCCTCTTACACATGGCACACTGAGGTCATTAGAACCCAGTTCTATTAATGTTTTTTGGGGGGGTGGGGCCGGGGTTTGAACTCAGGACTTCACACTTGCAAAGCAGGAGCTCTACTGCTGGAGCCCCACCTCTAGTCCATCTAGCTTTGGTTATTTTGCAATAGAATTTTTTGGTTTTTGATGGTATTTGGGTTTGAGCTCAGGACCTCACGATTGCTAGGCAGGTGATCCAACACTTGAGCACGCTCCCTTGCTTTGGTTATTTTGGACATGGTGGGGTCTCTTGAACTATTTGCCGGGGCTGGCCTTGAACTGCCATCCTCCTGATCTCAGCCTCCCAAGTAACTAGGATTATAGACGTGAGTCACCTGTGCCTGACAATTCTTACTTTAGAAATTTCCTTCCAGCCAGCCCCAATGTCCCCCAGCCCTTCAAGGCTCAGCTCAAGTGTCCCCTCCTTGGTAAGATCTTTTGCACGGTCCAGTGAGATGTTCTTTTCCTGAGAAAACACAGGATTGTATCCCCACTTCTACGAAAACAAATATCACATCATGCAATAATTATTTGAGGAATTCAGGGTTCTGAGTCCAGCAAGTGTGTTTTATTTCCTGCTGCACACCCAGCTAATACTTGGCACCTAGTACGGTGTCTGACCCAGAAAAAGGGTTGCTCAATAAATGTCTTGGAGAGAATGCATGATTGAATAATGCATTGGATTTCAATACTGCTGCCTCACTGATCTTTTAACTTAAATATAAGTTCTCTCTTGGGCTTGAAGTGATGGGATTTCATGCACCCTTTCAAAAGTGGGTAGGCCACGATCCAGGAAGAAACAGAACAGACAAGGTCACGGTGCTCCTTTAGGGAGTTCGCTATCACAGCCCCCTGTGGCTGCTATCAGAACACTGCATGAACTTTTCAGAGATCCCTTGCCTTGGTTTAGATGGGCTGGGACTAGAGGTATGAGGGAGCATGCTGGAGGGAAGAGAGAGAACAAAGGTCTGTGCAGGACACCAGCCCAGGTCCACCTTTTCAGACCTTGACCAGCAGAATCTCATGCTTGCTATGAAGCCACTCCTGGCTAGATGGGCCAAATGGATTATGCAGGTCTTTCTGAGGCCTGAAATCTCAGCAGGACTGTGAGCAGCATCTTGGGGACAGGATTAGGATGGGTGATAATTTTGAGAAACTGGAAACCTCGAGATAGACAAGGACCCCAGAACCCATCAGCCCTCCTATCCCCCACTCCGACATCAACCAACCAGGGCCAAGCCCTCATGACAGAAACCCACCTGCAAAGAGAAGTCTTTGTCCCTCCATAGCCCTGGCCTCAGTGGCTTCACCATTCTGCAGCTGTCCACCGTAGAAAGCCCACTTTGTACCACAAAGCAATGTATGAGTAGTCATAACCCAAACAGAGCTCTCAGAGTCATTTTAATCATGCAACAGAGTCTGGTGTATTTACTCTGTTCTATTTTGTTGTTTTTTAAAACACTGGTCATGACTCCACCTTGATTTTAGTACCTGCTATGTGAAAACTGTCATCCAAGGACAGCTGAGGAAAGAGCAGTGGCTTCATTTCAGGACATCAGGAGAGGCAAGCTTGGCTGTCAAATGTGACTTCCATAGCCATGATTGTCATGGGTCTCCACCACCATCAGACATGGAGACACGGGTGAGGAAGGCATGGAGTCCTTGGTTGTTAGGAAAACACTGACCATAGCCTGTTAGTCTTGTGTGTGGGGAGAGAGAGAGAGGAGAGGAGAGGAGAGGAGAGGAGAGGGGAGGGGAGGGGAGGGGAGGGGAGGGGAGGGGAGGGGAGGGGAGGAGAGAGCATGCAAGAGGTTGTGTGTGCATGTGTATTTAGGAAACGTGGCTAATGTATCTGGAGAAAAACAAAACAGAACAGCAAATATCAAAAGGGCCTTTTGGAAAGAGAATTTTCTTACAGTCAGCTTTGCAAAAGTGGCACAGAATCAGAATCTGTTAGCCTGACTGAATCCGCCTAGAGAGGGAAGCTGATTTTGGGTGCAGAGAACTGATGGGACTATAGGTAGGAGCTAAGCAGACAGCATGAACTTTTTAATAACACAAAGTTCACAAATATTTTCTCTCCCACTCTTGGGAAAGTCGAAGGAAGTAAATTAGAGGCACACGCCAGGACCTTCAACCTCCCTGCCTCCCACCAGCTTCTAGAACAACCAAACATCAAGCATCCCTTGGTGGTTTCCTCTTTGTGTGAACATGCATGAGCGATGGGAAAGAGATAAACTTGGGGCCAGAGCATTTTTAACTCCCTGGGAGGTATTTTTTATCTAAACATGCCTTCGTTTGGGCCTTCAAAGATGAAATAATGAAGCAACTTTCCCCAAGCACCGCCATATCTCGTTCTCTCATCAACTTTTTATAGACTTGACTGTCACATCAATTAACACCTTTCAACTCAGACAGAATCCTCCTTTGGGAATAGTTCTGTCCTAAAGGAAACGCAGATATGAAATGGGCCAAAAATTATACCATCGCTCCGGTTTAAAGCACTCTCCTCTGCTCCAAAGGGCAGCCGTAGAGTTTTCTGTGGCTACAGAAATTTCCAGTTCTTATTATCTAACGTTACCTGTCATTCTTTTTATTTTTGACCCTTTCCTTTTGCACAGGAATTTTATTAGGCAATCTTTAAACATGTCAAAGTTATAATTTTAAGTCAAAATTTAAAAGAAGCTATTACCGTAGTAAATATAGAAAAGGCATTTCAATAAAATTCCAGCACGCATCCTTTTTATGCCATAAATAATGAATAAAATGCACCATCATTTTTAGTGGAAATATGCTATTTTATTATATAGATTTGCAGCGATCTACTGGGAATTACTGACTACCCCAATTATGGACCGTTCATTTTTTTCCTAATTTTTTACTAGGGCAAACAAAACCAGACTGACCGTTTTTGCATGTGAACTGATAAATATTAATTCTTTTCATGTTGACCATATTAACCAACAGCTTTAAAAATGTTTCTTGGCTCCCTGTTGCCCTCAGCGTTACCCATCCTCTTACACATGGCGCACTGAGGTCATTAGAACCCAGTTACACTAACTGCCATTAGAACCCCAATGGCAGGTGTGTAAAAACAAGCAAATAAAAATCTCATTTTTTTTTACATGAAACTTTATTTCTGCTTGAAAACCCTATTCTACCACATGACAGAGCCCCAATGAGAGTCAGTTCAGGATGAGTTCACTTCAGTGTTTGTCCTCTTCTCATTCCTTTCCAGGTTGACCTCTTTCCTCTATGCATGATTCCTGGCTGACAACGACTGTCCCCAGGCAGTTGTTGACATGTGGACACCCTTTCCTCTAGGTGCAGGTCCACATCACCATCCCTGCGGTGTCCCCTCAGCTCAACAGCAAGCCCTTGGCAGGTCTTTCCTCCAACGTCCAGGTCTTTTTGGTATTTTGGGAAGATTCCAGTACTCTGCCTGGAAGAGGACATTCTCACGAGAGTCCAGGTGAACATAATTGAAGCTCCAGGATGCGAATTTCCATTCACTTAAAAATATGTGATTTGAAACCACTGTGATTTGATCGCTACACACTGCAGACGTGTATCAAAATAGCATACTCTACTCCATAACTATGTACACATGTGTCAATTCATTTAAAAAGTATGGTCACTGTACTCACTAGGGAATAGGCTATTTCTTGGGTACCTAGTCAGTGTGGTGGCCTTGGGACAGCCAGTGTGCCATGGAGGAGGTACATGGGCTGAGCATCCTGGGCTGCCTACCACGCCCTGTACCCTGGACGCTGGCCCTGGCTGGCTGCTTCACTTGGGCTCACTGCCCTCTGGCTCCAGGAGGGTGAGGCAGAGCAAGGCACTGGCAGGAGATGAAAGGGTGGGATGGCGGAGGTGGAGATGTTCTTCCTGCTCCCTTCCTTCCTACACAGGTGGGCAGGGCTGCATTCCTTTAGGGAAAGCCGTATGTCATGGGGCTGCCTCCCACAGACACAGCTACAGTGATGGCTACAGAGACCACTCTCAGCCCCGCCCTTTAGGTCTGAGGACAGCCATGGTTGCTGGCTCCCAGGTGTGTCCACCATCCCTGGGTGACTTCCCTTCAGCCTGCCCTCGGCTTTGCAAATGGGTTCTTCACTCAACTCTCTCTGTTGGTGTGTGCCAACCTATTTCCTACCGGGACCTTATTGAATCAATTAAGGTATAGATAGTAGCAGCTTACAAGAGTGCCCTTGCCACCAGGATAGAGTGACTTTTGTTGGATCTGGAGTGGGTCAGGTTGTGATGAGGAATTTAAGTCTATTCCCACCTCATGGTAATGGACCCAACCCACTGGTCCTGGTGACAGCTGGATTCATAGCCCCTTCAAAGGGAACTACCTTGCCCTCAGCCCTGGTGAAGAGATAGCCTGGGTGGCTGTTTCTGTCCCCATGTGTCTCTGCTCTGTCCTACCCTTTTGTCCCTATCAGTACGTACCTGAGCTCATGGGGTGGTCAGCCACCTATGCTTCATTAAAAAGGATGAATGAGGCCTACTGAGATCTTCCTTCCTAAAACAGAATCAGAGAAAGTAAAAAGAAGAAAGTAGTAAGTGAGTCTGAAGTGGAGAAATAAAGAGAGAGAGAGAGAATCAGGCAAAATAAGTTCACATGCAAGGGAGGCCACAAGGGGCCCTGACAGTTTAAGGTCCTGAGGAAGGTCGGAGCCATGGTCAACAGAAGCCGTGACGTAGAGAAGGAGAACAGGCCTGAGGAGAAGGAAAATGGGTCATGCAGATAGACCAAGGGGGATAGACCTTGAGAACAGGGTCAGCCGAGGGTCTCAGGATGTCCTCCTGGAAGAGGTTGGGATGGCCCTCTTTGCTGTGGCCACAGAGTTTGTGTTTGCATGGTGAGCATAAAGCCATCGTTATTTAGAGGTGGCATCTACTTGGAGTGTCTCAGGAGAAGCTGATGGATAATAGGGTTGGCCCTGGGCGTGGTCCCTGAGAACCCCACATTCCTCGTGCTCCTGCAGCCCGGGATCCTGTCTGAACAGTTATCCTGGTCGCTGGATTCCTGGGAGGTTGCCGAGCAGGGTCGTTAGGAGTGTGGTCTTTGGAGCCAGTCTGTCTGGATATCCCTTCCAGATTTGCCACTTCTTGGCTAAGTGACCCTTGGGCAAACTCCTAACCTCAGCAAGTCTCTGTTTTCTCATCTGTAAATGAGGACGATAATTGCATCCCAGAATCATTGTGAGGGTTAAATGAGTTAATACACAGGTGAGTGATTGACACATGCTAAGTACTTCCTCAATTTGGTGTGCTGATCACCCTGATAAAACCGCCCTATTTGCTCATTAAAGGGCAGTGGGGAGGAGGGATATAGCTTGAATCACCTTCTGCTTGGCTTCTGACCAGCTGTGTGACTTTGCAACTTACCTCATTTTCAGTTTCCCCATCTGAAAAATAGGAGTCGAATAACGCCCCTCTTACCAAGCTGTGGGAGGGACCCTCAGACAACATGCAGGGAAGAAGTAGAAGTAGAAGTGGGCAGAACTAAGTGCTGCTTAACTGCTAGCGTTATCACGAGCAGACCTCTCTCCTTAGTCTGAAAGAGGGCTTTTTCATTCACATGGGGCTCACTGCAGTAGTTCTGGTGTTGAGTTTACATTAATTAATAATCCCCTCTCCTATGCAGAAAACTTACATACGCTTTTGGTGGTCTTGATTACTAGATACTTCCAAGTCAAAAACAAAAACAAAATACAGGTTGAATGTAGCCAAAAGGCTTACAATGCAGGAGTATTTTGAATTTCGGTTATTTTTGGATTTCAGAGTATTTGCACAGACCTAATGAGATATCTTGGGAAGGGGACCCAAATCTAAACACAGAATTCATTTGTTTCACATATACCTGTGCACATAGCTTGAAGGTAATTGTATACAATACTGAAAAAAATCTATGCATGAAAAAGATTTCATGATACAGAATTTTTCACTCATTGGTGTCATGCAGGCACTTGAAAAAGATCTCTTCAGATTTCAGATTAGGGATGCTTAACCTGTGTGTTTACCAAACGCTGGCGTTGAATACATGCACTCCTGTCCTGCACATTGAGCGTCTGTTAGCCTTGACCTAGAAATTGGTCTTTAGAAAGAGGAGTAAGATCTTATTCCTACCCACGAAGAGTTTATAGCTGAGCGAGGAAGACGGGCATATGAGCAATGATTTCCTCTCAACGTGATGCTTTCTTTAAACCGCACAAGGGTAAGGGCAGCTCAGTGGATGCTGTGATGTACCCTGACTTCAAGCAGGGGCAGGAGTGACCTCAGGTTTTGCTCTGCAGTATTACATCTGAATTGGGTCTGGAAGGATTCCTCAGAGTTCTCTAGAAAGAAAAGTAAAGAGCTGGAAGAGAAAGAAACACATCCCAGGAAAAGGGGCAATGCGTCTGCAGACCTGGGGTCGTTGGAGAGAGGCAGGGAAAGAGGTAGGAGATGGGGAGGGAGATAGATTTGGGGCTGGAAAGACATCAGAGACACATCACAAATGCCTCCCCGGCAGCACAAAAAAAATTGAGGCCTCGCCCACAGGCAGTAGAGGAGTGTGTTAAGAGAAAGTGGGCAATTTCTTTCCACTGTGGTAGGACAGGGGTAGGCCCTGCACCCCTGGAATCCACAGGTAGAGAAGTAGAACAGCATGTCACTTTTCCAGGGGTCACTAGGAGCCAATCACATGTGAACTCTTACCAGTGTCTCCTGCGAACAAGAACACTCTTTGGAAAGACGGACTTAAGTGAAGTGTTTGTAGCTGGGGGTGGTGGGGATGGGGGAGTGAAAGCTGATCTGAGGCCTCATTCCGGGGTCTTGCTTCTATTTGCTACCATTTACCACTTTCAAACACCTCATAATCAGGTGAGGATGAACCCAACTCAAGCTCAAAGACACCCACCACCACAGTAGTAAGTATGACAAAGTCTTGGGGCCTCCATTTTTGGGCTTAGCCTCTGGGTCACTCAATCCAGTCTTTCCCAATGTTCTCCTAAGACATTTCTTAAGAGCTTCCGGGTCAGTTGAGCTGGGGGCAGCCATGGAGAAGAGAGAGGAAAAGCTTCTGCTCTGTAGGGAAGGCTGTTTGAACAGCAGGAAGTTAGTGGGATGCAACAGAGCCACAGTCAGAAGCAGCAGGACATTTATTCACAGGAAGTTGTCACTGATGGAGTACTAATGTCGCCATTTTGTGAAGCAGCCAAAATGGCAGCCCAGCCCCTTAACAGAAATTCCTGCGCTCTAAGACAGCCCCGCCCCTACCAGAGACTACCGCGCATGCGCCAGCTTCCTTACCCTCCCCCTTCTATAAAAGCCACGCCTGGCCCAGGTTGGCTCCTGGGCCATCTTTCCCCAGCCGGCCTGGGGGTTTCAGCCTGCCATTAAACTCTGCTCTCGGAAGTGAGACTTTTCTCCTGAGCTTTCTTTGTGAGCAGCGTTTTTCCCAACAGTCATCACCTACTCAGGCTAACCAGCACAGAGGGACCATGAGGGTCTTCAAGCAACTCGATGGGTGGGTGCAGAAAGTTCAAAGGGCCGAATCCCAGAGGCCACTGCCCAGGTGCAGAGTGGGGCTGGATGTCCATCCCAGACGCTGCCAGCAGAACCTGGACTCACTCATTCCTTGGAATAAAGGAAGCGTTAGGTGGATTTTTCAAAGGAAAGTCAAAGCTGGGCGTGTAGCTCAGGGGACAGAGCGCTTGCCTAGTGTGCCCAGGGCCATGGGTTCCATCCCTAGCACACACACATTGTGAAGAGACCGGTGGTACTGTCATTGCCACGTCAACCCAATTCCAAGACATCGAGGACCCCCTAGGGCTTTTATTTTTAAATGCACCTATTTACTGGTTATGATCTAAGACCCAGGAGCCCCCTCCCCATTCCCAAACTGCAAATAGCAATTTCAAATGGAAATAGCCCACCACTAACAAAATGGACCCCACATTTAGCTTTGGATCTATCACCACCGCACATGAGTACCACTCACACATCTGTGTCCCCGTATCACAGCTGCATCAACAGAGACACACAGTTAAGGGACACCCCAGGATCACCCAGCGAGTCCCTATCTGAGCCAAGAATAAGAGCAGGGCCCCATGACTTTTGCTCTGTTCCCTTCCTGCTCTCTGCCCTTATAAGGTGATTAAATGGTTCTTTTTCTCCTTAAAAAAAAAAAGGGTGGGGGTGGGGGAGGGGGGTGGAAGGAGCAAAATTAATTTGAATGGACCTATTTTGCTCAAGTCTCAGAGCACTGTAGTTCTTTTATTCGTTTGGAATGAGAGGGTCTACAGAACAGCTTTGTTTTTCAATTCATTAACTTCCACAGAAAAAGCCCATCCTTTCTGTTTATACTAAAGGAACTGAATGTAGAACCATCGCCATGTGTGTGGTATAAATAAGGAAGGCCACCAATGGAGATCCGTCCCTTTCATGATGAGAAAAAGAAAAAAAAAAAAGTCAGTTACTGGAGTTCCAGGGGACGTTTGCTTACTTTTTATTTTTATTTATTTTTTTGTTTTGTTTTGTTTTCAAGAAGTAGATAAAATAGCTGTGGTTTGAAATTCGTTCCCTTTCGTTTGTGGAGCCCCGATGACTTCTAAGGCACTTCTCTGGTCATAAATGCTTTCATGAAAAAAGGGCTTTCTTTGCCAGAAAATGTGGCAGAGAGGAGAGACACTGGGAGAACAAAGTCCCTGGTTATCATGGGATAATTGCATCCTGCAGCCAGAGCTCCCTGCTGGGTGTTAGTAATTCACCTGCGGAGATACCCAGGCCTCCCAGGGGTTTCTAATTGTCACTGTCACATTTCAACAAAGGAATGCAATATTTGGGTAAGTCTGCTGCCACAAGAAAATGCTAGTGGTACACATTGGCTGGGGTGACAAAGTGACATATCTGCAACTTTTCAAACCATGCTCTTCAGCACTGTTGCCCCAAAGAGCAATTTTTTGGCAAGACTGGCAGTGGAGGTGATGGCGTTGCTCATTTTATCCATCTAGAACATTCTGAAAATAAAACTCTTTAACTATGACGTGTATTATTCCTCCCCAGTTATCCTTGTGTAATTAGAGTGTATAGCAAAGAAAACATTTCGGTCATGTCAATGGTGACCTTGGAACTTCTGCTTTGCTCCATCAGTGTTTACAGTTTGATTTACAGGGAAGTGATAGTTTGTTTCTGGCTTGAGCTTGGCATTTGCACCCGAGTCCAGCAGTGACCTCAAAGGCACAGGCCAACTTCCTGGGGTCAGGTGGATTTGTGATTCCAAGAACCAGGTTTCGTGGCCCAGTGGGAACTTTGATGAGCTTGACTTCTGGCAGGCTTGAAGTTCTGATGCCCAAGCGGCTCCCGACCAATTCTAAACCCAATGTGGAATATGTCTGGCAGTCAGCTGAGCCCCAAGATAACACACCACCTAGGGTGGGCACGGGTTTGAGAAGCCCCCTTCCTCCTCCCCCAGAAGGATACCCTTCCCATGCCCTCTCATCTCCAGTTTTGCCCAGGATGTTCTTAAACAGCCAAAGGGGCTTATCAACTGAACAAAAGACCCTCGTAGGACTTGATTAAGTGACAAACACTAGAAAAGTGTGGTCTGAGAAACCCATCTTAGTGTTCAGTGATTCTTTCACTTTGACTCTAAACAGGAAGGGAACCCCCATCGGTACTGGGAACCCTCGGCTCCCATGGAAGGGAGATATCAGCCATGACTGACCACCTTCCCAAGAATAAGATTCCTTGGCTAGTGGGACTCGTGTTGGCTATCTTACCCAGAATACATGCCTCTTCCTCCTTCCCCTCCTTCCCATACCCCTTTCCAAAGGTTTATTAAACAAAACCCACAATTTTTGACATGACTCCTAAACCCCTGATAATCTGGTCCCCTTCCCACCTTCCAGTCTTTCTCCCCTGTACTCACTCCAGGCCAATGCCACTGGGCCAAGGCGAAACCAAACTCTCTCCAAGTTCCTGGAATTTGCAGGGAATGTGCTCTCTGCTAAAGGCATCTTCAATCTGTTCCTATGCCTGGGACCCCACTCACCCATCAAGTACCAGCTGACAGACACTTCTTAATGACAGCATCTCTTAAATATCACCCTAACCTACAGACTTCTGTCACCCCAATAGTTTTTTTTTTTTTTAACTCTTCAAGACATTTCAACTCATCATTACAGGTTGACCCTCTTTCATCTGTAAATCCACAATCTGAAATACTCCAAAAATATGAACCCTTTTGAGTGTTGTCATGACACCAAGTATGGAAAATTCCATGCCTGACTTCGTGACAGGTCCCAGTTAAAATGTGGCTGCACCAAAAATATTGCATGCAATTACCATCAGGCTGAGTATGAAAGGAATAGACAAAGCAGAAATGAATTTTGTGTTTAGACTTGGGTGCTACCCTCAAATTATCTCATTATATATATGCAAATGTAACATCCCAAACACTTCTGGTCCCAAGCACCACTTTGGATAAAGTATACTGAATTTGTGTATTTTTATATCATTACTAGATTGATACCTGCCTACCCTTATAAATGCCCCCCAATAGATACTATCCTCCTCTTCTGGCAGCACCGGGGTTTGAACTCAGGGTCTCATACTTGTTGGCAGGCACTACACCACTGGAACCACTTCACCAGCCCTCCTTTGTCTTGGGTATTTTCAAGATGGGGTCTCGCAAACTATTTCCCTGGGCTGGCTTTGAACCACCATCCTCCTGATCTCTGCCTCCTGAGTAGCTAGGGTTACAGGTGTGAGCCACAGGCACCCAGCTATTGATTTGTGTGGAATGAATAATTTGCAAAGAATTCAAAGACCGGGGATGTAGCTCAGTGGTAGAGCACTTGCACCTCCATTTTAAAGGCATCACTAATAATTGAGGGCCTGACTCATCTCCCTTGTGAGCCGGGCAGGAGAAGCCCAGGCAAAGTTTGGGGTCTTCAGTTTGGATTGTCTAACGTGCCAGGGGATTGGGTTCTGCTCAGTGTCTTTTTACGTCTTTGGCAACGACTTCCTTTCTCTCTTTGAAAAGCTGAAATTTCTCTTTGCTTCTCACGCTACCCTGCTTGTGAACTGGAGCATGAAATGGATGGAGTCACCTTTTCAGAATTCATGAGCAGTGACTCTCTGGAGGTAAGTCAGCTGGGGATGAAGATGCTTCAAATAGTTTATGTGAGCGGGTGAATTGTGCACGGAGCACCTTGTGTGAATGTGCCCTGCAGATGGCACATCTCAGTGAGATCCCAGAGGTGTGGAAACCCACAGGCAGAGATGTGATGGACCTTGTCCACAGGAAGATGTATGTTGACTAGGAAAGGAAAGCTTAAGGTCAATCTAGAGTGAGCCTCTAGGGTTGTCACCTGTAGGAAGAAACCCATAGAAAAAAAAATTTTAACAAAAAAATTAATATCTGACGCCAATAAAAACAGGGCTGGAGTTTTAGAAGGTTGCAGCAGGGGTGGGCAAACTGGCTGACCATATCCAGCCAGCTCCCTGTATTTTGCAGATAAAGCTTTATTGGAACACAGCCACACCCACTCATCTCTGAATTATTGGCATCTCTAACTTAACATCTTAGTAATAGAGGCCACCCAACCTGTAAAATCAAAAATACTTATTCTCTGGCACTTTACAGAACAATTTTGCTGGCCTCTGGTTTGTGGGATAGGAACACATCTTTCTCAGCTACTTTCATCTTTGTCTGAATTGGGAGCAAATAGAAGGTCCATCAAGAAGTCCACTTGGCTTTCCCAGGCTGGGGCCTGCCCTAAGCATCAGCAGAAAGTTCTGGAGTTCTGAACTCTAACCTGGGTGGGGACTTCTGCCTTCTTGCTGCTCTCTGCTGAGGGAGAGGAGAGGTCAGCCAGGTCAGCCTGGCTTCCCCACACCTGGGGAAAGCCCTATGTTTGGGTTGAGGTGTGCCTGCAGCAAGGGAGCAGGACCATTTCTTGCCCGAGGAAATGTGTTCTAAGAGTGGCTTCACCCCTTCCCTACACTCACTGGGTCCTGCCAAGGTAGCAACAGTTCCTTGCAGAGAGGTTGAGCTACAGCACTCTCTGAAAGGTGCCATCATTGGGACAGTGTCCCTCTTCAACTGCAGGCCAAGGGCTCTTAGCCTAGTGTGTGTGGGGACCCCACTGCCAGCACTGGACACGTGGAAGGTCTCATCTTTCCTTCCTTCTCCATCCCAACCAGCAGCCCCTATGAGGCCTCCCCCAGCAGAGGCCTCCTTCCCACTTGTGTGCCCCCTCTCCCAGGGTTGCCATGGTCTTGAGAGACGAGAGAAGCTCTAGTCCAGTGTCTGGGCTGGCGTGGGGCATGGGGCGGGGGTGGGGGGGTCCTCTTCTCAGGTTTCAGCAATCAGACACACCTCATCACCATGAAATTTCTTTTCCTTCTGAGTCTGCTCACTCAGCACAACAGTACAAATTAACAGGAAATGTGGCTTTCTCCTTCCACACGTAACTGAAATGAGAACCTGCTACCCTCCAGTCCAGAGTGATACCCCAAAGCTCCTCCAGTTTTCTCAGCCTTCACCTTCCCTCTCCTTTCCCACTTTCCCCACTTCCTTCCTGGCTCACGGGGACCCTGAGTTTGACACTAACAAGGCAACTGTGCCTCGGGTGGATTTCACACTCAGAGGCTGCCATGTGCACTGAAAGGTGAGTGCTGGCATTGCTGACAGCTCCGTTGGCTGGCTGGCTTGTTAGCAAGCCCTCCTAGGTGGGGAGGGCAGCCTTGCCTTCTTCCAAGTCGGCTCTGCAGCTAGCTGTCCCAGCCATCGCCGGCCCCAGACTTCAACACGTGGCCCTGAGGAAATATGGAAGCCAGATGTATGAATCACTGGCATTTAAGGACCCCAGGATCACTGCTGTGCACACGAGGTGATGGTGGTGGTGGTCATGGTGGTGGTGGTTATAATGGTGACCATGGTGATGGCAATGATGGTGGTGGTGGTGATGGTGGTGATGGTGATGGTAATGATGGTGATCATGGTGATGGTGGTGGTGGTCATGGTGGTGGTGGTTATAATGGTGACCATGGTGATGGCAATGATGGTGGTGGTGGTGATGGTGATGGTGGTGATGGTGATGGTAATGATGGTGATCATGGTGAAGGTGCTGGTGATGAAGGTGGTGGTGATAGTGGTGCTGACAGTGATGGTGGTGATGATGGTGACCATGGTGGTGGTGATGGTGGTGAAGGTGGTGGTAATGGTGTAGATGGTGATGATGATAGAGATGATGGTGGTGATGATTTATGGTGATGGTGGTGGTGATGATTATGGTAACTAAATATTCACCACGTCAAGCTTTGCCTACATCCTGTCACGTGGCCAGCAAAACAGCTCTATGGTGTAGGAACTGGTATTATCGCCATCTTACAGAGGCAGAGAGAGAAATGATCATCCAGCTGAAGCTCAGGCACTCTGACTTCCGATGACATTGTTAGCCCTCAAGGCCACAGGTGTCCTTGTGGTCTCTCACATGCTGCCACTGGGACGTCATCACGTAGATTTCCAGTCATCCTTTACTCCATTTTCCCAAAGACCTTTGGCCTAAGCAGTTCTACCTGCTGGAGCTTTTCCATCCCAAATAACAAAGAGTTGGGTAGATATGTGTGTATAAAAATGTTCATACAAGTCTTCTCATTAATGTGACAAAACTAGGAGCAACCTGAGGACCCAACAATAGGGGTTGATCAAGAATACTGGAGAATATATTTACGATTGACTCACAAAGCCATCAGCAATTATTGTATAGGAAATACTGAAATGAGATACTGTTTAGTATGCATTGCCAAGTAAAGCATCATATTTTTAAGAACTATTTCATAATCATAGGAAAATGCATATATGACTTTAATTCAGAAAATTTGAAAAGCATAACATCATTTTTTTAAGAAAAAACCCACCATTTTGATATAATATATGGTTAACGACCCAAGCCTTGTATGCACATATGAATAATAAAACAATAAAAAAAAATGACACAATAGCATGATGCCACAATGGTGCCATGGTATAATAACCTTTCAGGATTTTTTAAAAGTCGTATATGCATGTTACAATTAGAAAAAAGTCAATGAAAATCTTTACATTTATAATATATATGGAGGTCTGTTCTTGAATCTTTCACACCGAAAGGGAATCATCGGTATATTGTCACATAGTGGGAAAATGTGAGTCTCTGAATTCTACTTAGACAATCATCTTTTTTTCATCCATTCTTATAAAAAAAAAAAAGTAGAAATAGTTTTCTCACTGGCTGAAATAACTTTCCAGTTGGGTTTGAAGAACAGCATCAAATAGCTTCCAGCACCAAAGATTGTCATGTCACCAACTTCTCTGGTTTCGCTTGGCCCAAACCAGAGTCACTCAAAGCTAGCTTCATCTATTTACACAAGATGTAACATAGCCAAAAAGAGAGCTATAGCTCTGAAGAAATGTACATTCAATGCTTCTAGGTCCTCCACTGCACATTTCTTTTAAAAAAAGGTGTCAATACCATCAAGCTAGATATCGTGAGGAAATCCCCAAGAACAAATGGTGATTGGGAAGGTGTCCCTGGAAGAGGCTGAGCTCGAAGTAGAGCTGGCAGAAAAAGGAGGAGGAGGAGGAAAGTGAGCAAAGGAGGGGAAGAGGAGGAGACAGCAGAAAGAATGGGGAGAAGTGAAGGATAAGAGGGAAATACAGGTGCCAGGCTGGATTGCTACAAAAAAGTTGATCTGTCTGAGGCGACCCTCTATTGTCCCCAAACAGCGTGCCCTCTAAAGCCTTGTTTCACCTCTAGCCCCAACACCATTGCATTAGCTGGGAGGGTATTAGAAACAGAGACTCAATGCCTCTGTTTCTAAAAAACACAGTAATCCTAGGCCCCACCCTGAACCTACTGGATCAGAATCTGCAAAGAACCCAGGTTGTCGATGTGCACGGGGGAGTTAGAAAACCAGTAGCCTGGTCTGTCCTCCAAAACTCTCTGGGATTATGTTGAACAGATCGTCCCTCTTTACTGACCCCTAGTGGTAAACACAAAAGGCACCAAGGTCAATAACTGCAGGATGACTGAAGTTTCATCTCCAGTCTGGCCCAACAACCTTCAGCCAGTTGAGCTGGCCAAGGTCCCAAGCATTTGGAAGGTTAGGCTCCCACTTGGCCATGTTGGGTTAAAAAATCTGATGTTGTCAACACAGGCTCAGAGGGTAATTTTCTTCTGCACACTGTTGCTGTCGGCATGCAAAGACAACATTCCCAAATGGAATGAAAACACTGGTGCACAACTAAGTTCCCATGTCTTAAACGGGAACACACATCATTCATTCTACCAGGTGTTCCCATAGATTGCCTATTGGACTAGCCTTCAGTGTGAAGAGAAAAGAAGAGAGAGAGAGAGAGAAAAGAGAGGAAGGAAGAAAAGAGAGAGGGGGAGGAAGGAAGGGAGGAAGGAAGGAAGGAAGGAAGGAAGGAAGGAAGGGAGGGAGGGAAGGAAGGAAGGAAGAGAAAGAAGGCCAGGAATGGTGGCTCATGGGTATAACCCCAACTACTGGGGAGGCAGAGATCAGAAGGATTAAGGTTTAAGGCTAGCCTGAGCACAGAGCTGGTGAAACATTAGTGAGACCCCCATCTCGATCAGTAGCTGTTGTGGCAGTTCACACCTGTCATGTCAGCTATTGAGAAAGCATACATAGGAAGATCAGAGCCAGGCTGGCCTGGGCAAAAACATGATACCCGATCCCCAAAATAACTAAAGCACAAAAGTACTGAGGGCATAGCTCAAGTGGTAGAGCGCCTGTCTAACAAGCCTAAAGCCCTGAGTTCAAACCCCAGTACTGCCAACACAAAAACAAGACCACCGTGGCTCTTTATAGGAGAATCAACATTGAATTGGTCTTTCGATTTATTCTGGGATTTGAGTTTTACGAGGAGAGTGGAAACACTCTGGGTACTGTCGAGGTTAGAGAATCACAGCATTCTACTGCAGGACTTGTCAGGCCTTTGTGAAGTGAGGGTGTTTTGTGGACGCTTCAAGTTAGATTCTCATAGCAAACATGGACGCACATGCATTTTGTTTTGACTCCTGGGGACATCTGACCTGTGGAGTCTCAGAACTGCAAAGTGTTTCCTTGTGCATCATACTCAGAGGAGTGCTCACACCTGATTCTCACACTATTGGTTTCTTTCTTTTCCTTTTTTGGTTGTATTGGGGTTTGAACTCAGGGCCTCACACTTGCGAGAAAGACACTCTACCACTTGAGCCACTCCACCAGCCCTCTACTGCATTTTGCACTGGATTATTTTGCTCTTTCAAACCACTTCCTGTTATTAACTGTGGTGTCATCCAACAATCCATCCACCATTTGTGCTCTATGGATCAGCACAGAAATGCAGACAGTGAAGACAGGAGTGAAAGGGGAACATGGAAGAGGGGGAAAGGAGAAGTTGCCATGAGAACCTTGTGTCAACTTGGAAGCAGGGGCTGAGAAGGAAAGCAACCAAATGGAGACCCGCTTTTCTTCCATGCTTTCCTTCTCAGAAAACAAGCCCCTGGGAACTGGTCACATCAGTGATTCTCAGAGGTTCTCAAGCTGCTGCCCCATATTTGTGGACACAGGACGCCCATCTCTTCAATTCCTGGGCAAGCTGTGGACACAGCTTCTGTAGCTGTCACCGCCCAGCTCTTCAGAATGCTTGGTGACACATCGTTGGTGAAGGAGCCTGTGTTCTTCACAGGAAATCAACCTATCACCAGCACTTTCCAGGAGAACCCTTAGGAATTCAAAACACTGGGTTGTCTCGCATTGCTGCATTTTGTCTGGATTGATCCTATTGGATGATTTTGGATTTGCTACGGGGTGCCAGATTCTTCTATTGTTAGTGACAGTTGCCCAAATCCTACGTGGTTCCAAAGGTGATGTTGCACCAGAAGTGAACGCGAAGGTCATTACTGAGTGTGTGCTGTGAGGCGCCGGTGGGTTGCAGTTTGTCCTCATCCTTCCCACTCCATATTGGGATGATCCATTCTTCCCAACTGCCCGAGGACAGTGCCATGCCCACCACCACGGGCACTGCTGTGGACACACAGAGGAGGTAGCTTCAGAGAGCCAGGGCTATGGAATAATGCCAAGCCTGCACACTGTGCCAAGGCAGGAGCTCCAGGTGAGAGTTCTTGCCCACTCTGACTCATTTGCCAGCACCAAGATGGCTTGGTGTCCACGTCATCTTGGACAGCTGCCATTGTCAAGCTTGCTCTTATCGTCTTCAGCTCAGATTCCAGTGTGCCCCATTGGGATGTCCTAATGTACAATTCAGATTGTGCCTCACTCTTTAGGGGACTGTGTGCGTCAGTTTTCTACTACTGTGGCAAATTCTTGAGATAAATCATCTGAAAAGGAATTGTGTGTGTGTGTGTGTGTGTGTGTGTTGGCTCATGGTTTCAGAGGTTTCAGTCCATGGTCACTTGGCCTTGTTGCTTTGGTCCTGTGGTGGCAACAGTTCAACACGGTGGGAGCCTGTAATGGAAGAAACTAGCCAGGAAGTAAGAGAGAGAGAGGGAGAGACAGACAGACAGAGACAGAAAGGGGAAGGAGGGAGAGAGAAAAACAGAAAGAGAGGGAAGCAGAGTAGAAAGAGAGAGAGAAACAGAGAGAGGGGGGAAGGAGGGAGAAAGAGAAAGGGAGAGAGAGAGGGAGGGAGCAAGGGAGGGAGCCAGGGAGGGAGAGATGGAGGGAAAGAGCAAGGGAGGGGGAGAGAGAGGCTGGGGTGCAGGCTCTCAGAGGCGTGCTCCAATGACCTAACTTCCTCCCAACAGGCTCCACCTCCTAATGGTTCACCCACCTCCCAGTACAGCACATGCTGGAGACTAAACCTTTGCCACACAGTCCTCTGGGGACCCTCCAGAGCCAAACTATAGCAGGGACCATCGGCTTCCTTCCCACCCTTCACTTCTGCTCTTTGAACCTCCTGTCCTGGATATGACATCTTTAGGTACTGCCCCTGGCCACTGCCCAAGGTTTCCTCTGTTTTTCACTCTCACCAGCGTTTGACATAGGTCACTGGTCACAAAAGCAGATAACTGAACGCTGCATTCACATAACTACAGAATCTCAAGGCTGTATGAGAAGGCTTTACTGTCTGTGGCTAGAAACTTAAAGTCAGGGGTTTGTAGTGGAAGTCAAGATAATAAAATGTGGTTCAAAGCACAGTGATCTCTCTAATTGGGGCTGAGGGAACATCTAATTACAGGTTGCAGTTTAACTTGCTTTAGGTGCTAATTTCTAGCACTTAATAACCCGGGATGTTAGAACAGTACTTACTCTTCAATCCTGGTGGGCATCAGACTGCTTGTTTCTCAACATCGTCTTTGGATGATCATATGGCCATAAAATCCCTGGGAGTAAATGAGTGCCCTGGCCTCTTTGCAGAGTGTAAATGAAGACAGCACTAAGTATCTCCCGATGTAGCCATGTATTATAGGACACTGAAGAATTTTCCATCTGTTAGCAAGTGTATTTCAGCGCTCCTTTGCCTGGGTCACCAAGTCTGTTCTTCAAGTTCTCCTTAGGAGCAGTCTTAGCATTTAACGTGACCCCTCCCCATCCATTAATGAGTGGCAGACAATTTTGAGAGGTGTATGATTTTAGGTATGTATGAGAGTCATGTTTGTAACGTTTTGAAAAGTATATAATGATGACAACGGCCAAAATGTAGTCATCATTGCATTTGTACTCGCCTTGTGGTATTTCTATCATGCTAATATAAACCAAGTTTGAGGTTTCGATGTTTTAAAAATAATTCCAAAAGATAGCATCCTCGACCCCTCTTCCCACACATTCCGAAACACTGGGAGGTCCTACCACTTACCATGCCTCAACAGCCAAGCACCATAGCACGCCCTGAGAGGTTAGAGCCCCGCTGGGGTGGGGTGGACCATCCATAGCTGTCCTCAGTACACTCACAAGAACATAGGGGAGCTCCTGGGGTTTGAGCCCCTGAGTTGCTCAGCTTTTCCTTTCAGTTAAAGTGGTAAAAAGAGGGGGGCCAGGCAACAACAATTGGCATATCAAAGTAGAGCCAGGATATAAAAAATTATCACAGTGCTAATTTTATCAGAATGAATGGAAGAAAGAAACAAATCAAGCACACAGTTACTTATAGGAACAAATCGGGGGTTCACCCATGAACCGCCCCCCCTTGCATACTCACTAACACCACTTACCCTCACTTCCTTACTCGACTTACTTATGAGTAGGCATTCCCCATTCTGTCTATAGGAAGTCAGAAGTCATTTCCCACGGTGCCTTGAGGTTGGGGGCATCTCCCATGGGCCTTGAGGTTGGGGGCATCTCCCATAGGGCCTTGAGGTTGGGGGCATCTCCCATAGGGCCTTGAGGTTGGGGGCATCTCCCATGGGCCTTGAGGTTGGGGGCATCTCCCATGGGCCTTGAGGTTGGGGGAAGCTCCCATAGTGCCTTGCATCCCAGCTGGCTTGCTTTCTCTGCCCCTCTTTTTCGTCCACGTCCTGGCTGCCTTCTGTACCCTTGAAGGTGCCCTCTCTTGATTCTCTGGCAAGTTCTCAAACATGCATGTGCACACATGCCCCACAACTCCTGCTCATCCTTCCGGTCAGACAGCGTTTCTCAGGGAAGCTTTGGTGGCCACTCAGATAAGAGCAGCCCTCCTGTTTTACTTCTTAGACCCCATGCTTCCCCCCTCGACTGTTGTATGTCATTATTTCTCTCTCTTGCATTGTCAATAAAATCCGCCACCATTGTGTCCCCAACTCCATCCCCAGACCTGGCATCTTGCCTGGTACATAGAAGGTGTTCTTGAATGAATTAATCAGGACTCAATGCCTGTTTGTTGCACGGATGAATAGATGGCTGTTTGGTCTATTCTGGTCCCTAAAAGCAAAAGAAGCCGTTAAAATAGTGTGACTCTCACTTACTGTTAATGTCTGAATAAAAGAAACCATTCAAATTTTGGACTGGGTTTGACAATGTACGGTGCTGGTGAGTTGGGGGGGTGTCACCCATATGTTCCTAGGGAGAACTGGTAAACCTTTCAGAGAACACTTTGGCAAAAACTTTCAAGATTACAAATTAATAACCCTTTGACACCACAATTTCACTTTGTATATGTCTGAGCATTCATGAAATAAAATTTGTGTGGGGTGTCTGCCCCTGTGTCTGATGTAACAGTAAACGACTGACACAACCTAAACGCACAAGGTTGGGTAGGACTTGCGTCCCAGGGGGACTTGCGAAGTACTTCAACAAAAATTCCAAGCAAATGGAATAGCCTGCCGCCCTGAAAAAGAGCAAGGTAGGCTTATGAGAGACAAAACACTAAAAGATTATTATATCATTAAGTGAAAGAGAATTGCTGCAGTTTATGTGTACATTTATGGGTGCATAAGGCACTTTCTGAACGTGTAGAAAACTGGAAACACTAGCTGTTTTGAGGAGGGAGAGATGTGCGTTTGAAGGACAGTGGTAGGAAGGCACCTTATTTATCTTCCTTCCTCCCTCCCTCCTTCCTTCATTCCTCCCTCCTTCCTCCCTCCCTCCCTCCTTCCTCCCTCCCTCCCTCCTTCCTCCCTCCCTCTCTTCCTTCCCTCCCTCCCTCCTCTCCCTCCTTCCTCCCTCCCTCTCTTCCTTCTCTCCCTCCTTCCTCTCTCTCCTTCCTCCCTTCCTCCCTTCCTCCCTCCTCCCTCCCTCCTTCCTCTCCCTCCTTCCTCCCTCCCTCCCTTCCTTCTCTCCCTCCTTCCTCTCCCTCCTTCCTCTCCCTCCTTCCTCTCCCTCCTTCCTTCCTCCCTCCCTCCTCTCCCTCCTTCCTCCCTCCCTCCCTTCCTTCCCTCCCTCCTTCCTCTCCCTCCTTCCTCCCTCCCTCTCTTCCTTCTCTTCCTCCTTCCTCTCCCTCCTTCCTCCCTTCCTCCCTTCCTTCCTCCCTCCCTCCTCTCCCTCCTTCCTCCCTCCCTCTCTTCCTTCTCTCCCTCCTTCCTCTCCCTCCCTCCTCCCTCCCTCCCTTCCTTTTAGACAGGGTCTCACTATGTAGTCCAGGATGGCCTTGAACTCATGATCCTCCTACCTCAGGCTTCTGAGTTCTGAGATTACAGGGATGTCTCGGGATACGTGGTTATGATCTCCTTCATTGGCACACATTTTTTAACTTTTAATTTTGTACCATCATTATGAATTGCCTATTCTAGAAATAGAACAGGCAACCCACAAATGCAAGTCTAACAAACTTTTAAAAAAATTCATAGAGTTGCACGTGCATTTATAGGTACAAGACATATACATACGTATACATATATATGACTACGTGTGTGTGAGCTCCATCTGGATTAAGTTTTACTGATGTTTCTTTGACTTTCTCAAGCCTAAATTTTCACCCGTGTCCTCTCCAGTTATCTTTGACTTACGCCGTCAGTCATTCCTTCTCTCCAAATCTCCCCCAACCCATTCTGTCCTCCCAGTATCCCCAAACTTGGAACCAGAGAACCCTTCAGACTGGCGGTCCCAAAACAGGACTGCGTCTGGACGAACACGGAGGCCCACGATGGGAGCCCTCAGCACTCTTGTGGAAACCGCCAAGCCACTCCTGGCCACCCTGTTGACTTTGGCCGTCCTCCTTGGCCTTGTCAAACCGTTAACATTGTTGACACTAAATTAAAAGAACATGTGGCGTGGCCTCCAAACGTTTTTTGATACAGTTAAATGGAAAACTATAGATTACATTTATTTATTTTGTGATAAACCCTTTGTTTATGTTGCTGGTGATCCAGAAAACGGGGTCTCCTACAACACGCCATGACCCAACAACGCCAAGGTGAATTACTGTTTCACTCACCATAGGAGGCTTTCCACCGTGTGTCCTGTGCGGTGCTTTTTGACACAGTTTAAGAAATGATAAATTACACCCAACAAAATCAAGAAGAAACGCAGGGTTTTGTAGCAGATGATTTTAAGGAAAACAAGTATTTACATCTCTGCCTCCCTCATTTTCAAAAAAATCAATGTACTTGAAACAACACAACAAAAAAACTCAAGAATTATAAAAACAACTTCATTTTCTCCTTGGAATTGGAAACAGTTGGAGAGAGCACTTTGTCCATCCAAGCTGCACATGCAGGGCTTAATTTCACATAACACCTGCCACCCTACCTGCTCCTCTCATTTCACCGGTACTTTAATTCAGCGATCACTGAAAGAGATGCAGCCCCATAGTTACACACCTCCCTAGCTCTCCTTGTTCAAGGGCCTTCTGTGACAGCTTAGCCTGGTCTGCAAGTTCACATAAAAGTGGGAGGCAGGGGTTAACATGTTTTTGACAGCCATTCTGCAATAACAATTGTGAGCCGGGCACCAGTGGCTCACGCCTGTAATCCTAGCTACTCAGGAGGCAGAGATCAGGAGGATCACGGTTCAAAGCCAGCAAATAGTTCCAGAGCCCCGATCTCAAAAATTCCCAACACAAAACAGGACTAGTAGAGGGGCTAAAGTGATACAGTGCCTGCCTAGCAAGTGTGAGGCCATGAGTTCAAATCCCAGTACCATCAACAACAACAAAAAAAGGTAGAAAATCCTGCTACCAGTAGCATAGGTCATTAGGCTATTTAATTATTTACTTGACAAGGATCTGTAGGTGAACCATCTCAAGATTGGCCTGACAGCTGGCTGCATGTCAGGAGGGACTCAGCTTCTTTCTTCCTTTCCTCCTGATTTTCCACACCTCATTGGCTTTTCTGTCTTCTCCTTATTGTCACATGATAGTTACCAAGGCACCAGACATCACATGCACATTCCAGGCAGGAAGGATGAGGCAGAATCCATACCAACTCCTCGCTTCTTACACATTTACACACTGGCAAAGCAAAACCCTTTCATAAGAGCCCCAAGACAGCTTCCCCTTAGGTGTTTGTGACCACGCCTGAGGCATCTGATCAGCCCTAGCTGCAAGGAGTACTACAAAGCTGACCATCAGTCACTTCCTCGACAAGCAAACAGACTGACTGCCTGGCATTACCTGCCTTAATCAGAGCACTGCTTTGGCCGTTTCTCACCTGCCCTTGACCTTGTATGAGGGTCAGGCATTCTCTCCACTGCTCTAGAGACTCCAAGATTTGGCCTTGACAACTGCTGATATCAATAGAGGCCATATGTCCTCCTTCCCTCCCTCCTTCTTCTCTTCCCCCTCCCTTCTTCCCTCTCCTTCTCCCTCCTTTGCCTCCTTCCTTCCTAACCTCCCTCCTTAGGTCCCTCCTTCCTAACCTACCTGCCTACCTACCTCCTTCCTTCCTTCCCTCCTTCCTTTCTTCCCTCCCTCCCTCCCTCCCTTATTCCTTCCTTCCTTCTTCTCTTCCTTCCTCCCTCTTTTCCTCTCTCCCTCCCTCCCCTCCCTCCTTTCTTTCTTTGTTATTAAGGCTGACACAGTGACTCCATTTTCATTTTGACAACTTCCACACACCTCTGCCACGGTGTCCATGTTTCAAAAAGCTTCTGAACAAATCTTCCCAACGGTGACCAGAGTCAGGACAGTCCTGTGGCCACGGTTCTGGGAGGTGCATGCTGACTTTTCTCCGAAGTTGGGTTTACAAACTGTAGGGCCGTTGCATTTTAAAGTTCACACCTGCAAATTTTCATCCTAGCTTGAAATCATTGTGACAAGATGCCATTTCTGAGTTATGATAAATACCAGCATTTGCAGTGATAATGAAGACAGGTGACACTGATGCCTGATAACCTTTCATATATATATATATATATGTTAACTTCTAAAAACAATTCTTACTACAGTAAGCTTTTAATCCATTAAAAATGTGGTTTTGGAGCTGGGTGTAGTGGTGCACATCTCTAATCCCAGCTCTCAGGAGGCTGAGGCAGAAGAGTCGTGAGTTCCAGGTTAGCCTAGGCTAGATAGTGAGACGTTGTCTCAAAAAAACAAAAAAAAATCCAAAAAAGTATTCTGGAGTGCAGGCACCCGCATGGCTGATTGGGCCAGGGGTGGCATCTGATTTGATCACAGGCAATCAATAGGCCAGGCAGCAACACAAAAGAAAGCACTGAGCCAATCAAATGCTTTCTTTTGGAAGAATTTCAATTGAAGACTGCCTTCATCAGTTTTCTGTTTCTATAACAGAAGACCAGAGTCTGGGAAACTTATAAAGCAAAGAAGCTTTCTTCTTATGTTCCTGGAAGCTGGTAAGTGCAAAGTGGAGAGATTACATGTTGCCAAGGCCTTCTTGACCCATTGGCTCAGGACGGCAGGCACCACGAAGCAAGATAAAGCCAGCGTGCAAGCTCGGCCTTCTCTGCCCCTTCTCATAATTAAATCTCATGATCTAATGGAATCATAACCACCTTCTAAAGGCTCACCCCTAACCACAATCAACGTACAGAACTGGGGAGTACGTTCCCAACACATGAAATTCAGGAGCGCTTTCAACCCTAACAGAGACATACAGAAATCTGTGCAGCCGGAAGACAGAGCAGTAGGTGAGTAGATCCAGACAGACAGAGAGGCCAATGGCCAGAGTCACCGCCACCTGGGCCACATGGGATGGGTTGGAGGGGAGGGGGACTGTCCAAGTGAATGAAGCCTCAAGACCTGGGGGAGGAAGACACAGGTGAGGAAGTGCCAATTCTCGGGTGCTCTTGGGGGTCTGGGAGGCCGTGTGTCCCCGAATTCCTTCTAGTACCTGAGGTCTTGACTGTCCTTGGTTACCACAACTATTCTGGTTGTGGTTAAAAAAAAAAAAAAAAAAATCCCCAAACGTAATGGCTTAAAATAGCAAGAGCCATGGCTCCCGAATCTGCAGGGTGGGCAGAGCTTGGGAGGGGTTGGCGATCTGTCTCTGCTCTCTGATGGCCCTCAGGTGGGATGACTGGGGGCCCAGGTGGCAGAGCTGGGGGCCCAGAGTCAAGCCTCTTAGCTCATGTGGTGCTCCTCCCACCCCAGATCGCTTACCGGGTGAAGGGCAGGTGTGATCAGTGCCTATCAGGCACCTCAGTCCTGTCACCCCATCTTTGTTCTTCTTGGGGCATTTTCATCTCCAGCTGTGCCTGCATGGCTGGTAAGGGACTGCCCCGGGCTTGAAGGACACAGCTGATCCTATTTGCCATTTGACCTGAATGCGTTTGACATGAGGCACAGGTGGAAAGTATGTCCCATCACTGCCCAAGGCGACCCCTGGCCAAATGAGCCATTATTTCACCTTGGAAGAAGCAAGGAAAGAGTGCAGAAAGTTCTATAGAGTTCTATAAAGATGTCCCTAGCTATCTTTTCTTATGGGGACCTCAAACTGCTGACCTTTAGGGAAACAAAAACATCGGGCTGTACATATACTTATCTTACTTGGCTCACACAGAGCTTTTTATTTTAAAAATTGCCAACTTTTAAAACTCGGGAGAATCTGCACCTTAAAAAATGGCTTTCTGACTTCTCTTGGAAAGACTGAAAGCTGTGGAGACACCAGGCCACCTGGTGATTGGGTCTGTCCACTGGAACCAAGCATGCCCTGTGTCCCCACATGGCCAGCTTCTGCCTGGCTCCTTCCGGCCCTGTGTTCGAGATCCTTGTAACTCTCATATGAAACACCACTGTCGTTCATTGGCTGGAAAGGGTGCGTATCGTGACATTGTAGTTTTGCATTTCACAAAATACCTTCCCTGTCTGCTGTTGGTTTGGGGTGGCTTTGTTTCAAGGGCTTGGGCTGCTACTGATGCAAAAGGAAGAGGGAGGGACTTGGCCTGGGGCTGCAGCAAGCAACTCCTCCCACTGTGGGATGAAGACATTCTCACCTAAAGGTTCTTGTTCAAATGACAGAGCTAGTGGCTCCAGATCGGTTCTCTGCAAGTAGGAAGGAGTCCCGTTTGTCATGTGAGGGACACTAATATCTCCCTCACACAGTTCTACTTTCAATGCATTCCACAAAATCGTTATAGTACCTATTCAATGCAAATTCCCGGGTCCTAATCTTTCCCCTATGATGCACTGTTTGCACAGAAAGCCATTTCATCGCCGCCCTCCCTGCTGGAAGGGAGTCCTTTGTCCAGGGGCAGAGCTGGTCCTCGCTCCAGCTGGGCTCCAGGGGGGTTGGGACTGCAGCTTGCAGCCTGGCGTTCTCACTGGGTTCGGTTCTGCACTTGCTTGCCACAAGGGCAGCCTGTGTTTCTCGCGACACTGCAGCCTGGGGTAGCAGGACCACCGTGATGTCTCTCTGGCTCCACCTCCCACCTCCAGGAGCACTGCAGACCCCACTCAGTCCGAGGACACCCTAGAGATCTCTCACACGTGGTCAAGAAGTAGCTTTTAGGGGCAAGCTGCTACCTGCCATCTTTTCTTCTGCTATTGTGCCTTTCAGGTGGTCCTTGCAGTCACGGCCACTAAAGATCCAGGGAGGCTGTCTGGTGTGTGCACCCTGACACCTAACCTCTGGGACGCTGACCGTGTGTGGCCTCCATCAGAGACCCAGGAGAAGGGACTGTCTGCATTCCCAGCCCCTGGAAGTAACCTGTCATGCTGAGCAGTGCTGCAGGGCCACATCCGGGGACTCTGGGTGTCTCTGATCGTGATGTTCTCCCCTCAAGGCTCAGCAGGGGTCTTCATGGCCAGGCCGAGAGCGGAACAACTGGGAGATGGACACTCGGTGCACGTTCAGAGCCACCCTCCCCTCCACCTGCCTGTTGTTCATATGGCAAACTCGAGCCACCAACTTCTTCTGTCATGAGATCTCCTCAGGGGCCCAGACACCTAACTGGTCTAGGTCCTAAACCTGAACACCTCTCAGATTCCCTTTGGGACTTTTGGGAATCCCATCTGTATGGATGTCTTCCTGACCTCTCCGATAAAAGAGCGTCCCCTCCCCTCTCAGCAGCCCCAGGCCTCCTTCCTCTGCCTGTGCCACTCTTCTCATTGCTTCCACCATGTTTTGTCTTTAGTTTTTGCCTGTTGTCTGTCTCCTGTCACTAGAACCTCAGCACTTTGTGAACAGGACCCCCTGCTGAAGGCTGTATCCCTGGCACCTAGAGGAGGGCCTGGCACATGGTGAGTGCCACAATCCATGAGCTAAGGGAAAAGAAGTCAGACAGAGCGATGTGTTCCAGTCTGTAGACTGATTCTTTTATTAGTCACAGTGAAGATGTGGTCACTTGAAGGCTGGACGCTTAGGAGACTCATCTGCTTTTTGCAGTCACCTTTGGCAGTTCAATTGGCTAAGCGCAGGGAAGATGGTCACTTGGAATGACATGGGTGAGACTTAGGTCTCCTGGCCCAGGGATAGCAGCCTCTTCTGAGTGTGTCCATGCCACCTCTTCTTATGGGCACAGTCAGTGGAATGAGCAGGTGACTGGCCCTGGATGTAGAGCGTTGTGTGACACCTGGGACAAGGTAACCAGCAATCAAACAAACAAGATGACTTCACACAGTGATGAGTTTGTTGAGGACAATAAGTAACAGCCAGAATAAGTTGGGCGGTGCTGTGGTTTTGAGGCGGTGTGAGTGTGGGCACCAAGGGTTCATGTGCTGAGATCTTGTCTCCAGTGTGGCAGTGTGGAGAGGTAGCAGGAGCTTTAAGAAGTGGGGATTAGTGGCAGGTCCCAGGCTGTCCCCCCTCCCCCCTCCTTACTCTGGATTCCTGTGATCCCTGTGTCTTGCTGTCACCATCTGCCATGAGGTGATGCAGACAGGGGGGACCCTCACCAGAGCCAGCACTATGATGTATGGATTTGCAGCCTCCAAAACTGAACTAAGTCAATCTCTTTTCTTTATAAGTACTCCACTTCAGGTATTTTGTGACAGTAACGGGAAATGGACTGATAGGTGGGGTGGACCCTTTTGGGTAATGCTACCCACTGTGAAAGCACCTGAGTCTGTTCTCAGAAGACCGGCCTGATTGAAATTATAGAAGTCAGCTCTCTACACTGCAGTTGGAAGTGCCCAGCTCCAACCAGAGGATGAAGAAAGTTTGGCCCGAAAGCCTTCGTTGCACTTACGAGCTCACCGCAAATTCACCGGCATGTATCATTTTCTTTGTGAAGATGGCTTATAGGTCCAATCTGGGTTCGTGGTTCTATCTCACCTTTCTGAGCATTTCTGACTTCAAATCAATAACTTATCAAGAGTGCACAATGTGTCAGGGTCAGGGACAAATGACACCCAAAGGAAGATGGGTGAGCGAGTAAGCTCACCCAGTCTTCTTGGTGGGGAAGAGCAGAGGCTTTGGAACATTTGGCTCTCAGTCTGGAGCCATTTGAGGGCATAAGGGCCTGACATTTACAGAATGGGTACAGACAAAGGCCGTCTAATTTTCCAGGGTGGTGGGACAAAGAAATTCATAGTGGTGACTGATTGTGGCACATTGTCTGTGCAGGGGACACAGACACCTCACCTGGGGGCAGTTGGCTTCTTTGGGCCCATGGCTGTGTTTGGGTACAGTTATTATGTTTCATGTCAATATGAAAAGGCTAATAATAGTATTTTTCCACTGCAAGAACAGTGGGGGGCAGCTTGGCAAATTTTGCATCCTTTGTAGGCCCTAAATCATTTGGTAATGTGAAACATGTCTGTGGAGAGCCTGTGTTGTTTGTTCTTATGGTTTCATGCAAACATTGAGCAACAGGAATTTGTTATAAACAGCTTGCAATTATTTAGTGAAAAAAATATAAAAGTAAAGTTGGGTGAGCATCAGTCAGACTTCTGGACAAATCCAAGCTCCCTTAGCAAGAACGGTCAAGAGGATGCACACCATGACTTAGAGCCATCCTTACTTAGCAGTCAGGAATGTCTGCTTCTGAGTGGCTTGGAACAATGGGTGAGTGAAGACCCCTCCCTGGAGCCCACCCACTGGGACACGCTCACCCACACGGAGGGTCAGCCTTACTAAGATTTACAAGGGGAGCTCTCAGCTTCAGGAGGCCAGAGGTGGGGAAATGAGGACTTCCATAAAAGGCATCATGTGGAATTTTTCCTCCTCATTTTTTTTCTCTGTCATTTCTGGTTCAAACTTTCCTGTTTAGCAGTTGCAAGTTCACCATCCTTGGAAAAAGACAGTGCGTGACGGGTGGGCATGCCTGTGGGCACCTGTGCACATGTGCGAGTGACAGAGAACATTCTCTGGTGACTCCGTTACTTTGATATTTCTGAAGAGTAGTTGACACAGCAAGAAAAGTGTTGACCTATGTGATCTGTGAGCCATCGTGACAGAAGTGTCCCGTGGGGAGCTGATCTTTTTAAAAGACAGTGGGATTGCCTGAGAGTAGAGACAGACTTTGATAATTGGTTCATGCCTTTATTATTATTATTATTTCTTCCCTTTCCTTGCAGTTCTGGGGATTGAACCTAGGGCCTTGCTTATGTTAGGCAAGCACCCTACCACTTGAGTCATACCCCTAACTCTGGTCCATACCATTTTCCATAAACAGGTTCTATTTCCTGCTCCACCCTGCTTAGTTATTGCAATTTGCATATGACATCTCCATGGTTCTGGTGAATTCCTTATAAACTGCTTTACAAGTAACTGATCACACTAAGAGTGAGCTTTCATTCCATTCATGCCCCGTGACTCTTCTGGCCTCTGCAGGAAATTCTCCCAAGCATTTGATGTCACCATCAAGCATACTTAAGGAGAATAGCGCGTTCTGCTATAGACAAAGCCACTCATTTTTCTTTCCACTAATGGAACTGGAGAGGGCTCTTTTCCTCTACATTCTTTCTCAAATGGAGCCTCTAATGCGGACCATCTAAAGGCCATAATTTTGTGCGTGCCGTGTGCCTGTGTATATTTTGACTGGCCATGGGAAATACCGTTCTGGTATTCCCACGATGGTGCCGTCAGCTCTGGGCCTTTCGTCGGGGGCCTTTCTAGTTGAGTGAGAAAAGCAAGGCAGCAATGCCTGGTGTGGAAAGGATGTGTGTGTTTTGTTCATTGGTGGGGAAAGGGTCTGCCACCCCAAGATGACAACGTGAAGACAAAGCAAACACCGTCCCCACTTACCTGACATAGATGCTGGCTTTGGAAAAATATATCTTCAGAAATTCTACCTTCCCCATCCCTCCAATCCAAACGAGAGCTCTTTCCGAGGACACACCAGCATTCCAGCAACGCCTCCATTATCTTCCACTGAGCTCTCTCTTTTAATAGGGGTGCTTCCGTGTTTCCAAGAGTGGAATAAGCACCATGAGGCTATCAGCCTTATTGCTAGTTGATGACAGGTGTGTGAAACCCACAGCGGAATACATCGAGATGGAAACGAGCAGAGCAGGTTCCTGTGGTATCGACCTCCTCAATGCCACACATGCGTGCAGACTTGTTGGTCACCTGAATTCCTTAACAAGGCCACCTAAGCCACTTCGCTGTGACCCCCTTACACATAAAGATATGACTAGCTGACTCTTGATCCTCAGTACCTAGGACCACCTCTAGGACATAAAATAGATGCCTACTGATCGATTGAATAGAATTGCAACCGTTTATCTGAACAAGGCCTTCCACGTGCATTAGCATATCTGAGGATCCCAGAAGTTCTGCCGCCTTGAGTCTTGCTAGGCTTTGGGGACATCAGCTCTTCAGTCCACATGCGATGACCAGAAGGAGTAGGCCAGCATGTGGCCACCCAGCAGTTCATCAGACAGCTCAATCTACCATTGCTTAGCCAATCACTTGATACTCTCAATCTAAATTGGAAAGTCAGCCATCTATAAGCGCAGGCAGCTCCAGAATTGCTTTGATATCTTAGGCTTGAATTGCCAATATAATAACAAAAAATAAAATATTTTACGTGATCTGTGCCATCTGAACTCCTCTGCTATAAAATGTTTTTGTCAAAACTCAACATTTTGACAAAAACAAAATAAAGAAATGGCTAAAAGGCAAATGTGGAGTTAAACGATTTACATGGTTCTGAAGTTGTAGGGACATCAGAGGCACCTGAAGACACACAGGTGTCTGTGTGGCACCCACAAGCTGCTAGTTCTCTTAAGCCCCAGAGTGATGGTGGTGGCATTGATGGGTATGATAAGGATGACGAGGACACTGGCAATGGTGGTGGGAGTGAGGGTGGAGGTGGTGGCTCTGGTGATGGTGATAATAAAGATGGTAATGGTAGTGGGGGTGATGGTAAGTGGTGATGGTGACGATTGTGATAAAGACGGTGGTGATGGTGGTGATGATGGTGGAGATGGTGGTGGTGTTGGTGATGGTGGTATTGGTAGTGAGGGTGATGGTGGGTGATAGTGATGAGGATATAAGATGGTGGTGGTGATGGTGGTAGTGGTAGAGGTGGTGACGATGGTGATGGAGATAATAAGGTGGTGATAGTGCTAATTAATGGTGTGGAGGTGGTGGTGGTTGTGGGGTGTAGAGATGCTGATAGAGATAGTTGATGGTGGTGTTGATGACAGTGGTGGTGGTGGTGGTGGTGATAGTGGTGATGGTGGTGGTGATGGTGATGATAATGGTGGTGGTGTTCGTGGTGATGGTTTGATGGTGGATGCTATTGTTTGAATGGATAATGTTCTCCAAAGGCTCATGTGTTAAATTCTTGGTCCCCAGCCTAAGACACTATGGTTGGTCGTGGGAACTTTAAGAAGTGGAGCCTAAGGGTAAGAAGTCTTCAGGTAGTTAGGGGCAGACCCTCAAAGGGCACTTGGGGAACCATAATCTTTTCCTCAGCTCTTTTCCCGGTCATGAGGTGCGTGATGTTCTGCCCTGTGCTCCCTGTTACAATGCACTTGTCTCAGCACAGGCCCCAAGGCAACAGAGCCCATCAGTCATGGACGTGAACCCTGAGGCCGAGTAAAACCTCTCTCCTCATAAGCAGATCATCTCAAGTGTTTTGCTACCATGGCAGAAAGCTGACTGCCACAAAGCCGATGGTGGTGTTGGTGGGCAGGGCCATTTTTGCTGGTTTGGAGACCACACTGAGAACCTTGAATTCAGTCAGATGTGGTCTTACTAGTTTGGAGTTGAGTTTCTCAGTAGCTTGATTTGATGCTATCAGGTTGATGTCTTGCTCTTGGATGGACAGTTCTCATTTCTTGTTCATCTTGGTTTTCCCCATGAAAGACAAGCATGTATTTAATGGAGACACCAATGTATAGGACAGCAGACTAGTGTAGTAAGGAACAGATGACCATCAACTGAAGAAACCCTGAGCTGTGTCCTTTGTTTCTGTGGTGTGACTCCCCCACTGTAGCCGTTTTCATGCAGCCACCGTGAATTCACTGGGCCTGGAGCGGGGAGAAGCCAGCAGCATACAGCCTAGGCCTTGCTACCTGCTAACCAAGTGGTCCCTCCTGGGCCTGTTGCTTAATCTAAGTCTTATCTTCTCCGAGACAATTAAACCTCCTACAGTGCGGGAGGAGTTAGCAGGCCAGGCTGCAGAGACCTGGCTTCTGGGCACTCCACAGGAAAGCTCTGGCAGCCATGGCTTCCCGCAGGCTGTGTGAAATTCAGTTGCCATTGGCCTCTGTGTCTCCACTGCAGGAGACTTCTCTCTGGGGTGTTCCCTCCATCTGCATTTCCCTGTTATGCCATGGTCCTGTGTTCAAGTCTCCATCTCAGCTCTACCGTCTAGAACATTAGTTCAATTTAAAGTTTGCCCTGCTTGTCCTGTGGACACTTCTCCTTGGCCTTTGCGACATTGACTTGGTTCTTCATTCTGTCACCTAGATTTTCTTTTCTGACAATTGGGCTTTGTACAGCTCTTTAGTCCCTGGCTTTCTTGATAAAGTCACAACCTGAACATTGGTCTGGTGCTTGGATCAGAAACCATCCTGCATTCCTTCCACACGACAGCATGCAAAGGGGTCAGCAGCCTGGGAAAAGTAGTTAAAAGTAAGCGTGGGATTTATAATTGTGAAAAAAAAAAAAAAAAAAAACTGGAAACAATTCAAAGAGCCAACAAGAGAAAATTGGTGAAGTCTGTGTAGTCACAGGATGCAGTTTTGTGGCAACTAAAGTGACACTTGTGAAGTGCTTCTAAGAATATAAGAAAATATAAGACATGCTATGACTTGTTCTGTGACCAAACTGTGCCTGCACACACATTGATTCACACTGTGCTGTCAACTACAGACAAAGCTTAAGGACTGGCAGAGTGGCTCAAATGGTAGAGTGCCTGCCCAGCAAGCACAGGCCCTGAGTTCAAATCCCAATACCACCAAAAAAAAAAAAAAAAAGAAAGAAAAGGAAAACAAAATTAAGATCATTCTTATTTGAGAGGCGAAACTGGGAAGATAAGATTCAAGGCCAGCCTGGGCAAAAAAGTTAGCCAGACGCCACCTCAATAAACAAGCCGACTGTGTGAGCACATTCCTGTGTGTAGGAGGCACAGGCAGGAGGTGGTTGTCCAGTGCGGCCAACGGGCAAAAGCAAGACACCCTATCTGAAAAATAACTAAAGCAAGAAGGACTGGGGAGCAGAGCTTAAGTGGGAGAGTGCCTACCTAGCAAACGCAAGGTCCAGAGTTCTAACCTCAGTACTACCAAAAAAAAAGGGACAACCCTTGCTTCCCACCTTCTCCATCTTCTTGCTAGTACTTCCAGATTTTATAGCACACCTGTTTATGGAGGGTGTGTAAGTGAGGCTCCACGGCAAATCCTGCTGTATCTCTCTCACTCTCAGGACAGAAGTCGAGGCAAGTTTTGTTCCTACCTTACGGGTAAGAAAACGAGGTACAGAGAGACTAGCCAACTTGAGCAAGATGACAGACTAACAAATTTGAGAACCAAGATTTGAAGCCTCCCCCACCCATTAATCTTGGAAGATTACGCATTGCTTTTGTGAAGTTAACAAGCATTGTTTTTTAAAACCATGGTATGAAATTTTCAAAAGAAAATGAAAGCCAAGGCCAGGGACCGTTTCAAAGCAGAAGTGGCTTTTGAGGGTGGCCCCTAGGCCCCTGCTTACAAATTCTGTTTTGAAATGTACAGAGCTGCCTTTCGTCCCTGCCCGCAGTGTCAGCCACGCTCTGAGGCTGACTTGAGGTCATCCTCCTTGCCGTTGGGTGGAGTGTGCGAACGCAGTGAACAACCTGTGCCACTGTACTTGGCCACCATGGCTGGACATCAGAAGCAACGCACCCCTAAGAGACAGATGGCACGTCTCTTTCACCTCTCTCTCTCTCTACTGTCCCCATCCCAAGTTCCTGGCCACTGGGTGTGCAGCCCTGTCTGTCCCAAGGCATGCTCTTCCACGCCATTGACTGATGGTAACATCTGTGCCCCAGGTTGTGGACAACAGGGTCATAGGCAGAGCCTTGCAAGACGGTCGTTATTTACCCAGAGTTCAAGGGCATGTCATTCACACCAATGATCCTGTGAGCTGCAGACCTAAGCCAATGCTCTCGTCACTTCTTTTGGGGTTTTCTGGTACTTTTCTGAGTATCCCCGGTGCTCGTGGAGGAACACAGAAAGGACATCACATGTCTTTGCATGCCTCTTTTTGTACCCCCTGCACTTCGATGTGACAATCTGTCCACATGTCTTTTTTGGCTGCTAATTCAGAAGTCCTTGAAGACACTTGCTCTTGGAGCACTGAGTTGCCACATAACCAGTCCAACTACCCTGAGGTCACCCCTCTGGGGAGACCACACACAGAGGGCGAGCTCCAGCGTGGAAAGAAATTTCCAGCTGGAGACAAGAGTCCTTCTCGGCTTGAGCCTTTTGGATGAATGCATTTGTGCTTTCTATCTGTTGTGTGAAGACACAGGTATCCAACGGATTCCCCGGACTCTAATTCCTGAGGGTCATTTTACTGGATCAGAAAACTTCTTGGGAGTCCTCAAGGGCTGTGGGGGGAATGGAGGAAGGAACAGGAAAGAACTAGTTTTGAGGTTTGAGTTAGTGCCTACCTTATGAATGCACAGGGTGCCCAGAAACAGCATAAAAAATGTAGCACACCCCAGAAGAGACCCCCCGGGGGACTTCCCACTTTTGCCTCATCTCTGTTTTGCCACAATCACCCTGAGCTGACAGTCAGGTGACTCTGAATAAATTTGAGATTTATTGTGAGTTTAGTCTTATCTCCTGGAAACCCCCAGCCACTTTATGGGGTCTGTTCAGCCCTTTGGAGGAGAAATAGCTAAAAACAGCCCCCTTCCCTACTCATGCCACAGAAAGAGTTAAGAAAAAAAAGAATCCCCCCAAAAGTCTGTAAACTGGGAACTGGAATGTCACAGTGGTTCTAAAATGATGATAGAAAGAAGGTCACCTCAGGTCTCATAGCTTCACGGACTTCCCTCTGAACCCCAAAATCAGACATGAATGTCATAGTCACAGACAGTGGCAGATGACCATGAGCCATGGGACTCCCAAAGTAATCAGACTTAGGACATGGAAGAACACAGAAAAGCAGGCTCTTCCTGCTGGCATCCCATTTCTAAAAGAAGTTAGTGAGGGGCTGACCGTGAACCTGAGTCTTTCCACAGTCCTGGGGTCAAGTAGACAGACAGAGAGAGGCCTGGAATGTGAGGCTAACTGAGCTCCCGTGCATGGACTGGACGAGGGTAGACAGGTAGTCAATAGGCACCCCACCCTCACCCCGAGGTGGCGTGGACGGGGCCTGGGGGGGATGAGAGCACTTGCCTCCTCCCCCAGCAACACAAGGCCGCACCAATCGCAGCTGTATGGAGACCTGGAATTCAAGTTCACCCCACCTTGGGCTTCTTTGCATTGCCAGTCAGCATCCACCAGCTGCCTCTAGGGCATCGCCCCTAGTGGTTCATCCTACTCTGAGCACGTGTATTAGTGAGAGGACAGGGACTGACTCCACCCAACGACCCTCGAGACAAGCCTTTATTCCAGGCACATAGTCAGACTCTGGATCGGGGGAGGTGACTCATGACAAACCAGGGCCATGCTTAGAGTGTCACAGTGATGGGTGAAGAAGCCATCAGCTGTGCCTGGGAGTTTGATGGAGGTACATGGCGGGGATATTGAGCCTAGAGCCGAGATTGGGGATGGGTGGGAAGGCATGAAAGCAGAGGAGAGTGAGTGGACAGGTGTGTACCAAGCACTCGGGTCCTCCGTTCTAGGGATTCAGTGTTGAGGCGGATAGGCCACAGACTGTGTGGCTTGGGGGTTTATCAACTCATTCCGCACAGAAAAGAGAGGAGTGGGAGGTAAGATGGGAAAGACGAGCTGGGGCTGGATCATGGAAGGTCTTAGGCATCGTGTCGTGGAGGTTGAGGGTTTGCTTTGATCCTGTTCCCAAACTATTATTGCTCCTATAATTTCAAAATGCTGCCTCATTTATTTTTTTTTTCATTTTTCTTTTATTATTCATATGTGCATACAAGGCTTGGGTCATTTCTCCCCCCTGCCCCCACCCCCTCCCTTACCACCCACTCCGCCCCCTCCCTCTCCCCCCCACCCCCTCAATACCCAGCAGAAACTATTTTGCCCTTATCTCTAATTTTGTTGTAGAGAGAGTAGAAGCAATAATAGGAAGGAACAAGGGTTTTTGCTGGTTGAGATAAGGATAGCTATACAGGGCATTGACTCACATTGATTTCCTGTGCGTGGGTGTTACCTTCTAGGTTAATTCTTTTTGATCTCACCTTTTCTCTAGTTCCTGGTCCCCTTTTCCTATTGGCCTCAGTTGCTTTAAGGTATCTGCTTTAGTTTCTCTGCGTTAAGGGCAACAAATGCTAGCTAGTTTTTTAGGTGTCTTACCTATCCTCACCCCTCCCTTGTGTGCTCTCGCTTTTATCATGTGCTCAAAGTCCAATCCCCTTGTTGTGTTTGCCCTCGATCTAATGTCCACATATGAGGGAGAACATACGATTTTTGGTCTTTTGGGCCAGGCTAACCTCACTCAGAACGATGTTCTCCAATTCCATCCATTTACCACAAAACGCTGCCTCATGATGGGGACATCCCCACTCGATGTCTAAAGTGATCCTGATCGTGGGTGATGGAAATCAAGATGACCAACAAAGCAAAGGCCCTTCCCTTTCTAGAAGCTCTACTTGTGCAAGGAGTCTTTTCCAACTCCCCCCCCCCCCGCCCCGAGCCATAATGAAACAAAGTGGAAACACCAGCAAAAGAGACCAAAATTAAAACAAGCATTTGCACCATTATTAAAGCCTGAATGCGTTACGTGACACTCGCAGAAAATCTTCTGAAAATCCCACAGGATTAAGTCAAGTCTCAGGCATGAGAGTCTTCCTAGAGACCAACAGAGAAGGAGGAAAAGGGAGGGGTTTCTAACGAGCTCCAAGGATCTAACCAGCTTTCTCCTAATTTTCAGGACTCTGCTTTGTTTGCTTTTGCTTTCCTTAGGCTCCGAAGATGTCTAGACGGCTCTTGAAGATTGGTTCTTAAAGTACAGGGAAAACCAACTCAGCAACATTTATTGGGCACCTGTGTGTTCTGTGACTGGTGTTACAGCATGTCAAAAAGTCTCACTGGCTCTCAACTGGGCATGGTGGTGCGTGCCTGTAATCCCAGCACGGGGGAGATGAAGGCAGGAGGTTCATGCCAGATCAAGGCCAGGATGGCTAAATAGCAAGACCCTGTCTCAAAACAAGACAAAAAACATGTATTCCTAGGTTTTAGTAAGAAGGTAATAAAAGGAAAAAAAGAAAGGAATGCGTCTGAAGCAATTGTGGCGGACATGTTGCTTAAGTACTTTATGAATAAACGTAAGCCCTTGACCAAATTTCCAGGTTTTTTTTTTTTCCTGATACTCAAGGGATAGAATCTTTGGAAGAGAGAAAATTATTCCCTTCTGATTGGGGAAGCAGAGATTGTGATGAAAATTCACATAGCTGACCTGAAAGGTACTATTGGGTGCAATGGTGTCTGTGTTCTGGCTTTTTCTAACATGTAGGGAGGAAAAAGTGTGGCCTTTGAGGTTCCTATCTTGGTTGTTCAGCACAGGACCCAGACACTGATTCTGGAGTAAGTTAGACCCCTCTGTTTCTGGGGGAGCTTGAACTTTCCAGGGTGTGGTCTTGTGACTTGCTTTAGCCAATGGAGGGAGAGCTGAGAGGACTAGTGTGTGATTGGCCACCTTCCTGTCTCCCTGCCTCCTCCACCTGGGAGCATTTGGCAAGATGGCAGCTCTGGCCTTGAGTTCATTCTGGGGGCAGAGCCTCTTGGGAAGAAATGAACCTGGGGCAGGACATACCAGGATCTGTTATCCTAGCAATTCTGTGACTGTCACAGGTGTTCACGTGGAAGCAGCACAGTGCCAGGCTCTGAGGACACAAAGGTGGCCAGTCAGTCAGTCCCCTTACTCTGCAAAGGAAAACCTCTATGCCAGACAAAAAGAGACCCAGGAAAGAACCAGAGACAACCAGAACAGTCACAGAAATAATCAAGACTGAGAAAAAGTGGCGAGTTCGCCTTCTTTCTTTTAAACCATGAAGGAAAAAGACTAGACAACCTTTCCTATCCAGTTCTCCTCTGACCTGCCCTTAATTATAGTCTGTGCTGTTTATAGTGAAGTGATAGATGTGTTTATAAGCTAACAGAAAGTGTGATAACCCACTCAATATTGTTCAATGTTTCTGGCTCCAGGATGGCAAGCCAAGTGGGCGTCCTATCTTTGGAAGCACTCCAAGAGATTCGTGGTGGCTGCCTGGCATTTTGCTTGAGAGAGGTGATGACAAGGTGTCCAGGCCTGGGAGAACAGTGACAGGACCAGATGGCAATGTCTGTCTTGTGCTGAGGAGAGGGGAGCAGAGCCCTGGGTTGCTCTTAGCCAACCTATGCCTTTGTGAAACTGCAGAATTACTTAACGTCTTGTAATATCTCAGCCAGAGAAGAACGAAAAAGCCCTGAAAACTCACAGCTATAAATAATAACATATGTGCCTGGGGAATACCAAGAAATATATGGCAGCAGAGTTACGGAAATAAGGCTGAGATCTGTGCAAAGGCAAAACATGTATCACTCTGTGTGTAATGTCTTAACTCTTAGTGCCTGGGATATTTCGAATTGTCTAAGCTGCTGTAACAAAAATATCACCAATAATAAGTATTTACCAACATCACGTGAAGAAAGGCAGAATATCACCAAAATACAGGACACAACTGTAATCTTGAGAAAATATTCTATATAACAAATTCGGGGGGCATTTTACAAAGGAGCTGGTCAGTTCTCTTCAAAAGTGTGTCAGCGGCCTAAAAAACTAGCTAGCATTTGTTGCCCTTAATGCAGAGAAACTAAAGCAGATACCTTAAAGCAACTGAGGCCAATAGGAAAAGGGGACCAGGAACTAGAGAAAAGGTTAGATCAAAAAGAATTAACCTAGTAGGTAACACCCACGCACAGGAAATTAATGTGAGTCAACTCCCTGTATAGCTATCCTTATCTCAACCAGCAAAAACCCTTGTTCCTTCCTATTATTGCTTATACTCTCTCTACAACAAGATTAGAAATAAGGGCAAAATAGTTTCTGCTGGGTATTGAGGGTGGGGAGAGGGAGGGGGTGGAGTGGGTGTAAGGGAGGGGGTGGGGGCAGGGGGGAGAAATGACCCAAGCCTTGTATGCACAGATGAATAATAAAAGAAAAATGAAAAAAAAAAAAAGATATACACATAAAATAATTCATGTGAACCAAAAAATATTACTTATCATTTTATTACTATGAGTTGAAATAATAAACTTTGAAGTATGTAACCCATACAAAAATAAAGCAAAATTTTTTAAAATCCAAAAAAAAAAAAAAAAGTGTGTCAGCGGGGAGAAATGGCCCAAGCCTTGTATGCACATATGAATAATAAAACAATAAAAATTTTTTAAAAAGTGTGTCCAGATCATGACTGCAGAGAAATGGCCCCAGAGGCAATCCAGCGTGGGGTCCTGTACTGAATCCTGGGTCAGAAAAAAAAAAAAAAAAACATTACTGGGGAACCCACAATTTTATGAGGTGTATAGATTAGTTGCTGGTGTTTTATCACCATTAATCCCCTGGATTTGGTAACTGTTCTATTGCTACATAAGATGTTTACTTTAAAGAAAACTAAGCGAGTGCTACATGGTAACTTTTCTATAAATCTAAAATTATTTCTAATGAAGTTTTTAGAAGTCCCTGTCGTATCTTGTCAACACATTTCCCAAAGAAGACTGAGGAAGCCATGGGGTCAGAGACCCAGGCCTCTGAGACAGCATCCATCTTGTCTCCTTTCTGGAATAGTCTTATAGTCCTTTAATTGATCCCCCATGCCTTGCTTCCTCTGCAGCCTGAATGGCCGTGTCCAGTGCAGGCCTGATTACTCAGTTGCCCCATGGGCTGCAGTGAGTCCTCGTTGACTAAAAGATTAAGCCATGTGCTCGCTACACAATGACCTTCAAGGCTCTGAGTGGGGAGCCCTAACCCACCTCTCCACTCTCAACTCAAGGTAAGTAGCTGTCTGTCTGTCTGTCTGCTGCAGTATTCTCTTGCCCAATCCTACAGAACTTCTCAGGCATGTCATCCCTTCCTCCTGGAATCCACACTCCTTCTGCAGAATTCCTGTTTCCTTAGAGACCTGGCTTGAGCATTACACCCCTCCAAGGTCCTCTTTGATTTCTTCCTGCTAGCACTTTTTACAAAAAAATGTGGTTAGCCTTTATTATTAATATTGGGATCAGCTATTCACTCCTGGTCAAGAATTGGGCTTGGTTCTTGGATAGCAGACAAAGGACAGAGGCTCTGCTTCTGGGGAGCTCCTGGTGGGGTGGGGGAAGCACCGCTGAGGTGATGGAGTTGACACAGAACTGTCCTCCAAGGACACAGGAAGCCTCTCAGGCGAGATGATCCGTGACTTGTGTCTTGAAGGATAACGTGGGTTCCTGATTCCCTTTCTGTTTATGAAACTCTCCTTCTGCATCTACTTAAACTCTAGCCGGTCCATCTAGTTCAATTTCCAGTTCGACGACGCCCCTGTACAGTCATGAAAAGCATGTGTGCAAAAGACAAAGGTTAACCCGTTACTGTCCTCAAAGCTGTAGGAGACAGCTCCTTACCTTGACCTTAGTTTCCAGTACACTGGAAATTCTTCACACAGCAGTATTATAATAAATGAAAACATTTGGCTTTTGCCACCCATCGGTGGCTCACACCTGTAATCCTAGTGACTTGGGAGGCTGAGTTCGGGAGGGTCATGATTAGAGACCAGCCTGGGCAAATAGTTTGAGGGACACCCATATCCAAAATAACCAGAGCAAAATGAGCTAGAGGTGTGACTCAAGCAATAGAGCACCTGCTTTGCAAGTGTGAGTTCAAATCCCCATCCCACCAAAAAAAAAAAAAAAAACCCTCAAACACTTGGACTTCAGATATAAGATAAATGTGTACTTGTGATAAAAATTGTCACTGTTGAGCGAATATATGATCCAAGTACATGATAGGCACCGATCACAATGAAACCCTCACTTTGTACAATTAATATAGGCTAACAAATATAAACAAATAAAAATTAAAAAACAATTGTCACTATTCATGATAAACCAAGAGTCTCTGTTACAATTGCTTATTCTCGTAGTTCTCAAACTGTGTGCCAAGCCACTGGGGGTGCTGCAGGGAATAGCCTAGGACATAACAGAGTATTTTAACATTTAAGGAAAATCCAGAACATCTGTCAGAACCTGAATGAACTAACAGGTAGCTGAAGGTTGCTTATAGTTTCAACGTCAAATTGTACTGCCTAACTTCTGATGATAGCATAGCTTTGCAAAGCTGGCTTTTCAGTGGCAGTGGTTTCTGTGACAAGAAGCCAGTAATGCATGGGAAAGAAAGTGACATGGCGCCAATGGCCACCCCACTCCATTAGTGATTCCATGTGGCCATTCAAGAGCAAAGTAGAATTTTGTTGTCTCTCCATCTGTGTGCTGTATTTTTTCCCAGAGGCTACAAGATTTTTAGAGCATGAATAGTGTTAAGATGTTTAGATTTGCTTCATGGATGGAAGTGTTGGGTATTCCTTTTGGCCTTGAGTGCTCAGGAAAAAAAAAATTGCTGAAAAATTGGGGGAACCATGAGCTGGAAAAACATGAGATGCTCTGCACTGACAGTGATTTGCTATGTATAATTGCTTCATCTGAAGACCACTGGACACTTCTGGATTCCATGGACTTTGTGGATCATCACACACGAAAACAAAAACATAAAGAAAAACACAGGAGAACTTCCTTAGGGCATTAAGGGAGATGCAAGAGGCTGTTTCACTATCGGCTTCACTGGCGAGTTCTTGTGACATAAAGGGCGTCCATTTCGTAAATTCCGATGCCATTTGTAGGCTTAATCGGGAATCAATGATGGGTTTCAACTGTCTTGCTCTGTCTACTTGTGACAAAACAAATAGATTTGCCAGTTGGGAAACCAAGATTGGGGTTGCTTTCTGTAATGGTATTACTTTCACAAAATGCCCAAGACAGGCTACTTTATAAAGAAAAGAGGTTTGTTGTGGCTTATGGCTGTGCCATCTGGAGATAGGCTTCTTGCTGGTAGAGCCCCAAGGCACAGTATGGAGCATCACAGGACCAGAGTCCGGGAGCGTGAGGTGTTCATGTGTCTGGTGGCCTCTTTTCTTTCCTCTTCTTATAAAGCTACTAGTGTACTCCACTCCACCCTCGGTACTTTATCTAATCCTAATGACCTCCCAAAAGCTCCACCTCTACATATTATAATTGGATTAAGTATCCACCCTCTTAATACCTCTCAATGGAAATTAAATCCAAGACACAAGCTCTTGGGGACACATTCAAACTGTATGGAAACCATAGCAGGGGCAGATCAGACACAGTGAGAGTTCTCTTGTGTTTCGCAGGGGCAGATCAGACACAGTGAGAGTTCTCTTGTGCTTCTTTTTTTTGAAGCGACTCTCTCCCTCGAGTGAGAGCAGACCAGCTGCCTTGAGCTCGTTGGTTCTGGGATTACAGTGGTTTTGACCAGATGCACCACCCAGCTCTTCCCCAGAGCCACCTCTGCCAAACAATCCTTTGTGAGCATCACTGGTCACAGGAGAGAATTGGATCTGGGGAGGACTGAGAAGGAGAAATACTAAAAGCATTTGTTCCAGCAAGAGTGAATTAAGAACATTATCTCCTTCCTGTGAAATTAAAAACATGCAAAATTACAACGGGAACGAAAGAGTTGGTTAAAAGAAGTACCTGGTGCTTTCACAACTTTGTGTGAGGGGGGAGGGGATCTGGGGATTGAGCCCAGATTCTTGCACATGCTAGGCAAGTGCTCCACCTCTGAGCTCCATGCCTCATCCCAAAAACCCCTTTCAAACAACAGACAATGTAAAAATGTTAATGGAAGAAAGAGGCTGTGTCCTAATACACCCTTAATTCTTTCAAAGCTAAATAATAATAACCTTTTGGAAAGCCTTTAAGTAAGCTGGCTAGTATAAATACATTATTTTGTGCCCTTGCTGTACCAATCTACGTACTCATTGGGGTCACCTCCCTTGTCAGTCATCCACTCAATACATTTCTTGACCTTCACTGAGAACCTGACACATTCCAGCCGCACAAGACCACCCAACACGGTGGCAAATCTGTGGTTTGGGGGAAGACGTGAGTCCAAGTCTTTCTTGCCCAATGAGGAGCATGTGGTTTCTAACACAGTGTCCTCTGTAGATCAAAGAAGGGCGTCTTCCCCAAGAGACTCAGTGACACACGGATTTGGGTAGCGGCAGAAAACGATGCTCTTCCTTGGCTTGAAGGGATCAGTTCAAATATCACAAGGGCGTATGTCGTGAGTGACCACCGCTGATGAATTGGAAGATTGTCCAAATGTTCTTTCTGTCTTTCAACCACATCCTATTTCTAAAGATTGAGGCAGCAAATTAAATGAAGAGTCTACAATTTAATTTGTTTGCTGAGCTCTTTTCCATTTGTGCTGAAATTAGGAGTAATAGATACTTATGAGTAAATGATATTATGTAAGAATAACCCCTTTAAATGGATCAAAGACTGCTATCTCATCCCAGGTTATGGAAACCTAGAATTAATTTCCTTAAACTAGCAGAAAAGTTAATATAATTCTCTTGCCACTATCAGGAAGAAATGAACTTGTAGATTCCCACATATACCAGAGAAGCTTCTTTGGATTGTAGTGCTAGTAAACCCAACTCTGAGTGACTTGAGTGAAAAGGAGCTATATTGGAACCCATAAATAAGAACGCAATGAGAAGAGTGGGTTTCAGCTAGGACATCAGGAGAAGGCGATGTGTCCAAGGACCCAGCTGTGTCTGTGCTTCCCTTCGTTCCACTTCTTCTGGGCTACCTGACTTCTCCACACTTGTGTCTTTGTGATTGGAAGATGGCACCCACAACTGTAGTCTTGCATCTTTGTAACGCAATGCCAACGAAGAGCAAACGGCTCTCTACCAGAAGTAGCAGCGAAAGTTTCATGTGCTCCAGCAGAGCCATGTGACTCTTGTGCCCTTGTCTGCACCACTCACTTGAGCCAGAGGAAGTCAACACCCTGATGGACTTTGGTCTACGAGACATCCTTTATCCGTAAGCCAAGTGTGAATCTTGGCTGATGGTGAACAAGTATAAGTGAATGATAAAAACTGGGGAAAACTTAGTCAAGAAAGGAAAAATGGAGGTGGGAAGGCAAATATTCTCTGCAGAAATAAAACTCTTCTCCACATCTTCATACACTGAGGAATCTAAGAAGTGTGCCGTGAAGCTGAGCGGGAGAGTCTGACACGGAGATGTCTGTGGGGTCACTGTGGTCCCTGCTTCCCGTGGTATAAACGTTCTCACCACGGCTGACTTTGAGCTACCAGCGTGACAACGGTGACCTCGGTATTGGTTTGGGGAGAAGATGGGCTTAGTGCTCATGCAGTTTTGTTCATAAGTGTTTTCACACATTAATGTCTTTCTTATGCTACAAAGCAGACATCAAATTCCTTAAAATGTTCCATGTTAAATCAGGTATGAAAGTGAAGGAGAAGGAGGGAGGGCAATTCCAAGAAACAACTTTGACAAGGTTAAAAGCATCCATATTTTGATATTTCTCACGGAAACCACATAGAGCAATCTGTTATTTGGTTGGTCCTATAACCATATTAAAATAGCCTTCCTTACTAAGAAAACCTGTCTAAAGGGGTAGGTTTGCCCTTTGTAGTCAGCTGCTCTGATGGTACACCAAGTGGACATGGTATGACATGTCCAGGTTATTTTACGAATAAGAATGAATTCCCATTTAATTTTTTTCTGGAAAGCCATCTTTGCATAGCATGACATGAGTCCTGCCCTCCCCCACTGGAGTCAGGAGGAGAAGCACTGAGTAGCACCTTTCTTGGTTTGCTTCCTCTCCTGTCATTCTGGGGCCTGCTTAGGGGACATTGGGGTCATAAGTACAAGTAAGAAGGACACATGGCATGGAAAGAAACACTCTTCAAGTTATCTTTCTACTCCCTGCCCCCTTTTTCAACAACACATGGATCAAGGTGTTGTCCAAATGTATATTCTTTGCATTTCAAATTCCAAAATATAGGAAAGTCTTCAAATTCTTCCCCAAATAGCTAAGGCAGTCACACAACTTTTAGTAGTGTGCACATGTGTGTATGTATCAAAATGCTATCTATGGAAAAATCTTGAATTTTAAATTTTTTTCACTTATGAAAGACAAAATATTAATAAGCTTCTTACTTTATCAAACTGCCTGATGTACCCATTCAAGCTTTCCCAGAGAATTCAATCTCCAAAGTGTTATTGATGGTTAAATAATTAACATTTTTTTCAGTGCCAGGTACCAAGCTTTATATATATATATATATATACATTTTTTAAAAGATTAGTCAAAATATCCTCTCCCTCATAGCAATTCCATGAGGCAGATTCTTTGTCCCTATTTCATGAATTAAAGAAACTGGGCTTTAAAATATTCAGTGACCCCCATGGGCTGGGGTGTATCCCAATGGTAGAGCACCCACTTAGTGCTCTCTAGGCCCTGGGTTTAATCCCCAGCACCACACACACCAAATCAGCGATGGAACCAAAAGTCACAAACCAAACACATGTCCAAGTCAAGGACTGAAACCTGAGCTCTTAGTTATCCTGAAATTCCAGGTCAGCTTCTCAAAATTCAAAGTACACAGAAAGAGAAAGGATGAAGGACAGGTATTTGTAGACCAGGTAACACACCCAGTAAAGAGGCTGGGACGTAGCTCAGATGTAGACCACTTGCCAAGCATGCACGAGGCCTTGGTTTTGATCACTAACACTGCAAGAAAAAAAAATTCAAAACATGTAGACAAATTCAGCTTTGGGATTTAGGATAAAAATGATTTTTTTGTGTATGTGCAGCACTGGGGTTTGAAATCAGACCTACACCTTGAGCCACTCCACCAGCCCTTTTTTGTGAATGGTTTTTCAAGATAGAGTCTCAATAACTATTTGTCCAAGCTTGCTTCGATCTACGATCCTCCTGATCTCTGCCTCCTGAGTAGCTGGGACCTCCACCACCAGCACCTGGCTGTGATTATTATTTTTGTATAGCATGGTAGAATTTGCAAAACATTTCCATGTAGGGTGATCTTTATAGTAATTCTGGAAAGCAGGGAAAAAAATCATTTTATAGCTACAAGAAGTTTGGCCAGTGATTTATGAAAGCACTTCGTTACTCTGCTTCTCTAGGCACTGAAGAAGATGAAGCGCCTTCAGCTCATTTTCTAATCTAAGACAGAGATAAAGACAGGCCAAAGAATATTATACTCAGATTTCAATTGGGAAGACAAATTCAAAATAGAATATTTTTAAATTTACATAGACTGTTCTTTTTTCTTTTTTTTTTTTAAATATTGTACTGGAGGAACATTTTGACATTGACAAAAGCTCTTACAAAATATCATAGCTGAATAAGGCAAAAATTCTAAATAAGATGTTTATAAATAGGATCTGGCAATATATAAAATAATTCCATATCATAACTCCCCAGGGTGGATTCTGAGAATTCAAGGATGGTTCAACCTAAGAAATTCTCAGCAGTCTCTGATCTTCCCTCAAATGTCAGTAGGAAAGCACATTACAGGGTCAGCCTCCTAAACAGACATTTGATAATTTCAGTAGCCATTTCTGGTAAGTAACTACTCAAAGCCTAGCTCCATGTTCTATAATGCATAGCAAGCCCTCAAGTAATTTTTGAGTCTAGAACTTGTGTTCTAAAGTCAGAGAAGAAAATGAGCACTTTACATCCACCAAACCAAACCTGAAGAGACACGAATGCTGTGTACCTGATATGTACTCTTAATTTATCCTTTGGAAGGTCTACAAAGAAAGCCATGAACTAACAGGATGCAACCTTGCTCTGCTCTGCCCATCACAGCCACCTGCTACCAGGAAGGTCCAGGGATGAGTTCAGCTCTATGATAGATTTTAATGGTGGTTGGGTCAGGTCAAGTCTAACCTATTTCAGGTCTAGATGAAGCTCTTGTCTGCTCATGGGAAATGACTTAGGTGTGTGGGGGGGGGCATCTCTTATTGTTAGGAACACTGACATCCTCTATGGTCACTGGACCCAAAATTCCAAAGTCACAGATAGTGGAAAAAATGGCAGTGACAACCTTCCTTCCCTGGTGGAGAGTGGTAACAGCCCCACACCATATCATGTCCCTTTCTAAACTTTCTAAGCTTCTTCCAGCCATGGAACAAGTGTCAACATTTATTATCACAGTCACCACTGTGCCTCAGAGCAACCAGCCAAACCCCAGTTTTAGGAACAGTCATGCCATCCACTGGTAGACTCTGCATTGGCACAAGGTGACGAGCCCAGTCTTGGACACGGGTGTTTTACACTTAAGTGTGGGTGCAACTGATCCTGGACTGCTGTATGAAGGACTCTTGAGCCAAAGCCAGAGTTCCTGCTCTGTTGCTATAACAAAATACCCGAACCTGAGAAAAGATTAGGAAAATAGATTTATTTACTCTTAATTTTGGAGGTTGAAAGTCCACAATTGGGTACCTCATTTCTTCAGCCCCTGATGAACTCCTCATGGTGGATGGCATCACAGTGGAAGAGCACAAAACAGGGAAGGAATCACATGACAAAACAGGAGGCCCACACCTGAAATCCTAGCTACTTGGGAAGCAGAGATCAAGAGGATCACAGTTTGAGGCCAGCCTAGGCAAAAAGTCCACGAGACCCTATCTTGAAAACACCCAACAACAAAAAAATGGGCTGGCAAAGTGGCTCAGGTGGTAGAGCACCTGCCTAACAAGCACAAGGCCCAGAGTTCAAACCCCAGTACCAACAAAAAAAAGCATCAACAACAAAAAGAGGAGTTCCAGCTTGCAGAAAGGGACAGCCTTGCTGTTCTGTAAGAACACTCTCATGAGAGCTAACCAGGATCCTGTGAGAACTATATTGATTCCTTCCAGTGGCCTAATTACATTGTGTTAAGTCCCACCTCTTAAAGGGTCCACCACCTCCCAATATTGCCACCCTAGAGTCAACCCCCAACACATGGACCATTGGAGGACTTACTCAAACCCTATCCAATCCACGAACTCCTTTTAGGAATCTGGTTAGCTCATCAAAGTGTTAAAGAAGCCAGAAGAGCCATAGCAGAAAATTTAGTGGCATTTTCTGATCTCTTTCCTATGTCTTAGACTAGTCCTCTCTGGATTTGTCACTCCGATCCAGAATTTTTATTTCAAAATGGTGAACAAGAAAAGTATCTATTTTCTCTGTCTCTCCCAAAAGGAAACCCCCCCAAAAAATCAGTAAACGCCTAATTGTGACATCAATGATCAAGGTTTAACCAAAATAAATTCTATTTTTTAAACACAGTGGAGTTTTCAAACATTAAAACTAAACAAATCAATTTTTAAGCCTTGTATTTAGAGAATATTATTTGTTTGAACACAAGCTGAAATACAAGTTGTATATTACCTTATTCTTTATTTGTTTATAATCTTCACATATGAAAAAATGAAGGTTCTTTAGTGGGTTTTGAGAACTAGGTAGAATTTTCCCCTAACCCACATGGTGGCATGTCTGTACTAATTTGCGTGTGTTATTTTACTAACTTCTGTGTCTCTTTAGATACTCAGTTGGCTAGATCAAAACTGCAGGAGCCATTTTAAACTATCTGGGATATTTTATTATACCAATGGGAAACTGACAAATATATCACTGTACCAAGATCAAAATGAAAGTGTTTCATGATCTCAGTGTTTTCACTTAGCAATATTACAAGTCTAAAAAGGCAACACTGGCAACCAGACTAAAAAGGAACACAAAAACGAATCCTTAAACTCAGATGTTTTTATTTCCCCAAATCAATTAAAATAGATTTACATGTTTAAAATGCATGCTTAGAAGCAAATAATTTAGTCTTGAAAACTGAATATTATAAAATAAATATTCTGAAAACTGCTTTTCAATCAATGAGTTTCATAAGGAGTGGTATATGACACATGCTAAGTTCTGAATATGTTCCCTGAAATTCAAGGGCTGGAAACTTAATCCCCAAGGAAACACTGTAGGGAAGTGTTTAGGTCATGAGGACAGGGTAGAGCCCGCGTGGGATTCAGTGAGTTAGTGTGCTGTGTGAGGAGAGATTTCCTCTCTTCTGAAGGATACAGCATCATGGCACCATCTTGGAATTCCAGAGCAACCCTCACTGGACACCAAACCTGTTGGCACCTTGATATTGAACCTCCAGCCTCCAAAACTACAAGAAATGAATTTCTGTTGTTTACAATCAACCCAGTATGCTGTTATAGCAACATAAACAAAGACAAAGTTTTACTCTTCTCAGTTAGAAAACCAACAAATTTACCATGCTTCCACTTGCTACTTTGCTTCCTAGAAGACTCAATACATCTGAAATGTGTTCTTGTGTTTATTAAAACATCACCTCAAAGATGTAGTTTCAGACTGGAGGTGTGGCTCAAGCAGTAGAGCCATATAGGTACAAAGACCTGAGTGCAAACTCCAGTCACACCAAAGATGCAATTTCGATAAAATTCTGTTCTGAAAGGGCCCTTTATCCAGCATTGCCAATGCTAGAAGAAAAGCAACATTTCTATTGGGGACACTAGACTCTCAGCTGAAGAATAAAATTAACATTAATTATCTGAGTCTGGTTTTTGATTAATCTTTTCCAAACCATGGACCCTCCTCTCTCTGCATACCTTACCATGTGCACATTTACCAATATGGTGCATTAAAAGTCAAAAGGTGTGCAGGGAAAGAGCTGAGAAGTCATAAATCATACAAGTCTGACTTTGATTAGAGTGCACACTGACTCCCGTGAATTTGAGGGAAGAATGACCCAGTCTTGGGTGCATCCAAGATGAAAAATAAGCCAATGTTCCTGGAACAAAACTGTCTTCAAAAGTACATGAGCCCCGCAGGACAAGCTTGAGAAACCAAGTAAAGCACTTTAGGTTTGATCTTGGCACATTGGTGCATTCCCAGCTTCCCAGGGATATAACAAAATATCCAAGACAGTCAACTGTAATGGAAAATGGTTTGTTTTGGCTCAAGGTTCCAGTCCATGATCAAGTGGACCCATTGCTTCTGAGCCTCTGGTAGGATGCTGGATGGTAATGGTGAGGAACACTAGTGAAACAAAACCATTCACCTCATGCCCAGGAAGCAAAATAGAGTGAGGAGGGGGTCTGGGTCCCCCGATCCCCTTCAAGGGCACACCCCCAATGACTTAAAGACCTCCTACAAGACCCCATCTCTTAAAGGTTCTACCCTCTCCTAATGTGCCACTCTGGGGACCAAGCCTTTAACACACGGGTCTTTTGATGACACTCAAGATCCAAAGTGCAACAGTTGGGTTGCTACAGTGATCTGAAAAGAAGGATTATGATCTGGACACATACACAGACTGCTTCCCTTTCAAACATCCCGAGTTACAGACATCAGACTCTAAGTAGAGCATCACGCTTTAACAGATATCTGGGCACTGGTTTCACACACACTCTGGTGGGCTCTGTGCAGATATGGAGGATCAGTACAGAGTCTCTGGTTGGATGACTGGCAGATAAACCAAAACTCACCTACAACCTCATCATTTGCCATATATCAAGAGATGAGAAAATGGGATAATTATTAACTCTGCCCCTGTAGAAGAAATGACATCGGAGAAGCGAGCTGAGTTGTTCGAGCATGAAGACGCATTAAAGGGACAGGTAAAAATTGTCATCCTAGGGTCATCCCTGGAGTGCAAAGCAGAGGCACCATAACAGACACGGGAAATGAGAAACCTGGTGTTTATGTTCTTGTCAAGAGCAAAGGAAGCACAAAGAAGGGGTGGTCAAGCAGATTTATAGACATGAGAGAGTAGGGATGGCTTGGGATTTGGATGACAGGGATATGAGCAGGGGTCAGGCCACGCAAGTCCACACAAAGCTGTGGATGTCAGTCTTCATTTGCTTCTAGTAAAGGACCCACCCACGGGGACCCAGGACCACTTCGGTGCTGCTACGTTGGTTAAAGCACAGACTTTGCTTGGCTCTCACTATACCTTCAAGTCTATGGCATCAATAAAATATTTGGGAGACTGGGGTTTCGTTCAGTGGTCGTAATATTTTATTTTACTTAATCAAAATAAAACATGTGGCTTTTTGTGGCAAGTATATAAACTAATAAAAGAAGACATGAAAAAGACCCTTCATACAATGTCCAGAACAGTAATGAAATCTCTTTGAAGGTTGTAGTATTTTTTCCCCTAAATTTGGTTTTGAGAATTTTGCCTTCATCTTCCTGCAAACTTCCATCAATTTCTAAAACACCATAATCTGATCCATTTACGCAAGGATGTTTAGTGTTTGTGGCCACATTGCTCATGTCAACAAAGCATTTTAAATAGCCAACATAGAACAAATGAGAAATGCACGCTGTTATTCTTAAATTATCTGACCTTTAAAGATGTGAGATTCTCCATAATGTGAGCAGAATGAAATTTTAAAAGCTAAATCCCACTTTTTAAATATTCGGGTTTTTTTTAATTGTTGTTGGGTGGGGGTACATTGTGACATTTACTGAAGTTCTTACAATAAATCAAATATACTTGAATGCACCCCCTCCATCATTTTCCTTTATCCCTTCTCCCCCTATTTCTGGAATAGTTTCAATGGGTCTCATTTTTCCCTTTGCATTCACGAGTGCATAATATTCCACCATATTCACCCTCCTACACCCTTTCCTTATATCCTCCCCCCCTCCACTGGTGCCACCCCCAGACAGGACCTATTTTACATTCCTGTTCTGATTTTGTAAAAGAAAAAAAATGACATTTTTGTTTGTTTAAGATAGCTCTACAGGAAGTTTCCTTGTGATGTTTTCATGTATATATGTAAAGTATCACTTGTGTAATATCAAGGCAAAAAAAAAGGGAGAAAGCAACGGCCGGGTGGCTGGTGGATAGTCTCTGTACTCAGGCCTTATGGGTGAATTGTTTTTCTTCTCTGTACTTTTTATCATCTTCCTGTAATTAACCCTTATCTACTTCCTAATCAGATAACTACCATAAATTTTAGCTAGTTGAATAACCAGGAAAATAAGAACTCTTCCTGGAAAGTCAGTCGTGGAATTCTGGAGCCAACAGTTGACTTTCTGTGATTTCGTGATCTCCAGGGTAGGCCTCACTCTTGCAGTGCCAATGGGTTGGTAGCGTTGATTAGGGCGTGGGTGTGCTGTTAGGATCAAGGCACTCCTCTTTGATCTTCCCCATGGTTGCTTGTGATGACTGACGATGACACTGTTGGTGACTGTCCACCTAAAGTCCCTAGAGTAACAGGGAACCACTGCATTCAGACCAGGCAACATGAACTCCAGGTACCAACAGAACTTAAACTCTCCAAAATGTCCCCATTTCCTGGGCTAAAACACCTCAGGAGGTGGCTTCAGGCCTCCTGTTGCTCCCAACTGTGATGGCGACTGTAATTTTAGGATGGCTACAGGATATTTTAGGACAGATTTTTCCAGAAAGCCTTTAGGAAGTCAAAGACTAAGGTGAGAATTGTTTAGGAAAGGAAATGAGAAAAATCAGGAGACATAGTTTTTCCAGAAATTCACAAAAATTAGAATAAAATTCCATGTGTTCAAATTCATCCGTTCACTTTTTAAATGCTTTATGCAAAGTGAGATTGCCAGTTTTTCATGGGGCTGCTGAGGCCAAGCTTGGTCAACGTTGATTTTCTCCTGGTAGCTGGAAGCCACACCAGGGTCACACGATGACAGGAGAAGTTAAAGCCTCAGGCAGGAGAGGTGGCAACCTCTCAGGGGGGAGGCTGGACATCTGGCAGCCACAGCTGGCCCCAAGCAGGCAAAGCCACCCAAGGCGAAGTCACCTGAACGGGGTAGAGTGGAGCCTGGATGGATTGGTTTCTGGCCAGAGGGAGCTCGAAGGCACCACCACCAGCAGCATGGTCACAGAAGGACAAGGATGCCAGCCTTCGAGTGGAAAAGAGTGTCATCGTCCTAAGAAATCTCACTGTAATGTTTAAAAACGAACTAAACGGGTTGTCTTGTTTTAAACAAAGCATTCGTTACCTTCATTCCTGGGCATGTGGCGTTTTTCCCCAAAAAAACAAAATTTGGATTGATTTTTAAAGTATTGTGGTATGTTTTTAAAATTGCACTAGTTTTTTTTTTTAATCATGAATAATAGAAATATTATCCTAAGTTTTGGTGATTTGGGTAACTTTAGAGATGACAGCCATGAAACTCCCTGACATCCCCATTGTCAGCACTGCTTCTTGAGCGAATTCTGTGCTAGGTGTAGAACTCGATTCTCTAGACTCCACGGAGGCCCCCCAGTCCACTGATACACTGATCCTAAACACACCCCTCTTTAGGGCTTAGACTCAAGGATTTGTGATTCACTTGATCCTGTCCTCACTCCTCTCGCCCCTGCCTCAGCTTGTCCTGCTCACTGGGGTTGGGGGACATTGTGGTATGTCACTCCTCAAGATGGTGGCATCACCCCAGTGGTGATATCATTGGCTGCTCAAACCTCACACTTCAGTTGCTTTCTGGGTATCGCCCTTGGCCCATCCAAAGTTACACCCCATCTCCAGAGGCAGCTCAAGTGCAGCAATGGGGTTCCCAAAGCCTGGCCTCTTCTCCTCCATCTTTCTCAACTCAGAATCTGGAGGCAGATGAGCCTCTCCCTCTGCCCCGACCTCCTTCCCTCCCAAGGTCCCTCCCCACCAAACTTCCCATCTACAGGTGTCCCTGTCAGAGTTTCCTTCCCAGGACCCTGACCTAACACACGTAACAACACCCCAGTTCCCCCCTCATCTGGGGTCCCAGAAACTGAAAACACCAGGCCCTTCCATCCCCACTCCAAGAGATTTCACCAACAGGACAGGGTCCAAAGTTTTGAGTAAGGCTGAGTGCAACGATGAGGTTGACCAGGTGTGCAGGGAGTATCAGCATGGTTCAGAAGGAAAAAGAATATTCTCTGTCTTTCAGCTATTCATTCTCAGCCTCAGTGCATCTAATACAAAACGGGCACCAATGGCAGCATGGTTCCATTTTCCCATTGCAAGTCTATAAAAAAAATCCATTAAATCCAAGAGCTACTCACCAAGTGTTCACTACCTAGAAGAGAATAAGTCAGGCCTGGCGCAGAACAACCTGTCACCAGAATAACCAGTTAATAACAGAACAGTGCAAATCTTCTTATTTGGACTGCAGGAAGCTTATTGGTTTGAAAATCAGATTTAGTGACTCAACACATTCTTCTGGAATACTGTAAACAACATCATAACACAGTAATGCCCATCATTCTGCAGGCAAGATTAAATTTAAACTCTGGGATAAAGCTGTCTTGCAAGCATTTCTTTTAATCCAACCCATGCCCATCAGACATCCCGAGAAAAGAAAGCTACATTTCTCTCTCCACTCCCTGCTACCTGCCGTCAAGTCCGCCTTCTGGTACATTTTACACCATGAGCTGTTTGGATTGCCACTAAGTTTGAAATATTTTCTCATTCCTTCCTTATTTCTTCCTTTAAAATCACTGCTGCAGCTAGGAATGTGTGTCCGTCAACCTTTCACTTCTCATCCATCAGTGAAGCTTCCTATTATTACATTTGTGCTAAAACTTTGGAATTTCATTTTAGGGCTGAATGACTATATATTTTTTAAGAGGAAGTTATGTTTTTCAGAAAAGCTCTAGCGTTTACGGATGACTGGTGGAGTGACTTGCCGACAGAACATCCGGTGCAGCATCTGCACTGGAGGTCTCCCTGGAGCTCAGTGCCACCACTTCTGGTTTTGCTGCTGGTGGATGACGAATAGACGTTTGTTATCCAGTTAGCTAGAACCCCCTGAGCATTTCCAATGTCCCAGACTGTGAGACCCCGAGGACTTAAAAAGCTGATGGATTCATGCCACAGACGCTTCAGTGTTGGCGACAGGAGCAGACCCCCCTTCGAGACTCGCTGAGATCCTGTGGGTGTTGAGAAAAGCAGAAGACAGAAACAGCCACGTTTTTCTTGTGTGTCTCGCCTGATCGCAGGACAGAATTTTGAGAACTGTGCCCTGGGGGAGACATAGCCAATGTTTGTTGATGGCAAAGGAAAACAGATCATTCCGACAAGACCGATCCCCAAATGTGCTTGATGTTGTTTCTATTCTGAGCACGAACATTCCCTCTAGTTTCCAGGCTAAGTTTAAAAGGGAGCAAGAGTGAGAAGAAAGATTACAAGTCACAATAGATTTCAGTGGATTGATATCTGACCACGATGGGATTAAATCAGAGGTCAACAGCCAGGAGGTGTTTTGAGAACAGAGATCTAGAAAAAAAGGAAAAATGAGCCGGGCACCGGTAGCTCACACCTGTAATCCCAGCAATTCAGAAGGCAGAGATCAGGAGGATCGCAGTTCAAAGCCAGCCCCAGGCTAATAGTTCCATGAGACCCTATCTCAAAAAAAAAAAAAACACGAAAAATTGCTGGTGGAGTGACTCAAGCAGTAGAGTGCCTGCCTAACAAGAGTGAGGCCCTGAGTTCAAATCCCAGTACCACCACCACCACCACCAAACACAGGAGAACATATTTATCTTGTGATAGACACAGATGCCTGTTCAGACTGTCACTGAAGAAGTCCTAAGCCACAGTTCACACTGAAACTGACATCTGGCAATTTTCTGGAATGCTGCTACTTTCATCAGGAAACATAAAGCCCCAAATTGCTTTTCAAAAATGGAGACTTGCTAGCTCATTTCTGTGTTTCTCTGTCACATTTGTGCCACAGAGCTATTTGAAATCACTGGTAACCACAGCTCACTCGTCTCCCCTCCCTCCATGACAAAGGATTTTGTGCATCAGATTTTAGTGCGGAAGAACTGCCTAGCTGAAACAGCTTCCTAGCCTCCACTTATGGCATATTTATTTTAAATGTTTGATGCATGTGTTTTAAAACCTAGAATGTGCAAGCTTTAGACTTCAACCTGACCGACAACGACACTACCCAGATTCATTGCTGGGAACACAGAGCTCTCTCGTTCCCTGCCCACGCAGGGGCTTTCCAAAGAATCCAGCCTAATTGCAGGCTGGTGGCAATCACTCAGCTCCATGGGAGGTCATTGTCGTCACAGTAGCTGGCTGGATGTCCCGGCAGGCAGAATCCCCAGGATTGAGGACACAAAGGCCGAGAGGGGGAAGGGACAAGGGTTCCAGGATGTTCAGCTGTCGATGAAATTATGAAAGAGCAGGTCTCCTTGCAGGGTCTCTCTGCACTCCTTCTTCTCAGCTGAAGGCACCCTGCCAGTGGTGCTGGCCAAGAGAAGGAACGAGAGAAATACGCAGGCCCTGGAGCAACCCAGGCACAGGTTTCAAGTCCTTCTGATGGACTTGCCATGGGCAAGAAGCAATTACCCCAAATTCAGGCCAGAAAAGCCATTAGCTGGGAGGGTTTGTCACATCGCCAATTTACATGAGCTGGAAGAAACAGCAGGTTTACCTGAAGCTACACAATAAATTCCCTTTTTAGATCTATTTATTCAATCAACAAACATGTGTTGATAGTCTATGTGTACAGCCCCTGTGCCAGGCATGGAGATAATAGGACAAACTTTCAAGAATTTTACATTCTCATGGCAGAGGCAGACAACAAACACAGTGTTTCATGCCAGTGTTGAGGGTCCTTGCCTTCACAGGCTGGAGAACTGGCTCGTGAGGCAGCTGAATGATAGGGCAAAGCCAGTATATAAAATGGGATTTATTAGAGAGGAAGGAAAGGCCACAGCTAGGGAACTGCAGCGGCGCCTGGAAGCTGGTGGCTCACTGCACAGGTGAAGGCTGGGGTTTTTATGGATGTTTTAACTCTGGATTAGGTGAGTTTTTCTCATTGGCCATGGATTTGCAGGCTTTCTCAGGTGAACTGGTTTGGTTTGCACCTTTATTGGGGAAAGGGGACAATCTTGAGAGCATTTTGCTCATCAGCCTTGTGGCAGAGCTATCAGATTCTGTGTCTCTCCTTTAGGATGCAGGAGTGCAGGCCTCCATCTCCTCAGGATGCAGGAATCACAGTGCTCTCCATGGGGGATGGGACACTCACTCATCTGCCTTAGGTCTCCAGACCCAACAAATCCCCTCTCTGAGACAAGCACACAACTGCTATTGGGGAGAGGGGCGATGACTCATCTAGCTACTTCATGCTGACAATGGGGCGTGGGGGGATGGGAAGAGGGGACTTGTCTGAGGGGTTGACCTGTGTAGTTTCCAGGGGCCCCCGATAGAACAGGATGGAGGGCCATGCCTCGGCAGAGGTGAGTATTTCTTGACTAAAAGCTGGAGTTTGATCTGTTGGACGTGCTGAGATCTAAATCTGGAGAGATCATTTATTACACAAGACCCAAATAGGAATGAATATTAGTAGGAGCATAAAAGGGTGTCCGGTAAGGGCTGCATATCTAGGGATCCAGATTTTACAAAATCCTATAACTCCCAAGGAAGCTCTAAGCTGTTTTATGGTATGAGGGAGTGGGAAACTGAGTCATGCGGTCGATTTCCTCATGACTCAGGGCGTGAGTCTGTCCCTTTAAGACCACACCTAGGTAGGTGACCTGTGGGAGGCAGGGGCTGTCAGGATTTAGGTTAAATGTAACACTTTTGGATAAAAGAGAGCTCTAGCTCATTATTTTATATGAATTGACACTTTTAACTTTGTAAATGTCTGTACCATATTTAGATAAAATCTAGATATTGAACACAGTTATAAGGTGGTCATTTAAGACACATGAGCAAATACATAAATGAACTCTGACTTAGTAGTACTTAAAGCTTGACAAGATCAACAGAAAACACAAGTAATTTCTTTGATACAATCTTTTCATATAACAGTTTTTTTGTAGATGTACTTAGAGCAGAACAATATTAAGATAACCTTGTTATTTTATGGACGGAATTTGATTTTAGTTTGGCATGACCCTAAAAATCTTTTAGGCAACTCTTAGATTATAGTCAACTTTAACTTTATCACACACCGAAGCTTTTTATTATACACCTTTAAGATTTACTCAGACCTTTATATAATATTTTGAACCCTTTGATGGTTTGTCCTTATCTCTCCTCTCCATATTTGAAACAATCTTTAGGACAAACCCTTCTTTACAAAATCCCTTCTCATCCAAAAAACATTCCTTTTTTCTTTAACTTCTCAAAAAATGCACTCAATACCTATCTCTATCCTTTCCACTTGTTTACTTTGTAACTTGTATTTTAAAATTAACTTCTATAAGAATTTAAAATTTGTTATAGGGGCTGAAGTAACTAATAAGTAGTCCTAGTTTTTTAAGGAATTTATGGTAGGCATAAGTCCTCATCATCCCTCAGGCTTGAGGGGATATTATTTTGGGTGTGGAAACTGTGAGGGATTTTTGAGTTTTATTTCAATATGGAGGGCCATCCAGGCTCACCTTACAGTCATCTCATCAGTCCATACTGTGGAATCTATTTGTTCCTGAAGGAGGGGCAGCAGAGATAGCTGCCTGGGGGTTGGGCGGGGGAAGAACTTGAGCTTTTAGTTGAGGTAGTAAATCCTATCCCAGCAGAGGCACTGGAGTTTCAGGAACTATGAAGAAAGAGTGACAGAAGAGGAGGTCTCCCGAAGAGCAGGCCAGAGGCCAGATAAACTAGCGCTCTAGGGGCTGGCTAGATTTACCCGGAATGATAACTTTTGTCATTGGACTGGGTACCAGGAGAGAAAGGTAAGACAGAGAAATGGGCTCCACTGTCTAGGAGGAAAGTGACCTTTCACTTTTCTGCCACTATGGCTCCTCAACATTGATGCCAAGAAGTAGAGCATGGACAGGAGGCTGGGACCCATCAATCCACAGGAGGTGGCACTTCACCTTCCATCTGGTGACGGGGGCCCTTAGACCTCCAGTGGTTACCTTTCCAGAGAGGGCAGGGTCCTGGTTGGGAGCAGGGCTGTCTCCTGGGCTGTCCCCCTTCTGGGCATTCTCTGAAGAAGTGCCCCTCCTGTCCACCATGCTAGCAAGCTTGGGATGCAGGCCCCAGTTGGGTAGGGCCTTCTCTGAGAGCAGCAATGAGGTCATGATGTCTCTTATCTTTTTCTCTCCTGTTAGTAAGGTCCTGGACATACAGACATACAGACATAACTATACATAACTGTATTACTTGTTTCAATGACTTTTTTCCTTTCAGCCACAGACTGAGTTTTTTAGAAGTATCAGGGGCTGACTGTTAGAAATTTATCTTAGAGGAGAACCTCTCTCACCTGTGACTCTGGGTCCCCTGTGGTATGCTTTCTGATAGCGTCCTTAAGATGCTGCAGAAAGGTAAGGGGGTTTTCTTCAGGATGTCGATGTACTATAGTTACCTGGGAATAGTTTAGAGGTTTGACTTTGGCCCTTTTTAGCCCTTCCATTATGAGATGGCTGAAGTGACATTAATGCAATTTATCTTCCTTACCTTTTTTTTTTTTTTTGATTTAGCAATGCTGGGGAATTGAACCCAGGGCTTTGCACATGCTGGGCAGACACTCTCCCACTGAGCTACGTCCTCATCCCCAAATGCTTTTTTCTCTTTCCTTTGGCTGTACTGGGACTTGCACTCAGGACTTTATGTCTGCAAAGCGGCACTTTACTGCCTGAGCCATATCACCAGCCCCTTTACAATTCTGATTTTCAGTGTGGATCTGTCAAGGGGACTGCCTGTGCCCCTGAAGGTAAGTGTTGTTATTCCCTCATTTCCAGGTGCCACTAGTATTGGCACTCATTGTAAATGAGAATCGTTTTCCAACCTGAGTGGCCTGGGCCAGACCCACTGCTTTTCTAATGAGACAAGAGTCTGGTCTAGTAGAAGCATAATATCCTTTCGTGTCAATTCAAAGGTTTGAGTCAGAGATAAAGGCTTGGATGCATTTGTCTGGGCATCAGAATAACTGTCCAGATGTTTTATTTTGTCTTTAATTTCCCTTAGATTTGGTAGCTGGAAGGGGACATAGACTCGCCCTCTTCCTACCGTTGCCTGTTGAAGGGGGAAGCACCCATTAGGAGGTTCTGAATATTAGGGTGGCTTAGAAGTAGGGCAGAGGGTGGAGCAGTAGGGGTGGGGCCTTCTCATTGGTAAGGGGCTTTTCTGGTCCTCCTTCCCCATGTTTATCCTGTGGCTTACAAAGAATGGCCAGAGTTTGAGTATCTAAATAGCAATTATGAAGCCAATCTGAGTGGTCTCGCAGATAAAAGAAAATTTGTGTAAGGGACCTCAGTTCACTTTTTTTTGCCCTTTTATAGAAAAGTCTGATTGGAGTATGGTACTGTAATTTAAGGGTCCCTGTGAAGGCCACTTCTTTTGGTCACCCAAGGTATAAGGAGGCCAGGGCTCAGTACAAATCTTCCCACATTTCCTTTCAACATTTGACTAGACGGGCCAGAAGACTGGAAGGGGCAGGTCCCATCTGAAAGATGACAACAAACTGGGCCAGTTCCCTTCTTGTCAGCATCCTGACTGGGAATGACCTTACTTACAAGTCCAGGTGTCTCTGTCTCGTGACGTTCCCCTCAATCCATGGTCAGGACAGGGGAAAGTGAACTGGTTGGGTTAGACCACCTGGCCAACGCAGTGAGAAGAGAAAAAACAAACCAAAACGCTAGGATCCTGCCTTGTATCTAACAGCAGGCAGCCTCTTTAATAAGGCGACCTTTTTAACAAAGGAATGCATCATCTGTAAAGTTAGAGAAGGGCATTCAGAGGGCATCCCAGGCCAATAACAGTAACATAAGGAATGACTACTGCTAATATTTGGAAGGAAAATTTATGCTGAGGCCAAACATACAGGACATTTTAAACAAGAAGTTTAGAAACCACAGTAATGCCCATTTTGCTATTTCTGGGATTATAACCTTGAGATAACAATTATCTTAGGAGGACTGGATCAGTCAGGCCCAAGGTGTAAGGTGGGGCTGGGAACCAGGCTTCAGCAAAGCACTGTTGCCCCCTCCCATGCCTGGGATGAGCGATCCCATTCTGCAGCCTGTCGCCTTTCCCCCCTTCCTGTGTATGCACACCTGCATGTGTTATTTTTCCTCTCATCCATTTTGGGGAAGTGGTGGCGGGCCACAGCCATCACCATGTGTGGCTGGTGGCCTAGGATGTGCTGGGTCCTCTCTATGGATTCTCTTAGCTATGGCAGGTGTTCCCTCTGTGCCCAGGGGCTGGTATCCCTGTGCACGAGTGCACCTGTTTGCTTTCCCTCCTCCCCTTGGGGCAGAGTTAGTGCGTGAGCATGGCAGCCGTGGTTTTTTGTAAGCGCTTTTGCCTCGCTGGTGCCTAGCAACTGAGAGGGCAGACAGAGAGGGCTGGTAAACTAGTTGGAATAACTTAAGTCATAAGGTACCATGCTACAAGTTTTTCATGGGAGACTAGGACCCCAGTAATCCCAGGGAGGGGAAGGCAGAGATAAAGGACAAAGCGGGACCAGGGAGGGAGCAGAATGGGTGTATTTTCCAAACTCGCTGAAGGAAGCCCACAGCTATTTAGAACTGCTTGGGAAAGAGGAAGGAGGGGCTGAGGGTTGGGGGAAAAGAGAGTTTCCAGGCTCAGCACATGAGGGGATTATTCATGATCCCTGCTGTCCAGGTAGATCCTGCCCGAGGGCAGTACTGGAGCACTGGAAGCAAGGGGTGACCTCCACTCTCAGGCCACGGAAACCATGAAGGAAGCATGAGAGATCTGATTGTCTGTTTGCCATGGACATGGCTGGACAGGTCCGAGACTTAGCCACCTTTGCAGCCTCAGGGCAGATCAGGAAGTTGTGTCTCCAGCATTTGGGTGACACTGGGGACTGCCCCAGCCAGAACACCTTTTTTTGGCTTGAAGACAAACTTTCTTTTCCACTGGCTGTTTTCAGACCTCCTCTTAAGTGGGTCAGATCTTGAACAAGAGAGAGTTATAGTTTAAGGAGAGGGAAACAAAAAAGCCTCAGTGCACTGAAGTGGGGTTCCATCCACATAGTATTGGCAGTACAGTATAATCCCCCATCTGGCCTCTGAGTTCCCTTAGATTGTCTGCCTTACAGCTGTAATGGGCTCAGAGCTTTTCCTCAGTTTCCCAAGGGAGAAACCCTCCTTAACCAGAGGGGGAAGTTGGCCTGAGAGTTCCACCAGTCACATTGCTAGGTAGCCTTTCCCAGTTTGGCACAACCTATACCAACCTTGGTTCAGAAGAGATTGGGTCCCTCTGTGGTCCCCAAAATGTTACGTGACAGTGTTGAGGGTCCTTGCCAGAGAACTGGCTCATGAGGCAGCTGAATGATAAGCCAAAGCCAGTATATAAAGTGGGATTTATTAGGGAAAAAGGAAAGGCTACAGCTAAGGTACTGCAGCGGAGCCCAGAAGCCGGAGGCTCGCTGCTCGGGTGAAGGCTGGAATTTTTATGGACGTTTTAACTCTGGGTTAAGTGGATTTTTCTCATTGGTCATGGATTCACGACTTTCTCAGGTGAACTGGTTTGATTTGCACCTTTATTGGGGGAAGGGGACAATCTTGAGAGCATTTTGCTCATCAGCCCTGTGGCAGATCTGTATCTCTCCTTTAGGATGCAGGAATGCAGGCCTCCATCTCCTCAGGATGCAGGAATCACAGTGCCCTCCATGGGGGATGGGACACTCACTCATCTGCCTTAGGTCTCCAGACCCAACAACAGGAAACAGAGTAAAGGGACAACGTCAGAACATGACATTGCTCAAAGCATCAGGAAACAGGACTATGTGAAGAGGCTCAATTTGTGCAGGGTGACAGGATGCGGCTACTTGGAGAAAGGGATTAAATCAGGTTCTGAGACAAGGCTGGCTTCGGGGATGTGTGATGGGCTTCGTCCCATGAGGCCTCATGCTTGAGGGGTCCTGCTCTTGGGGGTCAGCATTCTGCAAAGAGATAGAATGAAACTGTGACTAATTTCATTTTTGAAATTTGTGTTTTTCACAAGGACAATGGAGAATGTTCCAGGGGTGCCCAGGACACCCACTGCCCAGCAACTGCTGCTGTGTTCTGTGCCCAGCAAGGGCTAGGATGCCAGTGCAGGTGGTCTGGGAGAGTCTGGGAGAGTCTATACTTACCCAGAGCTATTCCAAAGCCAGGGGAGCATGACACTAAGGAGCAAATAAAAATCACCAAGAGAAAGAGAGAGACCATAGAGGGATGGAACAGTCTTCTTCCTGCTTTTTAAACACAGGACTTGCATGACTTTGCCCAGTGCAGAACAAACTGACCTGTGCTGAGAAGGTGCATTTGAAGCAGGTGCCCATTTGCCATCTCGGGAAGAATAGCAAGTGCAAATAAAGGTCCTGAGCTGGTCACAAGCCTTGGAACAGAAAGACACCATGACAGGAACCCCATGAGCAGAACTGGCCTGGAGCAAGGTGGACAGAGGAGAGAGGAGACCCCAGGATCTGAGGGGGAACAGCCCTGGGAAGCCCAGGGCGAGGAGGTTTAAGTGCTGGCGTCACTTGAAGGAAAGGAACACAGGTGCTAGACTCCAACCACTTCACTTGCCAGCATCACCTCCAAGTCCTGGGTGCCCCAAACATCCAAGATCTGCCACTGTCCACCTCCACTCCTGAACCTAGGACTCCCTATTCTACTCCCAAGCCTTCCTGGAGCTATGGGTGTCTCTAAGCTTCTGTCACTCTGTGGTGCACACTAAGTGGTGTCCCTGGGGTCTCTCCATCAGGGTCTCTTTTCCATGCAGGGCTCACCGTGGGTCTTCATTCCAGGCTTGCAGGTCTGTTTTCCCTTATCAAATGGGCCCCTCGCCCCCTCCCCCACCATGGACTTGGTTCTGACCAGCAAAATGTTCTGCTCTTGAGAACCCATATAAAATGTCCCTCCATCCCTTCCCATGCCCCCATACCAACTTAGGTCTCCCCACCATTGGGCCACTTTTTACAGCAATGGTAAATTGCTGTGTGTGCTCATCTGATTAGTGTCTGTCTCTCCAACAGACAAGGACCTCTGAACAGTGAGGTCCTTGAGGACAGGGGACAGGCCTCTCTCACTTATGATGGTGTCCTTAGCAAGTACCCAGGACCTGGCACAGGCAGGGTCTCAGTCAGGAAGGACAAGACAGAAAGTCCTGCTGGGGCAGTGAGTGAAGGCCAAGGTGCACTCAGAAATGCAAGTTATATTGTCTAAGGAACAAAGAAGAGGCCTTGTCTAAGTATAGAATTTACCCACGTGTGAAGGCAGAAAACAGAAAGAAATGACCAAAGGAAGGCCTTTCCCACAGCTAGCAAGATCCCAGAGCACGAGAAGTGGCCTGCTCACCAAGGCCAGCCATTCACTCTGTCCCTTTGCCTGTGTCCCTACCCCAGCCCTTTGGAGATCACCTCAACAAGCTTCCCCACATCAACCCATCTATGCCATCAAAGACAGTAAACCAAAATGTCTACTGTGAATGCTGGAGTACACACCAACGTCTGGCTGGTTGGAAACCGGTTCATCAGGAAGTAGCCTTAAAGTATCATATGGTTGTGATGAGAGCTGAAATGAATAAGGAATGACATGGTGTGGTCAGCAGCCTCAAAGACACACCTCATAAATCCCACCTTGAGGTGCCTACACCCTATATGGTCCTTTTTCCCTGAAGGTGGACTGGAATTACTGACTTGTTCTAGAAAACAGAATGACAGAAGTGATGGCACTGGGAGGGCTGAGATGAGGTTATGGAAAGACTGGTTTCTGTGCTAGGCTCCCTTTCCCCTTTTCTCTTGGATTGCTCACCCTGGGGGAAGCCATTGCTGTAGGGAGAGGCTCGTGTGACAAGAGGCCAAGGCTGAGGCCACACGCATGACAACCAGACTGAGCCCGGCAAGTTGGGTCTTCAGATGAGACCACAGCCCTGTGTTGGCCTTAAACAGCGATCTCATGAAGGCTTTTAACCATCAGCATTTGATTCACTAAGTTAAATCCAATACCTCATCCACAGAAAGATGGTATGAGGAATGTTTGTGGTGTTAAACCACAAAATCAGAGTATCATTTGCAACCCCAAACTAAATGACACACACACTTTTTTTGAGCAGTTTCTCAATGCAACACCTGGGCTGAGCGATGCTAGGCCCATTGGCACGGGTTCTCACTACAACTTCTGCCCAGCAGGGCAATAAACAGCAAAAGCAAATCCACTCCATGTTCTGCTGAGAAGTTTTTATAGCACTGTTTTTTGAGCAAGATTTAGAAATCTATAATCACTACCAATACCCCTTCCTTAAAAAGAAACTCATGTGAGAAAAAGGAATTTGGGAGTTTTGATCCCTTTTTAAACGACGTATTGGAGCATGTGTCTACAATATGTAATGTCAAGTTGATGTGGCCAGTTCTCAGTCAACCCACATCCACAGACTGGCTAATCCATTACATGCCTAGCCTTCTTCCTCTCTCTTTCCTTTCTTTCTTTCCCCCTTCCTTCTCTCCCTCTTTCCTTGTCTATTTTCTTCCTTCCTTCCCTCCTTCCTTCCTTCTTTCCTTCCTCCCTCCCTCTTTTTTTCTTTCCCTCCCTCCCCTCTCTCTTCCCTTTCTCCTTTCTTTCTTTCCTTCTTTTTTTTTCTTTCTTTCTTCCCTCCCTCCCTCTCTCTCTCTTCCCTCCCTCCCTCTTCCCTCTTTCTTTCTTTTATTTCTTTCTCCTTTCCTTCCCTCCCTCTTTCCTTCTCTATTTCTTTCCTTCCTTCCTCCCTCCTCCCTCCCTCCTCCTTCTTTCTTTCTTTCTTTCTTTCTTTCTTCCTTCCTTTCTCCCTTCCCTCCCACTTTCCTTCTCTATTTCCTTCCTTCCCTCCCTCCCTTCCTTTTCTCTTCCCTTCCTCCCTTCCCTCCCCTGTCCCTTCCTCCCTTCCTCCATACCATAAGTGAAACATCAGCAGACCTTTGGCCATTGAATAAAGTATCCCCAAAGTATGACAGTCCTAAACTTACCTTCATTTGTGCATCACTCCTTACCCATACATAAAGAAAACATTTCACACAAGCAACAATACTTATTCCAAATCACATGTTTAACTTAGTACTAACTCAGCTCTGCAACTTGTTTAAGTTCCATGGGACAGTGCTTCCCAAACTTCATTCCTGTAAATCCTGAGGTCTTATTAGGATGTAGATTCTCTCTCCACAAGGACAGCAGGGTCTAAGAGTTTGTATTTTTAATGAGTTTTCAAACTTCAAGGGGAAAGGTCTGAATGGAGTTATTTCTTATTTCTGGCTGCAAACATCAGCCAAAGTAAAAGGTTGGATTCATTGATCTTTAAATTCTACAACCTCATCACCTTCGCCTAGACTGAGTCTCCTCTCTTCCTCCCCCTCACGTCCCACCTCCCTGCCTTCACCTCCAGCCTCCCCTCATGCTATTCTCTCAAACGATCACAACGTCTGGGGTCTTTTGTTTGTTTGTTTTGATTTTTGAGCCTGGGTCTCCCTATGCCTCCCAGGCTGACTTCAGCCTCCTGAGTGAAACCACACTTGGCTTTTCAGAGCCTTTTCCCTGGTGGTACTGGGCTTTGAACCCAGGGCCTCACACTTGCTAGGCAGGCTCTCTACCACTTGAGCCACTCTGCCAGTCCTTCAGAGCCTTTTGACAAAGCAAATGTCACTGCCTTGTTTCTCTGTGTAAATTCTTCCATAATTCCTTCAGGCATCCCCCTTGCGCTTTTTCCCCATATATTAACAACCACAAGGTTTTTCCAGCCCTAAAAGCCATTTAATTGGCAATCTGATTGGCCAAACAGCTCTGCTCTCCAACCTCATCCCCCTCTGGCTGTGGCTGGCCTCAGAGAAGCCTGGCCTGACCCCCAGAGTGAGTTATACATCTTTATTCTGCCATCTTTCAGTGGGCTGTGTTTTCCTTCATAGTATTGATTATGATAAATTGATTACATTTCACAATATCTGGCTAATGCCTGGGATGATTCTCATTCCTGGTCACCAGTGTCTGCTTAGTGTCCAGTGCAGGACAGGCACACTTGGGTATGCAATCAAGATCTTTTGAAGGAATAAATGCTATCCCAGCCACAGTAAGAACCCCTAATAGCTTCCTCTACATTGTGTCTCAGATTTTAGCAGAAACTAATGTCTTAAAAGTTTGACGTTAGCTTCTCATAAGTGACCAACATTCCTACATTGTCTTATAATTACTTTAGTGATTTCCTTGCTACATAAGCTGTGTATCCTGTGGCTAAGTGTGCTATTAGTTAGTGGATGAAGGCAAATGGCTGTGTATTGATGTTCCAAAGAATTGACAAAGAATTCTAAATATTGACGCAGACAACACATCGAGAGCACGTGGATTCCAGGCCTCCTCCCTCAGAACTTTAATTTGCTCTGGCATTTTTAAAGACAATGAATTTTAAGAGAAATTCTTGCCTATTGATACCTAGACCAGTCTCAGAAACAGACAAAATTCATGCCCCAGGCGTACCTATCCAAGAGCAGAGAATGAAGGGTGTGGGAACCCAAGCCCATGGTGCATCCCCACTCACTTGACTTGACTACTACCCCACAACGTGCTTGCTTAGAACTGGGAAAGCTGGGTTAGAATGCAAATGCCCTTTAAATAGCTGATCCTTCCAAGAGTAGAGAAACACTCTGTCCTTAAATCAGGCTGGCTGTGCAGTCAAGGACAAAATAGAGACATTTTCCTAGGGGTATCCATTTTCTACAGGAAATACCTTTAACATGATTTATATTTTGAACAAATAAAGAAATATTATACACGTTTCAAAATATTGTTAAATTCTCCCAGCAAAAGAGATCTTAGGAAATCTTATGCTTGTGGAAGTTTCTCCCTAGGGACACTAATTCCAGTAAGGAATATTTAAAAAGCACAGGTGAAATTTATTCTCTATCCAAGCCAGTCAACCTGGAGGGCTATTGGAGGACAGCATGTGCCTTCCTTACCTGGTAGTTGAATTCTTCATTTTAATCTTGCTTCATCACTAGCCATGACAGAGTCTGTGTTTCCTTGCTTCCCTTGCAGCTAAGTTAGCTCAGTAACTAACTTCTGGCCAAGATAATCCAAGCTAAAATGGTGCAATTCCATGATGGTGAAATTCATGGAAACTTCCTTAAAAGAACTCAACTTACACAGGTAGAGAAAGTATTTAACAAAATCCAACACCCATTCATAATTTTTTTTTTAAAAAATCAGTAAACTAGGAATAGAGAGCAACTCCCTCAATCTGAGGATGAAATGTTAAAAAAAAAAAAAACTGCAATGAACATCATAGTTTTGTTTTTTCCTTCTGTAAGAGTTTGTTTTCATTTTGGAAAAGGCAAAAACCACCTGGTGGAACTCGGTGCCTCAGTGGGGACCTTCTTGATTCACCTGCAGTCCAAAGGCAATCCTGACCCAGAGGGGAAAAAAGGTGTCCCCTTCCGCGGGGAATGTGTAGCATGTCATCCACCTGTGCTAGACAGAGCCCCATCTGTAGGAAAGGGGCCCCAAGGAAAATGTCCTTCCCAGCCCACTCCTCTCCAGACTCCAGGGGACACTTCTGACTCTGAACTCCCTCCACGTCTCAACAGACATAATGCAAGCTTCCCTCAAACAAGCACTGAGATAGTTACATTAAAAAATAGTGCAAAATCCTCAACATTTATATAAGTAACTCTAAACCCCTGCTTTGTCATTTTTGTTTTTCTTCACAAGGTAATACACTTTCTGAGTTGGCACTCAAAAATTGCCTCTTTTTTTCTTCTAGTTCAGAAAACAATGTTTTTTAATAGGCCTCTTCTAATACAAAAATACTCCTGCCCCCCCCATACAGTTTCTCTTATTTTATATATATTTATATATAATATTGCCGATCTTTAAACAAAGGTTTTGTGCAAACATTTCTTTAAAGTTAAGTGAAACCATCACAAAAGGAAATTAAGCATTCACGCACACGGCTGGACTACAAACAACAGCAAAAAACAGACTACTGTAGATTTTTTTTTTTCTCTTTTGCCTTCAAGACGGCTCAACAAGGTTTTCTGCAAGCTTTCTGAGCTTGTGCATTCAAGACCAGACAGAACAAGTAAATATTTATACATGAGAGCTGGGGGTGGCACACGCTGCATTTCCTGTGTGTCCCCTGCCCTCCTCTCTCTTCTCTTCTATGAAGTGCGGAGTGTTTTGACTTTTTTTTACTTACAGCTGCCCCGGTCACCCCCGGCTCCTAGAGGGGGTGACCTTTCTGTTTTTCCTTCTCCTTGCTCTCCAGGTGGGGGGTGATGTGTGGGTGGTGGAGCCGGGTCCCCTCCAGCAAGGAAGATGGCCCGTGGCACTGCTGGTGCTGGAAGGAGGCCCCGGGGTAGTGACCGATGACCTCGCTGTAGGTGGGTGGCGGCCCCTCCATACGCCCTCCGCTGCTGTAGCACGTAGCCGAGTCACTGCGCCCCGGCACGGAGCTGCCCATCTGGTCACTGTCGGAGATGGTTCTGTTGGGGAGTGCACGCACGCTGCTCGGGGTCCCGCAGCTGGAGGGTGCAGGGTCCCCTTAGGGTGGGGGCTCCTCCCCGTCGGCAGGTCAATCTCGTGCTGCAGGCAGGGGCAGGTGGGCTGGAAGGGGGAAGCGATCCCGCTGCGCAAAGGCGCGCACGGCCAGGCGGTCTGCAGGCCGGGGCGCGGAGCAGACCTGCGGCTCTGGGATGTCGCCGCCTGACACTGTGCTTTCCGAGGGCCACAGGCATCCTTCCGAGGACAGCCCATCCTCTCTCCTCCTCCCCTGACTGTGCCGGCCGATGAAGGAGCCGGCAGGCAGCTTGAAGTGACTCAGCAGGCAGGTGATCACCACCACCATCGCCACCATCACCATCATCACCACCACGGTGACGATGATCTGGACCAACTCCAGCTCTGCCATTGCCTGATTTCGGTGGAGTCTCCGCTGTCAGCAGCCACTCGAGGTTCCTAGGCCCCAGGTCCTCCGCGCACTTTAACCCGAGCCCAAGGCGGCGGGTTTGGAAAGCTGAACATCATAGTTAATGGTGAGAAACTCAAAGCTTTCCTACCAACATTAGGAACAAGCAGAGGATGACTCTTTTCATCACTGCTTTTCAATGTTGCACTGGAAGTCCCTGCTAATTAATGCAATGAGATGAGAGAGAGAGAGAGAACAGGGGTAGGGGAGAGAGAGCGAGAGACAGAGAGAGGAGGGGGAGAGAGGAAGAGGAGAGGAGAGGAGCAAAACCATCTTGGTTTGCATATGACATGACCAAACTGAAAGAATCACTTTTTAAAAATCCTCCTGGAGGTGAGAAGCAATGACAGCACGGTTTCAGGGTAAGAGGCTAATATACCAAAGTTACCATTTTCTTATATACCATCCATGATCAAATGGAATTTGAAATTAAAAGCAGAATTCCGTTTGCATTAGCACTCCAAAAGCAAAATGCCTGAGCATGAATCATACTTACGTGCACACGACTTACATGAGGAAAACTTCAAAACTCAGATGAAAGAAATCAAGGGCGACACAAATGGAGTGAAGCAGTATCCCAAGGTCATGGGTAAGATTCGATGCCAATAGGTCAGCTCTTCCCAAGTTGCTCTGTGGATTTAATGCAATTCCAGTCACATCCCCGTGAGCTGGGTTGGAGATGTACACAGCAGCAAGCACCTGCATAGCTTGTGCAATGTCTTGGGTTTGATTCCCCGCACCACACACACACACTCACACAATCCGTGAAGGTTATTTTGGGGACACTGTTAAATGATAAGCTAATTCTAAAGTTTAAAGGAAGGGAGAAAGACCCAGAATAGCCAACAAAATCTTGAAGGACAAAAATAATATCCAATTTCACAACTTACTATAAAATCTGCTATCATTTGTATCTACTGTCCTGGCAAATATATCACTGTAGCAGAGCACATAGCCACAAACAGACCCGCACAAATACAGCCTACAGCCAACTGATCCTGACACGGGAGCAAAAGGAGATACGATAGACAAAAAAGTTACTTCCACAAACAACATTGCCGCCATACCCATATACCAAAAAAATTAATTTACACATAGAACTTCCACTCTCAGCAAAAATTAATCTAAACATATCACAAACTTCAATGCCAAACAACGAAACTTAAAATCTAACATCAGGGAAAATCTACATGACCTGGAGTTGGGTAACAAGTCTTTAGAGATAGGAACAAGGGTACAATCCATGAATGAAATGACTGATGAGGTGGACTTCATTAAAATTGAATGTGGTGCTTGGAAAATGTCACCATCAGGAAAAAAAAAAACAAGCCCTGGACGTGAGAAAATATTTGCAAAAGACATATCTGATAAAAGACTTTTCCAAAATATACAAAGAACTCTTAAAACTCAACAATAAGTAAACAAAGAATCCAGTTTTTAAAAAATGGTCCAACGATCTTAACAGATATATATCTCCCCAAGTAAGATATACAGAAGACAGACAAACATAAGAAATGATGTTTGCATCATGTCATCAGAGAAATACTAGTCAAAATTAAAATAACGAGCCAGGTACCTGAGGCTCACACCTGTAATCCCGGCTACTCGGGAGGCAGAGATGAGGAGGATCTCCATTTGACATCAGCCCCCACAAAAAGTGATCCCTATATCTCAAAAATACCCAATGCAAAAAAAAGGGCTGGCGGAGTGGTTCAAGTGGTAGAGAACCTGCCTAGCAAGCTTGAGGCCCTGAGTTCAAACCCCACCAAAAAAAATTAAAATAATGATGTCATTACACATCTATTAATGTGGTCAAAATCCAGAACACTAGCAACAGCAAATGCAAGATTGTGGAGGTCAGGAACTCTCACTCGTTACTGCTAAGGATGCAAAATGCTACAGCCACTTTGGGATTTTTCTTACGGAAGTAAACAGACTCTTTCTATGACATGCAGTTAGCACACTTTTGGATAGTTCCCCAAAGAAGCTGAAAGCTTATGTCCATACAAAAACCTATACAAGGATGTTTATGGCAGTGTTATTCGTAACTGCCAAAACTTGAAAACACCCAAGATGACTTTTGGTAGGGAAAATGGATTTTTTAAAATGTGTTATTTCCTGACAATGGAATATTATTCAAAGCTTAAAAAGACAGGAGCTATGCAGCCGTGCAAAGACAGGGAAGAGAAGTAAGTGCATATAGTCAAGTGTAAGAAACCAGTCTGAAAGGCTACATCCTGTGTGACTCCAACCTTGACTTTCCCGGGGAAAAGCAAAATGAAGGAGACAATGAAAAGATCAGTGGTGCCAAGGGTTGGAGAGGGAGAAGGATGAGCACGTAGAGCACAGAGGAATTTTAGGTAGCAAAACTACTTTGTGCAATCCTTACAATACTGGATACAAGCCATTTTAAATCTGCCTGGCCCATACAATGCACTCTGGCAGTGAACTCTGCAGACTTCTGTGGTAACGATGTTCCAGTGTAGAAATGTGCCACTCTGCTGGAGGATGTGACACTGGGAGAGACTGGGGAGAAGGGGACAGGGAGTTTATGGGAACTCTTTGTACCTCTTCCTCAATTTTTCTGTAAACCCAAAATGGTTCTAAGATATAAAGTCTATTTTCTTTTTTAAAATAAATGACACATATCCCTTACTGTCTGACCTTCTTTTCCTCCTGCCTTCCTTCCTACTGACTGTGGCTTTCCTGAGATGTCCCTGGGCTTTTGGAATGCATCAATGATGGCAGATCAAAAATATTCAGAAAAAAATGCATCTGTACTCAACATGTACAAAGTCTTTTCTTGTCATCATAAGCAGGATGACAGCCGTTGGCATGCCCTCTGTATTGCATGAACTATTAATCTAAAGATCACTTAAGGCCCGTGGGCAGCCCCGTGTAAGTTATATACAAATAGTACGCCTTTTCATCTGAGACTTGAGCATCTGTGGTTTTGGGTTTCCGTGGAGGTCTTGGAGCCAATCCCCTGTGGACACCATAGATTTATACCATATGATAAATAGCAATAAATATGTCAACAGCATTCAGATTTAGCAAGACAGCTCCACCTTTATTTCTGTGTATTCCACAGACGACTCACAATTTCCTGTATTTCCTATAGACCCTGAAGATTGGAAGTCAGTGTCTTCAGCACAGGCCACCGACCCTTGGTGACACATACCAAGTGGCCCACAGAGGTAGTGACATCAAATGCTGCTCCCCCTTTCTTCCAAAATCAGGAGTTAACTGTCTCTAGTCCTGGTTTCTGAGCACACTCGACATGACTGACAGGGCCCTAGCATGTCTTCCCTGGAAGCCAGGCGTTAGTTATCCTTGTGTCTGGAAAGGGTCGGGGAGAGAGACTGGGTCTCACCTTTCAGACAGCTCTGTGCTAAAGTAGACTTTCTGTTCACTGCCCTGTGTCTCACCTCTTCTTCCTAACAGAAGCTTCAGGGATGAAGAAAAGACCTCTCACACCTTCCCCAGTTCATTTTAGTACAAACATTAGTAGTATTTTCTCATCAAGGAGTAAAGGATCTAGGACCCCAGTACAACAAGTTTATACTGGACTGTCCAGGCCAAGAGAGAGCTCTGTATATCCATCAGAAAAGAGGAGGAACACAGAAACATGTCTGCTTCCATGTTACCCCAAGTGAACCCTGAGGAGAAGAGAGTTGTTCCTTTCTGTCAGTCTCTTAGCATAACGTCAACCCCCATTGTGACATTCAATTGTTGTGTTTAATCTCAGGAAATAGTGCATTTTGTTTTTCAAGAATTTTAATGTTTCCTTAGATGGACTCCAACTCTTAGGACAAATATTCTGAATTTCTTTATCAATTTCAACCTGTCCTCCTTCTTCTCTGCATTTGAGCCAATAACACCACAGGAAGTAATTCATACTACAATGACCGCCACACCAAGAAGACAAATACAAGCTAGCCAGCCACATCCCCAGAAACATAAGAGGAAAGTATCTAATTTACAGGGGGAGGCCGCCTCTGGAAATTATTCAGTAAACTGTTGGAGAAGGTGCGGGTTTTACTGCTTTACGTTGCGGACGATGGCGTTTGGAAAAGTGAGGCTCACCGGTGCACAAGGCAACAGATAAGAAACATTTCACTAGAAACACACCTTCATTTACAGCTCTCCCTTTGAAAGAATTGATCAGTGCAGTACACCAAGCTCCTGTGACTAATGATTCCCTAACTTCAGGTTCCAGTTGACTGGAACCTGTATCACACAGTCCTGTATCACACAGACTAAAATTCAAATCAGCCCGCATCGCGTGTGCACCTGAACTTTCCGCACTGCCTACAGACAACAAATGCTCACACTCCTTGGCTGGCTCTCCGTGCATGCTGTAGCTTGGATCTTGCACGCCCTCCCCTCCTGCCAAAGACTTGTCCCCAGCTTGGTGCAAGTGGGAGACAGTGGGAACTTTAAGAGGTGGGGCCCAGAGGGAGGTAGCTGGGTCATTGAGGCCATGCCCTGGAAGGGGAATGTGGTACCCTGGTCTTTTCCACTTTCTCTTTTTTTGCTTCCTGGCTGTTAGGTGAGCAGTTTTGCTTTACTAAGAGTTGCTGGGATGTGGTGCCCAAAAACAGCGTGCTAAAGTAAATCTCTTTGCTTCATAAGTTGATTTTCTCAGGCATTTGTTACAGTAACTGGAAACTGACGCAATGAGGAAGTCCCTCCTAACTTTCAGACTCCCCACACACCACACACCTGGTGCTTTAAAGTACACTCTCCCTGTCCCAAAAGGCCCATCATTATTTGTACCCACGAAGCTAACTCCTCAAGTGTCAAGATGCAGGCCAAGCCTTATTTCAACTTTCTATGCTTCTCGTCCATCCCTACCCCCAACCTGGGCACAGCTGAATCACCGTGAGCCCTTTCTGTGCCCTACCTGCACAGCTCTCATCCCACTGCACCAGAAGATGCTCTTACCCATCACCCCTCTCCTGAGAGGAAGCTTCAGTATCCTAGAACCAAACTCAGAGCCTGGCCCAAGGTGGAGACATTCAGAAAGTGTTGGATTGGTGCAAGAGTTGCAGTCATGACGCTTTCCTGGCTTTGGACGTATTCAGGCTCAAATAACTGAACTTGTTTCATTACAAGAATCACCTCGCATTGACTGTTCAAGGTCAGATTCATTCAGTTCTGGAAGTTGTATCTGTTACTTTGCTCGCTGTGGTTTTATAAGTCAGACCCAAGCTGATAATAAGTGACTAGAGTCATCTAGAAACCAGGGATTACCGCGCCCAGCACCTTCCATTCTCTTGTCTAAAACAGAGCAATCGGAGAACAGGAAGTGGTCCCTTTTCAGCAGACCACTCTGAGCTTTTGTGGATTATTGTAACGAGAAACACAGAGAGATGAGACCACAAACCAAAAGTTACAGCCTTCTGATCTGAAGTTTTGGACAGACCCTTGTGTTTCCAGAAGACACAGGATCCGTGGACATGAGAACGCGGGAAAGGGGGTTTGCACAGACCGGAGGGCACGCTTTGAAAGGGTAGCTGCAGACCACTGCATAAAATAAAAGTTGAAACTCATCTGTAAGAACACACTTCAGACCCAGAGCTGGGAATGTGGTTCAAGCTGGACACATGACTCAAGAGCTCTGAGCAAAGCTGGATTTCTACTTCCGTGGATGGCAAAGCACAGCCCCCAAACCCAGCTCCAAGAGTCATTCTTCCTATATGATATCCTGGTAGGATTCCCACCTCATAAGAGGAAACCTCTATGACCACATTAAAAAAATAATTTCATTCCAGATTTTAAATGAGTCCAAACTAAAGCAGAGATTTTATGACTCTCAGTCTGCTGTGAGGATTTCCGTCTCTGACAAATGCCAGGAATCCCTGTGGCTGCTTTAGGTGCCCCACCCTTTTATTAGGAAGAAACCTGGCTCCAGAAAAGGTAGCTGGAGCCACCACTTTGGACACTAGCCAAAGAAGTCTTGGCAGTGAAACGGGCAGTGTTAGAAATTTCACAATCGGTTAACCTCTCCAGTGTGAGCTAAGAAAAGCATTTTCAGAGGCAAGGAGACACCAGTGTTCTGACCCACATAATTGTATCATGCTGAAAATGAAAACGAAAGCCCAATAAAATGCTGGCATCATCCACAGCAGTCTTACAGAGGAACCGATCTTATTCTAAGCATCCTTAGTCCATTGCATACGAGGAAGAGAAAAAGAGACTGACAGTAAAAGTTGAAGAACACAGACATGCTAAGCTCCAATTTAATGTAATTGGTATCAGACTTTCAGGGAGAAGAAAAACTGTGTGTTGTGTATCGGATGCAATGGGTTTTAAAATAAGGGTGTCTGGATTCTGAGAGCTTAACTCTGGATATGGGAAAGCCAGGGATCGACTACTACGCTGATGCATTTGGATGAGGACTTCAAGAAGGAGGGATAGACGTCAAGACTGATTGCCAGCCAGGTGAGAAATTGCCTATCAGGCATGGAGCCATTCGTCTATCTAGAAATCTACTCCTCGTGCCTAGCACAGTGTCCAAAATATTCATACAGATGAAACAAAAGGCCCGTTTGGTTACAAGTATGGCAAAACGTGTGTACAACCAGGTGAAGGCCAGATAAAGTCTGTACCTGAATTACATGGAGAGAACTTGCCTAGCATGTGTAAGTACCCCCCCCCCACATGCACACAAATGTGGTATCAATGTCTCTTTTTAGGGTTTGACTGTGCACCATGGTTTTGTAAGATATCATTGGGAGAAGAATAGACTCGCCTTATTGCTCTGGCTGCGAATTGAAGCACCATATTGAATAAGAGTGGAGCGGGTGGACACCCTTGGCTCATTCCTGACTTTATGGGAAATGGTTTCAATTTTTCCCCATATAGTATGATGTTGGATATAAGCTTGTCATATATGGCCTGCATTATGCTGAGGTATACTCCTTCTGTTCTTAGTGTCTTCAGGGCTTTTTATCATGAAAGGATGTTGAATTTTGTTCACATCCAAAGAAATGATTATGCGATTTTTATCATTGATTTTATTTATATACTGTTTTATGTTTTTCAATCTGTATGCATTGAACCATCTTTGCATGCCTGGAAAAAAGCCAACTTGATCATGGTGTACAATCTTTTCAATGTATTTTTGAAGTTGGTTTGCTAGGATTCGATTGAGGATTTTTGTGTCTAGGTTCACCAAAAAACGTGGTTTATAATTTTCTCTTTCTTTTCTTCTTCTTGTATACTTACCCAGTTTGGGGATCAGGGTAGTCCTGGCTTTAGTCAATGAGTTTGGAAGAGTTCCTCCCCTTTCTATTTGATGGACTAGTTTGAGGAGCATTGGTGTGACTTCTTCAATGGTCTGATAAAATCGAGGTCTGTCCAGACCTCAGCTTTTCTTGGTCGAGAGACTTTATTTCTGCTTCAGCCTCATTGTCATTGCAGATCAGTTTGGGTTCTTGGTATCCTCTTGTTTCAATTTTGGTAGGTCATAAAAGTCTAGAAATTTGTTTCTTCCAGATTTTTCTCATTTATTGGAATATAAATCCTCAAAATAGTTCCTAGTGGTCCTCTGGATTTCAAAGGTATCTATTATAATATCACCTTTTTCAACTCTAATTTTTAATTTGTATCTTTGTTTTGGTTAGTTTAGCTAAGAGTTTGTCAGTCTCGTTTATCTTTTTGAGAGAACCAACTCTTTGTTTCACTGATCTTTTGTATTTCATCTTCAAATCTTCATTTCACTAATTTCTGTCCTGAATTATTTCTTTCCTCTACTAATTTGAGGGTTGGCTTATTTTTATTTTACTAAGAACTTGAGATCTCACACCTTTCAATTTTTAATATATATTTAAAAAACAGGTTTTTAAATATAGGTAAGAAATTTATAGCTTTAACTTCGCTCTGGCAAGTTGTGTTTTCATTTTCATTTGTTTTTGGGAATTTTTGAGCTTCCTCCTGAGTCCTACTTTTGTTTCATTACAGTCTGGTAAGATTCAAGAAATTATTTCAATTTTCTTTTTACTTCTTAAGACTTGCCTTATGTCCTAAAATGTGATCTACTTTGGAGAAAGTTCCCCGGGCTGCTGAGAAGATTGTGCTTTGTACAACTCAAGGACAGAATATTCTGTAGAGGCCTGGTAAGTCCACTTGATCTCTGGTGCAGTTTAACTCTGATGTTTCTTTGTTTTTGTTTGGTTTTTGGTCTGGATGATCTATCTATTGATGAGATTGAGGTATTGAAGTCACCCATTATTGTATCAGAACCTATTATATCTGTCCCTTTAGACAGAATTTTTTTTGGTAGCAATGGGGTTTGAACTCAGGGACTCACGCTTGCTAGGCTGGTATTCTACCATTTGAGCCACTCCTCCAGCCCTTCTATCTGTCCCTTTATGTCCAGTAGTGTTTGTTTGATGAAACTGGGTGCACCAACATTCAGTGCAAATATATACTTACAATCATTACATCTTCTTGATGGATTATTAGCAGGCAGTGACATTTTTTTGTCCCTTATGACTAATTTTGGCTTAAAGTCTACTTTGCCAGATGTGTGTATAGCTACTCCAACTTGCTTTCAAATTCCTTTTCCTTGGAATATCATTTTTATGCTAAATATTTTCTTTTTAATATTTGATTTACAAGGGGATTTCATTGTGATAATTCCATACATGCATATAGTGTACCTTGAACAACTTGTCACCCTCCGTCATACTACCTTCCTCTTCTTTCTGTTCCCCCTCTTCTTGTTCCCCCCTCTTTCAAAGTGTTTGGTGGGTGCCTTCATATGCATGTGTATAGCATACTTCCAACTCCTTCACCTGGAATATTACTTTTCATCTTTCTGCTGTCAGTTTGTGTGTGTCATTGCTCTTCAGGCAAGTTTCTTGCAGACAGAAAACAGTTGGGTCTTATTTTTGGTCCATTCAGCCAGTCTGAGTCCCTTAATTGGAGAGTAAAGACTGTTTACATTTAGGCTGATTATTGAAAGGTACGGACTAATTTCTCCCTTTTTAATCTTAGAGGTGTGCTGACTTACTGAGTTAGTAATGCTTTAGTCTTTCCAACTTCTCATTTGTTTATCTGTTCTACCCATACAATTTAGCCTTTCCTGAGGCCTTGCAATTGTGCATATGTTTCTTCCTCTTTTGTCTGTAGTATTCCTTTAAGTATTTTCTGAATCACTGTCTTAGTGGTCATGAATTGTTTTAGCTAATACCGGTCATGGGAGGTCTTTGTTTCTCCCTTCAATTTTAAAGGGTAACTTTGCTGGATATTGTAATCTTGGTTGGCAGTTATTTTGTTTCAGAGGTTGAAATAGATCAATCTATGCCTTTCTGGCCTTTAGGGTTTCGCTGAATGGTTTGCTCTTACTGTGATAGGTTCACTTTGGTGAGTAACTTGCCACTTTTCTCCTAAAGTTGTCTGTAGTCTTTCTTTGTTTTGTGCTCTTGGCATTTGAACAAGAATATGATGTGGAGAGGTTCTTTTCTGGTCAGGTCTATTTGTATATCCTGTACTTGGATGGACATTTATTTCCCTAGATTTGTTGTTTCATTGAATGAATAAGTTTTCTATGCCTTTTGTCTACAACTTGGTTCCCTCTTTATACCACAACTTGTAGGTTTTGTCTCTTAATGATGCACCAGAGATCTTAAATATTGTTGTCATGACTTTTTTTCTTTATTGCTGTCTGAATTTAATAGTATGTCTTCAATGTCTGATGTTATTTCTTCTGACTGGTCTACAGTCTACTGGTGATGCTTCCTATTCATGTTTTCCTCCTTTGACAGTTCTGGGGTTTGAACTCAAAGTCTTGCACTTGCTAGGCAGGTGCTCTCCCACTTCTGCCATGCCCCCAGCCCTTTTTTGCTTTAGTTATTTTTAGGATAGGGTCTCATACTTTTGCCCAGGGCTGTGATCCTCCTATCTACAGCCTTCTATGTAGCTAAGATTACAGGCACGTATCACCACACCCAGTTCTCCATTAAGTTCTTTATTTGGTTTAGTAAGCTGCTCATCTCCAAGATTTCTGTTTGTTTGGTGTTTTTCAGAATTTTCCATCTCTTTACTGAATTTCTTTACCTCATTCATCTATTTATTTGAATGTTCTTTAAAGTCACTGATCCCTTCTTTATTTATTTTTTTGGGTAGTTTGTGTACCCCAAGGCAGCAAATGTCTAAGCCAAGTATCTCCCGAGTACATCAGAAAGAGAAGAAGCAAACAGAGCACTAGGATCTGCGCTGAAGGGGACAACCGAGGGGACCTGACATTCTGCCTTCTGGTGTCAGCACTTTCAGACCCTGCTTATCAGTCAACCACCAGCAGAAGGGGGTGGAGCTGGGGAAGTGGAGTGATCTTTTAGACCTGGGTTCAAAGCTCAGTCCCACCTGGCAGCAAACCACACACAACAGAGAAGCAGCTCCATGGGTAGAGCAATCCACTGGCCATCAGCTCAGAACTCTGTTTCTGCAGTAATCCACAGGCAGTGGAACTCACTCCTCACAGGGGCCACCAACCACTGTGGCCTCCGTAGCACGAGCTCCCTGCTGCTTATACATCTCAGCATTCCACATCAGACCCTTCCCTTCCCCAGGACTGCCTTTTGTGGCCACCTCTTGCCCAGACACGGTGGCAGGGTGTCTCATGCCCCTGACTTGTAACTGTTCTCTTGTTTTCAGGTCCCCAGAATAGCTCAGTGTCTAACAATAAGCTCCCTACAGCCCTTGGGGGTAGGAGGCAAAAAAATGGATTTCTTCTCCAAGACTTGTGAGAACTGTGGGTGTGTCCTGCAGCTAGAAATGTTATCACCTGGGCTGACTGGCTGACCTTGTGGTTGTGACTTGGGACTCTCCTCCCTGCCCCCAGCCAGAGTTAAAGCTGTGGACTGTTTCCTACTTTTTTCTGAGTCCTGCTATCCTTTCCTGATCCCTAATACTTTTCTCTTTTTCTCCTCAGAATAGTCTCCCCTGTGTTCCCTTGACTCTTCCCATTGATGGAGTTGCATGGAGGAAACTTCTAGTCTGCCCTCTGACCCCAAAATGTTCCTGATGGTATCATATTACATTATCCACAGACAGAGTCACAAGCCACTTTTAAGACCTAAGAACCTGCCTTTTTTTATATGCTCTTGAAATAGCTCCTTGTGACCATTGTACCCTGCCTCTCTTGTCATTGTGAGATCATTTTTATTTACTTATTTATTACTTTGCACTATTGGGGTTTGAACACAGGGCTTTGCACTTTCGAGGCAGGAGCTCTACTGCTTTTTGCTATAGGAATTTTTCTTACAGGGTCTCACTTTATGCCTGGGCCAGCCTGGAACACATGCTTCTTGTGTAGCTTTTCTTTCCATTTTGGTTAAGATAGGGTTGGCCTTGAACCATGATCCTCCCTATCTCTGCCTCTTAAGCAGCTAGGATTACAGACTTGAACCACCACACTGGACTTAAATTTATTCTTTATCTTCTAGTTGTATCTTCTGGGCTTCTCAAATGCTTTTCTGTGCAGAGCAGCATGCACAAACTTTAAACTTTCTTTTGTAATTTCTCATACAACTTGAGAATAGTGAAAATTGGTCTCTTTATTTTGCTTCTAAATATTACATCTTCCATGGTGCAACTTAGCACAAAACTACTTGGATATAAACTACATCATGTATGGTCAAGATCATTATGAAAAAAGCTAAAAGTTAAAAAAAATGCTGTTTATCAAAATGAACAAATTTAAAGATGACAAGCTCAACAGTCTTAGGGGTAGTAGAGTCTAATTCTCTCTCATCACAAATAAGGAAGCTAAAAGTCAGAGAGGTAAAATTGCTCCCCCAAAACCACCTATACCATTCCTGCTGGAGCTAGGCCTTGAGATCAGGCAAGCACACCTCTAAATCAATGTTCTTTTTATGAGAGCCCCCAACCTTTTTGGCAGGATAAATAATGGACTCCCAAAATACCCACGGCCTTCTCCATGGAACCTATAAATATTACCTTATGGCAAAAGGGACTTTGCAGATGTGATTAAGTTAAAGACCTTCAGGTGGGAGACGAACCTCAAATATCCAGGTGGTTGCTAAATTCAACCACAGGTGTCCTTATGAGAAGGAGGCAGAGGGAAATTTGATGACATAAAAAGAGGAGTCATTGGTATGACAGGAGCAGAGATGGAAGCATCAGGGCCACGAGCCAATGGTTATCCGCAGTCTTAGAATCTGGAAAAGGTGAGAAACAAGTGCTACAAGAAACAATTTGATTTTAACGTACTGAAAATAATTCCAGACTTCTGTCCTCCTGGATGGTGAGAGAGTCCATCTGTGTTGGTGTGAGTCACTAATTTGTGGTCATTTGTGACATTGGCAACAGGAAGACTAAGGTTGCCAAACTATGGCTGGTGACCATCTCTGACCTGTTGCCCGTTTTGGTAAGTGAAGGTTTATTGGCACACAGCTCTGTCCATTCCTCTGTGCCGTACCTATGACCTCCTTGGTCACTTGAGTAATGGAGTTGAGCCCTTGCCACCAAGATCATGTGCCCTGCAAAGCTGGAACTATTTACCATTCTGGAAAAAAGTTGCTGACCCTGCTCTGGGTTGTGAATTAATTCCGCCCTTTGAAACATTTTTTTTTCATTATCCTTCAGACTAAAAATAATACATGCTCATTATATAAAACATGACAAAACCTAGAAAGTAAATGTCCCCTACAGTCAACATTATAAATTTAGGGTGTGTTCCTCGATTCATTCTTTTTCTCTACACGGTTGATAACTATTACTGCTGTTAGTAATCCATATTTATTAAGCATTCAGATATGTATGGATTACAAATGACTAAATACTCCAGGAAGGCCACGCAAGAGGAACAGGTGATTAAGGGTGAAGAGGGGAGCGGGGAGCTACAGGCGTCATGGTTCTAGAGAACCTACATGTAGGGTCCAGTGAGGAGCAGGTGGGGTGAGTGGTTGCACCCTAAGTCTTGACATCTACTGGACCCCATGTAGGTGTCCTCTCCTGGGCAGCTGTTCCCTAGCTTCTCTGTCATCAGTTGCCTCATCTGTCACATGAGAATAATAAGACACACAGAGTAAGACACTGAGCAACAGTTTCCAGAGAGAATCACGTGAAGTTTCACAAAGGGCCTGGCACTCTGACAGACTGAATAAAAATGATTGCCAGCCTTCTTTCTTTTTTGTGTGTTGGTGGGGGGAGTACTAGGGATCGAACTCAGGGCTTTATTGCTTTCAGTTTATTTCTCAGATAGGGTCTCTCATTTTTGCACAGGCTGACCTCAGCCTGCAGACCTCCTGTCTGGGTCTCCTGAGTAGCTGGGATTATGGGCATAGTGCACAGTATTGTCACCATTTTAAATCAATATAGCAATATCTTGGTTTAAAATGTCCAAGGAGAACTCTTTTTTAAAAAAATAATTGCACACTGTCAGGCGCTGATAGCTCATTCCTGTAATCCCAGCTACTCGGGAAGCAGAGATCAGGAGGATGGTGATTTGAGGCCAGCCCAGGGGAAATAGTTCATGAGACCCTACCTGGAAAATACTCAACACAAAACAAGATTGGTGGAGTGGCTCAAGTGGTAGAGCACCTGCCTAGCAAGCGTGAGGTCCTGAGTTCAAACCCCAGTACCACCAAAAAAAAGAAGAAAAAAAAAGCATAGCTGTACAGAAATTGTAAAGTTTTTTTCCTAATATAAAAGCAATGAGTGGTTATTACAGATAATTTAAATGTGACTAAAATCATAAATTAAAATAAAATTACCTTTCAACCTCACCACCCTGCAACTTCCTTATTAATTTTTGCCAGTTTCTTCCCAGTCTTTTTTCAATGTGTTCATCTCTGTGGCCATTTATAGCAAAAATCAAATCTGTGTAAAGTTCATGACTTCTTTTTTTTTTCATTAAAATCAAGTTTCCCTGTGCCATTAAATATTTTTAGAAAACACTGTGAACACCCATTTGTGTGTTCTTCACAGATACATTGAAATCATTTTTTTTTTTTTGGTTTTGTTTTGTTTTGGGGTTTTTTTGGTGTTGCTTGAGACAGAGTCTTGCTATGTAGTCCAGGCTGATCTCGAACCTGAGATCCCCTACCTCAGGTCCCCTAGTGCTGGGATTACAGATGTGCACCACCACACCTATCTTTTATTGAAAGTATTTTTATTTCACAAATACATCCCCCTGCCTTCCTCACCTGTCACTCATCAGACATTCTAGCTGATATTAAAAGGGTGAAAGTTTTCTCTACCCTCAAATAGCTTATAATTTTGTAAGAAAAAATGTAACAAGCACATTCGCGGTTCATGACACAAGGTAGACTCCACTAAGCATTGTTTTAAAAAAAAAAATACAGTGAGCTGAAGGATACATGCAATGTGGAATTTCCTCTCCTATCTTTGAATTTCCTACTTTTTCCTCTGTAAGATTTGCAAATGTTTCTATCATTTGAAGGGTAAGAATGCTCTCTGCCAAGAAAGGAGAATTGTCCTGCCAGTGCACACATCCCGGGAGGTATTCTGAAAAGGCAGCAAGGCCCTTTAAAGAGAAAGGAAATGAGGGGAGGTGTCTCACCTTAGATAATCAAAGCTGGGTCGGCACCAGGAACTCGAAACAAACTTTGGAAAATCTCTCTGAAGTTTCCACGAAGTGATCCAATTAAGATATGACCGGCAGTCATGAAAACCGTCGGCCCTGCCAAACCACAGGGAAATTTTAGATGAAGAAACACAAGAAATATCTTGCTGGATAACCAAATATTTTCTAAAAGGGCCATATAGTATAGGCTTAAACTTCCAAGACATCATTGACTATTTTTCTTGCCTGGCAGCCAAAGATAATCTAAAACAAGGGAAAACGCTAGCTATCCCACGAAAGCCAGACAAGTAAACAGAAATTCGCAATGAATCTTTCTGAGCCTCAGCAAAAGCCAAGCCTAAAACCCATCTTCAGCACATTGCAATATAATCTCTTAGGTCAACTAACAAGACCCGCCTGGTAGGGGTGCTGACACAGGACCAACCAGGGGTCCCCTACAACTCTTGTCTCCATCTACCATCATAGGGCAGTTTGTGAACAGGGTCCCAGATGTTCTGGGTGTCTCTAAAAGTTGCCAGCTCCCCACCCCCAGAAGACAACCAGCTCCCCCAGAAGGATAGCTGTTCCCATAGAGGCTGGAGCCAGTCTGAGGGATCCATGGAAGGAAGAGGAGTAGGTGTCAAATCTAAAACTGTTAAAACAAGAATTCCAACCTTAAATGAGAGCCCTTAAAAAGTCAGCCCCTCCTGACGCCTGCCCCCACCCCAGGACCAAGATAAGTGGGATGTCTGGGGAACCTAAGAAAAATACCCCCAAGTTGATTATCTAGCCAAACCTCTTCATTCTTCTTAAAAGACGTCACTATGATATCATTTGCACTGAATTCTTAGACTTTCTGCATTGGTTAGAGCAGTTGTGGATGGTGGGGTGTTTGTTGAGTGTCATGGAGCAGAAGCAAATGTTTCTGGAATGAAACTGGGGTGTCACTCACTCATATGCACTGTGTACCATGTAACACGTGTGTGTCCCTACCGTGCACTAACGGCCTTGCAACAGTGGGGAGTGTTGATCTTTTGAACTGAGTGTAGAGTCTTTCATTATAATTTTACTTGTTTTTACTTGATCACTAAGGCTGTGGAGTGTATTTTCGTGGGATTATTGACCACTTACATATAGTCTTGTCTGTTCGTCTCTTCCACTAATTTTTTAAAATTAGATTGTCTTTTTATTGAGTTACAGAAGCTCTTCACATATCGTTGATAAGCGTCCTATGTCTAATATATGTCTTGTGATTATTTTCTTTGTTTTTCTTGATGGTGTGTTTTTTCTTTTTTTTTAACCAGCAGGAATGTTAACTTTTGATAGAGTCTAAATTACCATTGTGATTTTTTTTTCATCTTTTCTTTTATGGTTTGTGCTTTCTGTACTTTTTCCAATAAATTTTGGCCTTTTCAAAGTTCATGAAGATATTCCCCTGGGTTTTCTTCAAGTGGCTTCATTGTTCTAGATAGAGTATCTATTTTGAATTGATTTTTCAAATTTTTTATTAGTGTACATTAATTGTACAGAAGGGTTTTATTGTGGCATTTCCATATATTTAACTTTGATCAAATTAGCTGCTCTGTTACCTTCCCTTACCAGCGTCTTCCCCTATCTGTGATAGCTTCAGTGGGTTTCATTACCCTGTATTCGTACATAGACATAATGTACTGCAGTATTATTCACCCCATCACCCCATCCTTTTCCTCTCCCCCTTCCTACTTCCCCCAACAGTCTCATTTTTTATGTGTAGTGTGAAGTCGGGGTTTAATTTGTGGATATCCCATTATCCTAATGCCACTTATTGAAGAGGTTTTTCCTTTCCTCATTAAGTTGTTTTGACACTCTTATAGAAAATTACTGAGCTACACGTGTGTGGGTTTATATCTGGAGAGTCTATTCTGTTCCATTGCCCTTGGTGACCTTTCATCAAAGCCACACTGACCTTGTCACTACGACATGTCAAGCAACTTTGCTCTTCTTTAAGATTCTTTGGACTATTCTTTGGTTTTCCAAATAAGTTTCTTAAATTACATTCTCTATTTCTTGGTAAAAAGCCTTTACATGCTGCATTCGTGGTGATGAAACTTGATTTTGCTATGAAAACTTTGAGGTGACTGTCCTGCTGGCATGTACACAGGGCGGTAAATGACTACAAGAGAAGGATGTAGACTGGTTGTCGTCCTCCCAAATTTACCAGGTCAAATCCTAACCCCCAGGGTGATACCATTTAGAGATGGAGCCTTGGGAATAACCAGGTTTAGATGAAGCCATGAGGGTGGGGCCCTCAGAATGGAATTAGTGCCCCCTAAAAGAAGAGACACCAGAAAGTTTGCTTCCCTCTCTCCTCTCTGTCATATGAAGACAACACAAGGCAGCCATCAGCAAGCTAAGAAAGGGTCTTCACCAGGGAACTGAATTATCTGGCTCCCGATCTTAAAATTCCCCATCCCTAGAACTGCAAGCAATAAATTCCTGTTGTATAAGCCACCCGGTCTGTGGTATTTGGTTATGGCAACCCAACACAGAGGAGGAAAATGACCACTGCCTTACAGCTGACAATTTAATTTGATTAAAGGGCCATTAGAACTTACCAATGGCAGATTGATCACACGCATTTATCTCCCTTTCTCTTCAAAACTCAAATATTAAACCCATGAAATCCAGAAGGAGATGGAAGGAAAGATACATCAGTCAACTCCTTGAAGGTAGAAAGCAGAAAGGGGGATGATAACTGCCCTAAACTGAAGAGAGGAAGTTGCAACCAAGAAGAAGCAAGCAATTTGTTCTGCTGAGTCCACAAAGGATCCAAAATTCCAAGCAGTAACTCCCGTAGCCACATGGGGCTGAACCAGAGGCAGTGAGACCCCTGGACCCCCCCACCCCTGCAACTGCAGGAGAGCAGCACCTTCAGAGAGAAATACAAAGCAAACCAGAGATGTAAAATTAAATTTTTCCACTAGCCACATTAAGAAAGGTAAAATTAATTTTAAGAATGTATTCTACTTCACCCAATATGGTGTTGGGAATTGGTTCTAGGACGCCCGAGAGCACCAAAATCCGTGGAAACACAAGTCCCTCACATAACATGGCATAGAATTTGCACATCCTCCTGTGTACCTGAAATCATCTTTAAATTATTTATGGTATTCATGTGTGTGGTACTCATACAGTAGTGATATGGTGTAGGCAGGTGGAGATGGAACAATAGTAAAAAGGAGCCGGAGACTAGGTCCAGCACTCCATCCGGGCACCTTCCTCAAACATCCTATTCCACTATTGTCCCTGAGCAATGGGTGGCCATGGTTGAAGCTACTTCTTGGTACAGCAGCCAAGAGTCCCCAGCAATGACCCCGACAGGGATTTTCCCAACCATAGAGACCAGCCAGAGGCCTCATCTACCTCCCACGAATACCCACTGGCTTTGAGTGCACCTCATTAGGCAAACCATTCCCCATTGCTGGCTCTTGGAAAGGCCCTCCCATTTCTTGGAAAATTCCTCAATTATGTACACAATATTAGCATAATCTTTAAACCCTACTCATAAAAGTGCCTTAGATTTGGGGGCTCGGTGCACTTGACTGCTTGGACAACCTGCCCACCCTCAGTTTCCTTTAAGGGTGAGCCCTGATTTTGCTTTCACTTCTGCTTCAAGAAAATCCATAAATACTACAACGTACCCAACACCCAGCACAGGAAGGAAGAAGGAAGGAAGGAAGGAAGGAAGGAGAGAAAATCTAGCTCTTGCTTAAATCAATCTGCTCCATTGAAAACTCCCCTGGGCATCCATCACCCCTAAATTCTTCATCTCTCCTGACAACATTGATGCTATAATATCATGGTTGGTTGAAACCATGGATATGAAACCTGTGAAGGTAGAGGAATGCCTATATATCCAAAATATTTTCATTTCTACATGTACTCAATGCTTTAAGTTATTAATGAGAAGCCAGGCACCTGTGGCTCACGCCTGTAATCCTAGCTACTCAGGAGGCAGAGATCACGAGGATCGTGGTTCAAAGCCAGCCCCAGGCAAATAGTTCACAAGACCTTATCTGGAAAATACCCAACACAAAAAAGCTCTGCCAGAGTGGCTCAAGCAGTAGAGTACCTGCCTAGTGCCACCCCAAAAATGCTAATGAGAAATGTTCACTTTTTTTGTAATGACTTCAAACCCGGTGTGTTGGATACACTGACAGCACGTCTCAGATCTGAGGAGTGAACTGAGCTCATTCAAACAATGAGCTCAATGAGACTAGACGGTGTGAATCCAGAGTAACCAGACCAGAGAGACTCTGAAAGCAAAAATGTAGGCCTGGGGAGTCAGACGTCCAGAGCTGAACTGAAAACAGGAGTTTTAAATGAAAATCTGCATTCTGAACGGTGACAGTTCCAGCTTCCTCTCACCCCAAAACCAAGACACGGCGATTGATGTCTTGTCTACTTGGCCCTCCGTGGAGGGGACTGAATCCTGTCCAGAACCTTGGAAGAAACAAAAGCCATTGAGAGGTCAAAATGAAAACTTCAGAAACCAGTAATTGGAATTCCAAAAAGTAATAGACGGTGTGTCATCCATAAAGCAATATGAGGGTACCCTGTAAATGCAGAAGACAATTTAAAAATTAAAAATATCCTAGCTAAGTGACAACATCAAGAGATCATTAAATAATAAAGACAAAATAATCCTCAGACAAGGGAAAAGATCCAGAAAGGAACAATAAAAGATAAGCAATTAGAGGATTAACCCAGGAGATTCAAGGTGAAAATGAGTTTGAGGTAAAGAAAACAGAGAAGACACAGACAGAGAGCTCACAAGCAAATACTCTGAGAAGAATTTCCTCGTGGAGAATATTCTTTTTGTTATCTGCTGTGCTGTACTTTTTTGACTTTTAAAAGTATGTGCATATACAACTTAGAAAGAAATTAAAATTCATTTAAAAATAAAAACTGTCCTAAAAAGGATAAAGAAGGGGGGCTGAGGAGGGAGCCATTAGATTTTGCCTAGATACCTGAAGCAAAGGGTGGTGAGGTTCTCACTAGTCTTGGTGACTGCAGTTTCTGTCCCCAGTACCTAGAAAACTGTAACAATCAGAAGCAACAAAGCCAGCAGAAGGGTCACCACCCTCATCCCTGCCTCACGCCTTGCTTTGTCGCACTGTTTTAATACAACAATGACAAAAAAAAAAACCTTGTGGGTTTCACATTGCAGAAAATCTTGTTCGCACTTCAAGACCTTTTTGTTTCAATCAGAATCTGCGGTCTAGACATTTCTTTGGCACTTGTCACCATGGTCCCAGAGAAATGAAATTTCCAAGTGAGGAGAAGGCTGGGACATCCCGAAGAGTCCCCTGGAAGAGACTCTGCAGAGCATGGTTGCAGCGTCAACAAAGTTCCAGGAGCTCAGGAGCCTCGTCATCACTGCAACCTGGGGTTGCCAAGTGAGTCCGTGACTCCTGTGGCTGTAACAGAAGACCTGAGACAGGGTAGTCTATAAAGCAAAGAGGTATGCTTGGCTCATAGTTCTGGAGGCAGGGTAGGCGCTGGCATCTACACAGCTTTCAGTGAGGGCTTAGCACAACTTCAATCCATGACAGAAAACAGAAGAACAAAGCACAGAGAAAAGAAGGCAAACTTCCACACCAGGCAATCCATTCCTGCCTAAAAAGCATTGACTCACTCCTGAGGTCTCCACCGCCAAGACTCCAAATGCCACCATCTCTCAACACCACCACACTGGGGACCACAACTCAATGTGAATTGTCTTGGGGACAAACCATATTCAAACCACAGTGACATTCTTGTCGTCAAGAACTCCCCACACCAGATCAGGCAGAATGGGCTGTTAATACAATCCCTGTGCCCCACCCACCACCTGATGGCAGCTGTGGAAGCCTAGCACCCACCTTTTACGGGAGCCCCACCCCTCCAGCCTTCCTCACTCATTCCCCCAGGGGAGTTCTGAGGGAGTTCTAATGCACTTCTCTCCTTCAGAGCATTTGGATGGAAGGTTCTCATAGTTATGTGTATTTGTTAAGTGTCCCAGGAAGCATAAAATGCAGATTCCTAGGTTCTGGGCCTTGTGGGGTGTGGAGTGAATCCCACGTATCTGTAATTTGACTGTCTCTCCAGGTGATTTGGAGACAGGTAATCACGTTGAAAAACACCGCTTCAGGCTCTGATGCTTACATTAACCTCAAACCGCATCTCAGGGAGTAGTTGCTGTGCAACCATTTATTTAATGGGCTGGAAGAACATTCTGTGGGAATCCATGTCCAAATATCCAGGTGCTTCCTAAGCAAACACTCATCTGATTGCATCTGGACTCACCAATTAAAAAAAGAAAAAAAAACAGAAAGGCAGGTCAGGAATGGGGTTTGCCTTGGACTTGACTTTCAACTCAAGATCTCTTACCCCGCTTGTCAAGTGGCCTTTGGTCTGTACTGCTGGGAGAGGTTGTATTTATTTTATTCATTTATTTAAACCATCTCTGTTAAAAGAAATAGGCTCGTCATCTGCTTGGGACCTTCATGTGGTGACGGTGGGTGGCATAGCCATATGTGGGGGGGGGTGCTGTACAAATGGCTGTCGTAGGCAGCAGTTGGGATTGGAGCTGGGCCAATGGCAGATACTAATGAGACATTGATTAAGATCAAGCCCTGCCTACTCATTTGAAGTGTGTGTTAACAAAGAGTCAGAAAAAGGGGTCCGAGCCCCAGTTCTCCACGAACATGTGGGGGGCAGCCCCAGTCTGTGTGTGTGCTGGCCAGGAGGCAGGCAGCACTCCCGTTTCCAACTGCTGGAAACCAGATGACAGAGAGGCCACGCAGCACCACGGCAGATAAGATCTAGAGGCCAGAGAAAAGCTTCAGGGAAGTTCAAAGGCCTGCAGAGAATGCAGCCTGCCTCCAGGCATCCTGACAGCAGAATCCCAGGATCCCTCATGGACGCCAACACGGCTCTCTGCAGAGAACCAAGACAGAGGAATTATAAAAACGACCAGAATGAGGCTGTCCACAAGGTCTTCCAAACAAGGCAAAGCTGCCAGCGCCTGGCAGATCTGACTTCTCCTGCCTCCAGGAGGGAGGCTGCACTGCAGGCTTTCAAAGTTGAGTCCTTCCTTAATCTGCCTGTGTGTGCAGTGGTCTGAGAGACAGCTGGCATGGAGAAGCCCCTGTCGCACACAGGAAGGTCTTGGACACTAAACAGGTCCCAAATCCATCACTTGCATGGATGGCTGGAGATCCCTCGTGTTCTGCTGCGGAGGGCTTCTCCTCAGGAAAGGGGGGACTCGGAGGATGGAGAAAGCACCGAGGATAAAGGATCTGGCATCTGGGGATAGGGGTCATTTTTTTTTAAGGCATGAAAAGGGAGACAGCTATGTAAAAACCTCAGTCAAATCAGGATCCTCCAGGTATAGAGTCACAGTCTGACTGATTACAACTGGGCAGTACAGCAACAAGGTTACCAAAGAGTCAGGGAGACGGTGATGATGATGATGGCGACAGTGACAGACACAAGCACCACTTGCTACTCCTTTTCCGTTTTCCATATGCTTATTTCATGTGTCACCTCTACTTTGTGGATGGGAAACTGAGGCCCGGAGAGGTTGAGTTCCTTGTCAAAGGTCAGATGACCAGGCCTCCGGCTCATCTCCTTGTCCAGGTGGCTTTGACCAGTGATCAACGTGCACAACCTTGCATGCAAATAAGACCTAATAAATTAAATTTAATGAAATACCGCTCTGGTTGTTACCCAAGGCAATAATTACTAGAAAACATGTCACAGCTAAACATCCAAGTCTACCCACCGCATTGCACCTGTCCTTGTACTCCACGTCTGTCTTGTTTTAATGTGAGGACCGTCTCTCTGTGCTCTCTCTTCAAGCCATTGCCCTCCCTCTCACTCAGAGACCTCTCTCTCCTTTCACTGACTCCCTCTTTACCGATCATGCCATTTCCTCTGGTTCTTTCTTTGGATTCATGTCTGTGAAGAGGCCACCACAGTCCACTTTGGGCCAATTACTGCTTGACTGGCAGATGGGTTTAATTTTGTTCCAAATTCTGATTTTTCAAGTGAAGACAAAATTCTGGCTTTTTATGTGAAATCTCCAGATATTTAAGTGTTGGCTACTCATTCACATTTTCTTCAAAATACTGTGTAGACTAACAATCCAAAAGCCAATCAAAATACATAAATAGTAGAGCTGGCCTGGAAGCCTGCTGTTTGTAACTTTGGCCCCATGTTTTCATCCTGGTTCAACCCTCCCTTTGACAATCTCTCCCAAGTCCCCACAATTTTATTATTTCCTTCTCATTCTCTCAAGCTCTTTTCTTGGTTCTTGGAAATTGGAACCAGGAGATGGGTGGACAGAAGACAATGTTTTTTCCCACGCACTGAACTGAGAGCTTCATTACTGATTCATATAATAACTGTGACTCAAGAAGATATTTTTTTCCCCTCCATCTTCCTTCTTTAGCTTGTTTCTGTTCTAAATCAGCAGAGCACAAAGAATAAAGTTCCAAGGTCACCCACCAGATGACCGAGCCACTCAACGGAAATCACCCACATTATTTGTGAGCTAAAAAGCCCCAAGCACAAGTCTAACCAGAAAATTGAAAGGCGAATGTACAGAAGCACTGGCCCAAAAGGAACCAAGGACTAAGAGTTCTCTCTTCACTTAATGCAGGCACTGCCACGAGAAAGTTCCTCCCACGTTTGTAACTTCTAAGAGTGATGCGTGTGCCGGCCGTCAGTGAGCCCATCCTTAAGTACCTGCCCCTAAATTCAAGGACAGGGAAATTAGCAAGGTTCCAGTGTCACCCAGAAGTTTATCCTGTTGCCTGAAAGTGACTAAAAGAACTTTTTTCTTTTAAATTAAGATATTCAGGTGTGGCCTAAAATAGTAACACCTATGAGGAACAATGCATGTCATTCATCTAAGCTCACTTTTACCTCAGTGTTGAGTAGGTTTAAACCTTTCCTAAGAGACTTTTCTACCAGTTTCCCCAGGAGTTGAGGGACATTTCCCGTAAAACTGGAAGGCCAAGCCGTTGCCCACTGGTCTCCACGAGCTCCTTCATGTTCCCAGATTCCTTTGCTGTTGAGTTGACCATGACTAGCTGGAGCCAAGTGGGGTAGCATTTTGTCACCAAGACAAAAGATCTGAGATAAAATATTTATTTTGGTTCCTGGTTGCACTCTGTGGTCACCTGAATGCATTGTTCCTGGACCTGTGACCAGGCAAAACTTGATGGCAGAGAGGGTGTGACAGAGGAATGCTGCTCACCTCATGGTGGCCAGGAAGGAGAGAGACAGACAGACAGACAGACAGACAGACACTGGGGACAAAATATGCCCCTCTAGGACACTCCTCATTCCTCCACCTAGTCCCCACTTCCTAAAGTTTCCAATAACCCATTAATCTATGGGTCCAAAAACGGATGAATCCACTTATGAGGACAGAGCCTTCCAGATCCAAGCAAGCACTTCCCAAAAACCCACCTGTGAACACTGCTGTGTCAAGGATCAAATCTTCAAGCTCTGGAAGGACATTTAAGATCTAACCCGTCACACCAAGGGGGCAGCACTTCAGGTTGAAGTGGTTCAGTGTCTTGTATTTCTTCTGTCCACATGACTAGAAGCATTAGGATCAGACAGCGAGGCACTCTGGGCTCTGAGCCACTGCTCGGAAGCCAGCTGCCAGGGAACCACTCAGCTCTCAGCAGACTGCACAAATGAGAAAGAAAATTTCAGTAACTTTCTAGAATTTGGAGGCTATTTGTTACAGAAGCTAACACTGATTACTATGACTAATACAAAAAGAGACCTTGGAGAGACTAGAACAAAAAGGATCCACAAACCTTTCATGAACTGGAGAGCAGAGCTGCAGGAAGCAGAAGTGGCTGCTAGTCTACCACCCCAGGAAAAAGATCAATGCTCACTGCTTATCCCAGGTGCTAAGACAACACCCACCTGTTCTCTGAGATTGCATGACTCAGAATTTCTGCTCTAGGACCTACCTGGCATGCACTCCTTCTCCAGAAGAATTCACACCTTACTTGAGTTTCCTGTCATTGTTAGCATTTTAACAGGTAGGCCCTGATGAGGAAATGCAACTTCCCTCACGATTTCCTGTGACTTTACCCAGAGAAAAGTCATCTTGAAAGAAAGCATGTCCTTTTGAAGACCAGGGAATAAAGGAAGACTCATGTCTGATTGCAAAAGAACCACCCTGGTGGCCACAGGTGAGGAAGAGAGAGAGGGAAGTCACGACTTTCCCCTTTAGCTTGGCCTGTTAAACTTCTTTGGACAGAATTTAGCATGGGCTTCAGTTCCAGAGAAAATGTTCCAGAATGACAAACTTGCTTTTAGACTTCCGTTACGGACCTAGAACCCTTGATCATCCAGATTCAAAGAAAGACCCTTCACCTGGCTCTGTAGATACGGATTGGACTGGCTTCCGTCAAAAAAGGGTCCATCTTCTTAGTCCAGTAACAGAATGAAATAAAAAGGAAAAAGAGGCTGGGGGTAGTTCTGTGACAGACCACACGCTTAGCACGCCCGAGGCCCTTGGTTCAATCCCCAGCACCAAAGGAAAGAGGAGGAGGAGGGGGAAGGGGAAGGGGGGGGGAGGAGGAGTTGGAGAAGTTGGAGGAGGAGGAGATGAAGATGCAGAAGAAAAGAAAGAAGAAATTCAGGTCCTTCCTTATTTGATACAAACACAGAAAGATGTACGGTGTGCATTTGGCCATCCCAGCTTCCAGTATCCCATTATTTGGAAGAGTTCTTCAGGCATTTCTGAGTTCCATTGTCCCTCTGTATCTGTGGGCTACCATCTCACCCTCAGCGTGATGGCAGACACTCAGTGGTTTGACCTCTCAGTCAACAATTCAGAGAGGCAAGCAGAACTTTATTTTCTGTTCATTTGGCAGAGATGGTAGGAAGTGCTAATGTTGGTCTTTCTCCAGAAATCACGCCGGAGGCCAAAGTAGAAAGGGCCAGGCTCTCTCTGGGGGGGGTCTTTGCTGCAGGGCACTCGTGCCATCGGAGAGGGGCTTCAGCATACACATCCATCATTCTAGATGCTTCCCAGATTCGATGCTTAACAGGGAAAATGCAACTGGCCTCACTTTGGTAATGGGGAGAGTAGAGCACCTTGACTGACAGCCTACCTCGAGGGTGAGCTAGTTCCCTGGAATGCGCAGAACGGGGATGAGGTAATTTCCTGGAAAGGAAATGGGGTGCTATTAGCACGAATGGGCAGCAGCAAAATCAACAAAGGTCCATCCAGCTCACCACCAAGTCCACAGAGCTGGATTTCACCCAAGCCTTCTGGAGACAGACGCCTTCATTCAAAGGATCAACATCCAGGGAAAGGCAGAAAGCATCCTTTGGTCCAGTTGTCAGAACACCATTCCTTAAGACAGCAACCCAACACTGGAAACTTATGACGTGCTACATGGATACTTCCTTCTGTGAAATTGCTTCTCTCCTGTTTCAGAAATACGGAAAGAGAAGCAAAGAAAGCAGGAAGCCTGCCCAAGATCCTCAGCTCAGCCAAAAGCCTGCCATGCACCAAGGAGCTCTGTCTTAAGGTCCAGTCTCCTGGACGGCAGTGTGTTCAGTGGTTAGCGTGCCCACCTAACAGGTGCAAGGCCCTGAGTCCAAATCCCAGTTCCACCCCCATGCCCCACCAAAAAAAAAAAGGGAAGTTTCAATATCCTGACTCTGGGCACCTGTCTCAGTCACCTCCCCTTGGGGACATCCGAGGAGCCCACACTGTCTCTGACGTCATTTCTCAAAAAGCATGTTCTCCAAGTTTGAAGTGTGTGGTGACAGGCAGGTCAGGCCTTTGCACTGACCATTCTGCTAGGGCTGGGGATGGAGGAGGGACCAGGCAGGGGGTGGCGGGAAGGGAAAGAACCCAATGAGCTGAATTTCAAAGGTGAAAATATTTTCCTGAAATATAGCATCTGTGTGCAGTAGGTTTCCCAGGCGACTTGTCATGGTGCAATTTATAGATCCAGGTCTCCGAAGGGCTATAGCAGGCCGGGGAGAGAGTGTGATTTGTTGATTGCGGGGCCTGGCACCTGGCACCGGTCCATGCAGACTTAGCCCAGCCTGCACCTTGGCTCTATCTGAACGGTTGGAATGAAAGAGCAGAAAGCAAACACGCTCATCCAGGAGGGGAAATAAAAACAGAACCCCAAAAGGAACGAAAATCGTGGCCGTGGGGAAGGAGAGCGGAGAGTGAGGGGCCTCCCATGCTCTCTCGGAGATCTGACTTAGAGCACATTGAACTTGACCTTCCACCCAAAACCCACGGGTGCTGGCAAGCTTGTCCTTCAGAAGAGAAGATGGGTCCCTCTTACCTGTTAGGTTGAGTCCCCCTGGAAATGTAAGTAAGGGACAGAACCAAGTGCCTTGTCTTCGGTGGTTGTCCCTGTGGCTCACCCCAGAAGAGCAGAGACCAGGTCCAGCCCTCAGCCTCTGTGAGAGCCAATTAGGCAGGAAGGCATGACAGTCAGCACATGTCCTGGGGCTGAGGACCATGGTGCCTTTTACAGAGCCCCGAGGCCACTGCCAGAGCCAACAAGCCACATGCATGGTCCATCTGGGCAAGATGGAAAAAGTAAACCATTTTCCTCTGGGTCTCTGAGGCTGATCCTAAAAACGGCCACATTTGCTTCCCTCCTCCCAGACCCCTTCCAGAACCCCCACACGTCTGTATACACACTCTAAAATAAATATGCATAAGCGCAGAATCCACACTGAAGGGGGAGACGGTACACCTCTGAAGTTCTCTGGGTGGACCCTGTCCCAAAGCTGTTTTTCCTGCCCACCCCAGACAGGCTCCCATTGTGGCATTTTCGAGAAGTGTACCTGCTTTGTGGGTTCCCTGTTCAACACAAACACGAGTTTGAGGTTTGCAGCACACATTTTCTTCCCCCAAAGACATCTGCAAACTTCTGAACTCGGCTCAGAGGGTGAAATGGCCTGATGTTCTTTTCAAGTTCATTGGAAACCCTCCTAACCAAGACCTTGTCCTCACCCCCTCCCCGGTTTTAGCAAAGATTTTCCTTCTCCTTAAAATGGCAAAAGACAAAGATTGTTTCTGTGCTTTTTCTTTTTCTTTCTTTCTTTCTTTTTTTTTTTTTTAAGGCAGTTTTCTTTATGTAGCCCAGGCTGGTCTTGAACTCACAATTCTCCTGCCGTAGCCTCCCCGGAGTGCTGGGATTATAGACACATGCTACCATGCTCAGCACATTTTTCTTCTCTGTGAATTTGTTCTTGCTCATTTCCCAACTCTGATCTCATGGTACAGACTCCCCAAAATCACAGGGGTAGAAAATGTCAACCCGGCTTCTGGAAAAGTTGGGATTGGCACGTTGTGGGCTTTTAGATAGCAATTGGGGGCAAGGAAAAGGAATGGGGTTGTGAGGTCACGCTGATTCAGGATGCAGCTGAATAATGACAGAGGACGTACGATTTGGCCATGAGAAGAGAAAGCAGAGAACGATGCACAGAACTTTTGCCAGTGGCCAGCAAATGGCCAGGTCATCGTAAAGCTAAGTTGCTGGCCCACCACGCAGCACACAGCACTTGTGTCACTCGGCTCCCCTGGTGTCAGTTGCCATAGTAATGAAATTTCAGGTTACGGTGATAGGCATGGCAGTGAGTCGTCTACCAGGAGCTGCTAAACGCCAGCCTCCCCAGGCTGGCAGCCAGCAAGGACCTCCTCTACCTCCATCTGTCAAGGTGTCGCTCGGCCATCTCCTTCTCTACAAAGCTCCACCCACTTAGCAAAGCCAGTCCCCTTCCTTGAGCCCTAAGAGCGGTGGCCTTTTGGTTTGCCTGTACCCTAATAGTGGTTTGAAACTTTAGACAGAAATTTTTATTTTTTGTAAATGTTACCCTTCTTAAAACTGTATATAACTCTTATATACACTTGGGTAACATTTTTTTAAATTTTCTGTAAGTTTAAAGAGTTGACAAGGATGTCACCAGGATTATTTATTATTAAGCCATTATGTCATTCTTTTAAATGGTCCCAGTGGAACTGAAGTAACAGAGCAATTCTATACCCCCCATTATCAACGTTTAAAATGCATACAAAGTCTTCTTATTGATGTGGAGCTCATATTTCCATTCCATTTTCTCTTCACACTTTTTAGAAACTGTCAGCTGCTTTTGTGTTTAAATTTTTTTATAAGAATGTCATTATCATTCTTGTTTTGATGGGTGGTGGGGTTTGAACTCAGGGCCTCATGCTTGCTAGGCAGGCATTCTACCACTTGAGCCACTCTGCCAGTCCTTTTTCGTATTGGGTATTTTTGTGATAGGGTCTCACAAACTATTTACCCAGGGCTGGCCTCAAACCATGATCCTCCTGATCTCTGCCTCCCAAGTAGCCAGCGCCTGGCTCTCATTCTTTTCTGATACAAGCAATGTGAAATTTTAATTTTCTTGTCACTATGACTACAAATTTTAAGCAGCTTTTTCTAGATCATGTAGTAATTTCAACAGCAACCTGAGTATAACTGATCAAAACAACAAAAATATATCCTTAGTTTTCATGAATAATTGAAAAAGCACACTTTTCAACTAGGTGGTGTATGCATGAATGCAAAGTATTTTTTTGTAGGGTGAGAAAGGATCCAAAGTCAATTCTATTCCTACTTTACATTTTGAGAGAGAAAACGCTAAGAAAAAACTTTTTCTCCCAAAAAACAAGATGTGCATGAAAAGTTTCATAATGCCAAAAATTACATAATACTCTATTATCAAAAAATTAGTAATGCCCTGCCAGCTGACAAATCAATTTGGTACTCCTTCAGTTTTGTCAAAAGAAAAGAACTGGACACCATGAGACGTGAAATCCTATGAGCTGCGTTGTCATTAGTTATTCACTGACCCAGTTCTGGAAAATACACCAGCAAGACTGCACCAAAACATCTCGGATGACTGCCATTTCACTGTTCAAACTGGAAAGGTTGGGGAATTAAAACTCCTATTAGTCCAATACAGCTCTGCCAATACAATTTTTGACTTTTCGAATTGAGATGTAATTCACATACAACAAAATTCATCCTTTTAAACTGTAGTTTCCTAGACTTGAGTATTTTGTAATGTTATGTAACCATCACCACCACTGTCTTAATTCCAGAACATTTTCATCACCCTAATAAGAAACCCCAAACCCGTTACCAGTAACTCCTCATTCCCCTTCGCAGCCAATACAATTCCTAATAAAATTATTTTATCTTATCCCATGATTTAAATATATCTTCCTCATTGCGTCATGGACGGGTCTGCCATACAACCTATTTGGCTAAGAGTCCACACTGTGGAGCCAAGCTGCAAACCAGATCTACTTTCGGCTAGGAAAAAAAATTGATTTCGGTTTTGAATGACTGTGTTCAAATGCATCCCTTCCCACCAGGTGATTTCTGAATTCTACACCTGTGTGTAGGCAAATGATTGTAGACCAGTTGTCCCTTCTAGAACTGTGTTTAGCAATGTCCTATTTATTTGGGGGAGTCTTTCTTTAGGAGGAACACCTTCTTTGACATTATTTAGGGCACAGAAGTTGTTCAAGAGACATTCTCACCATTCCTGCTGCTTCACTCTACAAAACAGCTCAATTCTTAGCTCCTCAATGCTGACCACTGCGTTTCCCCCTTAGCAGAACTGCAGGCAGCACAGGGAAGTGTAGAAGACGCTCCACACGGATCCCCATCCAGGACACCCTGACTGCCCAGCTGTGGGAGCCAGGCCTGCAGACTGCTCGCCTCTCAGCCTGTTCAGGTCAGCTTCAGCCAAGGGAGCCCAGCCCGCCTGCCTTTACTGCCCAATGAGGCCGCTTTGTTAGGCAATTCTTACCCCAGGGCTCCCCATGTGCCAACTAAGCCTTTGTAGGGCCAGCATTGTGGTTTGGCTTCTTCTGCCCAATCCTGCTCCCTCCCCTCAACACTCTGAACTCTGTCTTAGTTTCTGATTCTGAAGAACCTAGCCTGTCACAGAAAGACAGTCATGTCTCTTCAGGCCAGTAGTGTCCAGGTACAGAAGGTTTACCCACACCAATATGCTAAAGCAACTGATTGACCCAAACATTTTTATGCTCCAGAGCAAGAACCCATGGTGAGCCCAGAATGAGTGAGAGGGGCTGAGACTTTTTGGCAGAGGGAGCAGAGAAAGGCAAAAGGGGAGATGGGGGAGGTGAAGGACTTCCATCCCTTCACAGCCATGTCCTCAGGAGAGAGTCTGTTGAACTTGATTCCCTTACCCTTGACCCCTGTACCCCTGGGGAGTCTTCAAGAACTTCTCAGGGACCCACGCCCCAGGTCAAAACTCCTACCTAAGGAACAAGCAAAATAAGCCAGACCTAGAAAGACAAAAGTCTCATGTTCTCTCTCATGAATCTAGACCTAATTTTTAAAAAAAATGAATAACACAAGTGTGAAATTTGGTATGGAGTCGGTGGGAGGAGGGAAAGAGAAAGGAGAGAGTGAAGGGTTGAAAGTGATTGAAGAATGTCCTATGAATGTATGAAAGTAGGATCATGAAATGCATGAAATTATTTAAAGGGGGAGAGGGTTAGAAAGAAAAACGGGGTGAATTTTTTTTTTGGTCTATTTTTTTTTAATTATTATTATTTTATTATTCATATGTGCATACAAGGCTTGGGTCATTTCTCCCCCCGCCCCCACCCCCTCCCTTACCGTCCACTCCGCCCCCTCCCTCTCCCCGCCATCCCCTCAATACCCAGCAGAAACTATTTTGCCCTTATCTCTAATTTTGTTGTAGAGAGAGTATAAGCAATAATAGGAAGGAACAAGGGTTTTTGCTGGTTGAGATAAGGATAGCTATACAGGGCATTGACTCACATTGATTTCCTGTGTGTGGGTGTTACCTTCCAGGTTAATTCTTTTTGATCTCACCTTTTCTCTAGTTCCTGGTCCCCTTGTCCTATTGGCCTCAGTTGCTTTTAAGGTATCTGCTTTAGTTTCTCTGCGTTAAGGGCAACAAGTGCTAGCTAATTTTTTAGGTGTCTTATCTATCCTCACCCCTCCCTTGTGTGCTCTCACTTTTATCATGTGCTCATAGTCCAGTCCCCTTGTTGTGTTTGTCCTTGATCTAATGTCCACATATGAGGGAGAACATACGATTTTTGCTCTTTTGGGCCAGGCTAACCTCACTCAGAATGAAAATGGGGTGAATTTGATCAAATTACGTTGTATGCGTGTGTGGGACTATCAGAATGCAATCCCTTTGTGTAATTAATAGATGCTAATGAAAAAAACCCTCCTTCGTACAGTAAGACACCTGTCACAACCCCACCTCTGCGTGTTCACGGATCGGTGTGCAGGCCGAGCGTGGGAGCTGCACAAGGGGAGCGTGGCGCTTCATTCATTTACTCAGTCCTTTACCCGATCACAGGAGCCAGCGCCAATATTTTTATAACAAGTGCATCCTGAGTGTTACCGCGTGCTCATTGAGTGGACTGTGCCCTCAATGAGCTTGGAGTTTCATAAGAAAAATGGGAACCAGTGGAAGGGGGTGAGGACCCAGACAGATGTAGACACAGGCCCCCTGAAAAAGAAAACCAGCTATTTTTATTGCTTTGGCTCATTTGAAATCTCAGTGTTCCTCTAGACAGTAACAGTTGTCATCTTGGTAATCAAATGAAATTTTACTCAGCTGAAGTAAATGATGGAGAAACGATGGCGCACCTGAAATTTCCTCCTTTAATTTGGATACTTTCAAGTGCAGATTTTAATAACTAATTTATTTCCATGAGCGTTCTTGACTATTAGTCTGGAAATGTCTGGCCTACCTTAAGTATTTGCATTCAGTGATCTCAAACTCTTGGTAGAGAATGGTACTTTTTTTTTTTTTGGCCAGTTTTCACCTCAAATCTGAAAGTGCTCTGAAGTAATATAATATAAAATAACAACAGGAACAAGCTGGCATTTGTTGAGCGCTTACTCAGTTTAAACACTCAGCTAAGTGCTTTTAATTTACCCTACTGTTTATTCCTTGAAATAATCCCATAACTCAAATACTATTAATGTCTCAGCTTTGCAGGTAAGGGACCCAAGCTTGGCAAGTTCCAGAAACCATGAAGGGTGGAGCCCAGACCTGATCGTGCCTGGTCTCATCAACTCCCCCCTACCCCATCCCCTCTGTCCTCTGTGATGATGCCTACTGTCTCTGGCTCTTCAAGGAAACAAGTCCATGCTGCCCCAACAGAAGTAAATGGCACAAGCCTTTGTCACCTGCAGATCCAGGCTGGAAGGGCACCTTGTCCACGGACAGATGAATAGGACACTTTCCACAGCTGTGGGAGCTGGCGTTCTTTCTAGACAGCCCATTTCCAGAATAACAGAAAATATTCCCTAAGCAGCCTCTGTTCAGTGAGTCACCTCTTAGTGAATCTCTTTCCATCGCTGTAGCAGATGTCAGAGGCAGCGAATGTCAAAAGAGGAAAGGTTTCTTGTGACCCTGCTTTCAGAGGCTTCAGTCATGGTGGCCTGGCCTGTTGTTTTGGGCCTGGGGTAGTATGTACGTCACAGGGGAACATGTAGCAGAGGAGGACTGTTCACTGGAAATCAAAAAAAAGAGAGAGAGAGAGAGAGAGGAGGGACTGTGCCCCTGATGTTGCCTGCAAGGGCATACCCCAAATGACCTAACTTCTTCCTGCTACACCCCACCTCCTAAAGCCTCTATCACCTCCCAATAGTTGGGACTGTGCTTTTAACGTTTGGGATTCTAGAGACTTTCAAATTTTCAAGTTACAATCAAATCAAGCTGTAGTCATGTGTATCCACTTTGTGCACCTCCATTTGTGTGTTGAAAGGACTTCTCACACTTGAACCCTGCAATCCTGTCACCCCAGTCTCTCCCACTCGGCTAAGGTTAATTCCATCCTTCTTGTCACTTGGACAAAGTTGGGGGTCACCCTTGACTCCTCACTTTCTCTCCTGCCCTATACACAATCCATCCAATATACCAGGATGCCACAATGGCCCAAGCCATTCCAAGTCACGTTCATCTCTCCTCTGCATCCTTGCCATGGCCTCCTGTCTCCCTGTTTGTGCCCCCTCCTCTCTTCTGCCTAGTCGCCACACCCAGCCAGAGTAGCACACACTTCACTTCCCCAATGCTCCGAGACTTCCCACAGCCAGTTACTGTGCCCTGAACAATGTCTGTCATCACCCCACAGTGACTTCTGGAGCCTCACACCCATGGTCCCAGTTATGTGACCTCCTTACTGTCCCTTAAACTACTCAGGACACTTAAACCTGCTGTTCCCTTTGTCTGGAATATTGTCCTGTGTGTGGGGACACCCTCTGTTCAAAATGGCAACTTCTGCTCTTCCTTGTCCCTTTTCTCTCTCTCTCTCTCCCTCCCTCTCTCTCTGTCTCTCTCTCCACAGCACCTACTGCCATCTATCACGCATGCTTCTACTTAACCATCCTGTGTCTGAGCCATGTGGCTAAACATCCCAGGAAAATAGGGTGTTTTGTCTATTTGTGGGCGCTGCTCTCTCCCCAGTGCTTGGCACACAATACATGCTCAAAAGACTGGGGTTGAATGCGTAACTAGTGAAGTTGGAGGACTGCTGAGAAGATGGAGCCTCAGCCCTGTCCGAGGTTTAGGCCTTGTTCCCCAGAGGCAGCACCTTGACTTGTGTGGTGTGTGTAGAGATGGCCCTTCTCTGAGAGCACTCAAGCCAATTCCTTGCCTTCAGTGGCCCCCTGGAACCAGCGGGTACTCAGTGTGGGCACGTGTTGTCTTTCAAGTGGCCACGGTTTCCTGGTGAAGCTGTTCCCTGGGCTTATCAGCCATCAAGGAGGTGCAAACTAGGTGATGCCAAGGGTGAGTCACACTCTTGCCTCAAGACCCAAGCTCTCAGTACCTTGTTCTCCCCATCTATTAAAAAAAAAATCAAACCCACAAAAAGCCAATCAGGCCTGCCCTGTGTGCCCTGGCAGGAATTCTGGGCTGAAATGATTCGGGTCTATGCAAATGCCAAGACAATGATAAGCCTGACGGGCTCCCGGACATGCTTTCTCCAATGCTGAGTCCTGGAGCTCAGTGCACTTGACCCCAGCAACTCACAGAGCACTTCAGGAGGCCGCTGTGAGTGTCCCCATGAGTAAGATGAGGACCATCACCTGTTAGCTGAAAAGGAATCCATGCAGCTCTCTCCCTCCCTCCCAATCTCTCCCCTCCCCCACCCACCTCTCTCTCTCTCTCTCTCTCTCTCTCTCTCTCTCTCTCTCTGTCACACACACACACACACACACACACACGCACGCACACATACGCAAAGAGGCCCTAACAGGCCAAAGTAGAGTTGGCACCTGCCCTCTTGACTTTCTCCCTGATGTGCTACCCTTCTAACAACTCTTGCAGAACTTTCTTTGTGGTTCAGAGCATCTCCCAGGGAAGCCCTCGCCTCGCCCGTTTCTGTAGAAAAAGTAGTTAGGTTGGCACTCTCGAAAATGTCAGCAATCTCCCCTGTAAAGGCAGCTCTCTCCTTTTGGGTGGCAGCAGGGGTCATAAATTCAGAGAAATGCTGCTTTGGATTCCAGGCAATCCTCCCATTAAATCTAGGGGTGCGGGGAGCAAGACCCCTCCCATGTCAGAGGGGCATCTCCCCCTCAGGAAGCTCTGGCAGGCTGAGCCGCGCGGGGAGCCCCTCCTGGAGCCGGGGCTGCACATCGATGGTGTAATGTCACATAGCAAGAGACCTGGTGCACGACATGACAACAGTCACAATAACCAGTCACATTTTGGCGTGCCCAGGGGACACCCCAAGGTTTACTAAATCCAGGGACACTCAGTCCTTTATATTAAAATAGTGCGGTGTTTGCATAGAAACGAGGTGGTCCTTCTGTATATTTTAAATCAGATTATAAGATTACTTTAAATCAGATTATAATCGTCCTTATAAGAATATTAGTGCAATGTACACACTGTATTAGTTAGGGACGAATGACAAAGAATAAAAATTCTGAATGTGTCCAATACAGATGCAATTTAAAAAAAAATATTTTCAATCTGAGGTTGGTTGCTTCCCTGTCTGTAAAACCCAGGGATACAGAAGATTAACTGTGTTGTTTGCTTGAAAGTCGCTAAGGCAGTGAATTTTAATTGTCCTCACCATAGAAAGTGATAAACCGATTAACAAGAGCCCAATTCGTCCAGCCCACGATGTATACACATTTCAAAGCATCATGTTATTTGCCATAAATCTATGTCCTTTTTATTTGTCACTTTAAAAAGACTACTGTCAGGAGGAGACCCACAGGGAAGATTTCAGAGGCTCCTGAGCCACCCACTAACCTGGTGCAGATTTCTTTTTTTTTTTTTTTTCCCTCTTCCTAAGCCTGGCAAGCACCCAAGACAGGTGTACCAAAGTGCCTTTGAAAGAGGAAGCCGAGCACAGAAGAACAGTTGCTCGTTTCCAGAACCGGTCTTTTCCCAGGAATGGAGAGGTGGCAGTCATGCCATGGTGGCATTAGACTCCAGCTGCCCAGAACCCTGGTTCCACACTCAGGCCAGGAGGTTGCACTGCTCTCTGGGTTGACTTTAAATCCAGTTATGGCCCAGAGAAAGAGTTAAGGAAGTTTTTTTTATTTTTTACAGTACACGTTGATTGTAGGTGCTGAAAAACGTTCCCTAGACGGCCTTTCCAACTACTTTGAAATTCCCAGCTTGATCATCCCTGTGGCAACTTAGAACCATGGTCAATCTCCAGTGATTTTCTTTCAGATCCATTAAGAAGAACTTGTGGGTCAGGTGCCAGTGGCTCACGCCTGTAATCCTAGCTACTCAGAACACAGAGACCAGGAGGATCAAAGTTGAAAGCCAGCCCCAGGCAAATATTTCACAAGACCCTATCTGGAAAATACCCAACACAAAACAGGGCTCAAGTGATAGGGCACCTGCCTAGCAAGTGTGAGGCCTTGAGTTCAAACCCCAGTACTGCCCCCCAAAAAAGTACTTGTGAATTCAGTCACTCATTTGCATTTCTGAAAAATCTATCAAATAACAAGACTTATAAGGAGCAAAGGAAACTAATGCCAGTCCTTTACCCATCAATAATCTTCCATCTTGTCATTAGAGAATCCCTTGTTGGAGATTTTTTAATTTAATTCTTTTTTTAAATTTTCCTTTACCCAACAAGAATATCTGGGCTAAAACCATGCCCTAGGAGTACAGAGTCTTGTTTTTGCTACCTAGCTTCTGTTACGTCTTCTGATGATGGCACCCATACCCAGTTTTCCTTAGGACTATCCTGTAACCCTTCCTTCATTCATGTGGAGTTTATCCCAGCCCCTGTGTACAAGATCTGACACGTGGCCAAGTTACTCCAATCCTTAGAAAAATAACAGTCTTAAGGACTGGCTGACCATCTGTCCAACCACTCAAGTTGTAGTTAGCAGGCAGATTACATATATATCACTTCCAGGTTTCAAGGTCATGGAAGATAGTCATAAAGACTGACTTCCTGGTTTGCCCAAGGTCACACTATTAGTCAGGCAGAACTAGGATTTGAACTCATGTCATCTTGCCTCCAGAATTCACATTCCAACCCTCCACCAGGCTGCCTCATGAAGGTAAGGCCATCAGCTACCTATTTAGACCAGGGGATAAGACTTTGACCCAGGTGACTGGTTTTTCATCAGTTATATTAAAATAAAACGTAATTATTTTCAAATAGACCATCCCTTTGGTCTTCCAACTCCTTCTCAAACTCACCCATCATGTCTATTACCAAACCCTTTGCTGGGTTGTGGGACTTCAGTGCCCAACAAGAAAGTCTGCAGTATGTGGTAAAGAAAGAAGGGTACCGAAGAGTTGGGGTCTGACACCATCCAGTCAGCTGTGTGGGTTTGATACTCTGGGACTATGAAGACAAGACCCGGGCTCCCTTGCCTGATCCAGAGCGAGATGAGAAGTTTCCTCTGATGTCGGGTTAATTTACTCACCCTCAGGTCCCATCCACACCCTGGAGTTGGAACCCAAGGGGACAGCTGGTGCTCCAGCAGGTACCTGGCTGCCAAGCCTTGGGGACACGGCCATCAACCCCACTGAAAATCACACAGGGGTTAAGGGAAAAGGAAAACAAAGTATCTTTAGTCCCCTGTCTAATGAACCCAGACTGAATTCTTGGTTGGAAAGATTCATCTACTTTGCAGGATTGAGTGTAATTTACTGGTGACATCTGTTGCCTTGGGGGTCAAGGCAGCACCAGGCTCACCTGTGTGCAGGGGAGCCACCTGCATGAAACCTGGTCTTGAGGAGTGGCGACCACATGAGTCTCTCTCTCCAGAGCACCCTCTCTTCCTCCCTGATCAAATTCAGGTAGATCTGGAGAGAAAGGCCCTTTAAGCCTTTGCTGGTCACACTTGCTGCACCAAAAGCAATGAAACCAGTTGGCACATGGTGCACATCTGTAATCCCAGCAGTCAGGAAGCTGAGGAAGGAGAATCAAGATTTCGAGGCCAGCCTGGTCTACATAGGTAAACCCTGTTTCAAAAAAACAAAGTAAACAACAAAATCAAAACACAAAGTGACAGACCAAAGAGTCTTTAAAAAGAGGGAGCAACATGGATTGGTAGAATCAACAGAGTAAAAATGTCGATACTCCCCAAAGTCATCTACATGTTTAATGCAATTCCCATCAAAATTCCAATGACATTCATTAAAGAGATTGAAAAATCTACTGTTAAATTTATATGGAAACACAAGAGGCCACGAATAGCCAAGGCAATACTCAGTCAAAAGAACAATGCAGGAGGTATCACAATACCTGACTTCAAACTATATTACAAAGCAATAATAATAAAAACAGCATGGTACTGGCACAAAAACAGACATGAAGACCAGTGAAACAGAATACAAGACCCAGATATGAAGCCACACAACTATGAGCAACTTATCTTTGACAAAGGAGCTAAAAATATACGATGGAGAAAAGACAGCCTCTTCAACAAAAAGTGCTGGGAAAACTGGTTAGCAGTCTGCAAAAAACTGAAACTAGATCCATGTATATCACCCTATACCAAGATTAACTCAAAATGGATCAAGGATCTTAATATCAGACCCCAAACTCTTAAGTTGATACAAGAAAGAGTAGGAAATACTCTGGAGTTAGTAGGTATAGGTAAGAACTTTCTCAATGAAACCCCAGCAGCACAGCAACTAAGAGATAGCATAGATAAATGGGACCTCATAAAACTAAAAAGCTTCTGCTCAACAAAAGAAATGGACTCTAAACTGAAGAGAACACCCACAGAGTGGGAGAAAATATTTGGCAGCTACACATCAGACAAAGGACTGATAACCAGAATATATAGGGAACTTAAAAAACTAAATTCTCCCAAAACTAATGAACCAATAAAGAAATGGGCACGTGAACTAAACAGAACTTTCTCAAAAGAAGAAATTCAAATGGCCAAAAAACATGAAAAAAATGCTCACCATCTCTAGCAATAAAGGAAATGCAAATTAAAACCACGCTAAGATTCCACCTCACCCCTGTTAGAATAGCCATCATCAGCAACACCACCAACAACAGGGGTTGGCGAGGATGCGGGGAAAAAGGAACCCTCTTACACTGTTGGTGGGAATGTAAACTAGTACAACCACTCTGGAAAAAAATTTGGAGGCTACTTAAAAAGCTGGACATCGATCTACCATTTGATCCAGCAATACCACTCTTGGGGATTTACCCAAAAGACTGTTACTCCAGAGGCACCTGCACACCCATGTTTATTGCGGCACTATTCACAATAGCCAAGTTATGGAAACAGCCAAGATGCCCCACCACTGACGAATGGATTAAGAAAATGTGGTATCTATACACAATGGAATTTTATGCAGCCATGAAGAAGAACGAAATGTTATCATTCGCTGGTAAATGGATGGAATTGGAGAACATCATTCTGAGTGAGGTTAGATCAAAAAGAATTAACCTAGAAGGTAACACCCATGCACAGGAAATCAATGTGAGTCAAATCCCTGTATAGCTATCCTTATCTCAACCAGCAAAAACCCTTGTCCCTTCCTATTATTGCTTATACTCTCTCTACAACAAAATTAGAGATAAGGGCAAAATAGTTTCTGCTGGGTATTGAGGGGGTGGGGGAGAGAGGGAGGGGGCGGAGTGGGTGGTAAGGGAGGGGGTGGGGGCAGGGGGAGAAATGACCCAAGCCTTGTATGCACATATGAATAATAAAAGAAAAAAAAAAAGAGAGAGCAAAAGCAAAGGTCTGTGAGAAAGAGACCACCGGTCCTGGGGAAGAACTTCCCGACTTGACTTAGCTGCTACCTGACCAAAGCCAAGGCTGCTGAGAAGTTGACAGAGGTCCGTGTTGCTTCTGACACAAGCACTGAAGCCACAGGATGTCACCTGAGCTTCAGGTACACAGGGGACAGTCCATACAGAGTTTGTCAAATGGCAGCCCTTAGGAGGTAGCTATCAAAATGAATAGCTTTTTCTGTTTTAGCCATCATGTTAAATTCAGTATTTAATTGCAAAAATAATATGGAAATCCAGTTTGCTTTCAAAATGTAAAATATTTGGGATTAGGGCCTGGAATTGCTCCCTAGCACTGCGACTGAGAACAATAATTAAAATATTTGGATAAGATCCAAATCCTTCTTCACTTCCACTCCTGTCCCACCCACTGAGGTAGCAGCCCAGGTCAGGAATAAGTCCTTCCAGACCTGCCTGTGTGCACACGTACGCAAGTGTGTGTGCAGATGCACACAGAACTTCTCAGCATTGTGGCACGTTATCCATCACCGGTTTGTCTTTTTCAGAAAGGAAAGGAAGGAAGGAAGGAGGGAGGGAGGGAGGGAGGGGAGAGAGAGAGAGAGGAAGAGAGGAAGAGAGAAAGACAGAAAGAGAGAAAGAAAGAAAGAAGGAAAGAAGGAAGGAAGGAAGGAAAGAAAGAAAGAAAGGAGGAAGGAAGGAAGGAAGGAAGGAAGGAAGGAAGGAAGGAAGGAAGGAAGGAAGGAAGGAAAGAAGAAAGGAAGGAAAGAAGGAAGAAGGAAGGAAGGAAGGAAGGAAGGAAGGAAGGAAGGAAGGAAGGAAAGAAGGAAGAAGGAAGGAAGGAAGAAAGAAGGAAGGAAGGAAGGAAGAAGGAAGGAAGGAAGGAAGGAAGAAGGAAGGAAGGAAGGAAGGAAAGAAGGAAGGAAGGAAGGAAGGAAGGAAGGAAGGAAGGAAGGAAGAAGGAAGGAAGGAAGGAAGGAAAGAAGGAAGGAAGGAAGGAAGGAAGGAAGGAAGGAAGGAAGGAAGAAGGAAGGAAGGAAGGAAAGAAGGAAGGAAGGAAGGAAGGAAGGAAGGAAGGAAGGAAGGAAGGAAGGAAGGAAGGAAAGAAGGAAGGAAGGAAAGAAGGAAGGAAGGAAGGAAGGAAAGAAAGAGAAAAGAAAGAAAGAAAAAGTCTTAGGACTCCAAACTGTGATGGAGGTGCCTAGGTTAAATGCCAATACCACACCACCCCTTCATATAAGGAACTAGAAGATTCTCTCGTTTTGTTATCTTCAGTTGGGTGGGGACCATGGAACCAGCCTCACCCACAGATGCCCAGGGACCAGCGCAGGATGACATTGAACGTGCCCTGCGCGCCTGCTCTTGTTTCTGCACTTTGTCTTTCCCTCAGGCTGGACCAACAACCCTTCATCAAAGCTCTTTGGGCCTCAAGGAGCAGCCAGGTAGAATCCTAGTTAGGTAGAGTAGAGATAAAGGGACAAGTGTGGCCCCCAGGCGTCCATCATCCCCCAGGACCTGTAAGAATCCTCCACCCTCTCCATCAGGTGGCTGGGGTGACCACAGCCTCTCCACAAGGCTAAGGCGAAGTTTCTGAGTGGCTGGGTCAGCCCTGTCTCCTGTGAGAGGCAGCACAGAAGGACGAAAAGGACATGTATTTTAGAGCTGGCTGACTTAGGCTCAGCCCAAGTCACTCACTTCCTAGCTGGGTGCTCTTGACATGATCTCTTACCTCCCTAAGCCTCAGTTTCCATGTCTGGAAAAATGTAGCTAATTATCCCACCCTGCAGAGCACCTGCTTGTGCAAGGAGTTAGAACGAGCAGCTGCTTTTACGATGATGTCGTGATGTCATGAGCTGAGTCTCTCAGTTCAGAAAACAGCCAAAGCTTGGGTGAGCCAAGAGGGAGAGGATTCATTTTCCAAATTTAAATTTTCTAAATTTTTTTAAGTAGATTTTGCTTTTTTGTTGTTGCTGTTGTTAGAGGGGTGGGGGATGTATCAGAGTGGTTAAGCAAGCTGGCTTTGGCAACAGAGCTGCCTGAGTTCAAGTGTAAACTTGCCAGGTTACCTCCGAGCCTGGTTTCCTCATAGGTCACACCTCCCTGTGCAGTGACTCTGAGTGGCACATAAGCGCTTGACGAATGGACCCAATTACCATTTTCCAGTGATCCTTGTTCTTTGTTAACTTGCCCATGAGTGAGCTGAGCAACCAGCTTCTTAAACTTCCTTTGGAAGGTTTTGAGTCAAAGGAAGAAGAAACAAATTCACCACAACCATGGTGCTGTAGTTAGAATGTGCCTCCCCCCACCAAAAAAAACATCTACTCTCCCAAATTCACTTAAATTTGTCACTTTAACCCACTTTCAGGTTAATTTTTTTGGACTGGATTCACTTCAGTCCCCCAGTTGATAAGCCAATGGTCCTTGGGACATCACTGGGGTTAGGTGAGATCATGAGGGTGGTGGCTGTAAGAAGAGGAAGACACCTGAGGAGCATGGTGTACTTGTCCTGTCTCCCAGGGGACGCCCTCTGCCAAGCTTCCAGAGCCACGAGCTACACAAATTTCTATCCCTTAAAAATACCCAGCCTGTGGCATTTGGTTATAGTAACAGAAAACAGAATAAAACACACGAGTCTCTTGTTCTAAAATGGGGAGGGACTGTCTCCGAACCAGGATTCAGTTCCATCGAAAGTTGTGCTCTGAAAATGGTATGTGCATTACAGAGTTAAACAAACAAACAAGCAAATCACAAAAATTGTGTCTTTACCCCCGGAAGAGCCACAGTCAATATGAGCAGAGGCTTCCCTGACCTAGTACCTTCCAGAATCTTCTTTGACTCTTGAGGACAACTCGTAATGGCTCTCTCTGGGTCACACATTCAACCCTGTAGACCGATGAGATTGAAATGATGTCATCTCCATTAATGGATGGACAACTGGGTGGTGACTTAGTCTCTATTTTAGGACTCCCTTCCTTACCTGGGGCCATCTTCTGCCTTCCTCGTAAAGCAAGTGTTTTATTGTTCGTAGCATTAAGACAACTCTTCATGATGGAAAACAGGCAGGCAGTGAGGTGTCACACACAGACTTAGCATCCCACGGCCCCTCCCTGGCCACCTCTGTGCTCCCTTTGACCATCTAGGCTTGGAAAAGTGTCTCCCGTGGGTTAAAGGCCTGGTCTGCAGCTGTTGTGTCATTAGGTGATCGTGGAACCTTTAAGAGGTGGAGCCCAGTGGAGGCCAGCCTTTGAAGGGAACATGGGGACCTCATAGCTTCCTCCCACCATGATGGCTGCCTCATCACAGGTCCAAAACCCATGGAGCCAACTGAGCACTCCGAAAGTGTGAGCCAAAATAAAACCTTCTTCTTTTTAAAGTTGATTACCTAAGATGTTTTTCGTACAGTGTTAGAAAGCTGACCCACCCCCCGAGGCAGTCAGGGGTCACTCCCTATAAACGCTGAGCTGAGTTCCGCTTAAGAGAGCCAAGGGGAGGAAGAGACATCAGTGTGGTTGGGATCTCCAAGGCCAGGTGTGTGCCACCCTTGCCCCAGCTGACGACACACGGGCTGAATGTCGTTCTAAGGATTAGGCAATACGATATACACCTACACAAAGCCCACAATCCGCGTTCAACACCGTCATCATCATTGTCACCCTCGCCATGGCCGCCCCTCCGGCTTGGGCTGTGTCCGTGCATAGCTGTATGACACAGCTTCTTATGGGTTCCCTTGTTGAGAAAGAGGTCAGGAAACGGGAATTTGCATGTTTTCAAACAAGCCCTTTGATCATCGTAGAAAAGCCTATCGTCAATAAGGAACCTCAGAGGGAAATTGGGGTCCTATTCTGTGCCTTCCAGGCCTCTGCTAACTTTGACCCCATGATCAAAGGGATCGTGGTAAGCCAACTGCAAACCAAATGAAACCGGCTCCTAAGATGAGAGAATGAATCAGAGTGTATAGCAGCTCATTAAAAAAAAAAAAAACAAAAAGCGTTTGCTAATGAGTGCGGGAAATGCCAGTAAACGAGGGAGACCCACTGCTCGAGGACAGTCCTGTTGTTGCTCAAGCCTAATTTTGCCACAGCAAGGCGGGAAGGAAAAAAACCCATCCCTCGCTGGTTGTCCTCAGCTCCCAGATGGGATAATCTTGGAGAAACATTTTAGGGTGTATCTCCTGAAGAAAAGCATTTGGTTGACCTTGAACATGAAAGCTTCCGTGAGAAGTCTGAGCAGAAGCATGCTCACCTCCTAGAGACAAAAATTTCCACCCAGGACGACAATACCAGGTTACCAAGCAACAGATCTTTTATGGTGGATCGCCACGGAGACTGATGTCAACAAAATCACAAATGCCATTACCTGCTAAACACCAGGTCTGGGTTAGAAACGCAGCAAAAGAGTTGCTTTTCAGGTTAAAAGTGATAAAATAGGCAAGATTTTGGCCAGAGTAAATTGTCACGGGTGAGGCTGTAATTAAGATAGCTCCTTTTTTTTTCTTTTCTTTCAATGGACAATGGTCCCTGACTTTCCTGTTATCAGGAAAAGCAGTCCTAGTTAAAAAGAGTCATTTCCAACTGAAAATTTAACTCCAGCACCCTCAGGGCCCAAGCTCAGCAGCCAAAGACCCGGTTCCTGGTGATTCTTCCCAGCCAAGCACCGCCCCACTCAGGGTCCATCGTCAGTGGTCACTCGGGAAACCTCTAGGAGACTCTTGGAAACAACCTTGTGTACTTTATCCCATGTGCGGAGCCACCTCTACGAGAATGCTAGATGCCAAGTTTCTAGAACCTTACTCAATTTTCACAACCCCTGTGAGGCAAGTAGGTACCCTCTTGAACAGACAAGATGCTAGGCCCATGGCAAGAACATCTTACCCACATCACACGGTGAAGGAGTTGAAGAAGAGAGATGCCACCTTCACCATGTTCTCCCACCATGATGGCTGCCTCATCCCAGGCCCAAAAGCAATGGAGCCAATGACCATGGACTGAAACTATGAGTTAAAATAAACCTTTCTTCTTTTTAAGTTGATTAGTTCAGGTATTTTCTTACAGTATTAGAAAGCTGATTTGCTCTCTGCCCTCAAGAGAGCAACAAATCCCACATGAGTCCTGCTAAGGAAATGTCTCGTTTGTGGTTCCCGTAAGAACGACACCAGACTCCGTGGTGTGCTGGGAAGGGTTTAGCAATGGGTTCTCTGAAACAAGAGGTCAGGTAGGCTTTGGTTTGTGTCCTAAAATACTCCTGCTGTGGCCAATTTTAGGGGATCAACCACAGACTCACAGAGCTGCACAAGCCTGCTCACACACACAGTAGCCAGTACTCCTTAAAATATCAGCCCCCAGGGCCACCCCCTGACCAGTCAAACTGGAATTCTTGAGGATGGCCCCCAAATCTTGGTGCTTTAAAAAGCAGAGCCAGAACTGGGTGTTGGTGGCTCACACCTGTCATCCTAGCTACTTGGGGACCTGAGATCAGGAGGATCATGGTTCAAGGCCAGCCTGGGCAAATAGTTCATGAGACCCTATCTCCAAAATAACCAGAGCAAAATGGACTGCAGGCGTGGCTCAAGCAGTAGAGCTCCTGCTTTGCAAGTGCAATGCCCAGAGTTCAAACCCCAGGTCCACCATTAAAAAAGAAAGTAGGGTCAGGGATTGAGAACTTCTGGACTCGAAGCTTCCTTTCCATTCGGTGAGCCCCTTGGCCTTCTTGGCTCTGTCCTGGTGAGAACGAGCAGGGCACCAGCACTGCCCATCGCACCAAGCTGGAAAGACATTTCCACGCTTCCCTGAGTGTGGCACCAACATCAACATGAAACCCAGACCCGGCAGTGACAATGTCCCACTCCCTTGCTACTATCTCTGCACGACTTAGCACGAGATCACACTCCCGCACCCCCAACTGCAGGGTTCCAACAAGGGATCGAGCACAGGATCCCAAAGCCGGACACCTGCAGGGTCCCATCGAGCCAAGGAAGCAACGGAAGACAGGTGAGTGGAGACCCCAGACACATGTTCCCCGTCTGAAGACAGTTTGGGCAGAGCCTTGGGTGTGAGAAGGAGGCTGTCCATGTCATCGGGCTCACCTTCTGGTCTTCCTGACATGACACAAGTGTGGATCCTTGTGTGAACTCTGTTTAGGCAACCAATTCAAGTAAACAATATCACTTTCTCCTGTCGCTCCTGTGTCTAAATCCTTTGCCTGAGTCCCCTGCCCCGTGAAGACCTGGCAGAAATAAGACTCGTCTTCAGAAGCCCGGGGGATGCAGACTGGAATGCTTCAGACAAGGCCTGAGAGCAGCAGTGTCCTCACCATTGACACCAAGGACCTGCCCCAAGAGTCCCTTCCATCCAAGACTTTGGTTTTGGAAGCACACCTGCACGGGTAGTTTACCTGGGAAAGAATCACACACAGAAAAAAAAAAAAAAAAAACAGTGTGGAGTGGGGAGATAGAAGGAAAAACAAGCAAGGGCTGCCCTGAGCCACCAACTCAGAGAGTGACTGTCACACAGTGGGAACTCTGAGGCCGTACAGAACAACCCCGGGGTCACCCCAACCAAGAGGTCAGAAGCTAGGGTGGGTTTCCACTTCTTCATCAGTCATTGATGGGAGTTACATTAGCCTTCTGGCACTTCCGGCTGACCCTAAGCTCAGACCAAGCATCTTCCAAGACTAGAAGAACCCTTAGGTGTTCGCAGCCTTTGGTGTACAGAGGGGAATGTGGAGGATCCATGGTCAGGGAGCCACAGCACCAATGCCAAAACCAGAAGGTGAGTGGCTCACCAGAGGACACAAAACAAGGGGACGGTGGTAATCAGGTCTTAGGTGGGACAAGATAGAGAACAAGGAGTAGGGCATGGCAGAAGAGATCAGATCAGATCAGTGTGGTCACAGGTCAAGACTTGCGTGAGCTCCCCAGTCCCACTGATGGGTGGACCTCTGGTCTTGCCCTGCTCTGGCTTCCTGGGGGTCTCCCAGTGGGACCCGGATTCCACAGCTGAGAGGAGTCCTTTCAAAGCAAAGCCAGGGAAAAATTGTCAGCCAAATGTGCCTCTTGGGTTTCTCTCTCTCTCTCTCTCTCTCTCTCTCTCTCTCTCTCTCTCTGTCTTTTCTTCCCTTGGAATTTCCACCCCTGTACCCAGAATGCACTAGGGGCAGGTGCCAGGATGGCCAGAGGTAGCCACAATTCGTGTAGAGAGGGGCAGGGACCCCAGGAGAAGACTAGTCCAGTTCTGAGAAGCAGACACTAAGACAGGATGAAGCCTGCTAGGGTTTTCTTAGAAAAAAATGTCCGGATGGAAACGAGGAGCCGGGCTGGAGGAAAATGGGGGACCCAGCTGAGACGATGCCAATCTGACCCAGAGAGGAGAGAAGGAAGGAGGTTGGATGAACTATCTAGACCGCCACACGAGGCCCTTGGGGAGCCCTCAAGCCAGCTCTTGGGGCAGGCTGCACCTCTAGGGACAGGACAGCAGCTGTGCTGGTGCCAGCTGCAAGCTTGGCCTGTCCACAAGGGCTGTCCACAAGGGCTGTATTGATCGACTGATCAACTGATTTCAGAGTCAAGCAGAAGAGGCCTTGGGTCACTTATGCTGGCCCCTCTCTTAAGACAATTGGACTGCCTACATTTTGGGGAATCAACGTTCAAGTCACTTCAGGTCAGAGTTACAGGAAAGAAGACTGTTGCAAAAATACAGGTGATTACTATCTCGAAGTCGTGGGATAGGGAAGGACTTCTTGACCTTGTGTCTCTGTCACTTCCCTCACAATGAGCGGCAGTTGCTTTGGAACTGGAGGTGGGAGTCATGTCAACCACTGCGGACCCCCCACTGCATCCTACCTGTAAAGCCACCTCTACCACCCCCACGGTGGCCGGCAGCCTGCTTCCTCCCCCTGAACGGGACCCTGCCCTGGGTGTTCCCCCACTATCAACCTTCCCAGTGACCTTGGGGTGGAAAGGAGGTCCCTGCCTCAGTGTGGGCCCCTGGAGGTCAGGCAGAGGCTGCACCTGCCTCTCACCCCCTTTTGCCAACAACACAGACTCCCTAACTAACACCTTGTTCGAGAATGCTCAGCTTGACCTCTTATCCTGGGACACCCAGCGTAAGACAAGGAATTGTTTTCTTGTTTTCTCACCAATCTTTTTTGGTGAGACTGGCGTTTGAACTCAGGGCTTTGTGCTTGCAAAGCAGGCGCTTTACCACTTGAGCCACACTGCCAGTCTATTTTGCTCTGGTTATTTTGGAGATGGGGTTTCATGAATGATTTGCTTCAGCTGGCCTTGAACCCTGATCCTCCCAATCTCAGCCTCCCAAGTAGCTAGGATTACAGGCGTGAGCCACTAGTGCCAGGCTGGTTTTTTTCAATTCTTGTCTGGACACTGTGGAGGCCTGCTGTATACTTTATTTGCACTACGAAGCAAATGGCTTTATTTTCCAAATTCCCACATTTCTTAGAATAAGAGATCACTTTATTTCACGAGTGGCAAACTCAAACTTCCCTGGGACCAGGCAGTTAAGTCCTTATGTGAGGCCAGTCTGGTGGGGTTAGAGGTAAGCTGAGAAAAATCACCTCCTGCGAAAGCAGGTGCCATTGACTTGGCCTTCTGGATTTAAAGAGCATTCCAAAAGTGCTGCTATTTATGTGACATTCCTGCTTTAGTGTTGGCCCAGAGCCTCTGCACAGGCCAAGCAAAATGTGTCTGTGACTGAACTTGGTCCAAGGGTTAACATTTCCAGTCCTTTGTTTTCTTGAACAGGTTGGGAAAACAAAAAAAATCAAAAAATAGTAATCACAACCCCCTTTCAACACTGACCCCCCACGTGCTGACAGAGGGGACATTTCTTTGTTGCTATCTCATTCTCTTAGCACAGACCTGATTAGAAACCCCTGACAAGGAGTCCAGGGGACCTTGACCGCCAATCCACACCCAGGAATTCAAAGTGCAAACTCCCTGTGTTTCCAGGGTTGGATTTGGGGGGGGTCACAGGCCTCTAGAAGGGGTGCCCTTCTAGAGGTGCCATGGCTTGGATACAGTCTGAGGGTCTCCCCAAAGGTTCACGTGTTGGAGCGGGGACCCAGGGTGGTGCCATTGAGGTGGTGGGACCTTTAAGAGGTGAGCCAGTGGCAGGAAGGCCTTTCAGAGTTAGTGTCCATGAAAACGGGCTGTCCCAGGGGTCCTCACACCTCCCTGAATCTGCTCCTCTTGCTACTCACTCACACCCACCACTGGGACACCATGCCCTGTGAGACCTTCACCGGAGCTGAGTAGAGGACTAAATAACTCTCTCTTCTTTATAAAGTACCCCGTCTTGGGTATTTTGCTGTAGAACAGAAAGTGCATCTGCACACACAGTTGTCGACAATGAAACTCCAGTAGCTGCTTCTGGTGGCCTTGGAGTAGCCCAGAACTGATACCGATTCTCCACCTGGCTTTGGACCTGAGTAGATGGGGATTGGGTTGGACCGTGCAGGGGAAGAGCTGAGCACAGGAGGAGTGGACACTAGACTCATGCCGCCTGCCGTGACGGGGCAGGAGGTGTGACGGGTGCCTTGAAGCACCCCACAGTCCTCAAGAGTAATAAATGGGTTAACAGACAGCAAACCATGGTGGAGAGTTAACCAGAATTCCTTATCCCTGGGCCGTCTGACTCACTTACTCCTCTGACAAGTATTCCTGGAGGACCTTCCTCACCAGGAATTTTTTTTTTTTTGGCAGCACTGGGGTTTGAACTCAGGACCTCACACTTGCTAGACAGGTGCTCTACCACTTGAGCCACTCCACCAGGCCTAATCTTTGCTTTGGATTAACACACAAAACAAAAGAAAATATTATGAACAGCAGTGACCCTGCTGTGCAAGAGAACAAGGACTTATTCCTCCTCTCTACAGTAACCTTGAACTTGTTCACCAACCTTTCTTGGCTTCCCCTTTCCCTTGCCCTTCCCAGCCTCTGGTCCCCACTATTCTACCCTCAAAATGAAACCTATCTCAAAAAAACCGAGCTGGGTATTGTGGTGCATAGCCGTAATCCCAGCTATGTGGGAAGGTGGAGGTAAACAGAGTATGGTCCAAGGCCAGCCTCAGGCAAGCCCCTGTTTGAAAAATAATGAAAAGCAAAAGGGGCTGGGGGCATGGCTCACCCCCCCTTAAGTGCAAGGCCCTGAGTTCAAATCCCAGTACCTCCAAAGGGGGAAGAAAAAGTAGATGGAAAAGGAATAAATTGCGTGAGAGAATGAGCAGCAGTTTAACTTCAGACGCGTGCAGTGGATGATAACTGCTCCCCAGCTCGGTGAAGCCCTTGGGTTGGCGGGTGCATTTGAGACTTGAGTTTAGGGGGAGATCTGGCTGGGGTCAGACACCAGCATAAGCTGAGCTCTAAAGCCACCAGGTTCATGAAATTTATTAGCAGGTTAATGAACTGCATAAAAACAAAGCCAGAGATTCAAGGACAGAGGCCAGCCACGGGCACAGGGAGGTCCTTCTGATACCAGTTTCACAAACCCACAGCCAGAGCCAAAAGACCCCCTAAAGAAGGGGCCTCCCGGACCCCCCACGCTCACCACTCCATTCTCTCATTCTCAAGAAAGCTCCTACCATGGCTTTTTCTCTCTCAATAGTTACTTCATGGTTTTACCTGAGCCCTGATCCCCACACTCCTGCTCGTGATTGACAAGCAGACAGTCTTCGATTTATCCAGGTCGTCATTTGAGGCTGTAGATGTCCTTGGGTCCCCTGGGGACACTCCCACCACCTAGTCCAGCTGTGGCTGGGCGCGTTGCCTTTTTGAGCTCTGTTAACAGAACAGAGGACGTGGATTTAACTTGTCTCTGGTGGACTGTATCAGCTAGCTCTGGCAAGGACAATACTGCTAAACAAACATCCCAAATCAGCTCTACACTATTGACATTGATTTCCGGCTCACATGTGGGGAAACAGGCAGCAGGCTTGGTTCGGATCTGTTCTTCTCACTCTCAGTTTTCCTGGGATGAATAGTCAGTCCAGAACACATTCTCCTGGTGGTGACAGAAGCAAAATGGACAGATCCAACCATGTGGTACATTTCCATTTTTTCCCCGTTTTTCGTGGGACTGGGGTTTGAACTCAGGGCTTTGCATTTGCAAAGCAGGAGCTCTACTGCTTGAGCCACACCTCCGGTCTGTTTTGCTCTGGCTCTTTTGGAGGTGGGGGGGGGTCTCATGAACTATTTGCCCAGGCTGGCCTTGAACCATCATCCTCCCGATCTCAGCCTCCTAAGTAGCTGAGATTACAGGCGTGAGCCACCTGCACTCCCAGCTCACATTCCAAACTTTTGCTTGCTTTGTGTCCACTGACATTCCACTGGTTAACAAGTCACATGGCCAAAGCCAACATCGCTAAGACAGGAAAGCATTCCCCACCTCTAGTTTGGGTGAAAGAAAAAAAAAAACGGGGACAATTTTTTGCCAATTCTGTAACAATGAAACATGACAGAAGGCATTTCCTGGTCACACACACTTTCATATCCATGGTTTTCCTCAGTTGGTGACAAGATGACAAAACATGACAAAAGAAAAATGGTTGCAGAGTGGCTGCTGGGGTTGGAGAGGTAGGTGACTTGCTACAGAGAGAGCTGGCTTGCTGCAGAGGGCCACCAAGGAGACTCAGATAGGAGGACAGGACTGCCGCTCATGTGTCCTTGTCATGTTGTTAACAGAATTTTCTCACCCAGGTCCTACAAGGAGAGACCATCATTGGCTCCCCCAAGCGTTTTCCTGATTTGAGCCTCTAACTGCGGGATTGGCAAGACGCATTTACTCTGGCTGGTTCTGTGACTTCTTCTGGCTTCACAATTCAATCAAAGCCACTGGAAAGTGGAGGACGAGGTTGCTCACGGGAGAGTCAGGTGGGAAAGGGCAGCAAAAATAAAAGGGGGGGCCAACGACTTAAGGTTCAGGTATGTCTGGTTGGCAGGGAGCCAACTAGGGAATAGCCCCCCTTTTAGCTGCCATTGTGCAGGCAGGTCCAACTCTGCAGCCTCACTCTTGCCCAAGACCCAGGCTGAGGGCAAGCCTGACAAAATGCAAGTTCCAGACACAGCGAGATGGACTTCCTGCCTGAAATGTCCCCAAGGAAGCTGCCAGTCAATAATTCAGAGGGGAACGGCATTGTTCACATCAAGGTTCTCTTGTCAAATGCAGCAATTGCGAGCAAATTATGAAGACACCTGGGTTCAAATTCTGAAATGGTCACTCACGGGCTGTGTGACCTGAGGCACATTACCTAACTTCTCTGGGTTTTCTATAAAATATACAAAACAGTGACACTTGCCTCTCAGGGCTATGGTACAGATTAAAGGAATGTCACACGGATAGTGTTGACATAGAGCCTGGTGTACCCTAAAAGCTCAGGGAGTAGAAATTATTTTTACTATGAGGCTCTTTATGAAAGCATTTGAGGGCGGGCAGAGTGGCTCAAGTGGTTGAGCACCCGTCTAACAAGCATGAGAGCCCAAGTTCAAACCCCGGTACCACCAAAAAAAAAAAAATGTGTAAGCTGGGTGCCAGTGGCTTATGACTGTAATCTTAGCTACTTGGGAGGCTGAGATAAGGAGGATCGAGGTTTGAGGTCAGCCCAGGAAAATAGTTCCCGAGACCCCATCTCCAGAATAACCAGAGCAAAATGAACTGGAGGTGAGGCTCAAGCAGGAGAGAGCCTGCTTTGCCAGTACAAAGCTCTTAGTTCAAACCCAAGTCCTACCAAAAAAAGAAAGCCTGTGTAACTACAGGGTCCGCCATCCAAGAAGCCCCCTCGTTGCCACTCTCCCCTGCTGACAAGAACTAAAAATGACAAAATATTCACCATCTTCATAAATCCTGAAGGCGGGCAAGTGATCTAGTCAGCCCTCCTGTGAGAACCTATCCAAACCGGCCCAAAGATGACCTCCGAGCCATGAGCAGCAGGGAGCAGACATGCACCCGGCTGGACCCCAATGGATCTGGACAGAGGACCCCGTGCTGACCTCACACAGCCCACAGGTTCCCTCCGGCCTTCCTCTAGCCTCTCCAAGGTCCCCGCCATGCAGCGGGATCTCCATCAGCACCCACAGCTCAGATCCTCTACACTAGACCACACCCGAGGTGTCCGGGACCCCAGGTCTCCCTGCCCAAAGGCTCCACGTCTCTTTCCAGGTCATATGGGGGCTCTCCCCCCACCCCCCCGATCACCCTTCCATGGCCGCCTGTACTTCCAGGCCCACCCCCTCCCCACCCATGTGGTGATATCTTTAATAGATGGAGCCTACCAGGTGGTCTTTGGGCCATCGGGGTGTGAGATGGGAGTAATGAGACCCCATCTCTTCCTCTTCCTCTTCTCCGGTCGTGAGTTCTGTCCTGCTGTTTGTCCTACCATGACATATGTCTTCACCACAGGCTCGAAAGCAATGAGGCACTGGTATCTGCAGAACTCCAAGCCACACAGCCTTCTCTATTTTATAAGCTGATCGTCACAGTGTCACTTGGTACAGCGACAGAGAGCTGGCACATGCTCGTATGTTTGTCAAAGCCCCTTGCAAGTGGAGCAGCAGAGCTGGGGCTGGGGGGCTGATGGCCCCTGCTCGGGGGAGTCCCAAGAAGTCGAAGTTCAAATCTAGCCTTCCAGGTCATGAAGAAGGATGCTGGCCAAGATGGCAAGATGAGGCATTTACTAAACAGTTAGTTCGCTGTATTTATAAATCAGATGTGAGGACATCTGTGTGTTCTCTGGCTTCGAGCCCTGCGAACTGAGGGGTGGGCCTGCCACCTGGTAAACCCCAGAAAGTCAGGAATATCGGCCAAGCCCTAACGTCCTTCCAGTGGGACGTCTATACCTCAAAGTTCCCGGCTGTAGAAGCCACAGCTGGCTCACCCGGTCCCCAGACACCACTGTGACACCCAGGGACCCCGTGGTTTCCTTCGCACTTAATAATTCTGTTGGCTATTGATGGCAAATGGCCCAAGAGAGCCCCCAAAGAGTCCAGGACCCCTGGGCTAGTGCGACACCCCCCACACCAGGGCCCCAGCAGGAGACTGTAACAGGCTCCATTTTCCAACAACAGCCACCACACAATTTTCCTTCCTACACAGTCTTCCGGGGCCTGGTCACTCCCCTGTGAGAGGCGACATCCACATTTCCTTCCCGTGACCCTGGGCAGGCCTTTGTGACTGCCTGGGCTGGTAGAGAAGGCAGAAGTGTCATTAGTGGTGACAGAGTGTCTGCCAGGCTCTCTCTTCCTGGGACTCTGAGCCACAACGAGCAAGTCGACATGCTGGAGACACTCAGGGATGCCCAGAGCCCAGTGACCGCCCAGTGACCGCCCTTACATAACTGATCGGTCACCTATGAGAGGGCCACACAGGTGGTGGCTGGCACAAAACCCAAGGTCCTATGTCCCTTTCTGCATTTGTGGAGCCCAGGTGAAAGATGGCTGAGAAGCGGTTGCTCCCACAGGAGCAAGGGAGTGAGGTGACTCTAGGAAGATGAAGGGCTCCCGGTGTTTCCTGGGACAAGTGCTTCCTGTGATGCCCCATTGGCAACTCACAGCCCCACTCTGTAGAGCTGGTACCAGGACACCGCTTGGCTCCCACCCTGAGCCTCTAGGCCCCCAGGTCACACGGTTTCTCTGGCTGGCAACCATCAGCACAGCTTGGCCCCAGGCCAGGCCCAGACCACAGGCCTCACACGAGGGCTGGCCTGTGGCGTCCTAGAGAGGCTTGAGTTTGGTCATGCGAGTCAGAGGCTAGCCATGAGTGAAGGGGCCCCAGATCAAAGCCCGGGCCCCCTAGATTGGGGGAGGCCTGTGCATAAAAACACAGGCAAGAGCTTACGAGTCAAGCATGGCTCTTTGGGAGAAAATGGGGAAAATCTATTTATTTCTTGTTTCTTTTTATGTCACTTCACGTCAGCGGGGCTGTCACCTGTGCACTTTGGACTCGGAGGTGTGTGACCTCAGGCACAAATCACTACTGTGAGTGTCCACTGAGGGCCCTGTCAGAGGTACACACACTTTGCTGATGTTGGAACAGCCCGGTGACAAATTGGAGCACAGGCCCCTTCCACAGGGGGCTTGGCCACCACCAACTTGCCGTCAAGTGGGAAATATTTACCTGCTTCCCTGCAGAGTGAACCACAAATCGAGTATTAGTTGTGCAGATGTAGTTCAGGGAACACTGGTAACAGCTATGACTTAAGGGGTCTGTCTAGCTCCCTTTTTGGAGATTTAACTTCTGTCTCATTTTCCTGCAATGAACAGGTACGATCAAAGACTCCTCTGTGACACAAAAGACATGTGAAAGCTGTTGGATGGAAGTCTGAATTTAAAACAAGTTCAACGCACAAATAATTGGCACTTCCCTGACATCCTTCAGACCTGTGCAGTCTCTTCCCTCTCCGCCTCCAAATGCAACATCCAAGGATTAAGTGACAGGACTCTCTGGGATCCAGAGACACCCAGTAACCTTTTGATGGGCGGGTGTGGTGCCTTAACTCATTACATCCACAGGAAACAATGGGACTGGGGACGTGAGGACCCTGCTTCCCAGTGCTGCCACTGAGGCAGAGTCTGTCCCTAGTGTGGTTGCTCCCTGAAACCTTCTCTATGAAACGGGCGTGAGAACCCCAGCCTCGCAGGATGGCGTGACGTCAGCTGACAGTGACTGGAGGTGACATTTCCCTAGGCCTTCCCTTGCCTGGAAGCTGAGCACTCACTCATTGGCTCAGAGCGTGCGTCACGGCCCTTACTTTCCAGGAGGAAATGTCCTTTGGGTGACTTGCTCAAGGTCACCCGGCTAATCAGAGGCAGAAGTGACCCCTTAGGCCTGAGTCCAACTGCCCTGCCGGCCTCAGAGCCTCTAGGGACCTGAGTCCAGGGAGGAGGTGGTCTAGGAGTTCGGTCCCATTTTCCTTCTGGTCCGCAGAGGGGCCTGTTACGGGGGGGAGGGGGGGAGATGGCTGAGGACACATTGGGTTAACCAGGAGCCTCTTTCCAGTAAATTCTGCAGCTCCTTCTCCAGAGACCCAAAGCTCACACCGATCCTTTGAAAGAGGCAGGGACAAAGCAGATGGGCTGGGGATCATAGGGGTCATTCATCTGACAGGTCCGGACATTTGGACCAGTCCTACTCCAGCCCACGCACAGAAGACAGACATGTTCCCCTCCTGGGGTTTAGGATTGTAGCCAGTTTTGCCAAGTCTTCACAGCTTCCCCCAGAAAAACCAGAAATTCCCATCCCAACTTCTCGAAGGTCTGGGCTTCCCTCCTGCCACGCGTGCAGGAATCCTGGTCTCAGAAAGCAGCGATGAAATGTGCAAACGCCTCACGCCCCTGGAAAGGGCTGTCCTCACGCCCACTTTCAAGGGCACCTCAGCCCCTTTCTGGAAAGCACTCCAAGACATCAGGTGTGCAGTCAAGCATCTTGAGGACACATTCAAGACTGGATTTGGCTGCTGGGCCACCAGTCTACCTTCCGATTAAGACACTGGTTCTGTCTGCTTGTTCCTGCAAAACCCAGCTCCTGTCACCATCACACATCCCTCACCTGTCCTAACTCCACTGCCTCCTGTCAAAATTGCACCTCAGGAAAGAAGCAAATTGATCCTTTTATACCGGCAGTAGACAAAAGAATCGCCCAGTGGAGAGGTGTTTATGCTTTTTGTAAGTCCTGAAACTCAACCCAAATCTTCCCGTGTTCATTTATGCATCAGCTAATCAGTGAGCAGCCAGTAGCTGTCCTACACGATCGGGAATACAGCGTGGACAAAGCAGGGGCGTGTCCTGCTCCAGTGTGGTTCACACCCCAGGTACAGGAAACAGCCAATCGAAGCACAAGCTAATAAATCTTAAGCAGACTGAGATGGAGTTTATGTACCCAAGAAGGGATCACGTGCACATTAGCAGTCACAACTATTCTGCCTGCCCCCCATCCTCAGTCCCTGGGAACCCCTGTCCTACTGTCTGTCCTTGTGGGTTTCCCTGCTCTGGACATTTCCTATAAGTAAGAATCATACAGTGGCCTGTCGTCTTGTTTTTTTATAATGCTTTCAAGACATGTGTGGCACCTATTAATCGTTGGTTGTTACTATCAAGTAATACTCATTGCATGGATGAAATGAATTTCATTTATTAGTCACGGGTTGAGGGGACATTTGAGCTGTTGACATCTTTTGGATGTTGTGAGGGATGCTGCTATAATACAAAAATGGAAAAGCGAGACCTGTTGAGACTCTTCCGGGAATGGGAGGAGAGGGTCTTCTATTTAACTTTCTGAGGGATTTCCAAATTATTTTCCACGTGGCTGCACCATTTTTACATTCCCACCAACAGTGCGTAAAGCTTCTCATTTTCCCACGTCCTCACTAACATTTGCTGTTTTCTTTTTATTATTATTATTTTTGGTGTATTAGGATTTGAACGCCGGTCGTTGCACTTGCAAAGCCAGTACTCTGCTACTTGAGCCACACCTCCAGTCCATTTTGCTCTGGTTCTTTTGGAGATGGGGTCTTGTGAACTATTTGCTTGGACTGGCCTCAAACTGTGGTCCTCCTGAGCTCAGCCTCCCAAGTAGCTAGGATGACAGGCGTGAGGCACCGGTGCCCGGCTTCTGTTTATTCTTATGTCCCTTGGGTGGTGTAGTGTTGGAAGTTTTGGAATTCGTCAGTGGCTATTCTGAGACCCTGGGATTTCCATATAAATTTTGGGATAAGCTTGTCAATTTTGTTTCCACTTTAAACACACATGACCTGAACGTGAACGTGAACGTGAAAAAAGGACATCATTCCTGTTCATTTCTTTTAATGATGCGTTCTTGTTTTCAGTGTTCAAATCTTCTGTTTCTCTCGTTCAACTCATTTTTGAGTGTTTTCTTCTTTTTGGCATTATCATAACTGGGATTTTTCTTGGATTATTCAATATGCTAATTTTTGTGCACTGATCTTATATTTTCAAACTTGCCGAGTCTTTTCGTGGATTTCTTAGGACTTTCTATGCATTATGTCATCTGCACATAGAGGTAATTTTATTTCTTTCCAGGCTGAAAACATTATATTTCTTTCTCTTACTTCACTTCTCTGGCAAACAATTAATCCATGCCGGTGGCGCACACCTGTAATCCTAGCTCCCCGGGAGGCTGAGATTGGGAGGATCGCAGTTTGAAGCCAGGCCAGACAAATACAAAATAGCCAGAGCCAAATGGACTGCAGGTGTGAGTCAAGCAGTAGAGTGCCTGCTTTGCAAGCACCAGGTCCTGAGTTCAAATCCCAGTCCCACAAAAAAAAAAAGAAAAGAAGTAAATCACACAGGGTGTTAGAAAGTTAGAAATGTAACCAAGAAAAGAAAAATTGCATCCAGATAAGGGAGACCGGGCATCCTGGGGATTCGAGGTGTAATTTTAATTGCTTTGATGAGGGTTACATTGGAAGAAAGACCCAAGGGAGTGCACCGTCCAGGATATGGGAACAAAGAGCCAAGGTGGGGGTGTGACCAGCCGGTTCTCTAAGGACAGCCAGGGGCCACAGTGCTGGAGCAGAGTGAGCAGGAACGTCCCTGTGGAGTCTTGGGATGGCGGGGTGTGAAGAAGAGACGCCGTGTGACCTGCCCCGTGGGTGTTGTGCAGAGAACAGACTGAAGGGGATAAGGGAGGAAGGCAGAAGGCCAGCTGGGGAAAGACGACAGTGACTTGAACCAGGTCGGTGTCCCTGGAGGTGGAGGTGTTGGGAAGATGTTGAATCCCAGATCTGCTTTGATGGTTAGGTTGAGGGATTCTTTGAGAGTGTGAAAAAGAAGAGTCAACCTAAGCCCAAGGTTTGGGCCTGAGCGATGAGAAGCAAGCATTGCCATCAAGTCCAGCTGGTGCAAGCAGGAGCTCAGAAGTCCGCTCTTGCAGAGGCTGAGTCTGAAGTGACTACTAGATATCCAAGTGGAGAGAGCAAGTAAAGAGCTGGATACCCAGGTCTAGAATCAAGAATGAAAGTCGACCTGGAAAGAGAAATTGAGATTTCTGCTGGAGCCTAGGAGCTCACACCTGTAATCTAAGCACTAGGGAGGCTGAGGGAGGATCAAGAGTTCAAATCCAGCCTGAGCTATTTAGCAAGACCCTGTCTGAAAAGATGGAGGAAGGGGAGGGAAGGGATAGGGAGCGAAATAGAGGGCAGGGAAAGGGAAAGAAGGGGAAGAGGAGAGAGAGGGGGAGGAGAAGAAAGGAAAAGAAAACCTTTGCTAACTAGATAGCCAAGCCATGGAGCACTATGGCCAAGAGGGGTGTTCACAGAGGAGAGGTGAGGCCTGAGACAGGGAGCCTTCCAGGGTTTACAGGTTGGGAAGAACACCGTGAAGCAGGAAATGAGGGCAAGAAGCTGCTGCCTGAGATGCAGGGAGGAAGCCACAACCATGGCAGAGGCTCAGGTGGGCGGTGTTGGAGGAGGTGAGGGGAAGGGCTGTGTAGATGGGCGCATAGCCAAGCACCCCGAAAGGCTGTGACTTGAAACAGCACTGAGCATCTCAAAGTGTCAGCGATTACCTGTCTGGATGCGGCTTGGCTTGGCTGAGCCCTCGGCCGCTGGGGCTGCCCAGGCTGCAGTCTGATTCTAAGGCTCGCCTGGGGAAGGACCCGCCGCCGAGCTGCGCCCAGCTCCTCCGCAGATGGGCCTCCCGTAGGTCAGCTCAAAATACGGCATCTGACCTCTTCCAGTGAGCGAGCGGGAGTGCCAGGGGTGACGCCAGCAAGGAGCAGAGCAGCAAGACAGAAGTCACAGTTTTCCCGTGACTCGATCCCAGGATTGGCACCCCGGCGTCTGTGCCATAGACTCGTAGAATTAAGTCACTGCATCCCACCCACACCCGAGGGGAGGGGGGGATCACACAGGGACCCGAGCACCAAGAAGTGGGGGTCACTTCATGCATGACCCCAGCTGACCCCCAACGGTCAGGCCCAGTGCTGCAGGGCAAAGAGCACAAAGACTGGCATTCCACCAGTCCACGGCCTAAGTGTTAATCAGGAAAACGGGAAGAAGAAATCCTACTGCAAATGTCTGTTTTTAAAACCAGGGGACAGGAGGGTAAAACAGGTCCTGTCTGGGGGTTGGCACCAGTGGGAGGGGGGAGGATATAAGGAAAGGGTGTAGGAGGTTGAAAATGGTGGAATATTATGCACTCGTGAGTGAAAATGGAAAAGTGAGACCTGGTGGATGTTGTCATTATTGCTGCTATTTTGTTCTTAAAATGAGCTATGATAACTGAAAGACTGTGGAATGTGATGATTAAGTGAATACCAAAAAGTCACACATAGGGTATCTGGCTCACAGAAAGCACTCTGCAAATAGGATTCTGGTGATTACTATTAAGGTGATGGCGTGAGCTATAATTATCAGAGGAGTTTACCTGAGTGCATTTGCATTTACTGTTAACCCATAGCCATTCCTCCAAACAGTCCCAGGACACCTCCTCCTGGTGTCCTTCCTGGATTGGCCATATCGTTTCAGTGCCTCAAGTCGGACTCTAGCTGTCATTGATCAGCTTGGGTGGGCAGAATTGTCTTGCTCTAGGCCTGTGTGACCCGGGCTGCTAACTTCTAGTCTCAAGCCTTTTTCCACTTTTCTGGACCTCACTGTGCTCCACTTCCTATCCGCGCCCTCTGCCCCAGACACGACACCCCCGGAGCTCCACCCTGCTAATAAGTCCAGCTGCCCGGCCAGATGGTGACTGGGGAGGTGGACGGGAGGCTGCGGGGTGTGGGGGGACCCCGAGCAGGAACAAAAGGAAGAAACAAGACAGGCAACACCCACAACCGTGTAGAGCCCAGCAAGCTGGTCTGGGTTGCATTCTGACTTACAGAGAGTGGCAGAGACCAGAAGTGGCAAAGGCTCTCACCCTGGGCCACCCACATGGCCAGGCAGCTGGACAATGGAGATTGAAATGTGGCTGTTCATTTGCAAATGAGGTCGATCCAAAATTGAGGAGGGGGTCTTGAGTCAGCCAGCTCAGCTCTGTCGGGAGCTGTGTGGCTCCGGGCAGTTAGCTTGACCTCTCTGAGCTTGTCAGTTGTCATAAGGAATGCAGAAAACCACTCTCTGCCTTTGCATATGTTACTTAATATTGCAATAACCCTTAAACCCCCAATATGTGTGACACGTGACAGTCCCGACGTCATAAGGGTTATTTGAGAACCAAACGAGACATCTAGAAAGTCTGAAGAAAAAGGCGAGCACGGTCAAACAGCGGTCAGTCTTAAGATTTGAGTGACTCAGCTTCGGTCACTAATAAATGGGCTGGGGTTTGAGGTGCATCACTGCTGAGCAGAAATTTTCCCATGGGCTCCTTGGGGACCGAGAGGTCTGGGCAGCGTTCACAGGGACAGCAGGGCCACCCTTTGCTGAAGTCACCCTCAGGTGGCATTTCCTCCATGCTCCCTGCCAGGCCGCACGCCCGCTTCTCCTCCTTGTCGCTTCCATTCCTGCAACCTCACAGCTCCCGTGTGCGAGCCGCTGTCACCCCTGTGTGGCACATCCTACAGAGAAACTGGGGGACCGAGATCTTGCGTGGTTTATTTGGGGTCTCAGCTGATGAGTGCTTGAGTCAGCGTTTGAGCTCAGAAGTTTGCTCCTTGGCTGCAGAAGGTCTGAGCTGTGTTGTCCTTCGGGATTATCCACAAACCCAGTCTGAGCCAGACAGAATAAATCAACTCGGTGTCCAGGTTTGGAAGGGGCCCCTTTGGAACCTGCTCACTCAGCGACAAAAGAACTTCTTATTCTGATCCCTCTGAAGTTAAGAGAGAAAGGAGAGCTCCCTGGAACGTTCCATCCCCTTCTGGGTGCCGCCTTGCCCCAGGGGGGGATGGACAGACAGGGGCTTCAGTCGCCATGGTGTTCTTTAGTCTCTCACTCGCCCTGCCTTGCAGAGGGCTCTCACCCTAGGGACGTGGACTTAGCTCGGGCACAATGGGGTCTTTGCGGGTCACCTGAAGGCCATAAGGCCTGGGGCATTGATGGAGCCTTCAGGGGAAGGCGGTGGGGACCACCTGAGCATGAGGGCCACCTCCCATGCACCCCCTTTGGTGTGAGGTGGTCTTAGCACAGTCTCAGTCACCCTCACAAGAGCCTGGGGTGGGTTGAAACCTTTAGGATCCAAGACAGGCATGGGAAGCAAATAGCCCAAGGTCGTCCTCTTCCTCTGGGGTCAGCTCTCTTTTCAGAGCCTCCCTGCCTCCCCCCACCCTCCCTCCCCACAAAGGGCCCGAGCCAAACGGGAAGGGCAGGTGGCCTGGCAAAGGCCACCAGCCACCCCCGGAAGACCCTGGCTGTGTCCTATCACTTTCACCCTGGCACGTGGGGTTAGCCTTCCTCGGAAGGGTTCTAGAAAGAAAATGAGCTCTGCTCAGAGGGGAGGAAAACACCGGGCAGGATTCAAGGACGTCCTGGGCTTCTGCTCAACTTGGGGACATATTTCCCCTAAATCATTCTGGGCGGCCCAGTTTCAGACACAAACTGGCAGAAACGACAGCGCTGTTCTCTTCAACTTTGGGAATCTAGCTTCCTAATTTTTCCCAATTCCAAACAGAAACCAAACCTCCAAAATATTAAATAATTTGGACTTCAAAAACTCTTTTTAATTCCTAGTGACCACAATGAAATTAAATAAGAATCAAGTTCTCCTCTCTCTCCCCCTGCCTCCTTCACTCCCTCCCACCCTCACTCTTTCTCCCTCCTCTCTCTCTCTCCCTCTCTCTCCCTCCCTGCCTCTCTCTCTCTCTCAATCTCTCCCCTTCCCTCCCTCCCTCTCGCCCTCCCTCCCTCCTTCCTTCCCTCCCTCCTTCCCTTCCCTCCCTCTCTCTCAATCTCTCTCCCTCCTCTCTCCCTCCCTCGCTCCCTCAGTCTCTCCCTCTCTCCCTCTCTCCCTCCCTCCCTCTCCTTTCCTCCCTCCCTCTCTCTCCCAACCTATTGCTCTCTCTTTCTCAATCTCTCTCCCTCCCTCTCTCTCCTTTCCTCCCTCCCTCTCTCTCCCAACCTATTGCTCTCTCTTTCTCAATCTCTCTCCCTCCCTCTCTCTCCTTTCCTCCCTCCCTCCCTCTCTCTCTCAATCTATCTCTCAATCTCTCTCTTTTTTCTCTCTCTTCCTCTCTCTCCCTCCCTCCCTCTCTTTCTCTCCCTCCCTCCCCCTTTTCTCCATCAATCTCTCTTCCCCCTTCCTTCCTCCCTCCTTCTGTCCTTTCCTTCCCTCTTTGTCTCTGAATCTCTCCCTCCCTCCCCCTCTCTCTCTGTCTGGTCTCCCTCCTATCCCCCTCCTGAGGGAGGGAGACCACAGGAGAGAGGAGGCCCAGGCCCTCTGACTTGGGTAACTGGCACGGCCTCTTGTGGTCACACTTGCTGCCCCAGCCGTGGCCAGCTCGCTGAGTCAATCTGGAATACAGGCTGACCACCCGGGAGCACTGAGGCCATCAGCCACATCTCTCCAAGGGCCTGAGGTAGGGACATGCCTGCCTGGGAGTGGCTCCCAGACCACTGGGACTTTGGGGTAAATAAACCAGGGTGGCCCAGGACGCCCTCCACCCCTGTGAGCAGAAATGGAAGCAGCTGGCTTGGTCCTTCCACCACCCCACCCGAGAGACAGACAGGGGACAAGGTGGGGGGACACCCTGAAGATGAGCCTCTCTCTCTCTCTCTCTGTCTCTCTCTCTCTGAATATTGTTCTGCTGGGCGGAGGGACAGAACAATACCTGCCTAGGACTTACCGATCCCTGCAACTCATTTTACAGAAATGGTGCTCACTTGAGACTTCATCGTGACCTTTAACCCAGCTCAAGAATCCCCTTTCTTCAGGGATTTTTATCACCCTTGAATCTCCGCCCTGTGGTCTGAAACCTCAAACACCGTGTTTAAACCCGGTAAGACCCAGCCTGGGCCATGGGGGGGGGGCCCCCATGCTGCTGAAAAGCCTACAGGGGAGATGAGCACTGGGCTGGGTGCATCGCGTGTGGGTTCCACCATGAGCATGTCACTCAGCTGCTTCCATGTGGCTAGAGATGCCCATCCCAGCTGCTCTACCACTTTCCACGTCCTTTACCAGTTCTGCCATCTGCAAGGCCCAGCGCAGACCACCCGGCACTCTGGATCCCATGGCACAGCCAGGCCATCCTGCCATAACACTCCCCTTGCCTTCAGCAGCTGCGCAGGGCCTGCTGTCAGGAAGTTCTCTTTCCTCCTCCCCAAACCCTCCACGAGGGCCCACGTGTCGTCCTTTCAGTCTCCACAAAAGGTGCCCTGGGCTCAGGGTGGCCCTCTCTACCCCTCCCCTGCCTCCACCCCCACCTCTCCATCTGTCTCTCTGTCTTTGCCTCTGTCTTCCTCTGTTTCTGTCTCTCTCCATCTCTGTCTTTCTCTAGGTCTCTCTGGCTCTCTGTCTCTGTCTCTGTCTCTCTCTCCCTCTGTCACACTGTCTCTTACTCTCTGTCTCTCTCTGTCTCTCTGTTTCTGTTTGTCTCTCTGTCTCTGTCTTTCTCTATGTCTCTCTGGCTCTCTGTCTCTGTCTCTGTCTCTCTGTCTCTGTCTTTCTCCATTTGTCTCTGTTTCTGTCTCTCTGTCTCTATCTCTTTCTGTCTCCCTCTGTCTCTCTCTCTGTCTCTTTGTCTCTCTGTCTCTGTCTCTTTTTGTCTCCCTCTGTCTCTCTCTCTCTCTCTCTTCCTCTCTTCATATTTGGTCTGTTCTTCCACTAACGCACAGGCCTTCAGATGACTTGCCCAGAGCTGAAAGCACAAGACAACCAAACAAAAGCGAGTTTTCCCTTCTGATCTTTCGCTGCCGGTCTCTAAATACTGCCTGTAGTGCAGGACCCCAGAGCCTGGAGTCTGAGGCCTTCCCTCCAGATATGGCGCTGCTCATTTCCACTTCAGAGTAAGCAGGAGAGATCCAGCAACCAACTGAGTCCTCCCCACACGGACACCAGGAACTTCTCACTGACAGCTCCCGTGCAGTGCTTAATCAAACCCTAAAAAGAAATGAGTGACTGACGGGAAAGGAAGAAGGGAAGGAGGGGAACTGATGAGAGGAAGCAAAGGGCAAGGAGAGAAAGAGAAAAAGAAGGCGGAGGAAAAAGCGAACTGCAGACCATTGCACAATGTATGGGTGGATGGAATCACCACACTGCAACCCACAACTAGGTGCAATTATTATGTGCTAACTTTTTAAGTAATTAATTTTTTAAAAAGAGAATCCCAGAGGAAGTTGTGAAAGCCAGTTTTGCAAAGGGGGTCACATTTTGGTTGCTCCAGGGGCTGGGCGGTGTCAGGACGCTAGAAGGCAAAGAGCTCCCCCACTACCCGGTTGACCAGTTTGCAAGGGAGACTGGGACCCTGCTGCTGACTTCCAAGTGACTCACACTCAGAACAGACTGACCCCTGCCTCACTCCCACTCCCAGCCCCAGTGAGGCTGGAGGTTTGCCCCACAGTCTCCAGTGGAGAAACTGAGGAAGGAAAGGGAGAGCTGGGACAAAGGAGCCAGAGGAGAAACTGGAACTGTCCCAAGACTGCCACCAGGACCCACTGCTGACCTCGGCCGTCACAGAGGTGCTATCCCGTGTCGCTGGTCAGTGGGCCTGCATGCTGCAGCATTTAAAGACAGAATTCTCCTTGGGATCAGAGACGCACAAATTCCCAGTGGATAATAAAACCCAACAATTCGTTGTCCCTTCCCTTCAAAGACAGCAGCGTTGCTTGCCCACTTCGATACTGGTTCTTATTAAATTCCTAAATTTCTAAGTCCCCATCCAATGCCTGGAGTCCCCTCTCCATCTCCTAGGTGGAAGAGGCTGCTGGAAACCCAGACATCCTGCAGAGGGGCCTGGTGCCAAGTCGTCTGGGGCCTCACCCCCCAGGGAGGCAGGAAGTACAGCCAGCCTTGTCACTGTGCCCTAAAGTAGGATGGATGGCCCCAGTAAACCGATCCTTGCTAATGTAACCATAGGTGCTATTTCATATAAATACAGCCACCCAGACATTCCCCTCAGCACGGGGTCTTTCCCCTGAGGCCTGGCTCTCCACAGCCTCTGCCTCAAACCACCGAAGTTAATGACATCCTCGGGGTGGGGACCAGAGTGTGTTTAGTGTCTGTGCCATGGCAGAGGTGGGGCCCCTTTGCTTCACTCATCATTTTCTGTAATGTGCCTATCACATCCTCGCTCCTCTCTTCTTTGCCAAGCCAAACAGCCTTGTCTTACTAATCTGTCCTAGGATGGGGACTGAGGCCATAAATCTGATCACCGAGAGAAAGAAGGCCTTCCCAGCCCTGGACGGAGCCTTGAGCTCGCAGCACAGCACACATGAAAGCACACAACAGATAATGCGAGAAGTCCTGTCACAGGCGTGTTATAAAATGCAGATGTGGTGAAGTTTAAACTGTAAATTAGCCCTCCTGCTAAAGGAAAAAAAGCCATTTCATCTGTCACCAGCCCCGCCCTCTCCTCTTAGCCTATGTCTCCATTGGTACATTAGGTTTGAATGAAATTTGGAAACGTAGAACCCAACACTGCCTTTGCCAGGATAATATGAAATTAAATCCCATTGGCTCCTAGAATCAATTTTTAAAAATAAAAGGACCTTATGGCTTCAGTTAAACATGGTGTCTGTATGCATATTTTTCATGTAATAAGACACCCTCTCCGTATCCCAGACCTGATTTAACACCTTCTCCCTCCCCCAGCACTCCACATCCATTCATCAGTTCCTCCCAATTTCTCCATTATGAATTTATTAATGTCTTTTTCTACAAATTCTGCTTCCACAAAGTGAAAAGAACAGGGCCTTAATTATATGTCTTTAAAGAATATCTTTAAGAAACAGCACCAAACGGGTTGTGTCTTTCTTAGCATATCTCAGGAATGCTAATAAGTGTTTGAGAAAGGCAGATGTGCTGAGAGTACCCTTGGACCACCAAAGAAACCAAACTCTTTTCAAATCCCTCCCTCCTCCCAAATGTCTTCCAAAGAGGAGAACATCTCCAAGAGGCAGGAGTTATTTGGAAACCAGAAATATTAAGACCATTGTCACATCTTATACTTTGGATATCTGTGCTGGAGAAAAGAGTTGAATTTGACATCTGTGGTGCAATCAGTTATGTTCCTATGGCAGAGGCCAAGTTGCAAATCCCCTGGCTCTGCTCACCCCCCCCATCCCCCAGGCAGAGCCTCATTAGAACTGAGAGATAATTCATTCTTATTTTTCTATTTGGCAGTACTGGAGTTTGAACTCAGGGCTTCTCACTTACTAGGCAGGTGTTCTACCACTTGAGCCATGCCTCCAGTCCCTGACTAGAAGTGAGAAACCTGACTTCTGGAACTTGAGAAATCCCAAGACTGGATCCTGTCTAGCCTCACCTGGAAAAGACCCAGGTCTCAGTTGCCTGGAGTATTAGTCAGGACTCTCTACGGCAATAGAGTTAATAGGATATTTGGAAAGAGAGACTTACAAGGGGAGGTTTTTTAGAAGGTGACTTCACTCTTTATGGTCAAGAAGTCCCACAATGTGCTATCTGCAAGCTGGAGACCCAGGAAAGCCAATGGTGTCCAAGTCTGAAGGCCTAAGAATCAAGATGGGGCCACTTGAAGTTTGAAGGGCCCAAAACCAGGAACACCAATGTTCAAGGGCAAGAGAAGTTGGATGTACCAGCTTTCCCCCAACACACCTTTTTGTTCTATCTAGCCCATCATCCACTTGAATAATGTCCGCCATATTGGTTGGGGCAGATTGCCTTTGTTCGGTCTAATCTTTCTTTCTTTCTTTCTTTCTTTCCTTCTTCCTTTCTTTCTTTCTTTCTATTTTATCATTTTTACATTTACTTGCATGTGTATACATTGTTTGGGACACCTCCCCACTCCACATGCACCCCCACCCCCACCCCCCTCTTCTGGGCAGAACCTGTTCCGCCCCCTTGTTCTCTGAATTTTTTGAAGGGAAAACATAGGAGATAAGAAAGACATAGCGTTTTGCTACTTTGAGGTAAAGATAGCTGTACAGAGAGATTCCTAGCATTGCTTCCATGCACTTGTGTATCACAACCCACATTGGTTCATCTCTGCCAGACCTCCTTGCCACTTCCTGGTCCCCTTCCCATAGTGGTCTCTGCCAGGTTAAGATTACTTTATTCACTCCTCTACAGTGAGCACATCAAGCACATTCAAGTTTTAGGTTTCCTTCCCTTTTCTATTCCTCCCATGCATGTTCCCCCTTAGTGTTTGAGCATTGTCCAATAATATCACGCATTTGTTTTGGGTCTATAATCTGCATATGAGGGAGAACATGTGATTTTTGGTCTTCTGAGCCTGGCTAACTTCGCTTAAGAGGATGTCCTCCAGTGCCATCCATTTACTTGCCAATGTCAGTCTACTATTTCAAACACAAGTCTCTTTCCAAAACATCCTCACAGACACACCCAAAAATGTTTTATCACCTATCTGGGCATGCTTGACCTAGTCAAGTTGACATATGAAATTAGCTATCACTCTGATGACCCATGCTTCTCTAACAGGCCAAGGTAAGACAACTGGGAAACTACTGGGAAATTCTTAATTCCCAGGATAAACACAGACCATCGTAATGAGACATCAATTTTGCTCAATGGTAAGCAATTCAAAATGGGAAGCTGTACTTAAGAGAAGCACTTTCTTTTTTTAAAGAACATCTTTAGTTTGCATTCTGGGTGAAATTCATTGAAACTTTTAGGTGGGGGAACAGTACAATAAATATTGAGCTTATAAGCTCAAAATCAGAAATCCCACGGTCCTCTGCTGGTGTATCTTGCTCCTCCTCTGCAAATTGAGTTGGAAGAGCCACAGCCTAACGCCAAGAACACAGACAGGGCAGTGGGAGGGGGAAGAGGGGAAACCTAAAGACCTGAAGTAATGACAAGATCACAGAGTTCTGCCTGAGGAGCAGCTGGCCAGTACAGGTCTGCTCTGAGGACCACAGGAAATGATGTCGGAGTCTGATGTTCCAAGAACCATCTTCACGAGTCCGGGGAGCCAGAGCAAGGCATGTACTAGGAGTCTACTCCAGTAGACATAGGAAAGACCAAGGACTTTTCCTTTCTTTCTTAAGTGTCCCCCCTTCCCCCCCACACCAGAAGCAAACCCTGAGGTAGGAATTCAAGTACAATTAATTTCTTCCAGAGGGGATCCCAGTGTGGAAAACACCTGCAGGGGAGAGGAAGTGAGACAAAGAAGGATGAACAAATGATTAAGAATATAATGCCCAGCAAGTCACCACTGTGGACAACTAGAGTTTGATCCCTTTAGGAAATGCTAGAAAATTCTATGGAATACAGCTCTAGACACATCCCACTCAGGGGTGAGGGGACTGGGATTTTTATACTCCAATGGTTGAAGGCAGCTTGGAGGAGGAGAGTAGTCTTAAATTCCCTGGCAATTTGGCCAGCCTTGGGTAGAGCTGACTCCAGTAGACATAGAAGGCCCTTGGACTACGAGATGCAGGCCTGGCCGTTGGATATCTGCTTGTACTGAAGTGTGGGGGTGAGCATGCAGGGATTTGCTCTTCCCAATGAAGGTTAAGCATGAGACATGGCAGCAGATCTCAACATTCGGGTAAAATGGTGCCTACTATCCATAAACACTAAACACATCATCGGGTGGTGGGAGCTTCTTATTTGGTCCCCCAAAAAAACCAAGGCAAGACATCATGATTGCTGATCAGGAAATTGACCATCAAAGTTTGAGGAGCTTCTCCACAGTCCAATCAATGGTAAGCTGGATCTTCACAGTCACAACCTCTGCGTATGCATCAAGCATGGAGGGCTTCCCCTTCTACCCATCCTCCCCATGAGCCTTGTGTGAGTCACCTTTCTGTCACTGTGACAAAACACCTGAGAACATCCACAAGGGAAGGTTTACTTTGCCTCAGGTTTAAGAGATCTTGGTCCATGGTTGCTTGATTCCTTTGCTTTGGGCCCACAGTACATCATGGTGGAAGCTCATGGTAGAGGAAGCAGAGCAAAGAGGAAGGGTTGAAACCTCTTGGACGGCATTCCTCCAGTGACCTAACTTCCTTCCACTGGGCCCCACTCCCTAATGGTTTTACCATCTCTCAACAGCACCATAGGCTGGTGACCAAGCCTTTAGCATAAGGGCATTTTAAGGACACTTAAGATTTGAAACACAACAGTCCTGCCAGGAGGCGTCATGTGTTACAGTAAATATGTGATTGTGCCTTCCCAGCTAGCCACAGCTTTTTGGACCAAGAGGTGGGAAGTTGACCGTTTGTCTACCCAGGGCCCTGTGTGGCGTGACCTAAAAAAGATGACCTGGATAAATGGGATTCCTATGCTAGATTTGGAATTAGTAACTAGAGGCCTACAAAGTCACCAAGGTGAACTGGGTGTCACCCCAAAACTTATCAGAGTAAAACAACACCTTCTATTGCCTCTCATTGTTCTCGGATTGACAAGGTCAGCTGGTGGCTCTCACACGGGGTCTCTTACAGCTGCAGTTATGTGGCTGAGTCTTCTTCACTCACTACTCGGCTAGCTGGGACAACTTGGGGCTGGTGGGGGCTCTCCCCCATCCACACCTCTCCACGTGACTGCCTCGTATGGGTGGCTTGGGCTTTCTCTTAGCATGGAGGTCTTGGAGTAGTCAGATTTGTTCTGTGGCTGCTGGCTTCTTCTAGAGTGAGTTTGCAAGAGACCCAGGCAGCAGCCGTAGGTCCTTGCTGTATTCCTTTTCAGCCCAGATCCGAGAGGTAGAGGAAAGACCACCTCTTATTCATAAAGCGAAGGAAGAGCCTGGTGGCTGGCAGCCATGTTGGAGACAGACTACCACGTGTGCAATTGGCTCCTTTCGTCAAGCACACACCACTCTGCCTGGGGAGTCTCTGGCTGGACTTGCGTTCTGCCTGCCTGGGACAGACCAGAGTTCAGAAGATGCTCTTTTAAGGATAAATGAGCATTGAAGATAAATGTCTTAGCTTCCTTCCCATTTCTTAGGTTAACTCAGAGGCAATCTATGTCCCCAGAAAGCCTGCTCATATCACCAGCCACCTTCTCTCCTGCACCCACTTCTCCACCCTTTCACCTGTGCTTCCTGAGACCCATTCTCAAAAGAAGTTGTGCTTGAATCATCTTCTCAAAGTCTGCTTCTGAAATACCTACTGAACTCCATATTCTCCCCAAATATTCATTTCTTGGGTAAACTAGCCACAGCTGGTTTCTGTTGCTTACAGCCAAAAAGAGACAGAATGTGGGAAAGGGTCAGAGAGAGGGTGGGGGACCCATGGTGTCGGAGTGCCCGCCATCATGGTAGAAGGATGTAACTATAAAGCCATCCTGAGGGCTGCTATGTAGAAGAAGATGGGACAAGCCCACATGGAGAGGCCAGGCTGAGTCGTGTCTCACTGTGAATCCCAGTCTCTGGAATTTCTTACCTCTGTAGTTCCACAAAACTCTTTCTTTTTATAAGAATGTAACAGAACCCCTTCCATGAAAACGAGCAATCCATGGGATTCCATAGAGCTATAGAGGTAACTCCTCTAAGGACTGGGGTTTCCACAGAAACCTTCTTCTCCCTCCTTTTATGGCTTCTCCCAATCCCCCTCCTCCCCCGCCACACACACACATACATGGATTGGCCCAACCATGAGCCCGGTGACTCTAATAGCGTACAGGATGTGCCCTGCACCAAAACATCTCCTTGAAGAAGGCCTAAGAGGATTGGTGCAAAAAAGCATTTGGTTGCTTTCCTGAGGCTTCTGTGAGGACAATCAAATTGGGAAAATTTGAGTCTTGATGAGTAATCATGAGAGATTTAGTGAGGGCTGATGTGAGGGATGACAATCTACTCAGTCAGCTGTCTACAGGTATTGTCACCTTAAGGACAGAGAAGACACAGCTCCTGATGGAAGAAGAGCGACAAAGAAAGGAAAGTGACAAGGTGCCCAAGACCAGCTTCCCTACTTGGAATTTGCGCTCCAGCTGGTCCTACCACTCTCCTCACCTTGAGAGATGAGAAATCTGTGCCTTGCTTTGAAGGAAGGCACAATTTATAGAAGATCTGGTCAGAACTCTATGGTGACAAACTGAATCAACATTCGGAGGGTCTGGAAATGAAAAGCACAGCCATTCCCCCTCAATTCATGGAAACAGTGAATTAAAAAGCACAGGAAACACAGTGGTACAGAAAGATTCAATGACTTATCCAAATAAAACCATCAAAATCTGACCCTCTCAGACTGGGTTCAGGCAATTTATCATCTAACCTGGGCCAGCGAAGAGAGCAAAATGGGATGTTATGAATAACTAAGCCAGGACAAGAGGAATCAACCAAGATGTCCTAGGCAAGCAGTGAGTTCAGGACACCCAAGAGTACGTCTGCTTCCCTTGTTGAAAGCGTGTTGTGGTGACCTGTGACCTGAACCTAAATAAAACCTGTAATTGACATATTTTTTCTTGGTAGGTAGAGACTAGTGGGATATTCTTAATCACTGAACTTTTCAGAGATCTGGATTCATGTTGAGCGCCACCCCTTCCTGACAGAGATCCCGAGCAGATGTCAACATCATCAGGCCAATGGGGGTCACTCTACCTCATTCATGAAGTCGTGATGGCCATAAAAGCACCTGGTAGACCCTTGCTCAGGAAATGCCTGCCGTTATTTCTTCATCAGCAAGTTCACGCATTCAAAAACCCTTGAACCTGATACGTGAGTTCTGGAAGGTTATGAAAAGAATTGCCTCATGTTTTCATCCCTGCCTCAAATGAATACATTCTGTTTATTTCTTTTTGAGGCATGTCCTATTGCAGCTCATCAGGCCTCTCCTTTCATTTCACTGGAAGGCAGCTTCTGACCCTTGAACCTTTGACACCTTTCCCCTTGGAGAACGAGCAGCTCAACAGTTAAGTGGAAAGGCATGGCTAGTCCTTGCCTCTCGCCTGAGCACACTCAGTTTCCCCAAGATCAGGCAACAAGAGTAGCTGGTGTTCAGCGCTTGTTTGTCTCCCTGGCCAGCTTGAAAGTACCAGAAAAACTCAGAATAATATGGGGTTTTTTCATAACTGGAAAAGAAGACCACACACATGGTCCCTTGTGCATTGCACCCTGGAATAGCCTCAAAAACATGGAAGTTGCTCTCTCTCCAGTTATGCGTAGGCCTGGCTTAATTAAATGTAGGCCACAAATGGACTGGTAACCATGACACCGAAATGCTGTCAATCTGTACAGGAGAAATTCTCACCACTCAGGTGGGGGGTACCACCTGAATTCTTGGAAGATGGTTTTGTCTGGTTTTCCATCATTTTGAACTTAGCAGGAAATCTCCAAGATGTGTTTTGACACAAGTATGCTTTTTTTTTTTCCTTCCCCACATTTGAAATGGCTGTGTTTGGAGGCTAATTAAAGCCATCTGTGTCTGATTCATTTACACTTTAACTCATCAGAACGCTGTTTTGTAATAGCCATTTGAAGTCCTTTCTTTTTCGAAAAACCAGGAAGCGATGGTTTGCCAGCCAACAGCAGGGTTCACGTACCACAAGGTTTGAATATGGTTCAAGACAAGCCTTAGACCTGAGAGGCTGCCCTGATGCATCACTGTCAAGTGCAGGCTGTGACTTTGAGTCTTGTGCTGTTCTCTGAAGAGGCTCACTGCTCGGAAGGGCGGAAAACAACCAATAAGAGAAAACAGAGATTATGCTAAGATCTCCAGGCATCATAGGGAATTTTAGTTTAAATGGAAGTTGGGTGGTTCTTGTGTTTTGAAAGAAGAGCTCTCATTAAGCGTAACTGGGATTTATAAACTGAAGATTTCAGTTGTAAGAATACAGTAGCCTCAATGTCATCTATTTTGCTATCGGAACTTTTTTTTTTTCTTTTTTATCTGGATTTGTAACCTTTGTTAGATTCACTATGTAGTAGCTACCATGTAGGGGCTAGTCTTTGTCAAATAAGGTTTTAAACTGTAGAAGTTGAAATTTGTGTTTGTCCACTGAAAAGAAAATTCTTTCTATCTAAGAGAAAAGATAACTGAAGGTTAGAGTTTTGCTGCCCTCTGGATATTAGCCAGTTTTGTACCTAACTAGCAATATTTCCACATTTTCTCCTTTGGTTGACTATTCGACCAATCTGCGTAACCACCTGTTCGGTTCTCCACTCAGCACAGTAAATCGGGTTAAGACTCACCAAATAAGTGTCTTTTTCAACTGTTTGAAAATTATACTTTGGAATTGCCCAGGCCCCAAACCTGGCTTATCTACTGTGCCTCTCCCTGTTAACCTTTTAATGATGTAAAGCAGATGGGTATTCAAAGAATTAAAAACAACCCAAACCTCAGCCAAGGAGAGAGAAGATAGGGGCTTGAACGCCTATTGAGTTGACAGCCCCGATTTCCTTTCAGCCACGTAACTGAGGGAGAGAGGCATCGCCCCACTTTCCAGGTAAGAAAAGCGAGGCAGGGAGTGGCTAAGGCTTGTCCAGTGTCACCAGGTGGCCGTGCTGGGATTCGAAGAGGGAGCTGGCAAATCCAACCCCTCCACTGTACACTCGACAGCTTGTGGGGACGAGGCAGGAGGACACCCCGGCAGTGGGGAAGAGGCACCCACCAGGCAGGGCCATCCACCAACTCCGTTTGTGAACAGGTCTAGAGTTCCCTGTCACAGGCGAATGGCTGAGAATAAATGCTTACAAAGGTCTTACAAACTGAAATGCCAACCTAAATTACTTTTATTACAGCCCATAAAAAAACGGATGTATAAAATTGATTGCGATTGATGGGGGAAAGCACTTCTTCCCTTCTTCCCACAACTCCATCAGCTTGACACAGGGAGCCCTGTGTGCCTGACTCTCCCCCAGGAAGGAGAAAGAGGAATGGGGCTGGTCCAGATCCACCGACTCCAGTGTTAGAGCTTGTGGCCCAGTCATCCTATCTAAAGCTGCCCAGATGGCCACGTTTAATTTTGGGGGTGACACTTCAGAACACATGGAAGCATGACCTCCAGCCTCCCTCTTATCAATCACAGAGCTGGCGTTCTCAATCTTCATCTGTCTGATGGATACCACTGAACTCAGCGGAGGAAGAAAAGTGTGGTTTATTGATCATGTAAACAAAACTGTAAAAACAGCAGAATTCAAAGTAACACGTTCATCATTGTGCTGGGACAGACGGATTCTGTTGATCCTGGAAATAAAAGTGATGGCTTGTTCCTGACTTCCTCTTTCATACTGATTTGAAACTGTCCCATTCCAGCTGCACCTTGCTGTCATTTATCCTTCATTTAGTGCCAATTCTTACTACTCAATTCATCCCCCATTCTCTCAAGACAAGGAAAAGACTTCCAGGTGGCACTAACAATGACCCCAAACACACGTGTGGATGTGTAGTAGGTCTTGGGTCATGTGACACACACGTAGACAGTGTTTTACGATGTCTTCATTTTTATCCACACAGAGCTTTCTTAGACACTTTTTCCTAACGCTTGCCCTGGTGAATTTTAATTCAACAGATAGAGTGTATATGTTTACATGTTATATGTACTTGTGTGCTTTACACATCTATGTATGTTGTATGTTTTTCACAACCACCCCCAACAATCAACTCTCGCCACCTAGAGGGTATGTAATCCCCTCTAAGAATGGGTGAACTGTCTCAGTGCTCTCTGACAGAAATGTAATGCAGGTGGCAGAGAGTGTGGCTGAGGGGCAGAGCTCATGCCTAGACACACAAGGCCCTGAGTTCAATCCTCAGCAAAGGGAAGAGAGAAAAGAAATACAATGTGAGTCCCAGGAAATTTTTTTTTGATAGGACCAGGGTTTGAACTCAGGGCTTCACACTTGCAAAGCAGATGCCCTACTGCTTGGGCCACACCTCCAATCCATTTTCCTCTGGTTATTTTTCAGATGGAGTCTTGTGAACTATTTACCTGGGTTAGCCTCTAACTGAGATCCTCCAGGCCTCAGCCTCCCAAGTAGCTGGGATTACGGGCCTGAGTCGCTGGTACCCAGCAGCCCCATGTAATTTTAAAATTGAAGGCAGCACTTCATGTCGCACACCTTAAGTACATACAATATTTATTTGTCGATTACATCTCAATGATGCTGGATTTTTTTCTACTGAACACATTAAAAAAGTAAAGAGGGGTAGGTAAAATTATTTTTAGTAATAGATTTTATTTAACTCAATGTGTCCAAAATAACATTTCAGCAGGAAGGAATGTAAAAAAATATATACTACTGGGATATTTTATATCCTTTTTCTTTCTCAGTCTTTAAAATCCAGTGCATGTTTCATGCTTAAAGCTCATCTCTGTGCCCCGTGTGACCACAGGGTCACATCTCACGTGGTGAAGATCACCTGCAGCCTGCAGTGTGATTGCAAATGACCCAGCACTGACTGCGTTAGTCACATCAGCTTGCCTCCAAGCCAGGGCGGTTCTGGTAAACTTGTAGAGGACAGGAAACGCCTGTGAGCCCCAGACAGCTACAAATTCCAGCTGGAGAAGGCCTGAGTCAGATGGTTCACACCTGATCAAATCGCTTCCTCCGAGGGGAATTTACCATGAGGATGAAAAGGGACCTCGAGGAGGAATGGAATCCTACTTCTTGCCTGTCATCGTTCGTGGCAGCTCTAATGGCCCAGGGGACCTCTCAAAGCGGCAGTACCCCGCCACTGATCTACAGATAATACTTTCTAGTACTCAATGGATGCCTGAGAGCACAGATCGTAATGAGCCCCTCTGTACAAGCATGGTGACCCTGTCTGATAACTGTCATGGCCACTAACTGACTAATGAGCAGGTCACCAGGGAGGGGTGTCGAGTGGAACAGCAAGACATTCCATCATGCTAGTCAGAAAGACGTTCCATCTTATTCAAAATTATTTACTTCCGGAATTCTTCCTTTACTACCTTCGGGTCATGGTTGACAATAGGTCACTTCAACCACAGAAAGCGAAATGGCGTTTAAGAAGAGCCTGTGTACTTGACTTTCTCAGCTCCCGAGTCCTGCCTTCCACTGCTGTCGCTCTTCTCCAATTTGCTGGCACCCTAGGTGTTGGGATGGCTCCTGGCTTTTCTTTCTTGACTTCTTTCCAGAGGTCTGTTCGCTTGTGCAGTCACCTTTCCATCGGTGTGACAAAACACCTCAGATAAACAACTTAAAGGAGGAAAGGTTGATTTTTGGACTCATGGTCTCAGATGGTTTAGTCCATGGTCAGGTGGCCCCTTTGTTCTGGGAGGAGGCTGCTGTCAGGGCAGCCAGAAGAGAGACAGAGAGAGAAAGAGAGAGAGAAAGGGAGGGAGGGGAAGGAACCAGGGTCCCAATACACCTTTCAAGAGCACACCCCAAGTGACCCACTTCCTCTAGGCCCCTCACCTCCCAAAGTTTCCATCCCCTCCCCAAAGCACCAAGCTTTCAGCACATGAGCCTTCTGGGGACATTTCTGATTGGAACCATGACCACCCTGCTAGCTGCTTTCTCCGCTATGTGTCTCCCATCCAGGTCTCCAGGTGGTGGCATCTATCTGGGCCCCTCTAAGATGGCTCCTCTCGGAAGAACGACGTTCTCCCTAGTGCCTTGGCCTTGGATCCTTGTTGAAGCTTCTCCAGTCAGTAGGAAGAAGTAAGGGAAGAGAGTCGAGGAGTGATATCCCTCAAGGTTGGGTGCCAAGCTGGCATACACTGCCCACACCAGGCCACCTCTGCTCCAAGACCCACCCCAGCCCCTCCTGGCTTTCCAGAACCAATGCCAACTCCAGTGACTTCCTTCACCAGCCATACTGGAAGGAGAAAGAAGAAAAAGAAGAAGAAGAACAGCCCCCCGCCCCCCACCACCCTACACACACACACATTTCATAGTTCTCAAATTGCAACTCGAAACCCTACTCCCTCCACAACGGGCCCATTTTTCAGTCTCACAAACTCCACCTTGTCTTTGGCCTTGTTCAAAATGGTTCTTCCTGCTGGCGGAGTGGCTCAAGTGGTAGAGCACTGCCTAGCAAGCCTGAAGAGGCCCTGAGTTCAAACCCCAGTACAGCCACCACCAAAACAAAACCAAAAACCAAAAACCAAAACCCTAGTATCAGAATGCTTTTTCCTAAGTGTGGACTTAGGTGGAAAGAGAGAAGAGAGGGGAGCCTTGACCTCTTCCTACATGTGAGAGACTGGGCAACAACCTGGCTTTCCATGGCATGGTTTTCTGACGTCGCCTCTCCTTCACTACATGCTATCTGTCCCCCAGTCTCCATGTTTGAGCTAAGGTTAAAAGCAGTATGCATTCATTTAGCACAGAGGATCCCACCAGGAATGATTTGCCCCTGTCCCTAGGGGATATTTGCCACTTCTGGAGACATTTCTGGTTGTCTCAGCTGGGACTTAAAATGCTACTAGCTTCTCATGGGCAGAGGCCAGGCATGGTGCCCAATATCTTACAGTGCACAGGCCAGCCCCCCTGTCCTCCCCTACACACCCAGTCCAAATGTCAGTAATGGTGAGAAATCCTGAGCTTTCATGGAAAAAGGATTCCCCCACCGGTGGTGGCAGGGGGGAGGCTGGAGGAGGGAGAGAGAGGGTGAGGCAACCTAGAAGCAGGTTGGACAATCCAGGGAGAGAGGCCTGTGACACGGGATGAGCCCACTGGAGTGTTGGGAAGGTCTTGTGTTAGGTTAGAACAAGGGGCTGGAGCCATGGCCTGACTGCCGTGGAGATTTTAGAGTGTAAAATCTAACCTCTAACTGTCTGTGTGCCAAACCCAGGCCAGAGCCTGGCGTCACATTTTGAAAGACGAGAGCTTTGCACAGTGCTCTGCAGTAACTTTGAAAAAACAAGGAGGGGAAAAAAAAAAATACAGTCATTCCTTCATATTCACAGGGTTCTGCATCCATGGATTCAATCGACCACAGACAGAAAATATTCAGAAGAAAAACATCATGTCTGTACTAGACGTCCACAGACTTCTTTTCTTGCCATTTTCACTGAACAATAGGGTATAACAACAATTTACCTTGGATTAAGATTTGTAAATCGTGATTTAAGGCACCCAGGAGATGTGCATCCCTTACACACGAAAGCATGGGATTGGAGCAGCCACAGATTTTGGTGTCCTCTGGGGTTCTAGATCCAGGCTGCCGGATGACTGCATTGGGACTAAGGGCACAGGGGAGTAACACAGCCTTCACCCGACGTCTGAAGAAGTCACCTGTGAAAACAACCGGCCTTCTTCCCCGTCCCCGGGTGGGTCTGCACACAGCAGCCTTGGAGTCTCTGGTCATCTCCCACTCATCCTTCTGCGAACGGGGTCTGATCTCAGCACTTCTCAATACATGACGGAGACAGGGAGAAGGAAGGGATAGCTGTCATCCTCCATTCCTAAGCCATCAAATCTAAGGCACAGAGAGGTTGGGTGAGTAGCCCAATGCCCCACAGCTGGTAAGGTGCAGAAGCAGGACTCTAACAAGTCTGACAGGAGAACCTTGACCTTCACACTTTGATCATCACGCCAGGATGCCATCTCCCTTTGGCCAAAGCATTGACCCCTTGCTTGGTCCAGAGAGGCCACAAGCGCCAACCAAGTCACACAGCTGCTTTTCTTCATTCCTTCCTTCTCCCTGTCTCCACCATTCTCCCTCTGCAAATTTAAAGGCAGGGAGGGTAGGTTTGCTTTCCAGAACTCTGCCAGGCGTTCTAGGAGCAACTGAAAAGCTGTAGCTGGTCCCAGCCCTCTGGAGTTGGCACCACAGGGAGGGAACACAGGCATTTTCTAAAAGCTCCTCCACGAGGGGAGGTGAGCTCACTTCCTGAGGAAATGACTGTAGAGGGTGTCTGCAGGGGCCAGCCAGGCCTGGCTTTAAAACATCTGAAACGGCCCACGGTGTAATCAGGCGTGAATAGTGACTCAAATAAATTATGCATATTTGTGCATTAATGTATTATTTGATTCACGCAGTCCCTCCATATAGTTAGTCTGGGTGACCCATGGTCTCATCAGTTTCTTGGATGCGGTAAAAAAAAAATCCGTTGCTTTGAAATATTTAGTGGCCAAAGAGAAATTCAAGTCATTAGTGAAAATTATAAGCAAAATGACAGCAAAAGTCTCTCAACTGGAAGGGCTGAGCCCAGGTCGTCAGAGCCAGACGCTGTCCTCATTCCATGGTCTTTCATGAGACCAAGTGTGGACGACCACAGTGAGGCAGGACGTGAAGATCCCAACACCCAATTATCATTTTAACAAATAGGGCTCTTTCTAAGAGTCACATTCCTTGTGCATGGCCTCATGAAAACACAAACATTCACTTTATCCTCAAAAAATGCAGGCGCTCTGGGAAGAAAATGCTACCCACTTGGCCCCCTGGCCAGGCAGCAGGAGCTACAGATGGGTGCCAACGCTGGTGCTTCTGCCTCAGCAGATGACCAGTGTGGAGTCCAGGCTTTGGGATGACAGAGCACCTGATGTCGCTCTGTGTCTTCCATACAGGAGGCACACCAAGCTGGCCCCTCAAGGTCAACACTTAGGAGAGGAAAGAGGTCTCCCCAAAGCCCTGTGTGTGGACTAAGGCTGATACTGTATTTTTAGCTCCATCTGATTTCTTGACTCTATGTCCATTCTGTTACCAACCTCAAAGGGAAATAGGAAAAAGAAAAAAGAAAAAGCACATAACACAGGGAACCTTACGCAATTGTGTATTACTGAAAATAACTTCAGTATGCCTAGTCCCTGGGTAATCATTTTAGAAGGCATCCCCAGCCGTGGGAACCTCCACCACTCGTTATGAGTGTGAATTCATGACTGCCCCCTTCTCTTCAGTGGGGCAAGGTTGGGTAAAATCAACTGGTGACCTGGTGACTCAAATGGTGGGCTAGTGTCAAATCTCACTATCCGAGGCGGAATGAAAGTAAGATCGAGAAAGAGCCAAGAATAATGAAGTCATCTCTGGGAGACAGATAGGGGACTTTCACTTTCTACAATTTGTTAAGCAATGAAGGAAATTATTTACATAATATGACAAAATGCTTTTTAAAGAAAGGGAAAGACATAAATATATAAAATGTAAACACTTAAATTCTCCGGGAAAAGAAACAGTATACCAGAGAAGGAAGGAAGGAAGGAGGAGAGAAGGAAGGGAGGGAGGGAGGAAAAGAAGGTTTAAAAATTATGTGACCATGATTCAGAAGCTTAATTCTCGTGGTTTTTCACTGATCACTCTGGTATCCTAAAGGATCCAACCTCCAGGTTGTATCCTAGGGGTCCAAAGTGGGCGCCATCTTTAAACAACTGTTCTGTGGCCATGGATTCAGGTCTAGCCTCCATGTACTAACTCCTGATGACAAAAGCCTTCCTCTGAACACCAGTGGAAAGTTCCAGAAACTGAAAACTCCAGGTGCTAATGGAAGAGAAAAACTGTAATTTTAAGCCAAATTAAGGGGGAAGAAACTCAACATTGGATTGGCTACACCAATCCCTCTGATAACAGAAGACAAGGCTCCCAACAGGCCTTTGAAGGCAGTAAAAACACACACGTCCACGCAATGGATTCCAGTCCAACTAACCAAGCTATGCATTGAGTCCTATTTCCCCTAAAGGCACCTCCGAGGGACTCATTTCTGCACAAACCATCCCACAAGAAGATTCGCTGGGTGTTCGCCATCCTCCCAGAATGCCGCAAGGATGGGGAAATACTCGCACCCTAGGTGCTTGATACTTCTGTCCCTCCGATGATGGTTACAAGTGATAGAAGGGGGGAGTCAGGGGACAGTGCTCCTTACCACTTCTCTCCTGGGTCAGCCACCTTCCCTTGGACCTTCACTTGTCACGTGAGTGGGCCAGTGCAGAGGAGCAGGCTGGCATCTACACACACCCTCCACATCACACATACAAACACACCAGACCACACACACACACCAGACCACACACACACACACCAGACCACACACAGTCACACACACACACACACCAGACCACACACACACACACCAGACCACACACAGTCACACACACACACACACACCAGACCACACACAGAGACACCACACACACACATCAGTGATATACCACATGTCATAAATACACAAACACATACACACCACACATCACAACACACACCCTCTACACACTGTTTAAATACACCACACACATACACCACACACACACACACACCTTGTAGGCCTGGATTGTGCAGGGAAACCCCTTGTGCCCATCTCCAGTCAGTGTCTGACGGGGCACAGGGACTCGCCAATGCTGGAAGGCCATTATGCCACGGGGAAGACAAGTGTAGCAAACCCACCCCGAGCCACTCCTGTGAGCACCATGGCGGGGCTGTCCCAGCCGGAAGGGGAGGCTGGGCAGGGAGACACTGGGTGTCACTGCTTTTACCAAAACAAAATGGGAGGCCTTCCACATTCTAGAAAGTGTGAGTGGCTCTGACTCTGTGAACCATACACCTCAACACTGAATGAGCAATCTTGTTGTTTGGGGCATTTAAAATGAAATAATGACAGCGATAACATTTTTATAGACAAAAGTAAGCTTCAATTTGCAATTTTGCTGACACCAACCCAAATTTCCACCTCTCAGGTAAGAGCTCAAAGTGCTAAAATAGAAAAGGCTGATCCATTTGTGACTGCGGTCATGGAAAGATCTCTGAGCCAGGGCGTCGTCTGTGGGACTGGGGTTGGGGACAATGCTGTAACAGCAATGCACAGAGTACGTCGTGTATGTGAAAAGGGATTTTATTCCATGGCCGTACGTGCATATTGAGCACACAGAAGAGGACTTGAAGGAAGATCCATGACAAATGCCCCGCAATTGTCATCCCCAAGGAAGAAAGCAGGGAGAAACAAGCTGCCTGGAGTGGGGGGGGGGTCCTCACATTCGATTTTCTGTATTTCCCACTTATTTGAATCTCTGAGAAAGAAAAATGCATTTGAGTATTAATTGCATAACTTTAAAAAACACCACCACCAGCACCAACAACAAAAACAGGATGGGGGAGTTGAATTGAGATCCATTACTAAGAATTACAGCTTTTTTAAATGCATGCCTTCCTCAGCAGGCCACCATGGGTTTGGGGTTTGTTTTTAGTTTTGATGCTAAGGAGATTCTCAAGATTCCTAAAAACCCTCATAAAAACCCTGAGAGCTGCATTTTCAGTGTCCTGTGGGCCCCTAATGCACTTCGAAGCAGAGGGACTCCAGGGACTGGATGGCAAAGAGGTCACCAGGGCAAGTTTGGGACCAGAAAGTCCAGTGTCAACTCCACCTCCACTTGGTTTTCCTCTCCATCCTGTAGACTGGAGTCAAAAACAGTACAACCAGCCCCCAGTGTCCATGGGGGAGGGGGTCCAGGTCCACAAAGGACACCAAAATTCGAGATGTTTGCTGGGTGCCGGTGCTCACGCCTGTGAGGACACTCAGGAGGCAGAGATCAGGAGGATCTCGGTTCAAAGCCAGCCCAGGTGAATAGTTCGTGAGCCACTATCTCAAAAATATCCATCACAAAAAAGGGCTGGTGGAGTGGCTCAAGGTGGAGGCCCTGAGTTCAAACCCCAGTGCTGCAAAAATAAATCAAGATTTCCAAGTCCCTTGCGTAAAATCGAGCCTATGCACCTCCTCTTGTGCACTTGACAGTCTCTCTAATTTACCGACAATACCTAATGCAATGTAAGCAGTAGTGGACCCTGGTGAGATTGTATTGCATAGAGAACCACGACAAGAAAAAAATTTGGTTGGTGCGTGTTCAGTGCAGAAGGAATTTTTTTAAAAATGGTTTCAATCCTCACCTGCAGAGCCCGAGATTCAGACGGCCAATTGGGTCTGAGCTATCACCACGCCATGCACTGGTATTAATGAGAAATTCATCTAAGTCTCTATAGTTCTTCTAGAAATATTGCCTGTTGTTATTACTGACACACCTCTAGGAATCCCACATTCGTTCAATGTAGAATGAAGAAGAGGCCACCAGCCGGAGTCAAATTCGAACCCCAAACATTCAGCATCGGACGACTATTTCTTAGATGTTCTCTGTGTACCATCTGTTCAAGGTGTTAGCAAGGGATGGGTGCACAGCTGTCCTCTGGGGTTCCCCTCCACCCCAGGGAAACAGGCAGTGATTACAACGGAGAGGTAAAGGCAGTAGGACTCCCCGGGAGCACGTGCCCTTCAAAACTGGTAAGTCCCTGGCACTAGAGTGCATCCCAGACACAACTCAGGAGCAAAAGCTGGCTGGGGAGAAGGGACTTGGCAGGTGCCAGCAGTGAGGGCAGTCCAGAGGGAGGCAGACAGGGAATGGAGACTGAGAGACCAAGAGGCAAGCAGAAATAAAACACAGTGCATGTCTAACAAACTTGCCCCATCTGTCACCTCACACACCCTGTCATAGTGGGCTTGTCCAGCTGGGCCCAGCTGAACCTGGGGAGGGGTCAGCCTGAGAACTGCGACCTCAGTGGAGAAAATGTGCCTCGGGTATAGGGAGGGACCTTCCCGGCAGCAGAAAAGGGCAGGCAGGCCAGGCCTGAGGTCCTGGGGAGGTTAGTGCCCAGGGACCATGAACAAAAAGTCCCCAAGAGCTCATTAAAACCTGTTGCCAAGCCCCAGACAGTGAGGTCCAAAGACACTCTAAGTGACAGGAAACTCCCATCACACAGCCCCTTGCAGACACCTGGCCAGGTGAACTTGGAGGAGGTCCTGGAGTGAAGCTGGTGAGGTGAAGAGGCCGGGGGTGGCAAACAGACACCATCACCGGTTCTCTTGGGGCAGAGAATAAGACAATCAAGATTCATACCTGAGCCTTGTTTCCTTTTTGGTTATGCTGGCTGGTGTCCCTTTCTGTCACAAAGAATGACCCACAGATAGGATTCGACTCACACGAATGCTAGACTAAGGATCCACCGGTCCTGCTGTCGTCAAAGACCTGGCAGCCACGTGTCCTGTTACAGAGGCCACCCCATCTCTGTCTGATCGATCGATCGGTGTCGCCTCCCCCAAGACCAGCCAAAGAGGAGTGCACTAGAACCATGGCTTCCTACTATTGGGAGTTTTACTCAAAAGGAAGAGAATCAGGTTGTGGGAATCAAACTGAAAGGAGACAGAGAGAATCTGAAGTCATAAGAAAGTCACGTGATGCGGACAAAGAGGACAGAGGACACTGGAGGGGGACCAGTGAGTAATGGCAAGAGCAGCAAGAAGACAGAAAAGAAAGGCTAAGAGAGAGACCAAGCCTGGTGAAGGTGACCGCTCAGAGGAGCCCAGGGTTAGCTCAGCTCCTTCACAGACAAGGTGGCCTCACAGTTCCTCACCTGCCTGAGCAGCCTGAGATCGTCTCTGTCCCTTGGGATCCAAATAGCCTGAGACACACAGATGATGCCTAGGGGGGAAATGAACCTTGTAAGGACTAGAAGAATGGATGTGGCTGTTTTTTCACCCAGTCTCTGCTACTGTGAATCACGGGGGTGGTGCACAAAATACAGACTGGGGAGGAAGGCAGGGTGTAGGTACCAGCACCTTGTGAACTTTGACTGTATCGTGCAGGATGCTAAGACCAAAAACTCAGGCTAAAGGCAGTGATTCATTATAAGAGCCATTGATGATGCCAGGCATGGTGGCTCATGCCTGTAATCCTAGCTATTCAGGATGCAGAGATCAGGAGGATCACAGTTCAAAGCCAGCCTGGGCAAATAATTTGTGAGACCCTATCTTAGAAAATCAAACCCATCACAAGATATACCATGCAACCGGAAACCAAAAGCAAAAAGGAATAGCTATAAGAAGACTTCAAATTAAAAACGTACCCAGTAAAAAGTGGTGGAGTGCCTGCCTAGCAAGCGTGAGGCCCTGAGTTCAAACCCCAGCACTACCAAAAAAAAATTGATGACTCCTTTTAAAGTGCCATGGAAATTCAAAGAGTTTCGGGTAAATATTTTTATAAGAATTGACTTTCTTCACTTTTGCCCTAATGTGAACATCACCTTTAAAATGTAGACTCAAACTCAAATGCATTACAAAAGGTATGAATTAGGCACCGTGGATTAAACCTTTGCCTCAGTCCTTGATTTGCCTTCCTTGATTTTATCTTTCTCCAATGATAATATCTGATTTGTTATTTTTTTTCTATGTTCCTCCCACCAAATTACTTCTTTTTTCTTGGTGATGTGGGGTTAGGAAGAACAAAAGCTCTCTCTTAGGTAGTCACAGCTACCATCAGTTTGCTGAGCCGTCCTCTGTTCTTCCTCTGCCTCCTCTGTCCTGTCTTGTTTTTAATCAGAAGCAGCTTTTGTGAATACTTTGTTTCCTCAAGTCCCCAGCTTATGATGGTTTGGCTTACTTTTTTTTTTTTTTAAAGATAGGAAAGCAATACACATTTGGTAAAGCTCTTAATTCAAATTCTGACTTTGATCTTTCTCTGGACTAGCAATAGGCAGTCTGATCCTCTGCTGAAATGGCTGGATGCTGGCAGCCATGCTGGCACCCACTCAGTCCTGCAATCCCAAGGGGATCCCCACAGGTTAATTGTAGCAAATTCATTTTCTGCTTCAGGTATTTTCAGCTGAGGGTGAGTTTATCAGAATGTAACCCATCATGAGTCAAAAACATCTGTTGTAGAAACTTTGAAGTTGGGAGAAAGTTACCTGGCTGTTTCATAGGGACCCAGTCCCAGCCCTTCCTCCCTATGCCTGTCCACCATGAAGACCAGAAGCAATTCTGGTTCTGCATCCATGCCTCCTACAGCTCTTTAGTGAAACTGGTTTAGGAAGAGGGGGCGGGACCGAGCCAGGATCTTATTAGGAGATGAATGTTGAAGAAGGAATCAGAACCCAACTACCCAACGTCTTCCTCCTCCACCCGAGGGGCTGGGTGCATCTTTCTTTATGCTGGATCACACCTTCTAGATCACATCCAGGATCCCACTGCCAGCCCTGGATCCAGGCTCAGAGCCTGGATGAGCTAACAGCAACCTGGTGGGGCACAAAGACGTGATCATTGTGCGCTCTCTCTCTCTCTCCTCTCTCTCTCTCTCTCTCTCTCTCTCTCTCTTCCTCTCTCTCTCCTTTCTCTCCTCTCTCTCTCTCTCTCCTCGGGGCATGCACTTTCTGGTGCCGTAGGGAGACATATGTAAGATGGTCCAGTGAGATGTCAGCCTCCTTCTTGAGGAGGCCATGGAAGCATTCACGCTGTCACCATCGAGGTCTCTGCTGGCGGGACTCCCATGGAAGCCGGTCACCGTCCACTGTGTCTGCTCCACAGCAGAGGCGAGAACAGTAGTTCTCTGAATAATTGCGACCACAGCTGTGGCCCTGAGATCCCTGAAACCATGATCCGAGACTTCCAACACCACCTTCATCCTCAGCACAACCCCACGAAGCCAGGAGGTAATCAGTGTCACCCCCACTCGCATTTTATTCATCTTATAGTACACTAAAAAAATAAGAAATGTGCTCTGATCCTCGATTTGACCTAAATCAAAAGAAGTGTAATGGAAACAGGGAAACATAGGGCCACTGGATTTAAAAAGGGATCTTTTGAGTGTCTGGTGTCCAAGGACTTTTGTGGGACAGTAGGTGTCCTCAGAGTCGGGGGGCTTTAAGTGGACATTCACTTATGTGCTCTGTTCATAATGAGATTGAGCTGGTTATCGAGGGAAAATGCTTAAGAGAGCAGTGTTTGGAAAGTGTAAACAACAGTCAGCTAAATGCTTCTTTGGGCTGGAGTTAGTACTGGGAAGATTTGGGGCCATCATTTCTTTTGGTGATTTGCTTATTTGTTTTGATGGGACTGGGATTTGAACTCAGGGACTCACACTTGCAAAGCAGGTGCTCTACCACTTGAGCCACACCTCCAGTCCATTTTGCTCTGGTTATTTTGGAGATCAGGTCTCATGAACTATTTTCCTGGGCTGGCCTCGAACTTTGACCCCCCTGATCGCAGCCTCCCATGAAACTAGGATGACAAGCGTGAGCCACCAGTGCCCGGCTTGTGGCAGGCACTACAAATTATCTCTAATATTACCTCCGACATTATCTAGTGTACTTCTGCTCAGGACAGGTTAGGAAGGGAACGCCGGGCTTCCCAGATTCCCCTACAGCAAGCAGTAATGGAACCCTGGCTGGAACCAACCTTTCTCACTGTTTGCGTGAGCAGGCGAGCATTCTAGGTTGTCCCAAATGCATCCCCGCGAGACTCGGGAGGCAGAAGCACTCAATGGAGGTGACACTCAGGACAGGCAGTGAGAGCTCCAGCCTGGGACTGGAAGCATTTGTTCTTCCAGGACAGGCGTGCCAAGCTTCTTAGCTCTGGTCCCAGTCGCGTGTGAGCATCCTGTGATGGCATTTCTTTGGATCGCTTCTTCCTGAATAGGTTGTATCCACACTTGGTTCCCTGGCCCACCTGGCAGTGCTGAACTCCCTCTGCCTAAAGCAGCTGGGTGGAGTCTGTTGTCTACTTTGAAGAACACCTGGCCTCTTCCTGGTGCTCAGGACAGAAGGTGGCAGGGGGACAATCATGAAAAACCAGAGCATATCTTTTTGTCTTCTCTGGTGTTCACAACTGACCAGAGGAGACTCCAGGACACTGAAAAAATGGATCTCAGGGTCTCACCAAGACCTCTATGTCTAATAGTTGAAAGACCAATATTTTCAGATTGGCCAATCTGAAATATGAAAGAAAAACATAGTAGTCCATTAAAAAAAAGATTATAACCTAGCTACTCTGGAGGCAGAGATCAGGAGGATAGCGGTTCAAAGCCAACCCGGGGCAAAATAGTTTGTGAGACCTTATCTCGGAAAAAAAACCCATCACAAAAAAAGGGCTGGTGGAGTGGCTGAAGGTGTAGGCCCTGAGTTCAAACCCCAGTACTGCAAAAAAAGAAAGAAATGTTTGAAGCAAACTTTCTGTTATTTCTGAAGTCAGATTTTTATTTACTTGGTTGTTATTTTTGGTGGCACTGGATTTTGAACTCAGGACCTCACACTTGCTAGGCAGGTGCTCTACGACTTGAACTATACCCCTCCAGCCTCAAAAGATCATAAGCAATTATATTTCTTCTGAGAACCGTATCTAGAGCTGATAACGTGAATATCAGAGAAATTTAGACTTACTTAAAATCTGGAAGTTGGCCTAGGTTTATAGTGAAAAGAACTTCTTCACCAATTTTGACATTAAAACCTTGACCCAGGCCTACCAGGTATGGTGAGCAAGTAGTCACTTAATGAGCTAGTGATGACGGTGGGAGTGGGAAAAGGAAAGTTTTTAACAAAAACCAGGAAGTGATTCTTATTTTGAGCCTGAATGGAAAGAGATTTGGGGGTTGGAGGAGGATCTGGGTGCAGTAGACCTTAAGTGCCATGAAAAGGAATTTGCTGTCCAAAGAAAGTATTTCCCCCATTTTAGTAAATGATAGCTCCCTTCACCCCATTTTCCAAGCCAGAAACCTGTGAGTCATTCACCACCCTGTCTGTTCTTCCCTTCTCATGTCTGGGCCATCACCAGACGTCTTGGTTCCCGCTCCAACATGTGTCTTGAACTCATTCATGTCTTTCCAAGTCTCCTAGCAGCAACCTCCCCATCCAACTTAGCATCATCTGCTCCCTGGGTGTCTGCAGTAGCCTTCCAACCAGCCTCCCTGCCTCCAGCTTGGCCTCCAACCACCCAATCTGCTCCTGTAGCTTGAGCGCTCCTTTAACCCCACACTCCAGACCATTTGTATGACCCCTGACCTCACCACAGCCAACCAGACCCCAGGCCTGGTCCTCCCCTCCTCACCAGCCTCGCCTTGTGCTATCTGCCTCCTCCTTCCAGAGCACACACAAGACAGCATCAGGTCTGCTTGGACTGTCCTTCACCTGGTTCCTCACAGGAGTCACTCTGTCAGTCCTAGATCTGCCGTCCTCCCTCACCTACACCTTCCTATCTCAAAAGGGCTTTCCCTCCCCACAGCTTCATTCTTCCCCCACATGCTGCTCTCTTCCCACACAGATCGTTGCACGATTTGTAGCTACATACAGTCAGCCCTCCAGCTACAGCATCACATCCCTGATTCAATTGTTCTCAGATCAAAAATGTCCAGAAAAAAATCGCATTTATAGTCAGGTGCCAGTGGCTTATGCCTGTAATCCTAGCAACTTGGGAGGCTGAGATCATTTGGGCAGAATTTGAAAGTACAGAAAAAAACCGTACAGCAGTCACCCTGTGCCTTTATCTGCGGTTCTAACTTTTCTTAGCTTCACTGTGGTCAACCCTGGCCCCAAACTCTTACTGTACGATCAGGTATTTTGAAAGAGAAAGGGAGAGAGAGAATGTTTGTAACTTTTATTACAACCAGTTGTGATCATTGTTCTACTTTACTAGTGTTAATCTCTGTGTCTAACTTATAAATTAAACTTTCTTATAGGTGTGAATACATGGGGAAAATATAGTCTATATGGGATGTGACGCGCTGCAGTTTCAGCATCCCCAGAGGTCGTGGAACACCTCCCCTGCAGGTAGGGAGGGGCTACAGAGCTCGCACTGGTGTCCAGGGGTGCATGTTTAAATGTAGCCCTAAATTTAAGTGCATCCACTATAATGAAATGCAAGGAAGAGACTTCATAAAATCAAGAAAGTAGTTGTCCTCGCTTTAGGTGGGGAGGACATGACAGCGTTGGCTGTATGTTCCATTGTTCTGTTTCTTGACAAGATATTTACTTTGTGGTAAATACCTGTCTTTAAAAACATCAACTATGCCGGACAATGGTGGCTCACGCCTGTAATCCTAGTTACTCAGGAGGCAGAGATCAGGAGGATCGAAGTTTGAAGCCAGCCCGGGCAAATAGTTCGCAAGACCCTATCTTAAAAAAAATCCATCACAAAAATAGGGCTGGTGGAGTGTTCAAGCCCCAGTACCACAAAAAAAAAAAAAAAAAATCAAGTATGCATAATAATTACATCCTGAAAATACCAGTTCTTTTGAGTCGGGTCCAAGGGATGTGACTTCAGGCCTAGTCAGCCACACTTCTAACAGTGGTGCTCAGAGAGTTAGAAGCAGGTGGGCCGGACTTGGGAACCATTGACTGACACCCTCATAGCTGGATGGACCCTCATAGCTGGATGGAGTTTTAAGGGACTCCAGGAAGTTAGCTCTGGTCCCCAAGTTATTGTTCTGGCCTGGTCAACTCAAGTCCCCACAGGGACTTGGATCCAGGAGAGGTAGATATACAAAGAATAACGTCTCCCAGCCTAGCAAGGGCTTGATTCAACTCTGAAACAAAGCAAGGGTGAGGCTCAGAATTTCATCCCTGTGTCTCTAATTTCAGAGTCGTGTGTCCCCTGCTTCACCATGAGTTTTCTTAACTGACCACTTTTTTTGGTTTTTACCAGAGCGGCTGTGTGCCCATCACCTGGGATCATTGTTAGTGACCTGGCATGTACCAGAGGGCATCATTTTGCCATAGAGAACACTGGTCCCAGTCCCAACATGGGCATGAAGTGACCACGTGCTCACGTCCAGCAGAACAGAGCCTTGCTGAAAGGCCTGGCTGTCTGGGGAGCCACGCCTGCAAAGTGCAGAACGCAAGGGCTGTGCACACCCAGCCTTTCCCCCAGGCCACTCTACCACAGCTCCAGGGCCACACTTCTCCAAGGAGCCCTTCTCCCCTCCCCACCCCACAGGGCTCTGTGCTTGGGAAAAACAGCAGTGACTGACACCAGGCCTGCCACCAAGGTTTGCAATGCTCAGGGCGGAAGTCCACATTGAAAACCACTGAGCCAGAACTAGCCAAATATACCCATTCAGCAGAGCGACTTTTGTCCTGAGGTAGGCCCTAATTCCTCACGCTGCTCGCCAAAGAACCGGTGTTGTGCTGTGTTGTGTCCTGTTGTGTAACCCCCCACTCCACACTTTTGACATTTGCACACAGCAGGGTCCGCCTTTCTCTTTTAAGCTCTCCTCTCCTTTTGGATTTTACAAATTTTTGAAAACCTGTGCTAAGGATCCCTCCAGTGTCCACTGAACGCAGACGCGTTTGGACAACATCTGGAATCCCTATCTTTCTTTCCTGGACCCAGCAGGCAGCTTTTCCTGAAAACCCCCTACCCTGACAAGCCCACCTGCCACCTGCTGTCCCCCTCCTGCCTGCCCCATTGTTCCTGACCAGGCCTTCTGTGTGTGGAATCCTCCTCCAAGCACAGAGGCGGGAGGTGGCTGCCATCAGCGCCTTCTTAAGCCAGAGCATTAAAACCAGGGTGGGCTTTGAGGCAAACGATCAGGGGGGCATTTCCTTGCATCCGTTTATTGAGTTTGGAACGTCTGTGCAGGAAAAAGAATTTTACATATGCAGGCCTAACCTCTCAACACACTGTCCAAGGATCGCAAATGAAAAAGTTGTAGCCACACAAAGCAAAGAGGCACTGCTACTTGGTGGGTGGCATCGTGGAAAAAGCTTTGGGCTGGGAGGAGAGAGAAAAAACTTCTCATCCCCTTGTCCCTGCCAATAAACTGTTCTGGGTCTTAGGCAAATTGCTTGGCCTTCAGTTTTTCTCACTTCTATAAGAAGTGACACAGCAATGTCTTCCAGCTCAAAGAGTCTACAATCTGCGTATCATCATCTATGTAAGGACACGGGCAAAAACTTGACTTCAGGACTTGACCATGCTACTTGTCCCCACCCACCTTCTCCCCGCTCTGTCCCAGGCATTTTTAAACTTCCCACATGCCCACTGGGCCAGCAGGGCCACCAGCCCATCCTGACAGCGTGGTCGATCTTGAAATCTTCCTTCTTCGCCCGTGAGGATTCGTGGGTGTCCTCAGTAATCAGCCAGCTTCTCTCCAACCTCATCCCTGGATGGCAGAGGGAACAAACACCACCACACACAACAGGAGCAATGACATCACAGCCAGAAAGGAGGATGTCCTGCCAAGTTGTTAGGGTTCAGCCTTAAATTTAGTCCACAGCTTCCTAGAAGCCAGGGAGAAGACACCGGTAGATATGCAATGAGCACCTTGGAACGGAAACTTGGCAAAGATTCAAGCCAGTGCTTAGAGGATTTGCACCTTTCCTGTACCCAGTTTCCAAAAGGCGTGTCTATGGGGCTCTTCCTACGGGAACAGAAGTGACAGAGCAGACCACACACCAGGTAGCATGTCCGACGCGCATCTGGCTCGTTGGTGTGCCATTTCTCCCAAAGACCTGCAGAGTGGCCTGTCTGTCTGTGGCTGTCAGGTGACCACGAGGGCTCAAGAGGAAGGGAAACAGAGTCAGGGCACAGCGGGTGGAGGGGTTGGGCAGGTGTGCTGTTGGGTGTGGGGTTAGGGAAGTCCTCTCACATTAGGTGACATTTGAGCAGGAAGAGGTAAGCCTCCTGGCTACCTGGAAGGAAAGCATTTGAAGCAGAGGGAAGGCAAATGCAAGGCCCTGACACAGACAGAGGCTGGAGGGTTGAAGGAAAAGGAGGGAGGCCTGGGTGGCTGGAGCAGGGTGAGTGAGAGGAATTATTTCCCTCTGGGCAGGGCAGGGAGCAGATGCTGTATGACCAGCCAGGACGCTGGCTTTCACTGTAGGTGACAAGGGATGGCCTAGTGGCTTCTGAGCAGCATGTGTCCTGGGCCAGGTTCTGAAGCACACATCAAGAAATAGCCACTGTGACTTCTTCCTCCTTCAGTGTGACACAGAGAGTCAGGACACCTCCACCCCTGCTGCTTCATCATCCAAACTGAGGATTTCTCAGGGTGTGCGTGATCCTAAAGATGACTGCCAACTTAGACTCCACCGTGCTGCCTCCTCTGGTCCCCAAATACCACACACTGGGTAATACATGAAGGATAGACACGATTTCTCCCAGTTCGTCTGAGGAGGGCTGTGCCTACTTCCAAAATGGCACCTCAGTGCTGGGTCCTCACACCACAGAAAGCCGACAAAGCCAAGCTACTGGCCTCCGACTCTTACATAAAACCTCAATCCAATCCATGAGGGCAGAGAACCCCCAGCCTGATCACCCACCAAAATCTCTACCACTTAATACTACTGCTTTGGGAATTGCTTCAACAGGAATTCTGGAGGAGACACTCAACGTTCAAACTGTAACAGAGGTAGTAGGAAAAATGGCAGAGTCAGCACCTCGCTCTGGCCATCTCGGTCTGTGTCTACCTGTGTCACACTTACAGCACCCACAAGTGTGAGTCACTTATCACTGGAAAAGTGCCAAACTAGACAAAAAGATCGGAGGGATATTCCCCAGCATCTTCTTAGCTATCAGGTGCAGAAAATGGGATGAAGGCAGAACTCATTCTTCTAAGTTGTTTATTTGTGGACAATAACCAAGTATAAATTTTGTTCATTGATACAAAAAAATAAAACCTTATTTTAGACCCTGGGATGTTACTATTCTGTGATGGGTTTTGTGTGGATGTCATTCATTTTACATAGAGAAGAATGGAAGGAAAGGAAAAACAGGGATGCCCCAATGGCCACCCCAAAACTTTCTAATTAGATTAGTAAGAAAAGGCAGGCATTGGTGAGTCCCCTCTGTCCAAAGCAAGCCTGTTGAGTTAGATGACTTTCTGCCACAAGGAGCAAAAAGCAAGGGCATCTCTGTTGTTCCTGGGTTGCTGTAACAAATCGCCATGAACTTGGTAGGTTATAGCAGCAGAAATTTTTCTCTTCTACTTCTGGAGGCCAGAAGTTGTGGGAGGTCACTGTCCCTCCAGAGTCTCTAGAAGAGTATACTCCCCTGCTCCTTCCAGCTTTTGGAAGTTCCAGGCATTCCTTGGTTTGTGGTTCTGACTGATCCTGTGTCCATCGTCACGTGGCCTACTTCTCCCTGTGTCTCATATCAGGACTTTCTTCACATCACAGTTCTGGGACAGGAATGGATCTTTCCAAGAGCCACCGTTCGATTTTTTTCTTTTTTAAGCAAAACACAAACTCACCAGCCTGATAGTTGTCTATCTGAGGCCTTAGAGTTTTCTGACTTCCTGAAAGATGCCTGGGGTGGCTGTAGAACATCTTGAAACGCTATGTTAACTGCACTTTTATTTATTTATTTATTTATTTTTGTGATGCTAGGGATTGAACCCACGACCTCACACATGCTAAGCAAATGCTCTACCACTGAGCCTCTTCCCTATTTACCTTTTTCTTTTCCCCCATTCAGTCGGGCATGACCTGCATTCTAGTGATCCTTGAATGAGCCACCATCTTGAAATTGTGAACCAGAGCCCCTGGGCCTGGTGCAAGGGCTCCTTAAGCTGCAAGGGGCAGCTCAGGCAGGGCACAGTCCCTGGAGTACCTTGTTCCCAAAGGAAGTAAGCACAGTAAGCATTACCCAGCAACCTCTAGGAGACTCTGGGGTGACCCACTTAGTGTGGCCAAAAGGGTCGTCTATTGAGAAATGGCCTTGTCGTCTCAATCAGACATTCTGATCACCAAACCTTAACTGAAAAACTGACTTACTTTGGGAATGGAAGTAATATTGCACCAGAAATTGAGAATTGGTAGCAGACAGAAAACGAGGGGCCAGTGCGTATGTGTGTGTGTGTGTGTGTGTGTGTGTGTGTGTGTGTGTGTGTTACTGGGGATCAAACTCAGGGCTTTGTGCATGCTAGCAAGCACTCTATCACTGAGCTACATCCCCAGCCCTAGTTTGGGTCTTAAATATCCCTTAACTGAAAGAGATGAATCAACTGGAATTGTAATACATACACGCATGAAAATGACAGAAGAAAATTCCTTGTGTAGCTATCTTTATCTCAAACTAGCAAAAACGTCATGCTTCTCTTTAAAAAAAAAAATTAAACGTCCCCTCAAAGGCTCATCTGTTAAAGACTGACTCCATGTGGCACTGTTGGGAGGTAAGACCTAGTAGCTGTCCTCAAATCATTGGGGCTGAGGGGAGGGGCCCTTGAAGGGGATAGTGGGACCCCAGCCACTTATTCTTTTTTCTCTTCCCAGCCATGAGTGAGGTGAGTGGATTTGCTCTCTCTGCCCTGCCATGATGTGTCATTGACTTGTCACAGGCCCAAAAGCAATGCGGCCAGTCAGTCACAGACTGGAACCTGGGAGTGATATTGGCATAGGATGCCCAGCATTTGGTTAAATATTCTGGGTTTATCTCTAAGGCGGTTTCTGGCTAAGATTAGCATGGACTGCTGGGCTGAGGAAGGCAGACAGTCCTTCCCTACGTGAGGGAGCATCATCCAATCCACTGGAGGTCCCAACAGATTGGCGGGTGAGATGCATTGCTGAATTGCTTACGTCTCAGATGGGATTTCCTAGGAAAGACACTGGGACTTTGATATACGTGGGTGAGAGATGGATGAGTCAGGACTCACAGCAGCCATCCCAGGGGAGCAATGCAGAAGGAGCAGGGGGGCTGTGGGGAGTCTGGAGCTGAGATGGCCCCTCAGACTTGTCCCAAACTCTGCATAGCATCCCTCTCACAATGGACCAGGGACGGTGTATGCCTCCCATCACCAGCTTTCTAAGCTGAGGTGAGCTCCCCAAGACAGACTCAGCAGCGTTGTCACCAGCCAACACTCATGGCAGCTTGCCCGCGTGCCCTGCGGGGGTCTGGGCCACACAGCACAACGTCCACTGTACCTTCCTTGTTTATCCAAGGAAGGGGATTTTTTTTTTTTAACTAAACAATCAAGACACTAAATCATCCTCTTTGGTATATGGGGAGGTCTTCCTTGGGTGTTTAAGAGCTTTGGCAAGCAAAGCTGAGTAAGAAACAAAAAAAGAAAACTTGTCCTCACTGAGTGCTGAAAGAACTCTACAGCAATTGACAAGAACACTGAGTCGCTAGGGTTTGGAAAGGAAAACAAAATGTCTAAGGTGCTTGCACAAAAGATTGGCATTAAAGATGGAGGCCTACATAGGTAGGCCAGCAGACTAGCACAAAGGCCAATGGTCTCAGACTAACATCTTAGGTTACAGCAGCTCTGGGCTTATTTATTTTGCCCCATCAGGTACACTGTGTTCAAAGAGTCTCCCTGCAGAAAATCACAGTCCATTTTTTCAAAGGAGAAAACACACACACACACACACAAAACTATCCCAAATATATATATGTTCTGAGTTGTAATTATTTGTCATCCTCTGTTGCAGGAAAATAGAAGGCAGGAAAGAACCAGGTGATAGAATCAATTGTGTTCATCATGGTTGAGAGAAAGATGCCAAATTCAGCACAGAGTTAACCTGACTGTAAACTGAAGCTTTCAGAGTTCACACTCACCAATGACCACCTCCCTTGGCATAGCACACTGGGGTTACCTCGGAGACATTAGTGAAAGACCATTTTCTTTTATTTTATGGTATGTTGAATCAATTTATAGACACCAAAGCATTTGTAGTGGCTCTTGACACTTTTTTTCTTCTTTATTAGGATAGATTCGTTGGGGAGGGGGACTCATTGTGACAATTCTGAATAGACTTACAGTGTACATTGGTTAGATGGCCCCCACCTTCACTCCCCCTCAACCCCTTCCTTCCACACCTAAAGCAAGAGGGTTCATCATTGTATTTCACATATGTATATGAAGTCCATCCCCCATATTCCCTCACCTTCATCTCCTCCATTCCCTCCCCTCCATAAGTATCTCTCTCCCCCCCAATGCACACACTGTACCTATTTTGCAGTCCTGTCTTTTGTTGTTAATTTCAAAGTCGGCATTCCAAGGGGTTTCTCAATGTAGCCCCACTGTGAGTACACTTTACTTTGGTCAGTTCAACCCTCTCTGTTCCTCTCCCTTTCCCCTTCTCTCCCACCCTCGACTTTTCAACAGCTTTCAATACATATCGTATATCCTCCACCTGCCCAGATGTTATGTATTTCAATATTGCTGACTATCCTTCTCTTTTCCTTTCCCTCCTCCCCCAAGTTCCATAGAGAAATTCCACTATTATGAACATGTTCTACGTACAGGTTTGTGTATGGTCGTGTCTGGTTTTGTGGATATGTTTATCATGTCTTATAGCATTTTCCCCTGCAGACAATAACCTCTCTCTGCAAAAAACCCTATCTTCCCTTCTCTCCTATTGCATTTCAAGTACAATTTAGATTGAAGCAGGCCTTCTACAATATCGATGCTTATAGGAAAAGAAAAATCAGACCCTATGCTCCTGAAATTTCCCCAACAGAAAAGTACTTCTCCATGGTATGTATTTAGTAGCTTAGTTCAATACAAACTTTCTGTTGGTCTGTGTGCAAGTGTTATGGCAGGCATTCAGACACACGCTCGACTAGGACACCATCCCTACTTTCAAGGTATGAGCAAGACTCTTCCAATGGTAAGCAGGAAATTCCAGGACAGCATGTAAAAGAAATGATGACAGGATGCTTTGGAAGCCACCTGCCCACTCCTGCAGAGGGATTAGAGAATGGGGAAAGATTTCATGAGCTCAGGCTCATGAGCCTCACCTTAGAAAATGAGCAGGAGTTAAGTGGGGAGGAGTCCTTTAAGAGACCTCAGGCTTGGGGAAAAAGAACTGAAGGCTAGAGAGGAAAGAAATGGCATGGTCAGATGCATAGAGTCATTGAAGAGGAACATGACCAGAATTTTCTTTAGACTAGTTGTTCTGGCAGCTCTGTGAGGAAGGATTTAAAGGAGATGACACAGAATTGATGAGACCAATGAGGAATTTCTTCTGGAAGTCCAGGTAAAAGATCCACTTAAATGAGGGACAAATGTGAGAACCATTTTGGAAGTAATAAGAGAGCTGGGTTACTGACAGGACTTGGGAGGGAAGGGAGGGAGAAATTAAATGTGGTTCCAGGGTCTCTGGATTAAGCAACTGGGTGAGTGGATGGATGGATGGATGGATGGATGGATGGATGGATTGATGGTGGATGGGTTGATGAATGGATGGATGTATGAATGGATGGATGAATTGATGGGTAGATGGATGGATGGATGGATGGATGAACTGAAGAGTGAATGGGTGGGTGGAGGAGAGATGAATGAATGGATGGATGGATGGATGGATGAATTGATGGTGGAGGGATAGATGAAAAGATGGGTGGGTGGGTAAGGGGTAGATGGATGGATGGATAGATGGGTAGGTGAATGGATACACAGATAGTTGGACAGACTGACTTTAGGATAGCAGATGAAAGGAGAAGGAATTTGATTTTAAATATCTAGAGTTTGAGGGAATAGTTTAAAATGTGTGACTGTAAATCTCTGAACAGAGGTCTAAGCTAAACATGAACTTGGAATAATTCACATATTCAAACCTCATAAAAGTATGGAGTTTTGTTAGGTTTTATGTTCACTGCTGTATATCCATCACCTAGAACAGTACATATCCATTAGATACGGTAATTAAACTCTTGGGAAGGAAAGGAATGGGTAGAGAGACGAGTAGAATGAGAAAGAAGCCATCAGAAGATACACAACCACATAGAACTAGACACTTTGTTGGGATCTCCACTGCTACCACTGCAGCATCAAGCACCAACTCTACAGTTCAAGTTTAATCAAAATTATGAAATAATGCTCAGCTCATGCAATTATCTACAGATTAATAGAAAAAAGATGAGAATTTTCTTAATCTCTTACAGTGCAGAGAAAGGTCCACTTTATATATTTTGACTGATTTTTATGAGTTAAAGTAGATTTCATAAAAGGTTGAGAAAGTCACCCGTGCACGTGCAAACACAAACCCTGCATCTTTCATCTATTAAAAAAAAACTGCTTGGAAAGAACAAATTACCCAATAATAAGAGGACACACGTTGTCGTCCAGACTCATATTCTAGTGCCTACTCAGAAATCCCATTCAAATGATTAAATGGCACTTTAAAACAATCCTGTGACAAGCAGCCCCACCCCCAAACTCTTGGTGAATAACACCAAGAGGCAAGTCAGAAGTCCCGGAGTCATCCCTGACACCTCCTTCCCCTCATTTTCCATAGCTACGTCATCCCCAGGTCCTGTCAACCCGACGTCCTGTCTAGTCCTTCTCCCCCATCACCCACTCCAGTCCAAGGAACTTCCACTTCCCCCTGGACTTCGGGGACAGACCACTAATTGTCCATCTTTTCTGGTCCTCTAGATGACAGATGCCAGTCTTCTTTTATTTGTTTGTTTCTTTTCCTCAAAATGTAAACCCGATCACATTTCTCTCCTACACAGAGCACCTTGTTGGCTTCCCACGGCAGACAGGATGAAGACAGCTCTGCTTTAAGTGGCCTATAAACTTCACCGTCTGTCCTCCATGTCTCTCCAGCCTCATCTGATCCTACTCTCCTTGCCATGTCTGTGCTTGACATTCCTTCAGGTCTTCATACAAGCAGGAACAATCTTTCTCATTGGTCCCCCCAACCCAAGCCAACCCTTGAGTCTCAGATAACTCTACTCATCCTTCATCCTTCAGCTTGAACGTCCCTTCCTCAGCCCAGGGCAGATTTCACTGGTAGATGAGTTAATGGAACTGCTCTGCTGTCCCTCAGAGCACATGACCTCACTGCACAATCACGCATTGTCTTCACTGTGTAATTAGACTCTCATTCGTGCAATCAACAAATAATATCTGCTTGGCTTCCCACTGGACCATATACCTCATAACTGGTTTTTGGTCATTATTATACTAACATCTAACTCTGTGCTGTGCTCAGATAGGGATTCAGTAATATTTGTTGAAGTGATGAATGAATTTATGTGTACACTTCCTCCAGAGGCTTTAGAAAATAGTTCCCCAAACATAGATACTATGTTTTTGCTCCCACCTCTCAGTTATAACACAGCCTGTGCCCAAAGGTCCTCCTTGACAAAGGGCTCAGTTATTCATCCAATTTAACTTCTCAAGTTGACGGAAAAACTAGAACAATACCCATGTCACAAGCTCCTTGAGTCTCTTCCCTCCAATAAAAAGAAGGAATGAACTAGAAATGCCAAATCAAAGGCCCTCCCATGCTGTCCTTTACCATGACACATAACATGGACACTCTGCAATACAAATAAAGCATGAAATGTTTTTAAAGCATTACTTTGAGCAACTCATATATTATGGAAAGTTGTTTTGATATTGCTGATTAACTATTCAGAATTTCAGAAGGCGAAGATGGGCTTTGCAAGTACCTTCGAAATAACTTACACTGTCTTTGAGTTAGGGTTTACTCACTTCCTCAGTCATAAGAAGACAGGTCTTATTGATGTCATGATTATCAGGGACCCCAATCAATAATTGCCATTTTCAAAACTTGCAGATTTCTTTCTTTTCTCAAAAAATCAGCCCAGTTCATCTATTTTAAAACAATGTCCAGAGGTTGCAATTCTAGTTTATAGATATTATTGTTTCCTTTTTGCTTCCTTCCCCAAAATACTAATGTTTAAAGAGAGAGTGTTGATGAAGCGTCTTATAAAAATTGAAAAAACAAGGAACAAGGGTGCAGAATATCTGAAATTTCTGAGGCAAAAGAAACCTGTGTCTTTTGACTGAAGCAGCTCCTGAGCAAATTGCCTTTGGGTCCACTGCACTGATTAAGAAAAATTCCATTTATGACTAAGTTGGTTCAAAGGCCTCACAGCTTATGTATAAGAAGGTTCCTTGCAGGAACTGCAGAACTGGAGCTATATAAATCCAATGTGGGTAGTGAAAATTCTTTCCTCACATTCAAGGAGATGGTCTTTGTGTGTGTGTGTGTGTGTGTGTGGTGGTGGTACCAGGGATTGAACTCTGGGACTCACACTTACAAGGCAAGTGCTCTACTGCTTGAGCCACTCTGCCACTCCTGTTTTATCTTGGTTTTTTTTGAGATAGGGTCTCTCATACTTTTTTACCCTGGTTGGCTTCAAACCACAGTCCTCCTGATCTCTGCCTCTTAAATAGCTAGGATTATAGGTGTGAGCCACCTCACCAAGCTCAAGGTGATTGTCTTAGTGGAGGTTTCCCCAGAACCAATCCTGAGGACGGATCTGAATAATGATTTATTTGAGAGTGGTGAGTGAGAAAATACATCAGGCAAAGAGCTGATAAAGGCACATTATCACCAAAGTCATCCTTGTGGATAACTAACAGGAGTCCAGTCCCAGTGAGGAACTCGGGGAGCCAGTGTGAAACACAGAGGTCAGAGTGACTCCAGTGCAGAGGCAGGGGAGCTGGGGTGTTTATACACCCGTCAGTTCTTCTTTCCAGTTGCTTCCAGAGCTGTCATGTGCTTGCTTTTTCCAGCATGTCCTGTGAGGGCCAGAAAAAGGCCAAATGCAGATGCTGACAGATAGAAGTTGCATTTGTGCCTTCAGAAGGGTAGGGAAGGGGCCTGGCACCAGCACCAAGACATCTGCCACCAGGTGTGCACTGTGCAAAACCAACTCCCGTTTACTGATGCTTGCTCCGTGCACGGTCCTCTGAATTTATTATTTCATTCTCCAACAATAACAGCCCTCTGAGATAGGTATTATCTTTACTAGCATTTTACAACTAAAATGTCAGCTTCTCCAAGGTCATGCATTAGTGTTTAGCATGGCGGCTCTGGCTCCAAAGTTTCCATTCTGAACAAGGGCTGTCCCTGTCCCACCATGACTCCACACAGACCCCTCATTCCACCGGAGCTCAGCTCAGGCAGGACCGAGACCAGCATGTCCTTCCTGACCCCCAGTCCTGCCTTTGCTGGTTCTTTCCCGTTGGCATTCTAAAGCCATGCCAATTATTCAACAGTCAGTTGACCAAATGCAGGCCAACCTTGTCCAGCGTAGAGGAGCTCTGTGAGCCTTTGAAACTTCCAAGCCAACACTCCATGTGGCAAAGGCTCGGGGAGAAAGGAGGTTCAATGGATCTTCACAGCGAGTGACTAAAAGCAGACCTGAGCCACCAAAGCTGCAAGAGGTGGCCCCGCACTTGGAGGCGCAAAGCCTCTGTTATCTGCAGTTGGAGAGGAAGTTCCTGAAATTGCTAGTAATTGTACGATGAAGCCTGGGATCCCCCACCTCAAAACCAAAATGGGACCGGTGACAGCACTGATGTAGACTGACAAATTATTTTCAGAAATTTCCCCTCCAACAGAGAAAACTCCACCTACCTAAAATAACCTCCCTTTACTAGAGTCATTACTGTGGCAGTAATGAAAGGCTTTCTTTTACAAACTTGCTGTGGACTCCGTGAATTCAGACCAACCCAAAGGCCCGTTCTTCTCGAAAGTATCATAATGACTTCCTATATAGACTCGCTCATTTAAGTCACAGCCTTTTAATTTTGTCTTGAATAAACCCTAAACTATTTACAGTGCTAATTTCTTAGGGACCCTCCTTATTTTTTTTCTTTTATAGTTGTCCAAAGAATCTCCTTCGGTTCTTTGATTCCATGGGAAGCCCACTACTGAGGGAGAAAAACATCATTTGCCCTGTAATCTTTTTTAAAACTAGAAAGCTGTTGGTTATGTGTGGGGGTTCTTGCCTGTAATTCCAGCACTTGGGAACCTGAGGCAGGAGGACCTTGAGTTCGAGGCCAGTGTGGACCACACCTGCAATCCTGGCTACTTGGGAGGCCAAGATCGGGATAATCAAAGCTCTTCTGTCTCCTCTTCTTCCTCCTCCTCCTCCCCCATCTCCTCCTCCTCCTCCCCATCTCCTCCTCCTCCTCCTCCATCTCCTCCTCCTCCTCTCCTCCTCTCCTCCTCCTCCATCTCCTCCTCCTCTCCCCATCTCCTCCTCCCCATCTCCTCCTCCTCCATCTCCTCCTCCCCATCTCCTCCTCCTCCATCTCCTCCTCCTCTCCTCCTCCTCCTCCCCCATCTCCTCCTCCTCCTCCATCCCCTCCTCCTCCTCTCCCATCTCCTCCTCCTCCTCCATCTCCTCCTTCTCCTCCTCCATCTCCTCCTCCCCATCTCCTCCTCCTCCTCCATCTCCTCCTCCTCTCCTCCTCCTCCTCCATCTCCTCCTCCTCCCCCATCTCCTCCTCCTCCCCCATCCCCTCCTTCTCCTCCTCCATCTCTTCTTCTTCCCCCTTCTCCTCCTCCATCTCCTCCTCCCCCATCTCCTCCTCCCCCATCTCCTCCTCCCCATCCCCTCCTCCTCCTCCTCCCCTCTTCCTCCTCCTCCCTCCCTCCCTCCCTCTCTCTCTCTCTCTCTCTCTCCAGGAGTTCAGGCTCCTGAGTCCTGAGATTACACACATGTGCCACCACACCTGGCTTTTCAGAGCTTTTTCTATGGCTTTTTATCTCTGTATACCTGCTCTTCCCAGAAAACAAAAATTCTTTGGGCAATAACATTACGGCCATTACTACAATTTCCCTGATCAGGAAAACATCGGACACACCTTGTAGTCTCTCTGTATCTCTTTTTTCCTTGCCAACCGAGCCATGAAATTATAGAAATTGCCATGCATCCATCTGAGGAGCTCAATTTCCCCGGCTGGGAGCTAGGTGTGGATGTGTGAAGCAATGACATGGAAGCAAAGTCGCTGGGTGTGCCTTATGGGGCGACCATTGTTTTTTTATATAAAGGATCAAGGTACCTGAGCGGGTGCTTTCTCCCTGGCTGGAACGTGAGTGTGATGGTCGGGGTGCTGTCACGTTTGGAAGCGTGAGAACAGCACGTGTTAAGGATGGCAGAGCAGAAAGGTCAAGACTGTGTCTATGACCGCATCACAGAGCTGCCCTTGATCACCTACCAAAAGACTTCTTGCCAGGCATCAGTGGCTCACGCCTGTAATCCCAGCTACTTGGGAGGCTGAGATCAGGAGGAGCATGGTTTGAGGCTAGCCCTGGCAAATAGTTCTCAAGATCCCATAGCCAAAGGTGACCCTACCTGATGCAATTTGCATCAACAAAGGCAGAGGTTCAGGGGAAGAGTCTAATTACAGGTGCCCCTCAGCTCGGGATGGGATGAGGGCAGCATAAGGTGGTGGGAAGTTGAAAATATCACAAATTACAGATGCGTGTACGACATCTAACCTTCCGAAGGTCACAGCTAAGCAAACACCCAGTGAAGAGCTTCCACGGTGTCCTAAATTCAAACTGTGATTTCTACTGAAGGCATACTGCTTTCACACCATGGCAAAGTCAAAAACTCATCCCAAGTCCAACTACCATTAAGTCAGTGTGGTCTGTGCTTAATCTGAATACTGACAGCTTGAATTCTCTCCGATGGCTGTTCTTAATTATTTTTACTAGCTTTACTTATTTCCACTGAGTGGTCCGCTTACAATTTTGTTAAATTGGTAACGTTTATTTTATTTGTGAACTAGGGTTTGAACTCAGGGTCTTCACCTTGAGCCACTACCCTCGGCCCTTTTTTTGTGCTGGGCTTTTTGAGACAGGGTCTCATGAACTAGTTGCCTGGGGTGGCTTTGAACCTCAGTCCTCCTGATGTCTGACTCCTGAGTAGCTAGGATGACCGGTGTGACCACGGTGCCTAGATAAGATGGTAAATTTTGTATGTGTATTTTACCACAGTTTTTAAAATGTTTGTATTAGTGTAGGAGAGTTGTACAGGGGGCTCCACTGTGACAGTTCCACGCATGCTACAGTGTACCCCGGTTTGGCTCACCCCTCGTCCCCCACCCCCTTCTTAAATGACTTGGACAGGGTTCAGTGTCCCACGTTCACACAGGTGCAGAAACACATCCATTTTCACCTCCTTTACCCTCCTCCCTTGCCCTCCCTCCACCAGCGTCCTCCCCAACACGACCCGTCCACGTTCCCGTCCTTCACTGTCTAAGCTCTGTTCACTGTTCATGGTTTTCTCTTGACATTTTACTGCAAATGCATTGTGCTAAATCAGGGTAACCCCACTCTTCCTCACCCTTCCCCATCCTGTGACGTTCAACCGTTTTCAGTGTTTTGTTGTGTCTTGTTCCCACGCAGACGTGATGGGTTTCACTATTAGTCACTCTATCATTTTCTTCTTCTTTTTCTCCTCCCCTGGTCTCCTCTAACAGTCCCACTATCGGGAATATGAGATAGGTAGATGACAGATTGATAGGTAGATAGATGATAGATAGATAGATAGATAAGCTTGTGTTTGGATTTGGATCTGTCTTCCACATATGAGAGAAAACATATAACCTTTGTCTTTCTGACCCTGGTTTTCTTCACTTCATATGGTATTAAGTGGGTTTCATTCATTTACCTGAAAATGACAAAATTTCATTCTTCTTTTTGACTGAATTATAGTCCATTATACATGTATGTATATATATATATATATCACCTTTTTTTCTTTTTTTCAATTTTATTACATTATTGTTGTATTGGGGGTACAGGAGTTCTTACAATATATCATAGTTGAATTCATCATTCTCCTTTATCCTCCCTTCCCCCATTCCTGGAATAGTTTCAGCAGGTCTCATTTTCCCATTTTCATTCATGAGTGCATAATATTCCACCATATTCACCCTCCTACACCCTTTCCTTATATCCTCCTCCACTCACCGATGCCAACCCCAGACAGGACCTGTTTTACTTTCCTGTTCTCCATTTTTGAAAAAAAGACATTTTTGTTTGTTTAAGATTACTATACAGGGAGTTTCCTTGTGACATTTCCATGGATATATGTGTTACAACCTGAATTGGTTCATGCCCTCTATTTTTTCTCTTTTCTGTCTTCGTCCCCTTCTTCTGGTGATTTCAACAGATTTAAAATCCTATGTTCATTCTTGGATAGAAAGTACATCAGCCACGTTCACCTTCCTGACTTCCTTCTTTCACCTCCCTCTCCCATCAGTGACCTCCCCTCATGTGACCTGTGTTTCACAGTCTGGCTGCATTCATACTGTGATCTCTCTCACATACGAGAGAGCATGAGAGCGCGAGTGGACATGGATGCCATGTGTGTGTGTTATTCTGCAGGGAAGACGCCAGTTTCCACTTTGACACTTTGGGTTTGGGGTGCCAGGAGACAGATCAGGTGAAGACTGTGCAATTGCTGAGTTCTGAAGAGAATTAAAGACCAGGTGACCTGGCCGCCCATGTGCATGGTCGTCTTGCATGGCTGCAGCATAGGAGTCACTGACCCTGCGAACTGGGCTCTGCCACGCGGTTCACCGCTCCCTTCCACTCTCTCACACAAGCTTGCATTGCTTTGCTTGCCGGACTCATTACATTTTTCCCCTTTCGGCTTTTGGAGACAGGCTCTCACTCTACAGCCTAGGCTGTCCTTAAACTCCCCATCTTCCTGCCTCCACCTCCCCAGTGCTGGGATTACAGATGTGCACCACCATACCCAGCTTCTTGTTGCATCTTCTATCAGTCAAAATGTTGAATTTGGGGGTTTAGCTACATGTCTTTTTTATTTACTCATTTATTTATTTGGTGGTAGTACTGGGATTTGAACTCTGGACCTCACACTTGCTAGGCAGGTGCTTGATCACTTGAGCCAGTCTGCCATCCCATCTTTCTTTTTCTTTTGTAGACTCCAAGCTCCTTTAACAAGGTCTCCTCCATGTGTAGGTCATGTCTCCTAAAATAGATGCTGTTTATTCACTTAGTATTTGTAAACATCTGCTCCACATAGGACTTCTTTTTGCAGGTGTCTGTCTTTGCCGCAAGACACACTTGGGCCAATGCAACAGACTTTCCCATTGACTCTTTGCCACCGAGTTAAATGGTCTCCGTTGTCTGGCATTAAATTCTAGAATCTATTTTTGCAGTCCTTATGCCACTTGATTACAATTTCTGACTTTTCCTGTGACTGGTAGAAGCCAGGAGAAGCTTGGAAAGAAAGTTGGGAGATAAGCAGGAATCTAGACACTGACTAGAGAATCCGCCTAAGTAAAAGGAAACCCAAGGAGGTTTAGTGGCATTGACTTTGAATTCATGGGAAGGAGTGGCATTGCGCTCCTCAGTCTGCCGCTGAATGAAAAGTTGGGCAAGGTGGTTGCTCAAAAATGAGGCCAAAAATGTGACAGGAGAAAACCGCTGGCACTGAGACAACAGAGAGGAATGAAGAGCGGTGGCTGTGAACAGCAACTTTCTGATACGAAGACCAGCATGTGTCCACTCGGGGAGAGGTTGTGGTCGTCCTGCTGGCTGAGGAGCCAGTCTCAGGACAGGCGTGAGTCCCAAGAGTGACCATAGCTGGGAGGGACAAGACAGCAAGCAGTCTGGGTCCTGGCTCAGGGAAGCCCTGCACACAGCTACTCACAGAGGCCAGATCCCAAATGCACCTGCATTTCTCCTGCTAGGCCCAGCCTAGTGACACTCAAGTTACAGCAGGCACCAGAGTCATCTGGATGGATCTGGAATGTCCCCAAAGGTTGGGTTTCCAGCACAGTCAGTGCTATTGGGAAGTGGATGAATCTTTAACAGGTAGCGAGGTCTTTCAGTCATTAGAGCAGGTCCATAAGGAGCTAGTGGGTCCCCAGCCCTGCCTTTCTCTCTTTCACTTCCCAGCAAGAGGCGAGGAGCGCACACTCCTCACCACCGGGCTCCCTCCCCTGCCTCACCACAGTCCCCAAACCAGCAGTGCTACTCCATCACGAGAAACCTCCACAACTGTGACCCAACATAAACCTTTTTTCTTTGTAACCTGATTGTCCTGGGTATTTGTTACAGTAACAGAAAGCTGGCTAACACAGACGGAAGTGTTAAAACACACATTGCTGGCCCCCCCTCCCAGAAGAATGGGTTTGGGGAAGGAAAAGATGATAATGAATTCAACAGGTTCAAGAACCTGTTAAGAGTCAGGTGCTGGTGGCTCCTGCCTATAGTCCCAGCTACTCAGGAGGCAGAGATCAGGAGGATCGTGGTTCAAAGCCAGCCCAGGGCAAAGTTAGAGGGAGACTTTTATCTGAAAAACAAAGTAAAAGCAAGAGGACTGGGAACAAGGTTCAACTGGTAGAGAGCTCAAGTATGACATCTCCCCTTCACTGCCTCTGGGCCAGTGCTATTGTAACTACAGCGATCTCTCTGTCCCTTCACCCACGGCTAAGGGACGTCACCATGAAGCATGTACCAACGTGCAGATTCACAAGGGTGGTAGCAAAGGTCCAAATTTTATGCATCTTTACTATTCCTCTCATTTATAGCCCCTAGCAGTGTCTATAGTAAATAAATGGCATCACCTCACCCACCAAGGGCCACTGAACTATTGTCCCCTGGTGGGGTGACCTCCACAGGGCAGAGCTGTATAAACTCAGAGCTGAGTCTGTAAAGCAACACTGTATCCACAAACTTCCTGATGGTGAGCTTGGTCTGACCCCATCCCCTGGACAAGGTCACAGAGAAAGCAGGACAGGGTAGCAGCTCAGAGCTGGTTCCAAGGACAGGATTTGCTGTGGGGCCCCCTGGTTCTCTGACTGCCCCCCGTCCTTTCTCCCTGCCTATGACCTGGTCCACAGTCCGCTCTCCTCTTCCATGAGTTGGCCCAGGACTAGAATGATGTCTGTTGTGGAAAATAAAAAAATGATTTTTTAAAACCAAATGTTAATTTGCAGTATATAAAAACAATATTTAAAAAATGTTACTATCACTGGGCAGTGGCTCACGCCTGTAATCCCAGCTACTTGGGAGGCAAAGATCTGGAAGATTGCTCTTCAAGCCCAGCCTGAGCAAATAAGACCCCATCTCAGCCAATCGAGCTGGGCCTGGTAGAGCACACCTGCTATCCCAGTTCCACTGAAAGCATAAATGGAAGGACCACACTACAGGCCAGCTCAGGCAAAAAGGGAGACCCTATCTCAAAAACCACCAAAGCCAAAAAAGGGCTGGGGGCATGGCTCAAAGAGCACTGAGTTCAAACTCCAGTACTGCCAAAATAAATACACTTTAAAAAATGAAGTGTTATGATCACTGATATGTCATTTTAAAGGACAGTGATGAAATGAATTATTTTTTTAAGTTCTCCAATACCCTCATCCCCTGCACCTCCAGAGGTTAGCGGCTTCCCTGAAGGGTTTTTCTTTCCTGTTTTCTCATAAGTGTTATCTTTACATGGTGGAATGCTCACCTATGTTCATGGGAGACTTGCTTGTGATAGAGATTTGTTTTATCCAAGGTTATGATGTTTTTGTTTTGAGGTTTATTTTTGGTGGGACTGGGGTTTGAACTCAGGGCTTCACGCTTGCAAAGCAGGCACTCTACTGCTTGAGCCACACCTCCAGTCCATTTTGCTCTGGTTCTTTTGGATGGGGTCTCTTGAACTATTTGCCCAGGCTGGCCTTGAACTGTGATCCTGCACATGTCAGTCTCCCACGTAGCTGGGATTATAGGTGTGAGTCACAAAGCTCCAGATCATGTTTATCAGATCCATCCATGTCACTGTGACGTCTAGATAGCATTGCATTATTTTCCCAAAGTGACTGAACCAACCTACACCCAACCAGCAGTGCCCGGAACTCCCTCTGCTGCAGTCTTGCTCACACTTGCTGGGGTTGGGCTTCTCAATTTTGCCAGTCCCAAGGGGGTAAAATAGGACTTCGTGCCGTGTGCTGGTGACTCACACCTATAATCCTAGCTGCTCGGGAAGCAGAGGATCGAGGTTCAAAATCAGTCCAGAGACCCTATCTCGAAAATACCCAACCCAAAACAGGGCTGGCAGAGTGGCTCAAGTGGTAGAGCGTCTGCTTAATAAGCCCGAGACCCTGAGTTCAAACTCCGGTGCCACATACACAAAAAAAGGACTTCATGGTGTTTAAGGAAGGTGACTTTTCATTCTGCCAGATTCACAGCCCCCGGCAGGGGACTACGCATATGTCAGAAGCTCACCCATCTTTTGTTTGGTGACTGATAAGCAATAAGGCAATGGAGACCAGCACAAAGGAAATATTTATAAACTAACCAACTGTCCCTTCCGTCTTCAATTCTAGCTGCATAGCTGAATCGCCTGGGTCACCTTTTATTTCCAAACTGACATTTTTTTATGAAAAACTTCAAACCTACAGCAAAGGTGGGAGACTTACGTCCAAGGCCCAAGTGTGCTGACACTTCCATCCTACAGTGAGCATTTTTCCACATTTGCTTTAGGGGATTCTTTTTGTCAAACACTGAGTCACAAGGTGGAGCTTCCAGCTGGAGAGCTCTGAGATGGGGCAAAGAAGCTATTTTTGTTTCTTTTCATGTTTAAATTCTCCAGGTGATTCTGATGGGCCTTGGGAGCCACTGCCTAAGGAACTCGCTGGGATGAATAAACAAGATCAGCCCGGCAGTGCTCCTTCATCAGGGGCAGGAAAAGGTGTGCTGGTGCCTACAGTCAAGCCCAGGACACGCGTGTGTGGAGGTGTGGGCAGGGTCCCGGGCAGTGCTGCCAAGAAGAACCTGGCTCCCGTCAGCCCCAGTGACTCCCCCCAAAGCCCACGGGTCCTTCAGATCCAAGCCAGCTCCTTTCAACTCTGGGCTTGTTATGAGTTGAAAGTTTGGAGTTGTTAGGAGTTTGTGTCCCCCTCAAATCCATATGGTCAAATGCTGGCCTCCAGTAACTCAGAGCATGAGTGTATTCAAGCTAAAAGGAGGCCTGGAGGTGGGCCTTAATCCAACACGACTGAAGTGTTTTTAAGAAGAAGTGTGGACAAACAGACAAAGGACTGTGTGAAGGCAGAGGAAAAGGATAAGAGGTCGGCGACACCTTGACCTCCATCCTCCAGACCCTAGAACTGTGAGGACATGCATTTCTGTTGTTTAAGCCCACACTGTGCTACTTCGGTGCGGCCACCCTAGCTAACTGATCGAGGCACGCAGGGGAAGTCACTGAGGCTGGGGGACTGACAACAGGGCAGAGCCAGCAGCCAGCCTGAACTCCCACTGCCCCCACAAAACAGACCTCCAATAAGAGTTTGCCAGGAAGGCGAGTGCTGTCTCCAGTGTCCTCCCCAGGCGAGTGGTAGAAGTCAAAATGTCCTTCCCAGGCCCTCGTTCTTAGGTAGGAGGCTCCCTCGCCATCACAGGAGTGGCACTGACTGTGCACATGGGAACAGGCCTTCAGAACCACCACAGGTCCAGCTCATAGCTGGCTGAGTGGCCCCAGAGCACAGAATAGTGAAAGGGTTATACGGGGCATCAGCTGTCACCACAGGACTCAAACCTTCCCCCCTAAAATCTCACCCTAGGAGTCTTTGCTTCCCAGGACCTCTTTTACCCATAGAATAGGGGTTAATTTTGACTACTCCCCTCAAATTTTTCAATCACGCACAATGGAGCTCCATTTTGTACCTTTTCTCCACAATCTGAACAATGGCAACAAAAACTCCTGAGTACTGAGCAGCAATGCTGCCAATTTTATAAAATGGCGCCACCGTCACGATCACCATCACGATCACTACCACAATCACTGTCACCATCACCACCATAACCATCATAACCACCACCGTCACCACCACCACCATCATCACCACTATCACTACCATCACAATTACTGTCATCACAATCGCTGTCACCACCACCACCTTGTCACCACCACCACCACCATCACCCTCACTACCACCATCACCATCACCACTATCACCACTGCCATCACCATCAGCAGAGGGGGACCCTGGCCACACCTACCTCGCAGTTTGCCAACCTCGTGGCATTTCATTTCCTTAGCACAAGGCTGCCCTAGGGGTCTTCTGCACATGGGAATCTGATCAATGATCAACGAGAGGCAGGGGCACATCATGTGTGCACAAGCATGTACACTCATGCACCTCAGCTGCAGGAAGCACAACGTGAGTGAGTTTCATGTTTGAGGTAGGCATTCCACAGCTATCTCTCTCTACCTGCTTCTGCTTGTTCTGAAGTTGTCATCTGCCCTTTGCACACTGCTCTGCACACGTTCTGCTCCTCGGTGGTGAGGTCCTCCAGAGCCTCTGACTTTTTCACTCCGTGTTCCAGGATTCACTCCATTCCTTGGTTCCCACTCTTTGGGTTTTGCTATTCATACCTTATCATTGCCTTTTCTCTTGTGCAATCCTGTTTTCCTTCTTTTTGTTCTTGTTGCTTAATCAATTCCTTTGACTGATTCAATGCATTTTATAAATCCAGCTGGTCATTTCGTCCAACAAGCCAGCATCTTTAAACATTGCTTACCCCTCTGGTCCTCAAAGCCCTAAAAACTGGCTTGTCTTGTGAATACTTTCTCAACAGGACTGCGGTGGGGGAGAGGTAGGGGGAGTGGAAGGTAGTCATTTGCGAACTGGGCTCACTGCATTGGACAAGATCACTTTTATGAAAGCTTGTGAGGATGCATGTGGTCCAAAAATCAAAGGATGGCCACATACATAGGTGTGGCCAGTATGGTGTGGCCACGGACCAAGTGTGAGAGTGACTTTTATGCTGTGCAGTGAGCTCCTTAAATGTGGCAAATATTTCTTCAGAAACCTCAATTATTCATTTGAAAGCCTTCCAACTGCTGGAGGTTACTGTGGAAGTGCTTAGGTGCCCACTTTTAGTAGGAGCCAAGGAAGAGGGAAGCTTAAGATGAAGACTGTGTGTGTGTGCATGTGTTTGCATGTATGTGCATGTGTGTGCACATGTGTGTTACACGGTAACACTATCTCAAATAGCAGCCATATTCAGAAAGACAAGCAGAGCCAGGGCTGCCACCGCCCAGTCACAGAATTTGATTGTGCCTGTGTAGTTCTGTTTTTAGACCTGTTGCAAATGTCTTTCTTCTGACCCTTCTCCCACGGCTCCAAAATTGCCATCCAGTCCTGCCCTAAAAATCTCTAATTTAAGAATTATTTCCTCTGGGTATTCTCTAAAAGTCCAAGTTAAAGCCAAAAGTATTGTCTATAACTCATCAGCCCTTAGCACCACCATGCCAATTGGCTAATCAGTCCCGGAAAGGTCAGAGTTGAGCTGTGTGGTCTGGTAGCCTTGTCGGCCATTAACACCTCCATGCCAAATGGGTTATTTGGGGCTGGATTTGCAGGAAGGGATGAGCAACTTTAGAAAACGGAAACAGTCATTTGATGAGAGAGACCACCCTGGCAGGGTTTCACAGCAATGCCAGAAGGAAACACCTAAAAGAGGGGTCCCCCTCCTACCCCCTACTAGAGCACAGGTGTTTGGGCTTGATGATTTAACACTTCCAGCATCCAAGGAGGAGAAAAGAGAAGAGAAAAGAAGACACAGCCCTGGCATAATTTGTAGAGTGATTTCAAAGGAAGGGAAAGGTCGGGTTGTTCTGTGGAGAGAGTGTTTCTAGTCGGGCCCTCTCCTGTCCAAACTTTTAGGTTCCAGCACCAAGGCTGTTTTCTCCCTCTGTCTGAGTATGTCGCCTGCGCCCAGCACGCACAAACCTCCTCCTCGCACTGAACAGGTGCACATCGGGTCCTAAGTAATGGATCCCATATTCCAAGAAGACCACAGAAACTGGGTGACTGTCCCCTGCTCTGATTGGCTGGAAGTTTCGCTCTCTGTCTGGCCTTTTCCGAGGCCCTCTACCTAATTTCATCTTTGTTCTTTGGAGTTGCTCCAGAAACCCCTGGTCATCCCACAAACTGTTAGAGCCTCAGGCCCCCTAGAACCAGGGTCCACCTTCATTGTCAGCCTTGGCCAACTCAAAAGCAGCACGTAGCCTCGTGTGCTACAAGTTAGGGTCTTCAATTTAACTAGCAGAACTAGCAGTCTAGTCACTTTCTACTGGGGGGGGGGCATACAAATGCCCTTTGCTGAGCTGCTTCTCTCTCTCTCTCTCTCTCTCTCTTCCCCTTTCTCTTTCATATTCTGGATCATTCTATTTGGAGATGGAGTGATTCCTGTCTCCCCACCTGCACTTATAGATGAGTAGGATCGTTCGATGTGACACCAAAACACAGGGGAAAATGTTTCCAAGGGAAATATTGGTGTGGTATTTTTATTATAGGGGGAGGGGGATATCTTAAAAAAGTTACAACCCTAAGGATTGGCTAATACCCTTCTGAGTCCATTTTTGATTCAATGAAACCCATTCCTGGACCCGCTCAATTCACAAATCAGCCAACATTCCAACAGTTAATTACTTAATGTGTCTTAAGCCCAAACATTCTGGAAACTCTTATGACCCATGTACATCATCTTGGAGAAGGGGAGGTACGTTGTAACTCCTAGGGTGAAGATGGTGATCGTTATTATTTAATAACCCATGGGCTTGTGCATACCCCCACCCCACAGCTAATCACACTGTCAGCCCAAAATGAAGCAAGCAGAGGCTGGCTTTGGAGGCTGGTTGAGTGGGTCAGTGGTAGAGAGCTGGGCTAGTGTGTATAAGGCCCTGGGTTAGGGATGGGAGACTGGGATAGGGAGACTTGGTTTTGGCCAGTGAGTTAACTCTTGTTAGTTTGGGTCAATTTTCTCATCCCATCCTCTTGTATCTGTAATTCATCTTTATTCCTTATGTAGTACATTTAAAACAGCACCTCCCAAGCGTGTGTGCAACACAGCCTACCCAGCAGGCAGCTTGAGCAGATAGAAGTGGCCCGGTCTTTCCTGAACAGGTCGTTTGCATTTGAGACCAGAGGATCAGCCAGCACCTCCAACCCAACCACCAAGCTTTCTCCTAGTTAGTACGGGAAGGCAGCGTGGGTGGGAGCATTTGGGTGGTATACCCCCAAAACCACAGTAATTGGAAGGCAAAGGAAGCAAATATCAATTAGGAATTCCACAGCCAGCTCCCAATCTTGGGTTACCAAGGGACTCCACCTTGGTCTCCAGAAGTCGTGGCTTCCCAGGGGCTAAAAGGACAGGAACCCTACTTCATCCTGTCCTAGAGAACACTGGTTATCTGCTGGGCCTCCCGGGCCCTCGGCTTCCGTGGGAATTCGAGCAGCAGAGGCCTTGGAGAAAGGGAGGGAGGCCATGCGAGGTGCGGCTCGCCTGTCGCCCTCAGCGTGTCCCCCCCCTTCCCAGACTACAGGGGACGCTGAAATGCGTGCGCTTCCTTGCATGCCCCTTAACCCCAGGGTTCTAGCAAAGATGGCCAAATGTTAGCAAATAATGTGTGTGCGTGGGGGTGGGAGGGGTTCACGCGGTGGGGAGGCTGGGGGCGCGCGGGGACCCCCCGCAGCCAGGCCAGACCGTGGGGGGCGGGGAGGAGGAAGGGAGGAGGAGGAGGAGGAGGAGGGGTGCGGGCGCCTCCCAGGAAGGCGGGCGGGGAGGGGAGCGCCTGTTTACCCAGGAGGGCTGTGCTGATAGCACGTTCCTGGAGTTTACTTTGCTTTCCTTGAGTTTATTGTAAAGGGGGTAAAGTTTTCGGATCCGTCACGTGACCCTGACAGGTCCTGCCTATGGCGCGGCGGACCACCCACGCCGAGGGCCATGCAACGGCTTAATAGAAACAGGCTTGTAATTGTGAGTCCGCGCGGCACTCCGCCGAGAGCCTCCGGCGGCCCAGCGCGCCGGGGTTTTTACGCTTTCCGTTCCTTTTGTAAAGACGGAGGAGGAGGAGAAGACCAAGGCGAAGAGGAAGAAAACGACGGCGACAGGGAAGACAAAGGGACCCGCAGCGACAAGGCCAGGGGGAGACCCAGGGAGACAGACAGGGAGAAGCGGAGGACCAGGGAAAAAAAAGAAAAAGAAAAAGAAAAGGAAAAAAAAAAAAGGGGAAATTGATGTGAAAGCTAACCAAGCCCAGCAGCGTCCGTGCCATCGGTACCCGCGCTCCAGGCAGGGCTTGACGGCCGGCTATGGTGAGTGCTGCCCGTGCGCCCCGGGGACGGGGACGCAGCAGCGATCCGCGCGCGGGCCGTGGCGGTGGGGCTGGGTGGGCTGTGCCGCCCCGGGGTGGCCGCGGGAGCGCGGGTCCCGTGTGTGTGTCTGCGCAGGGCGCACGCCCGGGCCTCCCACCCCCTCCACACACTCCCGGGGCGCGGAGAAGAAGGCGGTGGTGGCGGGGTGGGGAGCTGGCTGCGACGGGGAACAGCTCCGGGGGGGAGTTCCCACGGAGGGGGTCGCCGGGGATCTCATTTTCACGCTTGAAAAGGTCGCCACCTTGGCTTCCGCTCCTCATCAGCCTGGTGGTGGCTACTGAGTCGCAAAGTGGAGTCGCAGAGCTGGTGATGGCAGGGCTGGTGCGGCAGAGTGACAGCGCCGGGCCGGGTGGAGTGGGGTGGGGTAGGATGGGGCGGGGGGGAGGGCAGGGGTCTCAGCCTGGGAGCGCGCGCGGAGGCGACTTGTCTCGGTTGGCTCTGGGCAGCTTTGCAGACAGCCCCCGGAGGGGACGGCGCCCCGCTCTGTACCCACACTCCGGCTCCCCGACACCTGGCTGGGTGGGGCCCCTAGGGCTGCAGAGAAGCCAGCACCTTGCCAAAATCCGGGGCGCCAACACTCAACCTCCCCCGCCGCCGTGGGTGGGAAAAGGAAAAAAAAAAAAGGGGGCCAAAGGGGTGCTCTGACTTTCCCGGGGGGCCATGCGTACAGGAGAGGTATGTGTTGACTCTGGCGCCCACGTTTTCGGACGCTCTGGTGCCTGCCACCCATTAAAGAGGTGGGCGGGTATCCCAGGGCTAAGAGCAATGAGTGCGGCCTCGGGGAAGCCTGGAAGTGGGTGATCCAGCACAGGGACCACTGTGCCTCAGGGTGACTTGTACTGTGTCTGTACTACACATTGGAGTTCAGGTCTAAAAGAATGCCTAGTGTGTGGATGAACAGTAAATCCAAAGGTTTCTGATCTTAATTTCTGTCACCTAAGAAGAGCCACCCGGATTGTTGTCTGAGGAAGACATCCAGGGATCTCTGTTTTCCAGGACATGGGAGAAAAGACTATCTTCTCCTTATTTATTCTTTCTCCCTGGAGAGGAAACACACAAAAGAACTAGACACAAATAATAAAGACCCACGATGGGTGGCTCGAAATATTTAATAATTGGGTCACTGAGGTCTAGAGCTACAATAGTCTTTTTCCAGAGTTCTGTGTGTGTTCCTCTTTTTTTTTTTTGGCTCCAGTGGTTCAACATGAAATTAATTGCCTCTACAAAGAAAGACAATGCTTTTGGTGTCATCCTTTGTTACTGTAACTTATTATTGCTGGGTGGCACCTCAGGATACATTGTTGCCTCAGGTGCATTGTGTCCCCATGTTGTGAAACAAGGGGCTTTCAATGGTGAGTTTGTGTGTGTTCCACTTGTCACCCAGCTTCCTTCCCACCAGGCTGTAAAATGCCTTTGAATTCATGATCTTTTTAAATTAAAATGTTCCTTCAGAGTGGACACCAACAGGCTCCACCATCTTAATATACCCATTCTCAATTTGCGGTATTAGCTTCATCTCAAATTCACTGTGAGAGGTGTATCTAATTTCTGGTTATAATCTCGTCATAATCTGACAAGCTATTTGAACAGGAGTTAGCACTATCAGGAATTATTTTGTGGAAAGGGAAAAAAAAAGGCTGTTTTACAAACTGCCACTTTCTACAGATAAAAATTTATGGGGTAAATCAATATGGATTAAAATATGTTCTCTTTCTCTCTCTCTCACACACACACACACACACACACACACACACACACACACCTTTTATTTTCTCCAGCCTCTGCCACAGTGTATAAAGCCCTATTGAGATGTGTAGGCGTGATGTGTAAACCGGATTAGCAGTATGAAAGAAAGACATACAATAAGGTGGAATTGTTTTACTTCCCTTTCATTTCTCATGCCTATATCTCTAATAAATTTGTTGCTCCAGCAATGTGTCAAAGGGATCATGTTGCTTAGCTGCTTTTTCATGTGAGACCCAATGGCAGAGATCATGGAAATGAACGGTATGCCTTCCGACACATTCAAAGTGTGATACAGACATTTTAGACAGGGAGATAGAGATGAGGCAAGAGAGATGGAGGAAAAATTGTTCCTGCTCTGCTCTGGGTCTTTCAAGACAAACTATCCATTAAAGGAAAGCAGTGTAGCTAAGGAGATACTTGGGTAAGCTGGCAGGGAATCCACACAAGGGTAAGTGCTGTGTTTTCTTTCAAGTGCATTGAAAGCTCTGAACATTCTCTCTGCAATTGGTGACATTCTTAGCAAGAGAATACCAATAGCTTTTGGCACTGCAGAAAGTAATTTCCCTTTCAAGCATTTAAAACCTAGAGGAATCAACATGAGGATTTCTGGGACCTTCTGAGGATGTCTCCTCTGTCCAGTCCTTCCCTCTCCACCTCCCCCAGCCCACTGTAAAGCTCAAAAAAAAAAAAAATGCCAGTGCTCCTGGGTTGTGCTGTAGACATCTCATTTACTCCTTTGTGGGGTTGAGAGCAGCTTCCCATTAAAGGAGATCAGGGGTAATTAGCGGCATTATTTTGACAAGTTGGCTAGAGCTGTTCTCCTTCCTCCAGCCTGGGGTGGGGATGGGGGTGGGTGAGGGCAGGAAACTGGAAGGTGGAGGGGAGTCAAGCCCAGTGGTTTTGCATTTTGTGGCTGCTGAGTCTTTGCCCCCTCCTCCCTGAAACCTTTTAGACTCATTTTCTCCCGTCACCTTTTAAGTAAATACAAAAACTGCCAATGACCAAATAAGAAGGCATTCTTAGGGAGCCAAGAAAATGCAGTGGATGGTGGTAGCACACTGGCTTGAGTTGGGTCAAGACTCCATTCTTACCCAGCTTTGAACTATTCAGGCCCTGGCTGGTGACCCTCATCCTGTGCCCTGGACTTCCCTCCGTGAGTAGATATGACCCATCCTCGAGACAAAAATGCTGTAGGATTTAATGCCATGTTCGCAACTCTTTGGACTTTTGCAAGACCATGTTAAACTCGGTTAACAAAATTACAAATGGCCCAAAGGTTGAAGTGACTGGAATGCGTTTACCCTTTTGTGCATTTGTCCTCTACAGAAGTTAGCTCAATCACTCTGGATTTTCAAAGACACACATTTGGTTGGAGCTGAGAAACCAGTGAAAAGTTAAACAATTTCACTGTGGCCTCTCCTAACTTCCCCAACACAAAGGGCAGATGTTTTATTTCAGTGTCATCTTATCAATTGGATAATCTGAAGTCATTTTCAAGATGTGTGTGGCATGGCCTTGGATATGTGAAACAGTGGGACAGAGAAGGGAAAAGTGAGGGAATCCAGAGTTGAAGGAATCTGTGTTTGAAAACTGCAGAGTCCAGTGAAATAAGCCTTGGATCATGCTGGGGAGACAAAAATGACAACTTATGCATTGAGATGAACCTTTGTTTGGAAAGCTCTCGCTTTCCTAGAGGCTGGCAACTCCTGCTGGTTGATAAGGCTCTAAACGCTTGCTTCTTGGTAACTCTTCCAAAAGGAGAAAAGCCTAGAAAGGGGCTGTGTTCCCAGCAGACACCTTCGCAGGCCTGGCTCCTGTGATCTGCCTCATCTCAGGTCTGTGGAATCCTTGTGGTTAGTTGGAAGTTAACAGGGCATGCATATTAAAGCCCAAAACGCTTACAAATGTAAATAAGGGTAGATTGATTAGGAACAACATTATCGCTAGGAATGTGGCACTCGTTTGCATCACCTAGGAGGCAAATTGGGGGCAGCCTCAGCCCTGACCACCCACGTCGAGCAGGCTTTTACATTGGCTCCTCTTCCCTTTCTTAAAACGTTACAGAAACAAGGCCAATTAGATCCTCAAAGTAATTCATCTCTGTGTATGAAAAAAGCAGACCACAGGGGAAGAGGCGGGTGGGGGGTGGGGAGATTAAGAGTGCTTGTTAGAGCGAGGCTGGGGATTGCGTCCTGGAACCAATGGGTAGAATTTACAGGCCTGGACCATTGTCTGAGATGCTGAAAAGTTAACCTATCAAACAGCGGGGGAGGGGGCTCAGGGCGCTGAAAACCTAGGGGATCAATGTTCAAAACGTTTAGGAATTAAGTCAAACGAGCCCGAGTGGAAAGAGCTTTGCTATTGAAATGATGCACACGGAGCAGGAAGCAGGAGGAGGGAATCTGCAGCTGCGTGCGGAAATGCAGAACCCTTACGTGTACACGGCCTGTAATTTCATTCCAGAGTTCCATAATCCAAATCACTATACTGACACTACAGTAAATAGAAGACAAAACTAGGAGGAAAAACTAGTACTTTGATCTAAAACATTGTAAAGAAATTCGAAAAGACAAACCTAGCAACGTGTTTATGGCAACATAGTTACTTGCCATACAAGTAACCAAGGCTGACATTTAAAGTAGGGCTACCCTACTCCCGCCCCCCACCCCAGTCTTTAGAAAACAATTCCAGCAGTAAGCATTAAACAGTTTGACTTGAAATGTCTGCAGAAACGCTCGGAGAAAGCTCATACAGTAAGCCACCTTCTGCTTCATGCTATTTGTCAAACATCATAAAGACTAGGATTTTACTCCCAAGGTTAAAATAGCTATGTGTCGAGCCCAGTCTTCCCGTGCTGTTAAGAACGCAGTGTCATTTTCACCGCACCGTGCTTGCGTTCCCTTCTGGGTTTTAGCAGCTCTTCCCAGAGTCGCTCAACAATCACGTGCTCCTTTAGGAGTTAGGAGTTTTGAATTTCCGCGCTGGCCTGAGTTCTCAGGTCCCCTTGATCGCGTGAAACCACCGCCCGCCCCCCCCCCCCGCCTCAAACGCTTCTACCCTCTTTGTCTCTCTTTACTCCCCAGGACACCCTAACCCGCTCCAGGAACCGCACGCACAGTTTTGGGGGTTCAGGATTCAGGGAGCAAGGCCTCTCAATGGAACCAGAAAAAAAGAGAAAGCTAGAGGGAAGGTGGCGAGGCTAGGAAGAGAGGGACGAGATGGAGGAAGAAGGGCAAGCGGAAAGAGCCAGGGGAAAGGATCAAGGGAAGAAGCAGGGATTGCGGGACCGCCCGAGAGGAAGGAAGGGGGAGGGGAGGGCTGGCGGACGGACCCCCTGCGGGAGCCGCGTGCACCGCCCCCGGTGGCCCGCTCGCCCCTCCGCAGCCCCTAGCGGGCCCGAGCCGCCGGCGCGGGGCTGCAGAATGGGAAGAGCCCCGTGCGCGCAGCCATTGGCCGGCGGCGGGGACGCCGCGCGCGCATTGGGCAGCGGAAGGGGGCCGGGCCGCCTCCAGGAATGTACTACGGCGCGGCCCGCACGTCCGTCCGCGCCGCGCCGGCCTGGGGAGCGCGCCTCGCTCGGGCCTCGGGGAGGCCGCGCTGCAAGCGGGGAGCCCGCCTGGGCGCGGACCCGGAACTCCGAGCTTCCTACCTGCTGCTCCTCTCGGGCCGCGCGGGCGCGGAGAGGTCCGGGGCCCTCCCCACCCCACGCCACCCCCCACCGCCAGGCGCGAGCGTGCGCGCATGCGGGCGCACCCTGGCCCGCGCGCGCGCGCACGAGCCTCCCGGCGCGGGGGTCACGTGGCTGCGCGGGCTCCGCCTTCTTCCCCCCCCGCTCCTCCCCCTTTCCCTCCATCTGGGTTTCTTTCTTTCCTTTCTTTCTTCTTTTTTTTTTTTTCAATGAACACACACCGTGTGCATCTTAAAGCCACACTGCCCCATTTCACGACTTCAGTCTCTACTGCGGGTGTCTCTGCAGTTCAATTCAGTAAAGAAAAAAAAAAAAGGAAAAGGAAAATGAAGCAGAATACAGGGTTTCTGGGTCTGGTATCTACTGCAGGGAGGAACTTAACTCGAAAGTGTAAGAGAAATATTCCGCTTTACAGAAAGTGGTTTATCTTATTTTATTTTAAATCTTCCTCAAATAAAAAGCGTAGAAACCTGCTATGTAGAGTTTAATTTCTCTCTGGCCCCAAGGTCCACCCCTGAAAGGTCGCGTGTTTTCTTCCCCAACGGAAAGCGAATCCCCGGGATGCCTTGGTGACAGTGGACGCAATGTCGGGGACAAATCTTCGCGATCTGCGCATGATTTGTTTCGAATGAACCCATATCAAAGCCTTTATTCTCCCCTACGTCACGCTATTATCACATATAACATAAATGCATACCGATTTTGGTTAAAAAATTATAAAACTGATTTTATAAAACTGACTTTCTATTAAGGATGTGATTAATCAGAAAGGCCCAAATGAACTCAAAACAATCATGCAAGCTTTCTCAAGAAAACAATTGCATTTCTTTGGGTTGGTAAAAGGATCCTGTTGCTTCTTTGAATTAAAGATTCAAATTTTAAAAAAAAGCGCCTCTCTGCCTCCATGAGATTGCTTCGGTGCCTGGATTCCACGTTTATAGGACACAACTGCGCTGTCGTTTTCTTTGGGTGGGGGGTGGGGGGTACGGTGAGATGGATTTTCAGAAAGGGTGGCTTTTCCTCAACGTCCTTGCTTTCCCCTTTAACTTCCCATTTTGTTTATCTTAATGCAAGGCGTTGTTCCCTGCGAGAGCCCAAGTCTTGCCTTTAGTTATAAAAGAAAAGAGGAGGAAAAAAAAAAAAAAATCTGGCACACACTGACGCACTATCCACCACCCTGTCATTATTGGTGCAGGCCTGGGAATTCAAGCCGGACCTCCCAGATTCGCTGCAGCTCGAGGCCAAGGTGCCTCTGAAAGGGTTTTCTTTGAGGAATTTCAGAAGTTGTTTAAGCGCTTTTTCAAAAAAAAAAAAAATTATTACATATCTCCCGGTGTCTATCACGAAGCAAATGCTCGTGTGTGTGTGTGTGTGTGTGTGTGTGTGTGTGTGTGTGGTGGGTGCGCGCGCGCGCGTGCGCGTGTGCGCGCAAAAGGCGTCTCACAAAAAAAAAAAAAAAAAAGACACTGTTGAAAAGGAATAAGAAAGAAAGGGGGGGGGAGCATTCCTTAATGGAAGTATTGCATGCGAGAAGGTTGGCGCTCTCGGAGGCTCCCCCCCGACGCTGGGGATGCACACACTGGGGTTGCCTACCTGGGTGGTCTCTCTACTTTGGTGAGCTGTTGCTAAGCAGCTAATAATAGTCATGTTTGCTGAGTAATTTCTGCCCTCCGCGAGCCAATCGCGTCGCAGAAATCCAAGCCATCTGACAGCCCCGGGGGCGGGAGCTCCAGCCTTGCCTTTTTCTCTTTCGCTCGCTCTCTCCCCCTCCACCCCTCCCCTCCTCCTCCTCCTCCTCCTCTTTCTCCAAATGGAGAGAGTTCTTTTTTTTCTTCTTCCATCTCATCTATTGAATCAAGGAGCTGCTGCGGCCGCTGCCCGCTGCACACACACACAGCGGAGTCCCCAGGTCCCGGGAGCGAGAGAGGCGCGCTGCGCGGGGACAGAATGGTCCAACGGGTCGGCAAGGAGCACAAGAAAACAGAGTCCGGGACCGAGCAGCCACCGCGAGCCCAGCAGCCAGAGCCCGAGCAGCAGCTTCAGGAGCCGCCACCGCCAGCAACGGGAGCAGCAACAGCGGTGGCTGTCCCGGCCCGGCAGCGCTGAGACCCGCTGGGCACCTTCGGACCTCGCGGCGGCGGCGACCGCTCAGGCGACCCGGGAGGCGCCCAGGCAGCCAGCGCGGCCGGCGGGAGCGGCGGGGATTTGCTGGCGCTTTCTGCAGTGAAGGGGTCGCTGCGGGGCGGGGGGCGGGTAAGGGGGACTTGGGGACCGCGCCGAGCGCCCGGGAAGCGCCGGAAGGACAGGCTAGCTGCTCCGCGCGCAGGCTCTCGCCCTCCCGCGAACTGGATGTGGGCAGCGGTGACCGCAGAGACCTCGGGACCCCTGCGCAATGTGGCAATGGAAGACGCAGGGTCTGAGTCCCCGGCAGCGGCCGCGGCCGCAGCGGCAGCCGCCGTGTGAGCAGAGGCAGCAGCAGCAGCAGCAGCAGCAGGAGAAGCAGCAGCAGCAGGTCTGTCAACCAGAGCCCGAACCCGAGCAGCCCGCGGCCAGCAGTGTCCTCGCGAACCCACAGCCCAGTCGCGCCAGGAGTCCGCAGCAGCAGCAGCAGCAGCAGCGCGCCGGGCCGCCCGGGAAGCCTCGGTCCCCGCGGCGGCGGCGGCAACATGGCCTCGGCTGGTAACGCCGCCGAGTGCCAGGACCGCGGTGGCGGTGGTGGCGGCTGCAGCGGGACCCTGGGCCGGCCGGCTGGCAGCGGGAGGCGCAGACGGACCGGGGGACTGCGCCGCGCCGCTCTGGACCGGGACTATCTGCACCGGCCCAGCTACTGCGACGCCGCCTTCGCTCTGGAGCAGATTTCCAAGGTGCATTTCAGACTCTCCTCCCACTTTCTCTTCCCTCCTCTTCCTTTTGGGATCCACACACACACACACACACACACACACACACACACACGCTCCAGGAAAAGCAGCAGACAAGAGAGGAGTGAAAAATTCAAACCCTCCCTCCGATCCTAGGAGGAAAGGGCTGTCTGAGGTCCGCAGGGGGTGGAGGTGTGCGCGTACACACACACGCACACGCACACGCACGCACACACGCGCCCTCCCTGGCGTGCCTTTTCCGGAGCAGTACACAGTGGACCACCTCGAGGGCGCCCGCGGCACTGCCCTGCGCGCTGCCCCCTGCCCCGGACCTCCCTTCTCCCCGCGCCTCTGCCCCTTCTTTGCAGCCTAAACCTCTGTAATGCTGCCACATTTCTTAGCATCTTGGAGGGGGAGGCGGAGTGGAGAGAGGGAGAGAGAGAGAGGAAGGAAGGAGGGAGCCAAAATAAAGGTGGTTTCCTTTTTTGGCAACCCGTTTGGCTTTTGTTGAGCACCAAATCTCTGCTCCCTTAAAAATTGTCCTCAGCAAAAGACATTCCCTACACACACACCCTCCACCCCAATTTCTTTATCCAGTTTTGGAGCCGTCTCATCTCAAGGCCGGACGCGGAGAGGGACAGTTGTAAACAAATTGCCACCTTAAATCTGCGGTGCGGGTGTGCGGAGCGGCCGGGTTCATTGTGTTTACGAGGCTTGCTGTAATGTGTGGAATCCGGGGAAGCCGAGCAACGCGGACTGGGGCCCGCTGGGGCTGCGGCCAGCGCCAGGGCAACGCCGCAGCCGGGAGCACAGCCTGCGCTGCTCCGGGCCCTTGCCCTGGTGCACTTGGCTGTGTTGTAAGGTTTAACCAGAAGGGAAAGGGGCGAGGAGGGGAAAAGATCCATGTGGCTGCCCTCTTCCGATCACAAATACTGTCGTAAGTTGCAGATGGCTGCCGCACTTCCTAATTCAACTCACACAGCGTCTCCAAACGCTATAGAAATGCATCGGGAGTTGAGTTTGAGCCCCGGCGGGCTGATCGCGCTCACCACGTGGATCCCCACTTCCTAGCACTCCAGGCTGGGGTCCAGATGGAAGAACTCGCAGGATATTGTTCCCAAAAGCGCGCACGCTCCCGTACTCCCTTCCCCCTCTCCCTCCCTAAGCACCCATCCTCGCCGGGGCACCCGGTGAAGGGTGATCATAATGGATGGTTAACGGGAAGAGGGGGTGGATATGGCTCGCTGGTGCTTAACTATTGGGCTCCATCGCTGTCCCCCCCCCTTTTGCTTCCCAGGTGTGGGCTAGAGTGCCTGTTGGCTTTTGCTTTCCCTTCTATATGGCAGCCCCAGCGGCCCCTGTCACACTCTGAAGGATGCTGCGCGTTGGGGGTGGGGTGGGGGGGTCTCCAAGCTGCCGCTCCCACGCTGCAGTCTGACTTTGATTTGTGGCCGGTCCCCCCCGCACCCCCGACGCTGCTCGCGCTCTCTCTGGCCCACCAGGGTTCCATCCAACATCCTCCCCCCCGCCCCAGGGCAAGTCCCTGCGCTGCGACCGCCCACGCCCCCCCTCCCCACGGCTGTCTGTGGGGAGGGGGAAGGGAGGGGGGATCCCCGAGCGGGTGCGCGCGAGCGGGCGTGGGCGCGCGGGCCGCGACTCCCCGGCGTTCACTCCTCCTTTCTGCTTCGTCCCCAGGGGAAGGCTACTGGCCGGAAAGCGCCGCTGTGGCTGAGAGCGAAGTTTCAGAGACTCTTATTTAAACTGGGTTGTTACATTCAAAAAAACTGCGGCAAGTTCTTGGTGGTGGGCCTCCTCATATTTGGCGCCTTCGCTGTGGGATTAAAGGCAGCTAATCTGGAGACCAACGTGGAGGAGCTGTGGGTGGAAGGTAAGCGCTCGCGCGCTCGTCGCTGCAAAGTCCCCTTTCCTTTCCCTTCCTGTCCCTCCCCTTCGATTGATAAAGATATTTGCCGGCATACACCTAGAGCCTCGCCATGGCCAGCGCCACCCCCGCCCGCACCAGGGGGAATTGTTTATTGTTTGGGCGCCTGGCCTGCAGCCAGGCCCGCCCGACAAAGGCCGCGCTGTAATCTACTCGGGGCGCTGCTGCGTTTTGCTAGGTGTTGTGGGAGAGAGTGGCGAGGGCGGGCGGGCGGGGGCGCGGGGCCCCCTCCGTGGGACAGACCACTGCGCACGGCCTGGGGGGGGAGGGGAGGGCCACTGGGGCTGACCACCTCCACCGGGGCCCCGCCTTGGCCTCGCCCAGAGATGCAGCCTCGGGGAAAGCCTGTCCCCACCGTGGCTTCCCGGCTGGGCTTGGTTCCCTCCCCCTCCCCCCCACCCACGGCGTCCCGAGGAGAATGGAGTGGAGGGTGGAGAGCAAGGCCACCCCTCCGGCTGCAGGCAGTGTGCGCGCCCCCGGCCGGGCTGGGGAGGGCGGGGGGCGGGCGCAGCGCGGGCCTGCGGAGGCGGCGGCGTGTGTGGTCCTGTTTTTGGACAGCTTTCAACTCTGGGGAAAAAAACATTTGTCTCAAGGTACAAAAAAAAAAACGGGGGGGTAGGGGGTAGGGTGAGGAGTGGGGGGGAGGGGAGAGGGAAGGAGTTGGAAGAAAAATAGTAAAGCGCAGAGTGGAACGCATGTTTGCAAAGTAGATTATTGCTGCCTTGCGGGTGGGGGCTTTTTAAATGGAGTTATTCTGGGGCAAGGCTGCATTTTGTGGGCAGAAAGAAGCAATGTGCTTTAAGAGCGTGGATTTGATGGGAGGGGCCGCGGGAGCTCTCCGAAGAGTCCTGCCAGTCTTTTTATCTGCGAGCCTCAGTTTAGGGGTTGTAAATTTAAAATAGATTTCTTCCCCTGAGATGAAGACAACTTACATTCTTTTGGTGATACAGGTTTTATTTATTTATTTACTTATTTTTCTTCCTTTCTTTTGAATTCGTGTTGGTTGGTTTCCTACTTATCTTTTTTTGTAAAGGAAAGAATCCTGCTGTTTGGAAACATTTTAACCCTTTAAACGCTACTTTGGGCTTTTTTTACAAGGCGTTGGGAGGGCCCCAGAACAACCTAGCGCACTCCTATACTACCAGGTAGGAGACAAAATTTGAAAGCTGAAGGGTTACGGTTCTTTGGTCGCCTTTGAGGATGATCTGGGGAAGACTGATTTCCAGAATATTTTGTTTTGCAAGCTTATAATGGAGTATTTAGTTGCGAAGTGGTAATTAAAATAATAATCCCAATAATTAAGACCAGAAGACATTCCTGTCTTAGGTAGCTTGGTAATTAATACAAGAGCGTTCTTTGGATTGAATCAGTTTCGTGCCTCATCGTCAATGGTAGATGAAAGAAGGGTTTTACTGAACAACTTCTATGTCCCCTAGCAACTCATTTCCTGAGCACCTGTGATGACCCTTTAGCACTGTGCTAAGCAAGCACTGGACGCTGCCCAAATGCTTGCACTCAAAGTACTAGAATAAGATGCACTTGCTCTGGACTTGGGGTCACACATGAAATAGGCTATGAAAATTGAGTTAGGAGGAATGAATCTTGGAGGTGGTGAGGCTGAGAGGGAAGGAGGGAGGATGTTCTAGCAGGTGACACCACCACCAGCAGAGCCCAGGAATGGAGGACATTCATTACCAGTTCCTGAGTGACTTGGAGCACAGGACACAAAGAAACTGGCTGTGGTGCTGGCTGGTGTCATAGGCTCCTCTGTGGTCTTTTTTTCCCTGCCACTTCCTGGGTTATACAACTCAAGACCTAGGAGGAAGAGGAAAAACATGCTTAAGGGGGAGCCCAACTGGTTTAGGGAGACGATGTTAGAGAGTGGAAGGTTTTGGGGGGGGGTTATGTTTTGGTTTGGTTTGGTTTTTCCCCAGCAGACAGGCTAAGGACACAACTGAGACCCAGTGACGTTAGCCGCTGAGTTCCTTTTCGAATTTATGGCTCTGAAAATGCAATCCAGTGCATAGTACCGTACCCCTAAGCTACGCCCCCAGCCCCAGGGCGCTGAGCTTTTACTGGACCCCTTTTCAAATGAGAAATCTTGAGCCATCTACATCTCTTTCCGTGTTCCCTTGCCTACAGGTGACTTCAGTCACTAGGTCTCCTGTGGCCTGGACCTTAATCTGTTCATTCATTCATCCATTCCTTCATTGCTAGATTCTTCTCCTGTAGCAGAAACAAGTTTCAGAAACGCAGGTAAGCCCAAGCTAGGAAGCTGCCACCCTGTTGGATAGCTTTCATCTTAGTTCAAAACCACTGGAGGTCTTGTTGCACCATGAGCTTAATCTTCAGGTCAGCAGCCAGTAGAAGAGTGTGAGCATTCGTTTTCAGGAGTAAGAATTCTCTGCTGTCCTTAGACACCAATGAAGGTCAATGAATGAAAGTAACAGCTCCAAGTCTAGGTTTATTTTGTACTTCTGTCTCTTGGATAAATTCCTCATGACTATCAGCAAAGAAGTCGTTACTGACACTTTCTTAGTTGAGACTGGGCAGATTCTGGCCTTGAACTCGTACAGGGACTGGCTACTTGCTAAACACACAAACCAGATAAAGAGGAGTTCTATATTTCCCTGGTTAAAAAGCAGCAGTGAAGAGGGAAGGCTATGGTGTTGAGAGACAGTTTGGGAAAATGGTGTTTCTCTTGTTTAACACACATCCAGTTCCTTGTGTTTATAGGAGTAGATATGCATACAGGCTTACTCGGAGTTTCCTCATCTCTGCCAAAATTTATCTTTAATACAGCCAGCAAATGAAGGGATCTACCTAATAGCCATCTCTTTGACTTTTCATGTTTTAACATGCTATGGAAATGTGACTTGATCAAGCTAGTCGAACCCATTTGCCACAACGTGTGGTTCAGTGTGTTTTATTTATTTATCTGTACATACCCACATTTACACACGAGTCTGTTAAAATGGCCTTATGATTGCCTTTGAGGAAGCTCGGTTACATGTTAGTTGCTAGCTTGGGTCTTAGGGTTAGACTCTTTGCAGTCACAACCATCAGGTCTAGCTCACTGGCGAAGGACCTGATGAGAGTTGGCAAAATATGGGGGGACATCTGTTACTATGGAAACGTGATGGTGGCAGCAAGGAGAAGGGACAGGTTGACATATTAAAGTAGCAACATCCATTCAGCCCATGTTCTCTGGGCTGCTCTGCACCAGGCACCACCCAGAACACCAGAGAGAGGTTGTTGAAAAGCAACAGACCCTGGTGGGGGGGGTGTTCACCCAGCAGGCACACAGACCTGAATGTGGGTGGTTAACATGCCAGACCACAGTGCTAAGACCACCGGGAAGTGGGCCATGCTTTCCAGGCTGGCCCTGGGGAGGAGGCCTGCGCCAGGCACTGGGGCAGGAGGGGTGGAGGTGAGGGGCATCCCAGGTAGAAAGAATAGCAGTGTGACCTCTGGTACCTCACTCCCTTTGGTGGGGGGTAAGTGAGTTGGAGATGGGAGGCTTAGGTCTGTAATCGAGGAGGAGAGGGCTGCCAGCTCTCCTTGCTTGCTGTTCTTTGCCTGTCCTGTGATTTGTATCTGATCTCCCTTATCATCCCTGGTGCCATCACTGCTTTCGCCTGGGTCTCAGGAGGAACCTGACTTCTTTCTAAACTTGCCCGTTTCTCTGTTGGCATATCTTTTTGGTTGAGCAGACTTATCCTCTTAACCTGCCTATTTCCTTTAATGTAATTCTTCTCCTCCATCCCTCCCTCTGACACAAGTTGGTTGTCAAGCTTGTGCTGTGATAGAATATTCAGTTATCTCTGAGCTTTTTTGGTTTTTTTCCTAAAAGCTTACCCAGCCCCTTGCCTCTCTTCTGCAAAGGATAACAGGCTTAAAATGAATCCATATTGCCTTGGTGTTTGGTTATTAAGCACTGTGAAGACCAGGATCAAGGGAGGAGGATGAGAACTGTATTTTTTTTTTTTTTGAAGCGAAATAGAAGAATGTGTTTTAAAAAATACATGCTCAGTATATGTAAGTGCCCTCAAGTTTGTACCTTGACGGCACTAAGCTTTGAGATTCGCCATCCTTTCAGTTTCTTGGCCTTCCCACTGTTGGGGTTTTGGGCTGGATGATCTCTGTGTGAGAGGCTGCCTGTTGTACCCATAAGATGTACCCATCCTTGGCCTCTACCCACTAGATGAATGCCAGTATCACCCTTCTGCCTGTGGCAACCAAAGCTTTTCCTTCATTGCCAGTGCCTCTGGGGAAGGTAGGAGAGTGTGTAAGCTCACTCCAGCTGAGTTTAGAGGATAAATAATTGCTACTAGAAGACCCCCGCTGTGCAGATGGAAGAGTCAGGATGGAGGTGGCTGCAAGGCATTGCCATAGGTGCAAAAGGTTTTGGTCTCGAAGGCATCCTTGTCTTTGTGATTTAGAGAACTCAACGGTGAGCTGAGACTTTCAGTCTCACCAGGACTTCAGAAAACTGAACAGAAGCCTACTGAAGTCACAGCTCCTTTTAGGAGCTCATGGTACACTAGCATCTTTGGTCTCATCTCCTCCAGATGTTTCTGTCACAAGCCACTTTTCCCAAGGTGCCCTATGGAGCAGAGCTGAGGGAGGCAGCAAGGGACAGATGGACCCCAGCCAGTTAGGTAGAACTTGGCTCCACGTTTCCCTGCTCTTCTGAAATGGCCTGGTTTCTGCTCACTTGGACAGTCAGTTTGTGCGCATTTCACAAGGGACAGGCATTACGAGTCTCTGGACCCCCCCCCCCCCGTTTTAAACATGAAGAATACATTTATTTTTATCACATTTAGAGAGTGGTGCACACGAGGTGCAAGCTATTGTGGTGTACCTTTCATGTTTGGAGAAAAATCATCGAAAAAGGAAAACCCAGCAATAATTGCTTTAAAAATATAGCTAGCCTCAAGCGTGCTCTACACTGGGCAGGTGATCAGCCCTGAATTCTCTAGATCCCTGTGCTGCCTGCTGTTCCCGACTGTCAGGATAGCAGCCAGGTTGGGCAAGGGGAATTTCAGATACATCTAATGCCACCCCAAGGTTCCAGAAGATGACAGTTTCCAGATGTATGAGCTGCCTGATGTCAAGATTAATGCTGGCTGGACAAGCTGTGGGAGAACTGTCTGGTTTCCACAAGGCCATGTCTATATCTCATTTGGATTTCTCCTTCAAAGCTGACCTGTGTGTGACCCCTGGAACCCTGTCCACTCCGACAGAGTTGGAACATGTCTGCCCTTACTTGGCTCACCTTATTGGGGGGCACACGGGCTCCTAATTCTGCAGAGGAAGGGACTTCTCAAATGGCTTGCCTCCCACTTGGTCAGTGCCAGCTGTCTGCCCAAGATTGAATCCCAAAGTGTATGCTGTTCTGCTCAGAGGGAGGTGTTTGACTCTCAGAGTTCTTTTGGCTTTTAAAACAAATTGGGAATATGTTTAAATTATTTTAGAGGAGACAGGTTCAATAAAAGCCATTTTGCATAGAAGTGTTTTAACTCTTGGTACCATTTTGATACTCTTTGGGGTGGGGCAGGGAAAGTGGAGCAACTTATCCCTAAAAAAATCATATACTTGTAGGATTCTACTATTGTTACACTTATTTCCTGTGTCCCTCCACTGACTCCCTGAATTTCTTCTTCCTTCCTTCCTTCCCTACCTCCCTCCCTTCCTCCTTCCTTCCTTCCTTCCTTCCCCATTTCTTCCCTCCTGCCCTCCCAAGTGCATCTCTGAAGTTACTAGTGTGAAATCTGAAAAGGTCTCAAGGTCAGCTAAGCTCAAACTGACAGGAGGGAATTAAACTTATTTCAAGCCAGCTGTGGTGACAGCAGAGCTGCCATTTGCTTCCTTGGAGTTCTTGTCTTGGTTGGGGTTTGTTCCAAGACCCTACTCTTCCATGGGTTCCTGCCAGCAGAAGATGTCCTGCTTCTATGGAAGATTCCTGACATTTTTATGGACTTTGGAGGTAACTGTAGAATTCATGGACACGTTCTTTCAATGTTTATCAAACCACCAAGCAGTGTGGGAAAGAGTCTTGGTCCCCTGTCCTCACTGTGACACATGAAGTAGAGAATTTGGTTCTGTAGCATTTCACTTAGCATTTCTGAGCTAAGTGAAACATAAACCATGACATTCCCACCCGGGCTCCCTTCTTCAGCCTTTCCCTGGATGGAACTCATACCAAAGCCATGGGAATGCAAGCTCAGATAGAAACTGAAGAGGGTGGATTTCCTTATCCAAATTTTGGCTGACTGTAGCCTTAGATTTCCATCCTTAAGAGAGGTCTTGGTTGACATTCCAGAGTGCACAGAGTAAGCAGTCACTTGGACCTGGTCAGAAGGAAGAAGCTCCTTAGAACCTCTTTGGTGGGAACATTCTTTGAACACACGGATAGAATTGGGGTCATCAAAATATAAACACTTCTAGTCCTTGTTCTCTGCTGCTAATCCGAATTTGGTTTGCCTGATAACAATTCATAGATTTTTTTTTTTTCTTCTTTTAAGTTGGGTTGAAGACTTTTTTCCCCTGTCCACTGCATCGTCTTGATTTTTTTTTTTCTACATATTCTCCTTTAGCTAGGTTTAAAAGAACTACTTAGCCTTCTGTAATGGTTATGACAATCTGTCTTGAGTTGTTGGGTGCCCAGAAAGTTGGCACCCATCCTTTGCCCCTTCAGGACAGGCGGTGACTATTGTGTTTTACTTGGGGTTCCCGGCATAGTCTGTCTATCACATGTCTTGGGTGGGCAGTCAGGTACCTGTTAATGAAAGACAGATGTGTGGCTGGAGAGAGATTTCTAAGGTGGGTCCCAGAATGTCCCTAGGCTCTGAAGGTGAGGCCTGTGAGAAGCAAGTTCCCATGTCACAGCACAAACTCTCTTTAGTATCATTAGGATAATAAAGTGAAAAGCTGCAGTAGACCTCAATGTGGCAAGCAAGATAGTTGTTGATGAAACATGCACAGAAGTAAGCAACACGAACTGAAAATGGGCCTTAAGTCAATGTGCGTACTTACTCCCCCCCCTTCAATTGTTGCTTAAGGGCTTCTGGCCCTTAGCTCAGGAATCCTGCCCAAAAATGCCAGATGTATTACACAGTCGAGTATTGCAATGTAAACACTGCTGTGTGCCACGAGGCAGGGTGGTCCGTCTCCTGTTTGAGGAGAACAAGAGACAGAGAGAGGAAGAGAGGGGCAGGCCCATTGCTTTGCAGTGAGTGCAGTGGTACTCATTGTGTTTGGGGCTGCACAGATAAACTAACACTTTGGAATAGCAAAGAATTGTAACTTGGATTTGGATGCCAAAGACAGCAAGATGTGGCTTGGATCCTGTTGCCTCATTGAGTCAGATAAAGTTGTAAAATGTTGTGCAGCAGCTGGGGGTGTAGCCCAGCGGTAGAGTGCTCACCTAGCATGGGCAAAGCCCTGGATTCGAACCCCAGCCAGCACCACCCCCCCACACACACACAGAAAAAAAAAATTGAACAGAATGGGGGTGGAGAGTGGATAGGAAGAAGCTATGGTGGTCCAAGTAGCATCCTTTTCAGATACTGTGAACATTGTCCTTGTCATCTGCTCTTAGTTAAATTGAAAGGGAGGGGAAGCCAGGCCAGGGAGGCAATCATGACCTCCTACAGTGTCAGAGGAAGCCTGCTGGGCTGCTTCACCTCCTGGGTGTAAACCCAAGATTTATCACAGGGCTGCTCTGGTATTTGGTAGCACTGGGTGGGAGAGCCTAAGATAGGGTCAAAATAAATACCTTCCAGTTTGCTTGTGCTCTGGGGATAGAAGCGAGAAGTGTACTGTAAGTGACGATTTGGAGGTGAGAAAAACTTTCCAGCCACCTTGGCCCTTCCTCCAGCCAAGGTGTTTTATTTTCAGTGCCACAGGCAGGTAAAAGAATTGCCTAGACAGAACATAGACTCAGAAGTCCTTGCACTGACTGACCTCAGTCTTGTTGATAGTCACACAAACACCTTTTGTGAGTTAATACGAAATCAGATTTTGCAAATTGTTAAAATATTTTCCTGATTCAAAACAATCCATTCTGTAGAGTGATCTGAGCAGACTGCTTTAAGAAGTGATGATGAGAAGAACAGGAATTTTGACATTAAGGAAGTCTTGATTCTCCCTTTCCTCCCCTTTTTTGAATTCTCCCATCTTCCCCACCCCCAACTCCCTGATTTCCTTTGCCCCTTCAATGGGAAACCAGAAACCTTCACAATATACACTTACCCATCACACACACACTTTTTAAGTGGAGGCTTTCCAGGCATGAAAATCACAAAAGAAATGTTCCTCACTGCTTAAGAAATCATTTTTTTCCCTTGTACCTGATTGTACCACCAGCACCCCCATGAAGTGCAACCCACAAAATGACACATAATACAGTATCATCCTTTTAGCCCCTACATGGTCCAAGAAAGAATTGCATGTGTTTAACACCTTGCTTAATTGCAAACAAAGCTTGCAATTTGTGAGAAGTGGGATTAGGGCTAAATATCTATTAACTGCTCTTTCTAGAGATTTGGGGGAGTAGGATGACCCCCTTTTTTTTTTTCTTCATCTTTTTTTTTTTTTTTTTTTAATAGGCTACAGTTTCACATGGCTTCCAAAAGAAATCTCTCTCTGTTTTTGTGTCCCAACCCAATTGATTTATCATTTTGCTTGCAAGCAGATCCAGAATGTTAGGGCAAGAACACACTCACTTTTTTCTCGTAACTTTTTTGTTGCGGGCCGAAACCAGTTGACTTGGATAAATTTTTCTGCGGCCTGAATGTAGCCAGCAACGTGGAAAAATCTTGCCATTCAGGGCCGTCTGAATGTACATTTCAGCCACACAGTGAGCCTCATTGGTAGGCACTGGAGTGCTAAATGCAACCATTTTTCGCAGCAGCCCGTGAGAGGGGTGATTAGCATAATTAGCACGGAGCAGCTATACATATGGAAATCCTGAGTGTGTAAATGCCAGCTGCGGTGTAAAATTTATGTCAGGGGTCGGCAAGACTGTGCGAAAGTATTGTGCTCCAGCTGCAGGTCAGGGCGGCCAAAGCTTACCTCCTTTTCTCTCGTTGGTGAATACGCCAAACAGAAGAGAAAGAGAAATATAACAGATACGGCTTTGATGGAACAGCCCAGTTCTGTGCAAGAGGGACAGTTGTGTGACACACACACACACACACACACACACACACACACCTTTCCCTACCGCTTGGATTGACTCCATGCGCGGTCTGGATGAGTGGGGGACTGGGATGGGTGGTGGGCTTTGGTAGGTGAACGGATCCAGTGATTTCCCCAGGGGAAAAGCTCCAAAGTCACTGGAGTTGTACTGGAAGTATTAAAAAGCAAAAAGCTGTTTTTGGTTTTCTCCGCATCCTCTCACCCTCAACTCTTTCCTACCCAGATTGTTTCTGGGGGTGGGGGTGGGGGGTTGATACCTGCTGGGTGGGCATTTTGACCTTTAGGAGAAAAGGAACCTTCTTGGAGGCTAAGCTTCATTGGTGGGACTTTCCCAAACTGCTGACTGGGTTTGGAAAAGAGCTAGGTTTTTTGCTTTTTTTTTTTTTTTTTTTTCTTTTTGGTGAGTCTTGCTCCCCCCACCCCACCAAGAGCAACCATACGCCTTCCCTTTTCTACCTACCACCAAACTCCTTATAAATTAAGAAAAAAAAAAAAGTCCATAGATTTCTTGTTTGAAAGCCTCGTACCTTTGAAATGCCTGATAGGGGAACTTTACTCTGAGTTTATACGTTTTGAACTCAAAGCATTTTTTATGCCACACCTCTCCCACTGTTTTTTTTTTGTTTTGGTTTGGTTTGGTTGGTGGCTGTAAGAAGAAGTGGTGTTGACAGAATATAGTTCACAGCGGGCTGACCCGGTGATGAAACTTCCTCGCAGCACCAGGGGGTCCTTATGTACGAGCTCCTAATCCAACTAAGCCAGAGAGCAACAAAATCATGAAAGTGGCTCCCAGTGATGTGCCTCTTCCCGCACAGATGCAGAGGGAAGGACCTTTGCAGGAGATGAGTCAGGCCACTGATGTGCCACGGAGCCTGCTTGCAAAGGTGGTCATTGTCTTTTTCCCCAGGGCCAATGAAAAGAGGCCTGAGCTGGATAATGGCAGGAAGACCCGCCCAGAGCTGAGGGGTGATGTCAGCCCCACAGAAGCTGGGGGGAAGGGAGCCAGGGTTAATGTTAATACAACAGCCTGACTGCTGTCATAAGGAACCTGCCCAGAAAGCTCCTGGGTTTGTTGTTGGGTTATTTTCTAGAACTTGATAAGAGGGTGCTGTCTTGCATGTAGGTCCCACTGCTTGCTGGATGGAACCTTGGGTGTGCTCCTTTCCTGCGGGACGATGGGACTTGGCTTGTGTCACCGAGTTTGCAGGCAAGGTCATGGTAGAACTCGGAACAGCTCTCGGCTTGGAAAGTGACGCAGTAAGGGATAGAGGACATTTTTGGCTGTGGTAGCACTGTATCTACTCCTCACTTGCTGCTGTAGTGAGTGATGGATGGAGAAGGGGCCACCCAACAGATGCAGGGTTGTGTTGGGAGTTGCAACCAGCAGCAAGTCCAGCTGACCTGATTGCATCCGACAGGGCGAGCCGGTTGGTCTCGGGGAAAGCCATTCAGAGGAAGCAGCTCAGGCGAGCCTGATAACAGATGGCACTGCAAGCTGCTAGTCTGTGGGGTGGGGGGGAGTAATGGGGAGGGGGTGCTTGCCCCAGGCACATGGACGGCTTGGAACCCTGAATGGGTGGGTGCCTGTGCACTGCCTGTGCACAGCCCATCTTGTTTTCTGGTGAGGTCTGTGGGTGAGTGGATGTGTCCTGCTCTGGGTGTGTCTGTGGTTGTCACCTCGCTGGGCCGTCTTCCTGAGTACAGATAAGGGCTGTCCCATTCCAGCCTTTTCCCATGGCAACACCCAAGGGCACACTCTCACAGAACCTGCAGCAGCTCTTGGCCACTCATGAATAAAAGAGGTGGGTGGAAGACTGGCTAAGTCTCACAGCCCCTGATTTTTCAGTCAATTGCCCAAATTACTGCATCTTCATTTTTTACAATTTAGAAAATGAGCCAGTGAAAATAATTTTGCAGTTATAGCCTTTTTTTGCTCTCACAGTAACTAATCTCACCATTGAAAGAAGGACCTAAAACGACTAAAGGAGGGAAAAAGAAAAATCTCTCTAGAGACTGTTAGATAATTCATGGGATTAATCGAATGCAAATGGTACACTTGCATATACACAGACCCCATTTTCCTAATTGGATGCTGAGTGGGTACTTTGCAGACTGAAAGGGTCATTTGTTTTGACTGATTGACTTTTTGAGGCTTTGGGGGGAATTAATATCTTGTACAGATGACTGCCTGTTCCCAGGACTCTGTACTGAGACAGCTCAGTGACTTATCCATTCAGTGCACTTGGAGTGTGTGCCATGCCTCTGCGCCTGCACACACGGGCGGGAGTGAACAAAAACTATTCCTCCTTTATGAAAGAAAACTTGAGCTGCTCCCTCAGGTCATCTTTACCTGGCTCAAAATAAGCTTTTGCTAAAAGAAAATTTTTTTTGCATAAACGCCACACACATTTGTTATGACCCAGGAGGGGAACATGTCTGTCTTCTGTGCGTGGGCTGGAGTAGGACTGGTCCAAATGTCCGGACCTGTCAGATGAATGACCCCTATGATCCCCAGCCCATCTGCTTTGTCCCTGCCTCTTTCAAAGGATCGGTGTGAGTTTTGGGTCTCTGGAGAAGGAGCTGCAGAATTTACTGGAAAGAGGCTCCTGGTTAACCCAATGTGTCCTCAGCCATCTCCCCCCCTCCCCCCCGTAACAGGCCCCTCTGCGGACCAGAAGGAAAATGGGACCGAACTCCTAGACCACCTCCTCCCTGGACTCAGGTCCCTAGAGGCTCTGAGGCCGGCAGGGCAGTTGGACTCAGGCCTAAGGGTCACTTCTGCCTCTGATTAGCCGGGTGACTTGCTCAAGGCCGTGACGCACGCTCTGAGCCAATGAGTGAGTGCTCAGCTTCCAGGCAAGGGAAGGCCTAGGGAAATGTCACCTCCAGTCACTGTCAGCTGACGTCACGCCATCCTGCGAGGCTGGGGTTCTCACGCCCGTTTCATAGAGAAGGTTTCAGGGAGCAACCACACTAGGGACAGACTCTGCCTCAGTGGCAGCACTGGGAAGCAGGGTCCTCACGTCCCCAGTCCCATTGTTTCCTGTGGATGTAATGAGTTAAGGCACCACACCCGCCCATCAAAAGGTTACTGGGTGTCTCTGGATCCCAGAGAGTCCTGTCACTTTATCCTTGGATGTTGCATTTGGAGGCGGAGAGGGAAGAGACTGCACAGGTCTGAAGGATGTCAGGGAAGTGCCAATTATTTGTGCGTTGAACTTGTTTTAAATTCAGACTTCCATCCAACAGCTTTCACATGTCTTTTGTGTCACAGAGGAGTCTTTGATCGTACCTGTTCATTGCAGGAAAATGAGACAGAAGTTAAATCTCCAAAAAGGGAGCTAGACAGACCCCTTAAGTCATAGCTGTTACCAGTGTTCCCTGAACTACATCTGCACAACTAATACTCGATTTGTGGTTCACTCTGCTCCATAGTTACCTTCCTCAGCAGTATTTCATGAACATTATATATATATATGAAGGACTTTGACCTTGAAAATGGGAAAGTGAAAGAAGAAGAAGAAAAAAAACACTTCTCTCCCAGACCAGGGCTGTAATTTCAATCATCTGAATGAGGTTGTATGGGACTTCCTGAGCCAGAAGCCTTACACTCATGGATGATATAGAAGATGCTGAAGGGCAGTGACCAGCTCTGGGCTGTCATCCATACAGTTCCTCTTTCCTGAGGGCTTCCTGTTGGTTGTAGCTTGCTCCAGAGCACTCTGGGGAATATGGATGTGAGACCCTATGAACGTCGTCCAGAACACCTGAGAAGGAGCTAAGCCTACCGTTGCAGGCAAACGCATAGCCTAATTGTGGGCTCCAGCCACACCTGAAGGCTTTGCAGTTGTGCTCCCTGTACATTGGCCCCCAGCTTTATGTCACCTTAAGTGGTACTTCCATCTGGGTCCTAATCAAAGTAGCCTTCTCCCTCCCCCCCAAACCCAACCTGGCATCACCGTCTTTATTTCCTCCTTGACACTTGGTATGCGTGCATGTGCATCACCTGTGTGTCCCCCGGGACAGTGAGCCTCCTGGAGAAGTGCAGTAGAGGATTTGGTCTCACCCACTACTCATTCTACCACTTAGCTCAGAACACACAGAGTGCACCTCCACGAAAGCTTGGTGGGGGAATGGATGGTCTTAACTGTTGAGCATATCAGATGGACGCCACCTGAGGTCATTTTGCAGCAACAGACACATCTGGTTACGTTAAATATAAAGTGGAATGTTGGTTGAGATACAGACGTATAATTGGTGAGCATCAATGATGGCTGTCGTAAGGCGAACGCAGTGTTGATGTCCGGGGTTCTCACTTCTAGTTGCTTGGTCCACTTATGGTGATGGTGTCATCTTGGTTGGAACTGGCGTCACACTGCCCAGCTACTTGTAAAGAGAGATGGAGGGGCAAAAAGGCTTCCAATTGTAGAGATAGGCAAACTTAACGCCTCTCCTAAAATATATTGTGTTCGTTTTAATATGTCATAGGAACCTGTTGGAGACCAGGAAGTACGTTAAATGTTTCCTTTCTGGAAAGTTGTGATAATCATGGATCTGTCCGACAGAGTGCAGTGAAAGTCCTAACCAGCGCCGTGACCTTGCCTTTGGTTGTGTGGGCTGGGGCTCACCTTCTGGGTTGGAAGCCTTAGGTTCCCTCATTACAGGCAACTACTCTGCTAAGCCCAGTCTTCGGCTGGCCCTACCTGGAGTCCCTCTCCCTCACAGCACTGAAGCATCTGCTTTGCTGCTGTTTTTAACCTCCTGCTTTTGAGTCACCTGAAGTTTTAAGTTTCAGTGAAAGTAAAAGGAAGGACAGCTTTGTAAGCAGAATGCTTGAGGACATAAGCTTTGCAAAGGCTGTTGAAGGGCAGCTTGGAGGGGAAAGAAATGCTGTCGGTCAGGGCGGTTACAGCCATGCTGCCACCAGAGACTGAGGAAAGGGGGTTGGGCAAAAGTTGGGACAAGCTCTTGCTTTTCTCAAGTGGCCTCTGGACTAGGAATTGGCTTGTTAACTTCCTTCAGAGGGTTTGGGTTAGGATTCCTGCCACACTCAGCAGGACCCTTCAGGTCTTCAGGTGGCTTCAGGGAAAGTTATTTCCTAGAGTTTCCCTGTTTTCCGCTTCGCTTCTTTACTGGGGGGTGGAACCCAGGGCCTTGGGCATGCCAGGCACGCCGTCTTACCACTGATCTCCATCCCCAGCCCTCCTGTCTTCATCCTAACTTGAAATTGATTGCAAAGCACTCAGCATTGCAATTCGGCACTGTTGTCTGCAGAAAGCTTTAATACTCCCAAGAGCTGGTGGACGGCCCTGCTGCCCATGCCCCCCACACAGCGTTCCTAAGCCTCACCTTGACCTTGGTATCTTCTTGAACCTGTGCGGAGGGTCCTGCCAGCCCAGCAGCTGCCCCGCTTTTCCTAATGAGGGCAGTACTTGCTTTTCAGCCTGCCCCCTTGTTTATAAAATATGCCAAGAGAACCAAACACCCCGCTGTTCCCAGTTCTTATTTACTTGCCCAAACCAAATGTTTATGTCCTTGAATGCTAAACTGGAAGGAAAAGAATTCCTCCTCGTGGGAAAGCTAGTCACCGGGCTCTTTCGAAGCAGTAGCTGCAGGCCTGCTTTTTAGTGACTTCAGCAGGAGGCGTCTGGACCAGCTGTCCACACTTCTTCGGAAAGGGAGGTCCTCACTCTGTAACTGTCACCTCCCAACACAGGTGCAGCATCCAGAGCTTGGCTTGATCCAGACCATAATTGAATATAAGCCAGGGCCTGAGGATGTAAGGAGAGGAAGAGAAAAACAAGCAATTTGCAGAGACAGTGTCAGTGGTTTGGGGTCATCTCTGCCCCGGGACAGCATGTCCAGCTCTGGGCTGGAGAGCCTGGGTGGTACTGGGTGGGGCATCCTAGCAGTAGCTTCGGAATCACCTAGGGAGCCTCCCCCAGGTGACTCAGAACCTGGCACTGTGTTTTCGGGATGCCAAGCAGGTGAATCTGATGGAACCAGATTCCAAGGACGCCCGGGATGGCCTCCCCTTGTGTGTGGGGTTTCCCTGCGTGCATCTGACTTGAATCACTTTATTAGGCTGGAGGGTTACACCACCTTTCCTTGTTTCTCTTTCTACGGGAGAGACATTTCCTTGTTAACTTTGCCAGATCACTTAGGAGAAGAGTGTAAATTGATGCCATTTATCCTGAAATGGACTGCAGGGGCCCATTGTTTATACAAGTGAAAGAAATTGTAACGAGGGGTATTTGGTCTGCTCCGCAAGGAAGAGGTGTCTCATTTTCCTGCCCTTCTCCCGCGAGACACATTGGTTAGGACATGCTCACGGCACGGGGCCACTAGGTTTGCCAATGGGTTTCCTTGGTGTCATTGGCAAAGTTAGCATTGCCGTCAATAATAAAAGAACATGGCTCTGCAGATGTCCCCATCTTAGCCAGTTAGGTCATTGTGTCTGAACCCGTGTCGGTGAGTGGGATGCCAGACAGGGCACCAGTTCGAGGTGGGTTTTGCTGTTCTAATTGAAACCTGTTCACGTTTGTCAGTTGGTGGACGAGTAAGCCGTGAATTAAATTATACTCGCCAGAAGATTGGAGAAGAGGCTATGTTTAATCCTCAACTCATGATTCAGACCCCGAAAGAAGAAGGTGTTAATGTCCTGACCACAGAAGCGCTCCTACAGCACCTGGACTCCGCCCTCCAGGCTAGCCGAGTCCAGGTGTACATGTACAGCAGGTAAGACTGCGTCTGCCGGTGGGGCAGGTAAGGCAGGTGGGGCCAGGGGAAGCTTCTGGGTGGAGCCAGTCAAGAAGTCCCTGGAGTATTTAATAGTTGGCTAATAAAACTCTTTTTTCTAAAGGCAGAGGAGGATGGAGAGGGATTAAGAAGGGCTGAGATACACTGGATGAATTTGATCAAAGTACATTCTGTGCCTGCCTGTAAACATCACAGTGCAATCTATTTATGCTAATAAAAACAGCCTCTTTTTCTGGTGTGGTGCTTGGGATGGGATGGAACCCGGGGTCTCAGTGCTTTCTCCACCCTACCCTTCCCCCCGCCCCCCATCTCTGGTAGTGAAGCAAGTACATTGCAGGCTGAGTATGCCATATCCGAAATGCTTAGGACCAGAAGTGTTTTGGGTTTTGGGGGCCTGGGGTTATTTACATACAATTCATTTATGTTTCAAATACACCTCACATCATATGTTTAATATTTTGTGCATGAATCCAAGGTTGGGGCTGTGGAATTTCACACTTAGCATCATTCATGATGCCGCTCAAAAAGTCTCGGTACCGGAGCACGCCAGGTTTTAAATGCTCAGATAAGGGATGTTCCGTTGTTTTTTCTAAGTATTGTCAGTAAGTATCATGTCACTCTTTATCCCCAAATAAGTATGATTCTGATACAGTTGAGTGACTGGGCTGCCCGGGTTATTTTTCATTGCTTATGACTTTGTTACATTTTGAGTTACATTTTAAGTTAAATTTGCCTTTAGACAGTTTAAAAATACAACAAAAAAAGATGCAAACAAGAAAGACAAAAGAAGGGCTGGCAAAGTGGCTCAAATGGTAGAGCACCTGCCTAGCAAGCATGAGGCCCGGAGTTCAAACCCCAATACTGCCAAAACCAAAAACAAACAAACAAAAAAAGAAAGACAAAAGAAGTCAGTTGTCTTTACTTTGTACAGTTGGTGTGTCACAAAGTAAATAGGTAGGTTGTTGAGCCTCCCTGGGAATTCTTGCTGGCAGGTTGACTCTTGAGGTGAATTTATACATACCTTTTTTTTTTCTTTTTTAAGTTAACTTTTATCATCATAGCTAACTTAAAAATGCTATGGGTAGTTTGTGTATCTAAAGGGTCAGTTATTTCAGGTCAGGAATTACACATCTGGTCCATTGTTGTAGGGTAAGCTCCAATGTTTGTTAATTGACCGACTGCTGGCTGGTTAGATTGCTATCACTAAACCCCATTTCCAGAGGACCACTGGGTTGATTTCATCCAACCCCAGCCCCTTCTAGATTCTCTAGCATCTCTTAACTTAGGGGTTGAGAAAGTGTAGCATGGGCTACAACCAGGAGGAACCAGGGAAGAGAATAAAACCAAGTTTTACACTCGCCCCTGCCCAAACTCCCACTCCTAGATTTACCTGACTTGGGTGTGGGGGCCCATTCTAGCCTGCAACAGGACCCCAAGGATCACCACCACCTGGGACCAGTATCTCTAAAGTAGGTTTGTGATGCATGGGCTCTCTTGGGTGGTTCTCAGAAGATCAGGCAGGTATGAAAGGGCTTTGGACAGTGTAAGGAGGCATTTCAGCACTCTGTCCAGCCAGCCTGTGCAGCAAGGGTCTGTCCAGTGAAATGGTGACGTTCTTAAGCTAGGGTGGACTGATTGGAAGGAACTTTAAAGAACACATGCATGGGTCAACCTGCCCATTTTTTAGGTTGCTGCAGTGGTTATCCAAATTTTCCTGGTTATTAAATGACCAAGCCAGGTTTCAGATCCTTTCTTCTGGCCCCAAACCCAGTTAATGCACAGCAGTGTCCATCTCAAAAATGCACGAGTCTTAGAGTGTGTCCTTCGAATGACGTTGGGCACATGCTTGTGTTGAATACTTTCTGTTGATGTTAGACAGAATTAAAATGTGGTATGTGTGTGTGAACTATATATGCATACACAGCTTGCTGCTCAAGTGTTCCAGGTGTCAGGAAGGAGCAAGTGCTCTGGAGAAGGGGTCATTTTTTATACATGCTGGTCAAAGTTGGCTGATTAGCCCGAGAGACCAATCAAATAAGAAGAACTGGCAGGGAGTCTTATTTCCTTCCCTTGGGTTTCCCATTGCCAGCACACCTCCCAAAGTTCCTCTTCCTTTGCAGTTAGGCTTACCTGACCTCCTGACACATTCAGAGGCAAACTCTTCTAGAGATAATAAAACTCTGAATTCTTTTTTTTTTTTTTTTTTTTTTAACCATACTGGGGCTTGAACTCAGGGTGTTCACCTTGAGCCACTCCAGCCCTTTTTTGTGTTGGGTTTTTTGGAGCTAGGGGCTAGTTGCCTGGGGCTGGCTTTGAACTGTGATCCTCCTGATCTTTGCTTCCTGAGTAGCAAGGATTACAGCCGTGAGCAACCAGTGCTGGGCTCTGATTCATTCTTTGTATATTTAATGTTTTTGTAAAACAAGAACACAAGAGACTGTAAAACGGAAATCCGATGTAGCTGGCAAATGTCACTCATAACTTTCATGGTTCTAAGTAGGGCAGTGTGTTTGAAATACTACTTCCACAGAAAAACATTATCTTCCAATAAAAAAAAAGTGGGTACTGTTTTCTCCACGTGAAGATGTCAGTACCTCAGCAGCCTCACTCATTTCGTCCCTGCTTATTTAGAATTTGTGACGATTCAGCTGGGCTGCCTGGAAGTTGTTTAATGTATGTAGAAAAGTAGATCAATGGTGTAAACAAGATTATTGGGAGAACACTTAAGAAAAAGACTTTTCAAGTACTTTGGTAGGCATTCATTTACATAACCCCCACACGTTAATTACTTAGGATTGAGTATTATCTATTCATTAAAGCTAGCTTGCCGGCTCTGCACTTGGCAAAGGTTGGCTAGTTTTGACAGATGCTTACAAGTGATGGAAATTACGATTCTTTTTATATGTTCTGTTCTGATTTTGTACTCATTTCCTTCACTCCAGTAAGATGTCTGCCTCTGCTTTTCGTTCCAATAGGCACTGGAAATTGGAGCATTTGTGTTACAAATCAGGAGAACTTATCACAGAGACGGGTTACATGGATCAGGTACATTTGCTTGTTTGCAAAAAAAAAAAAAAGGTCTGAGAAATTCTCAGAAACCCCCCCAGTGGTGAGCATTAACCTAATACCCGGTCTGTTTGTCTGTCTGTTTGTCTACGTTGACAGATAATAGAATATCTTTACCCTTGTTTAATTATCACACCTCTGGACTGCTTTTGGGAAGGAGCAAAGTTACAGTCTGGAACAGCGTACCTCCTGTAAGTGAAGACGCCACCCCGGCCCACTGTCGGATTTCTCGGTGTTTGTCATGGTGGATTTTCTCTTGGTTTTGGGCAAGACATGAAAACACTGAAATTCCATTTTTGGAGTGAATCGTGGTTGAGGGGGGAGGGATTTCAGCTGAATGTTTTTCCTCTTTTCAAAAAAAAAGTTCTGTAGGAGTCATTAAATTTCATTCACTTTTACCAAGCTATTTATATGCAAATAAAATGCAAATTATTACAGAGTATGTGTGATTTAAAAAAAAAAAAAAACAACTCTTTATAAAGGGTTTGTAGACCAGGCAGGGCAACCTTTAGCTTATTTCTCAAGGAACGACCTTATAGGTGGGTACATGTCAGAACTAAACCTTTCAAGTTAAGGTTCAAGGTCTTTCTGTGAAGAAGACAAACGTTAACCTTTCTTTGGATCACATCGATGACACATGAGGGGTAGATGCACCATCTTTTGAAGGCTGTGCGAGAGGGTGTTTCATAGTGGAGCAATTTGCTATCACATTCAACTGCATCCTTTAAAGAACAATTGTTAATCAGGGTAGACATTTTCAGTTAATTATCCGAGACTTGGTGCTTGGGTTATTGTCTTTACACGTATCTGCAAAAGCAATTCGCAGTGGCCATCCTCTGACCTTCAGTGTACAGCTTTAGATGGGAAATAAGGGCTTTTGTGCTTTCTGGTTGGGAGATTCTGAATAATGACTTCAGCCTAGTTAAGCAGCTACAGTGTGGTTTGAACCACATTAACAGGCAGCCAAAAGCCTTTCTGGTCTGTCAACAGCACAAATTCAGAAGTGAGTGTGGGGGAAGTGGCTGTGATGGTGGTGATGGCAGAGGCCACACGGGGCTCGCCTGCCTGATTGCCAGGCCGTCAGAGAGAGCTCAGAAGTATGGACCTTAACGGTATCAGATCAAATGTTTTGACTGATGGCTTTTACAAAGCATTTATTAGGCTGGCAAGTGCTAATTTGACATTGCAGTCCCTCTGTCTTTTTTTATTTATTTAATTTAAATTTTGGATCTCAGTATTCTCCTTAGAAGTACCTGTTGGCTAATTTTATAAGACACTGAGCATAATCTGGCAGTTTGATGTTTCCACTAACCTAGAAGTCCCCCATGAATGGTTTTCCTGACTTAAGTTTGCATGCAGATGGATTGGAAAGGAAGATGTATTTTAATGCTGGAGTCCCAGAATTGCAGCATTCCCCCCCCCCCAAAAAAAAAAAATCTCTTAAAAGTGCAGATGCAAAGTGCCGGGTTTCGCTGCCTCTCGGGCTCTCACCTCCTGATTTCTTCCCCAGAGGTAAACCCCCTTTGAGGTGGACCAACTTTGACCCTCTGGAATTCCTAGAAGAGTTAAAGAAAATAAACTACCAAGTGGACAGCTGGGAGGAAATGCTAAATAAGGCTGAAGTTGGCCGTGGGTACATGGATCGCCCCTGTCTCAATCCCACTGATCCAGATTGCCCCGCCACCGCTCCCAACAAAAATTCAACCAAAGTAAGTTCTGCCCATTGCTTGTTCCGTAGGGAACAGAGAAAAGCTGCTTTTATTATTTTCATCTTTAAGATTTCCTTCTCCACGGCTTGATTTATTTCTTTGCTTGCTGATGGAGCTAAATTTTGCTGTAAGGTTTGCCGTCCACCTTTTCCATTAGCCTTGTTATTAACGCTCATTCTGAAACAGGCCAGCTCTTACTGCATTGTGTTTAACAAGGCATGTGACCTGCCTACTAATTCCTGTAATTATGTGGCTGTCTTTTCATTTTAGCCTCTTGATGTGGCTCTTGTTTTGAATGGTGGGTGTCATGGATTATCCAGGAAGTACATGCACTGGCAGGAGGAATTGATTGTGGGTGGCACAGTCAAAAACAGCACTGGAAAACTTGTCAGGTAATCCAACACACGGAGTAAAAAATCCAAGGCAGCCATTTCTTCCTCCCTTCCTGCAAACCACTTCCCCCTCTGACATCTGCGGGGACATTTGTATTCATACTTAGCTGTTATCCTAGCTAGCTGTCCAGGGGAGTTGAATATTTGGAAATATTAGCAAACCAGACCAGCTCCTGAGGAATTTTTCTAGAATGGACTTGTAGTTCTCATCAGAACGACACTTGTTGACCTTCAGGGTTGTAAGACTCTGCAGAAAAGGGGAACGAAGTGTCGAGCAGGTGACCTGAATGGTGTGAGTGGGGCTTCATCAGAATTATTACCCTTTGCGCGCTCCTGGGCTCCGGTCAGCCAAGTGTCAGGTGTTTTGTCTTCTGTGGTTTCTCCCATGGGAAGGCTGTCGTCTGGGATTTCTGCACAATGTGTGCGAAGTTGAGCCCAGTGGATCTGGTTGAGCTATCTGTTCCTCTCCCCTTCCTGTTTCGTGGAATAGAAACTGGGAGAGGAAATTGCCTATTAATTTAATTTGAGGGTCTATCTGTAAAAGGTTCGTAAGGTGACACCTTGAGTATGGTACATCGATCTATCAGATGACATAGCTGTTCTGGGCCTGTTTCAGTGGAAACTGTGCTCACGTGTGTAGACTTTTGCACGTGAGTGGGGGCTGGGTTGGGATTTCAGCTGCTTCCTGGGACGATTGCTACACCTTCCTCCCTCCCACATCCAGTGCCCATGCCCTGCAGACCATGCTTCAGTTAATGACCCCCAAGCAAATGTATGAACATTTCAAGGGCTATGAATATGTGTCCCACATCAACTGGAACGAGGACAAAGCAGCGGCCATCCTGGAGGCCTGGCAGAGGACATATGTGGAGGTAACCCATCTTTGAACCTGGGGACTCGCTAGTTAACTGCACTCCTCTCACCGCTGGTGAAAACATTTTTTGCCTTTGGATTTTGGTTTGTTGGGGTTTCTTTTGAGCAGGGTTGGGGGCAGAGTTGAGACCGAGTCTTTCTATGTAGCCCACGCTGGCCTAGAACTCCCTGCTCCGGCCTGGTGTGACACCACACCTGACTTCTGTTAGATCTGTTTTCATTGCAGAGCCTAGGAATCTGATGGGAGGCAAACTCATTTTTTCTTTTCCCTGATACTCAGAGTCTTAGGATAATATCTGAGGAATCCTAATTCTAGTTGAGTTCCTCTAAAAGATACGTAATGACCAGTTGTGAGCTCCAGAGCCTAGACAGAACAGTGTTTACAGAAACACTTGGTGAGCAGGAAAAGGTGTCTGGAAAGCATTAGCAAGCTGGAGAATCTGGTCCCGGCTGCAGGCTCCTGGGTCAGGTCATGTGACAGGGGCTGACCTCTACTGAGCTGCATGTGACCTTTTTAAAAGTGGCCAGCAGATGAAGGGGATGGAGGGGTACGGTGGTAGTGCTATAAGAACGAATTGTTTCGCATTAGGGGTAACTGATGGGCTCACAAATCCATTGTAGGGTTATGGCGGGAGAATGGGAGTCTTAGGTTTGGAGTGAATTCTGATTCTACCACTCACTACATACCCATTCTCTCTTTTAATAAGCAGTAGTCCTCATTGTCCCAGATCCAGTAGTCCAAGTTCAACCTCCTCTCCCCCCTTCTGTGTCCACCTGAGTCTCATAGGAGTTTTTGGTTAATGCTTCAGGAGAAAGGCATAGGAGGTGGGAAGGGGAGGCTCCCCCAAGGTCTATCGTGTTGCAGCCTCTTGTCTTGAAGCTTTATTTCCATTTCGCCTTGTGTTGTGACCACAGGTGGTTCATCAAAGTGTTGCCCAGAATTCGACTCAGAAGGTGCTATCTTTCACCACCACCACCCTGGACGACATCCTGAAGTCCTTTTCTGATGTCAGCATCATCCGAGTGGCCAGCGGCTACTTGCTGATGGTAAAATGACTGACTATTCCAGCCTCCTGGCGGGGTTTGGGAGGGGGGTGCGTCCTGGTTTGGTCTGGTTGGCTTTGGTTTATTAGTTTTTATCCTTCCGTGACCGCTGCTGCTTGTTAACCACTCTTAACATACACGTACATTCAGGACAGAGAAAGCTCAGCTTCGTAACAGTTTTTAAGAAAGTGGCCGTGTAAAGCAGTTCTCCCGCCATTTGTAATTTTCCCATCTTTGACCTGTATCGTTTTGCATGACGTCTGTAGTGTAAAGTTTTATGGTCGTTGGATCCAAAGGTGTCCCTTTGGGTTTGGAGTCGTGGGTGGGGGGAATGTGAGGATCAGTTCACGTTCCAATGTTTGGCTTTTGTTTTGTGCCTCCCTCCCTCTCCTCCAATGCCCGTCTTTGCTTCCCGCGTGGTCTGCGTGCAGCTCGCGTACGCCTGTTTGACGATGCTGCGTTTGGACTGCTCCAAGTCCCAGGGCGCTGTAGGGCTGGCTGGCGTCCTGCTGGTCGCCCTGTCGGTGGCTGCAGGACTGGGACTGTGCTCACTGATTGGAATTACCTTTAATGCTGCGACAACGCAGGTACTGAAGGAGCCATGACCGACGCCTGTGTGTCCACCTCCACCTGTCACTCGGATGCCACTTGCCTTGGGGGAGGGCTAGTTCTCAGTGGACCCCTTGGTGAGGGCAGGAAGTCTGCAGGCTTGTCATTTAGAGGATTCAAACACCCAAAAAATTAGCTAGCATTTGTTGCCCTCAACACAGAGAAACTAAAGCAGATACCTTAAAAGCAAATGAGGCCAATAGGAGAAAGGGACCAGGAACTAGAGAAAAGGTTAGATCAAAAAGAATTAACCTAGAAGGTAACACCCACGCACAGGAAATCAATGTGAGTCCATGCCCTGTATAGCTATCCTTATCTCAACCAGCAAAACCCCTTGTTCCTTCCTATTATTGCTTATACTCTCTCTACAACAAAATTAGAGATAAGGGCAAAATAGTTTCTGCTGGGTATTGAGTGGGTGGGAGGAGAGGGAGGGGGCGGAGTGGGTGGTAAGGGAGGGGGTTGGGGGCAGGGGGGAGAAATGACCCAAGCCTTGTATGCACATATGAATAAAAGAAAAAAAAAAGAAAAGAAAGAAACCTGATTTTCAAACACTGGTAGTCGTTAGAGCACCTAGAGGAATCCTGAGGACTTCATGAGAGTCTGGTTCTACAGGTGTGGGGACAGTTAATAGGGTGGGCGCCAAGAGCTTGCATCTCATTGGTTCCCCAGTGGTGCCGGTCCAGGAGTCACCTTGGACCTTAGAACTAGAAGCGTGCCAGATCTATGATGAGCTGAAACAGTTAGACTTCGGGGTGTAAATTATCAGTAAATTCTTCACTGCACGTGAATACGAGCTCCTCTTTGGGTAAACACAGGAGCCCTGGGGACAATGTATAAACTGCTATAGAATTATTCTGCAGCTGCCACCATGTTCTGTCCTCTAATGCTATCCTGTTCTGTCTTCACTGTAGGTTTTGCCATTTCTTGCTCTTGGTGTTGGTGTGGATGATGTTTTCCTTCTGGCACATGCATTTAGTGAAACAGGACAGAATAAAAGGATCCCTTTTGAGGTAACAGCAAAATAAGAGAAGAACACATTGGGAACACCCACAGTTCCCTCTGTTCTGGAGTATTTATCTAAGTGTGACAAGCTGGAAAAATGTCAGGACATGTATCAGTGGTAGAAGTTTCAAGAACTCCATTTAGGGTTCCTTTGCAATATGGGTGACACTTCACACGGTCACCTCTTTTTTCTAAAAACCCACACTTGCTTCCATGGGGTCTTTTGTCTCTTTTCCTCCTCCCCCATTTTAGATCATATTAAAAATTTACACTTAAATCATTACCTTCCAACTTTCCGCTTTGGATAACGGGGAAGCTCACAGCAGCACAGGTGGTAGTGAAGAATGCTGGTGATAGGTTAGCACAGCCATGACCTTTCCTGTCCTATGTGGGAATTGCCCACACTATCTGTGCTTCAGGGGGCCGCCCTCAGCGCTGTGATTTCTCATCCTCAGGACAGGACTGGGGAGTGCCTCAAGCGCACAGGAGCCAGCGTGGCACTCACCTCCATCAGCAACGTCACCGCCTTCTTCATGGCTGCATTAATCCCCATCCCTGCTCTGCGAGCGTTCTCCCTCCAGGTGAGCTTGCAGTGATGCTGAGCGGTGCTCTGGCATCCAGCATCCGTGGTCTGTTTTTTCTTGGCTTGGGCACTTACGTTACTGCTGCATGCCAGCATTTTGGTTCTGGTCAGTGGAGCAGGTGTGTTAAGCCATTACTCTGATGCTACCCACCCAAAAAAAAAAAAAAAAAAATTCTAGGGTTCTTCTCTTCCTTTCAGGCCTTATAATGCTGATGATCCCTGTTACCATAAGGACTTTGCTGCACTTGGCTTCTTGTCTGTCCCTTCTCCTGCTGACCATGTCATATCAGTCATGCCCCCAGTCTTTTGTCTTCCCCAAAATAGCTCTGGCCCCCACCTAAGGTAGTCAGGTAGAGGTTTTACTGATGTATGAAGATGAGGTTGTGAGGTCTCAGGCTACACAGTAACTGAACATTGAATGTCAGGTGTCACTTCATGGTAGTGTACTGCCCATTCTGTGCCTTGGAGGATTTTCCCGTGGGGGTGGTGGAAGGAGCTTGCTTTGTACCTCCTCTGTTTTCTCCCATCCCTCTTATCTTTCTCCCTTTCCCTCTTACCCCACTCAGGCTGCCCAAGCAAACTCTAAATGCCCCACTCCTTGTTACACAGAGCGTAGAACATTATTCTCTCCACCCTCTCCTTCCAACTGGGCCCTTTCACAGCCAGAGACCATCAAGGTATTTTCTCCATGAATAAGCATGGAGAGTTGGTGCCCTGTTACGGGGATGGAACTATATCCATTCCAAGCTTGGAGTGAGTTTCTGCCGTTGCCTAAATGCTGTTTGAAACTCAAAGGAGTCCTAGAACGGCCTATGCAGCAGGTTCTCAAACAGCCCAGAGTGGTCTAGGCTTTGCATAGCTGAAGACCTTACTGAAGGCTTGTGAATCACAAATTCAAAAGCTTCAGCTGTCTTCAACCAAAGGATGAAAGGAACTTTGGCTTTCCCCAACATAGGATGTGTTAATTCATGAATGGCAAAGGTGCCTGAAAGAAACCATGCTTGGTGTCACTTTTGGCTCATCATACCTTTTCACTCACCAACAAGTCCTCAGGAATGTGACCAGGAAGAAAAAGTGACAAAGCATGAATTAGGTGGTTTGTTTGTTTGTTTGTTTGTTTGTTGTTCTAAATAGAAAATCACCATGTTTAGTGCTGTCTTTGTCTTCACATTGGTCACTTGAGAAGAACCAATTAATAAGATTGAATTTCATCTCACTAATTACTCATAGAGAGAGACCTGAGCAACTGAGAGTCCTGTCCTAGAACGCTGGGCGTTTTAGGGATCCACAGAAGGAGTTTATGTCAGTCACCATTATCAATAGAGAGAGAAATAGTAAGTTAGCTAGCGAATGAAGTTAAGTCTGAAGCCAGGTCTGAAAGTCAGTAAGGAAAATAAGGATGTCCGTTGGAGTTTACCCCTGACATTGTTGATACCACTGAAGCTCAGATTGCTGGTTGCACAGCATGCATCAGCTTGCATCCTGGTGCCTGTGCAGTAGGTTCTGCTGGGGAGAAATTGTTCTGTAGTCTTTACCCACGGGACCCTCTCTCCTCATTCTCTCCTGTCCGCTGACTTTTCTCTCCCTGTCTTTTATCCGCTCTGTTCTGTATCCGCTCACGTTCCTTTTCTTCTTTCCCTTCTCATTCTCTCCTCTCCTCTCTCAGTACATACTGACGGTTCATCAAGGCAAACTCTCCTTTAATGATACCCTATGGTGTGGTGGTCTGAAAGCTACACGCGTTCTCCTTACGAGGAGTAGCCTTTTAGAAAATCCAGTACGCTAAGTTCTCCCAAGGTAAGCACCTTACAGAGACGGAATGAATACTGTGGGTTTTACGGTTCTACTCCAGATCGCTGTGTCAGCTGCGGGATGCGGTCAGCTCCTGCTTTTGAGGGCCCTCCCTGATTGAGAATGCCTTTCCGTGTTAGTCTGGTTGGCTGTCAAAAAGAGGGAGGGGCTGGGGGAGAAAATGAGAAAAACAGAAAAAAGTGAGTGTATGCAGTGTCGTTTTCTGCGGCCACGGCCATCGGAAATATTCCTGATTTGATTGTCACGCGGTTAACCGTTAGAGAGTCTCTCTCCTTTAGCGACCTGTGCTAAGTTGTGACCTGCTGTATTCATTGGTGTTCCTATCTGCTGGATGCTACAGAGCTAAGCATCCAAAAGGAGAGATCCCAAGGTGGTTCTCTGTAGTAATAAATGCTTTGTGAAATTTTTCCAATTTTGTAGTTTGACCAAGATAATGGACCCTCTCTCCCCTTAAAGAAACTGTGTCCTTCTCAGCCCCCATCTGTCTGTCCAAATGCCACTTCTTTGGGGCCGATACTGTACAGTAGAGGGGTGCTGGTAACCCAGTGGTAAAAGGTTTTATTCTTTAATTTTTATGATTATTGTATGTGTGATGCTGGGGCAAGTACTCTACATGCCCAGCCCAAAAAAAGGTTCTTGACTGGGATCATCCTGTTCGTGTCACCCCTGGGCCACTGTATATGGTTTGGGAGTGGAGAAGTTTCCTCTCTTAAGATAGTAAACTGGAATTGATTCACTTAAAATGTCTTAATTGCTCTTGGCCTTTGCACAGACCCTTCTCCCATAACCAAGAAATCCTTGCTGTTTGTTCTTACTACTTTGGTGCCCCATTTTCTTTTCAGAAAGTAGTTCTCTGTACATATATATGTACTAGACCGTTACAAAGTTAAGTTAGAAGGGACATTGCTTTGGGCTTCTCTCATCCCTCCATTTTCATTTCAGTAGACACAGCAAGATGGCTGTCACAGCTCTCTGATGGATGAGGCCTGGTATCAGAAATTCCCCCAGCCAATGTGAAAAGCCTCTGTGTTGCTGCAACCAGCACCAGGCTTGCGTAGCACTGCCTTTCAGTTTCTACCTTTGCCCTGAGTTTGTTCCCTACATCGTTTAATTGGTCAGAAGTTCTAACCTAGGCCAAGGGGTATCCTGAGGAAGTGACCAGATCTAGCATGAACTCCCAGTTCTCGACTGAGGGTTTTGCATCAGGGCTGCACTTGAACCTGGTACACTGGCTGACCTCGGGCAGGTGATACACTGTTCTACCCTTGGGGGTCTTTATTGGCTAATAGTATCTTTCAGAGGCAAGAAGAAATACCTACCTCCTGATTGCTCTGGGAGTTGAGTGAATTAACCACCAGGTCTCATATATCACCTCTCCTGGCTGTACTGAGTCATCTTGGACTCTGTCTTACCTGTTCTATTTCTTTCTTTGCTCCTGTCTGACCTCCTCCCCCAACCCCGTCTTTATCTTCTAAACCCTGCAAGACCAACTCCCAGGAACTCTTGGACCCACCATTGTCGCCACTCAGCCCCACACCCCCGCCCTCTCCAAGAGAGACTTACGAAGGAGGAGTTAGTACCTCACAGACAGAGCCAGTTGGTCATTTTCTGATTTTGTAGACTTGACAGGCAATTTATTATAGAAAGGCATCTCTCTGGAACTTGGCCTTGGAACCTTCACCTGGAGCACAAATTCACAGTTCCTTTCAAAGGCCCTGTGTGAAGTTCCCCTTGGTTTTGTTAGGTACCAGTTACAGCCAGGTTTTCTTTCCTTTCCCTGAGCCAACCTCCCAGCTTGAGAAGGTCTCAGAAGCAGTCCTTTGAACCCTTCTACAAGTTTTTAATTTTCAAACAATTTCTGGGCTGCTTAGCATTCTGGGTCCATTTTTCTTTTGCGCCTCCTTCTCAACAGGATAGCCCTTTCAGCTGTCCTCTGTTGACTTCCGCTGTTAACAGCCCAATTTTGTAATTTTTACCGGGTCAGCAGGAGGTTGACCGAGGCACGGCAAAATCTAGCCCCGTGTTTATTCTAGGTTACAGAGTGACTTTTGGATCTGTACTTATAATCACACACAGGAATTTCTCTCTGCTTAACTCTCCTTGACCTCTGCTGCAGCTCACTCACCCACCCCACCAGGCTGCCTATTAAAGCCCTCAGGACGTGTGTGAAATTTTATTTCAGGTTTTAAAGGTGGCATTTTTGATAGCCTCGATTCGGTTTACATATGAATTTTTTTATTTGAAATGTAAAATTGGGGCTGCGTGAACTCTTGGAAATGTTTCTTTTTGTTTTAAAATAAAACATCTCAAGTCGATTGGGGTTGATTATGTTAAGAGATTGTGGGTTCTGTGCTCACATAAACTTACTAGTGACCGGAAGGGTGTGAGTGACAGGAATGCGTGATCAAATAATCCCTTAATGGGGGAGAGGAGCAAAATACGAGAAAGCCCAATGCCTGCCTCTGCTTTAAGCGCTGGAGTAGGGGACGGTATTGTCTAGAAGCATCTTTCTTTCCAGAGCGGTGCTCTGATTAGCGGGGACATTTGGTGACTCTGCGTTCCTTCTCTCCGCTCCCAGGCTGCAATAGTGGTGGTGTTCAACTTTGCCATGGTATTGCTCATTTTCCCTGCAATTCTCAGCATGGATTTATATCGACGTGAAGACAGGAGGTTGGATATTTTCTGCTGTTTTACAAGGTACATTTTCAGGCCTTTATTGGTTGGGTACAGGCTCTGTGGACTTAGCAGGGTTTGGACGGGTGTGATGGGGGCAGGGGGCAGGGAAGATACAGGACAGAGATGTCTCCCACCTGGACATTCTCACAACCCTGAGATTGTCAGGCACACGGTCCTTTTTTTTTTTTTTTTCTATCACAGCCCAGTCTTGAGGATTGCTGGGGGTGTTTTGTCACTCTCTCAATTAGAGCAGACCAAGGATGTCTAGGAAGAGCCCAGGTGTAGCAGTGGGGTATTCGTGTTTTGTTTTAGTCTTGTCTTTGGGGAGCTGATGTTTTGAAGGGGCTCCTGGTCACCGAAAGCAAAATTAGCATCAAGCACCTGTTTGACGCCCTTGAACTCAGTCACGTCCACGTCCAGATCAGTCAGGATGTTTGCAGAGTCCGTGAAAGCTGGGTTTTCCCATTGGCAGCCAAACATGGCAGTGTACTTCGTCTTTCAGCCCCTGTGTCAGCAGAGTGATTCAGGTTGAGCCTCAGGCCTACTCGGGGCCTCACAGTGCCGCCCGCTACAGCCCCCCACCCCCCTACAGCAGCCACAGCTTTGCCCACGAAACGCACATCACCATGCAGTCCACCGTCCAGCTCCGCACAGAGTACGACCCTCACACGCACGTGTACTACACCACGGCCGAGCCACGCTCCGAAATCTCTGTGCAGCCTGTCACCGTCACCCAGGACACCCTCAGCTGCCAGAGCCCCGAGAGCACCAGTTCCACCAGGGACCTGCTCTCCCAGTTCTCGGACTCCAGCCTCCACTGCCTCGAGCCTCCCTGCACCAAGTGGACACTCTCATCCTTTGCAGAGAGACACTATGCTCCTTTCCTCTTAAAACCAAAAGCCAAGGTAACCTGGCCCAACACCAGACCCCCTTGTCTTTGGGAAAATAACAGAACTGCCTCTTTTGAAATTCATCCCATTCCTTCTGCCTACTTTTTGCTCTGTTAAAAAGTAACTGTGAGCCGGGTACAGTGGCTCAAGCCTGTAATCCTAGCTACTTGGGAGGCTGAGATTGGGAGGATTGTGGTTCGAGGCCAATGTGGGGCTGGTGGAAGTAAATGAGGCCCCATCCTAACCAATGTCTTAGCTGGGTGCAGTGTCAGGAAGCACAAATAGGAGGATGATATCCAAGCTGGCCTGGGCGTAAAGTGATACCCGATCTGGAAAAAAAAAAAGCAAAAGAAGGCAAGATGGCCCAAGTAGACCACCTGCCTAGCGAGCATATAGCCAAATAAGTAAATATATGGAATATAGTTGGGAACTGTGCCATACTTCAGATTTCCAAAAGTCAATCTATGCACAGTTCGGGGCCTCGTAGCAAATATGTCTGTGAATTTGGGTCACTTTCATTCTCCCTGAGGTTATTGAAAAAAAAAAGAACCGTGATGATTATGGTTTTGTATTTATTCTCCCTCTGGGAGAATGACCTCTCCATGTAAAATCTGTGCCAGTGAAAGAAGGAAGGAGCTAAGCTGATGTCTGTCAGGGGCGTCTGTGAGATCCCTGGGGATCTGACCTCATGCTTCTTGCTCTGTTACAGGTGGTGGTGATCCTCCTCTTCCTGGGTTTGCTGGGGGTCAGCCTTTATGGGACCACCCGAGTGAGAGACGGGCTGGACCTTACAGACATTGTCCCCCGGGAAACCAGAGAGTATGACTTCATTGCAGCACAGTTCAAGTACTTTTCTTTCTACAATATGTACATTGTCACCCAGAAGGCAGACTACCCCAACATCCAGCACTTGCTGTATGACCTTCACAAGAGTTTCAGTAACGTCAAGTACGTCATGTTGGAAGAAAACAAACAGCTTCCCAAGATGTGGCTACATTACTTCAGAGACTGGCTCCAAGGTAAGATGGCGCCACGAAGCATCACTCTTTGTACATGTTTCCGTTTGCTTGTGTGTGTTCACTTCCTGTGGTCCCCTTCTTCACTTTATCAGATTGTTAGGTCATAATGCAACACGTACACGTTCCATTGACTTCTAAGTGTTGCTTAAAATTCTTGCATAGACCTTCCGGGTCTTGGTTTTTACCTATAAAACCAGGCAGCTAATCCAAGCAAGTGACTTGGGAGCTCTGGAAGAATTTGTGAGCACACAATAGGGAAAGGGAAGGGGTTATGTTAGAAAATGACAGTGATTGATGGTGATGTTGGGGGAGGGGTTGATTGCTTCTGTTGCTCTTTTCCTTTTGGATGGTGGCTTGGTTTGGTTACCAAGTGAAAGCAAAGTGTTGATGGCTTTTCTGGACTGGTTCTGCCAAATGGTGGCCTACTTCACCAGGAGATTTGGGGTTGGGTGGGGATATACTTCAAGATTCCATGTTTTGACCATCTTAAACATTTTTAATAGACTTCCCTTATAGAGCAGTTCCGAGTTCACAGCAAAATGGGGCAGAAGGTACAGAGTTTTCTCTATCTGCAGTCCCCCAACTGGCGGGAAAAGTTGTCTAACTTTGCTCCTGACTGCTAATGGACTGAATATAAATGCACTCAGTGATTCTGAGAACATCTGTTCATTTATTCTGTGTTGACACAGGAAGATTGAAGTAGAGAATCAGGATAATTATCTACACAATTCAAGCAAAAATGCTTGCACTGGAGTGCCCAAATAATTATGGCCCCAACATTTTTTGGCTTCGATTATCCAAATGGTTCTCTTAATTCCCACTTAATTAGGCTTGTTTAAACACAGATTTCAGTGCCATTTTGGTCTTCAGTCAATACACTGCGTGTAAAGATTTGACAGTCACTTTTCCCGTGGGCTTGCCCGAGGGGTAAACAACTTGAGTTTGGCTGACATTGGTTCCGTAACGTTTTGTTCGTGCGTGTGCAGCAGGATTGACTTCCGTCTGAGGGCGGCGAAGAGGGCAACCTGACATGGTTATGAGTACTTTCTAACGTGCTCAGAAGGCTACCTTAAATTGTTCTAAGTCTTGGGGTTTTTTTGGTGTTTTGTTTTTCCATTTAGTTGTGACAACATTGGCTTCGGGGTAGTGAGTTCAAAGAGAACCAGACGGTTGTGAGGTTCCCTGCTGTTGCAGCCCCTCCTCACCCACCCACCCTTGACCATGACAAAGATGTGCTGTATGCCGCCAGGGGCTGAGCAGAGAGGGTGGTCATAGATTGTGCTTTGGACATTTCAGAATGGCTGTTAGGCCAAGGTTGGGAAGGGGCAAGAGACCTTGTCTGTAAGCAAACGCAGAGAGGCAGTGTTCTCAGACGATTTGGGGACAACCCTAGCATCCAGCTAGACCAGTTAGACCCATGCATGCCAACAGCCAGCCTGGGACACCAGCCTGGGACTCAGCCGAGAACTGTCCACAGACACCAGGGCTCTTGGCCGCTTAGTCATTTTTCAGGCTTCAAATGATTGATTTGGTCTTTGGACGTTTTATAAAGAAAGCAATTATCCTTGATCACCCACCGTTCCAGACACTTGTGAGTGGTTTTTAAGTGATAGGAGCGTCACTGTTCTGTTTTTGTTTTTGTGGAATTTCCATTTAAACCATGTCATCCCAGTGGTCTTTCTCAACATACTTCTAAAAAATAAATAATGGTTAATATGGAAATATGTCTCATAAACATACATGCAAATGAGGTGAAGTGAGAGATAAAAGCCATACTGTGTGTCATGTAGAAAGGGCATTTGTTCTTAATTCACACTGAATAATGCAAATGGTATGTATATCATCAGTACTTTTACTTTAGAGTCCCATTAGATTTGGACAGGTCCTTTAGCCTGGACCTTTTACACTAGAAAATAACTTCCAGTATTAAACGTTTATATTGAGAAGTTGTAGCTAAAATTTTAGGGCTTGCTGCAAGTTTCTTTTCTACCATGTGCATTTGTTGGAATAGGAACTGTTGGCCAAGGGACAGTGGAGCAAATCTCGTGTCTTGTTTTTGGTCCAAGTTCAGGTATTACGCATATACTGAGCCCAGCCCACTGTTACTTGAGCTTTTTGATGATTAGAGAATATTAAACTATTTATGAAAAGACTGAGCCATTCTGTGACTGTGTCTTGTGTCTCTGAATTCCCAGTAGAGTGAGTGGCACCTCTGGGACCAGTGGTGTGGAAGTGAGTTGAGCGGTGTGGCATCTCAGAAGTCTTTGTGTGCAAATATATTCTTAAAGATTCGCTGTGATTTTGGGGACCTCTGTTTGCCATCAGCTGTTGTTGGTACCAGTTACCTCTGCTAACGCAGTTCCTGCATTCATCCAGTCATTGTGGGCACCACATTGCGTTTGGGGCAGACTCTGGCTTGGGGCTGCCTGGCCTCAAAGCGTAGTTCCAACATTTACCTTCCGGGTGGCTTCACCAAGTACTTCACTCTCCAAATCTCAGTTTCCTTTTCTATAAGCTAGGAACAGTAAATCTTCTGGGGCTATCTCATGAGGTGTTGGTTAGCACTGAACAAGGGTACTGGGTGTGAAATGCCTAAAATAACTCGGTGCCCACCAAGTGTGAACTGCTTGCTCTTGGGATCAACAGATCAACAGGGAGAATGTTAAGAGTGCCATGTAAATTCCAGATGATAAAACTTCTCTCATGGCTTAGAAAACAGGGCAGGCCTCGTTTGGGGTTTTTTTTGGAGGTGGGGGGAAGCAGTTATTCCTCTCCTGTTTATTATTTCCCAAAAACAGGAGGGGAAAGGCTTTAGGTCATAAAATAACATCTGTTCGGTACTGCTCGTGTGCATGCCGTGGAGGGTTGGAAACCAGGCCATCCCGGTGGTCTCTCCCGCCTGCCTGCTCCACACCCACCTCATAACAGGACCCTCCTCACCACAGAGCCCACCGCCCTTGTTCCCAGATCACTCGTGTGAAAACAGGGGCACACAGCCCTGTTGGAAGGATTGACGATTGACTTTTAAAGAGAGAAAGAGGAAAAGGACAGCGCTCCACCACCTTCCCCTCTGCAAACCCCAAGTGCTAACCTGTTTTTTGTTGTGGTTGTTGGGTTTGGTCTTTGAAATCACCCAAGGCATGTCCTGAACTAAAGTAAACCCTTTCCCTCTTACCAGCCATCTCCAACCCCACACATATCCTGCCTGTGCCAGGCAGGGCTTTCCTGCACTGCTGGGGTCTGAGAGATCTACTTGGGAGGTGACCAGGGGGTGGGGGGTGGGTGTCAGAGAGAGTGTGCAAGCCAGCCAGCGCTCAGACCCTAAGGCCGGGTCACCAGGGCCCTGTTTTCTCTTTACAGCTGTAGCCAAACCATCAGGTCTGCAATGATGGTTTTGATTACAGCGGCCATGCACAGCTGTGTGTGGTGGGCTGGTGGGCTCCCCCATCCCCCCACGCCCAGAGCGCTCTTTCCTCCCCCTCCCCCAGCTTGTGGTTTGTCATGTATTCTCACAGAGCCTTCTTGTATTGGCTTGTGGCTTCCTGTGCTCAATCAGATCCAAATTTACCCTGTGAGGTATTTCCCCACGCTGGGGGAGGGGGAGGCTCCCCAGCACACCCCAACTTGGAGGGAGAGGAAGAGAGTGAATAGGTGTTGGCTGTGATCTTTACCCAACCTGGGAGCGGATCCCGCAGCTTCTATTTGCTCCACAAGTGGACCAGATGGACCGAATTGACAGAATCGTGTTGGCTCACCCTGGGCTCCAGAAGCAGCTGAGTGGCTGTTGGAAATTGGGAGCCTGAATGTGTTTTTGCCCCTCTGAGTGGAACTGCCACCCTTGGTGGCCTGAAGCAGTGAATGAGGCTGGTGTGTGTCTCCCTCTCCTTTCTTGCTTCCTCTTGTTAAAGAGGAAACTCTGTAGGTCTGATTCCTACCCTTGTGATCAGTGGTTAATAAGCCACCTGAAGTTCATTCGTGAGCAATCCAGGGAAAGTAGACTTAGTCCCCTGTCCTGCTCCCTGTCCTCAGCATACGCCACCAGGGCCAAGGTCACTCTAGTTAAGAGCTGTAATGTGTTCCACACTTTCGCCTTTTCTAGGACTTCAGGATGCCTTTGACAGTGACTGGGAAGCTGGGAAAATCATGCCAAATAGTTACAAGAATGGATCAGATGATGGTGTCCTTGCTTACAAGCTCCTGGTGCAAACCGGCAGCCGTGATAAACCCATCGACATCAGCCAGGTACTCTTGCGGTGTGTTCAGAACCTCCAGGGGAGGCTGTTGGGGTGTGGGGCAGCAGAGCATGGGCCAGCTGACCTGTGGAGGAAGGCTGGACTGCCTGTGATCCTAGCCTGTGCACTTTGAGGACCTGAGGCTCTAGGAGACGGCAGGAGGACTCTCTTGGCTCTGATCATCTCATCCCACCAGCTAATCATTTGACTTCAGGCCAGCCAGGAAGCCCCATGACCCCTCTGTCAGGTGGGGACCTTTGTTAGCCTCTGGTACAATGGCCAACAAGCATGGTGGAGACTCTGCAGGCTTTTCCACATGTTAAGTGCTGAGTACGGTCACCCTTTCTGGTTCTGATGCTCAAGACCACAGTGGTCTCGGTTGTATCCTTCAGGCTTGGACAGATGGATTTATTGGGTAGCAGTCATTTGAACAGAATCTGGGTTGGGTGAATGTAGAGGTTACTAGAGTGATGGGAGGATTTGTCACTTGATTCCTTTGGGTCACCCTGGCCCCAGGAGCAGACACCAGGTCCTGTCGGGTGACTGTCATGAGTAAACCACAGTGCATATCCTTGGTGCCCAAGTGGACACACCATTGTTCTCACTCCTGCAAGGAATGAGAGCTGTTTCTGTTTGGTAATCATGTCCCCCCAACTGCAGGTGCATTATTGTGACACTTCTTCCTGCCTGTCCCTCCCTTCTGATGCCTCAGGGGCATTTCGGGTTCTGTGGGTTTCAGGTGGCTGGCACACAGCCTCTCCTCTGCTTTTTTGTAGCTTTACCTTCAGGCTGAAAATGTCACGCTATGATCTTCTTAGCAGCTCTGTTTATTGTCTCCTCCTTTTCTGCTGGCATTGAAGGTGACAGATTTACAAAGTACATTGTTCAGAGTTATTACTGAGTGTGAAACTCGGTGCTTTATAGTAGCGTGCATTGGGCTGTCACATTTGACGAGAGTGTGGGCAGGGGAGAGCCCATAGTAGGGATACGGTCAGCGAGCTAGCATGGGATGGAGTTAGAGTCCCAGGATCCTATGGAGCAAGTGTGGCTGGGACAGATCGCCAGATCCCGTCTCTGGTACCTGTGCAGAACGCACAGGGGCGGTGAGCTGCACGATGCAATTCCAGAGACAGTTTGAAGCCTTACGCTTGTTACGCACCCTGTGGATTAATTGAATCCAGATCCATGAAGTCTAGCTCTCTCCCTCTTCCTCTCTTTCCTCGTTCACTCTTTCTCTATGAACTACTGTCACTGGTGTTTTTCATTTTGTTAAAAAAGTTTGAACATGTTGGAAGGAAGCCCGAATCTAAAGTAAACAGGAAAAAAATCTTTTTCAACATATCTCACGTACATCCACTCAATCTCACAGTGTCTTTGACCTAAGGAAAGCGCCCAAGACCTACTGTAGAGGGAGCGTACTCTGCCATACAGGCACGGATCCTTCCAGCTTTACTGAGTCTGAGCACCTCTCAGACATCAGATTACCAGGAAGGGCCATGGCCCTGCATTCATCTCTTCCACTTTCTGGTGAAGGGCATTTTTTGAATACACAAGGTCATAAGAGACTAGTGTGAGCAAAATTTATACAGATGTTGTTTTATTTTTATAGCGCTCCTCCATTTACTGGGTGGCATTTCCTTCAGTGTTAACAACAGAGGTTAACTGCACCCAGACGTGTATGGGGACTCTTGCCAGGTTTTCCCCCCTTCCCCCATAAATATGTTTCTCCAGATTGCTCGTTCCCTGCCTTGGCTGCAGACAGGCTTTTAGCATTCAGATTTAATTGGCTCAGCCAGTTCCTGAGCCATCTGCAGAGCTGTGTGTGCGTTACAAACACCCTGGCGACTGCGTCCTGCAGGCAGTGACTTTGTGAACGGAGTCGGAGGTGTCCTGGCGGCACTTTGGAGCTGTGGGCATGCTGTCGGAGAGACAGGTACAAAGCTCTCCAGGCCAGGAGTGTGTTGATACAGATAGGGCTTTAGATTGCATCCAAACACCGCTTCTGAAGGACCCCTGTTCTTCCTGTCTCTGCAGTTGACCAAGCAGCGTCTGGTGGACGCAGATGGTATCATTAACCCCAGTGCTTTCTACGTCTACCTGACGGCTTGGGTCAGCAACGACCCTGTTGCTTATGCTGCCTCCCAGGCTAACATCCGGCCACACCGACCTGAGTGGGTCCACGACAAAGCCGATTACATGCCCGAGACGAGGCTCAGAAGTAAGTAGCACTCCATGCCAAGGGGAAGGGACTGGGTGGGAGCTTCCCTGAGGCGCCTCGCCTGGCTGCTCAAGAGCTCAGCCACAGCCTGGTCCGTTGACACTACCCAGGGTTCAAAAGTGTAAATAGAACAATCCATTTCTTTTAGTTTAAAACTCCGGGAGACAGATGAGGATGTGTAATGGAATACAGCCCACACTCTATCTCGTTGAGAAATAAGACCAATTTCCTTTTGTAGCGTTCCCTCTAAGACGGTCATCAGGCATTTCTCTTGAGTGCCAGCTGTTCCGTGTGAAAGTCAGGGACGCCTCCAGGTTGAGTGTTGTTTTACTATGGCAGAGTTTTATCGCTGGGGATTATATGTTTATCTTAACTTTGTCAACTCTGGTGTTGAAGGGATTTTTGGCACGTTGGATCATTCGTATAAGCCACCAAGCACCTGCACTTTGTCAAAGCTGTTTAAACTGGAACAGGAAAATCTGTATACAACAGTCCTCTTCCTCTTCGTCTCCCAGCCTACAGTTTGAAAGGTGGTTCTGTGTGGATTTAATTTGCATTTATGTTCAAGATATTAGTAGCCACGTATTGCTTTGGGTCCTGGGCCAAGGGAAGACGTGAGAAAGAAGACGGGTCCCTCTGCAAACATGGCTGGGCAGCCAGCGGTTTGTACCCCAGAGCCTTGTGGCAAGCAGCCAAGGCTTGTCTTAATGAAAATTTATAGTTGAGATTATAATAGGGCAAATCATGTTTAGCAAGTCAACTGAATGACCCCAAAGGGTCTGGAACACACAACGGCAGTAAGTGAAAGCTTGTTGTGTAAGGATTTCATCCCCTGTTGTGGAAGACTTAGCATTGCATTAGGAAGAAGAAGGAAGGTTTAAGTTGGACAGATCACTCCAAAGGGATAAGAAAGTGCTTTTCCCAGCACAGCCTGGCTCTGGAATTACTTGGCTTTTATCAGCAATCGAGGACACCAGAGAATTTCCACTCGTGTCAGTAGAACAAAAAGTATTCCCCATATTTAAGTCCTGGAGTGTTTAGACTTCTCACAAATAGTGATCACTTCTGGAAGGTTAATCAGAGGTTAAAAAAAAAAAAAATTGACCGTGGACTCCTTCCCCTCCCCTACCCCCTCCCCCCAAAACTCGAAGGTCAATCGCCATTTACAAATTCCTAAACCACGTATGAACGTTACCATGGCAGGAGGCATTTCGCCATGGGCCCTGTCCTCACCTGGTATCCTCGGCCCCCTCTGTCCAGTTCCAGCAGCAGAGCCCATCGAGTATGCTCAGTTCCCTTTCTACCTCAATGGCCTGCGAGACACCTCAGACTTTGTGGAAGCGATTGAAACAGTAAGGACCATCTGTGATAACTACACAAGCCTGGGGCTGGCCAGCTACCCCAACGGCTACCCCTTCCTCTTCTGGGAGCAGTACATCAGCCTGCGCCACTGGCTGCTCCTGGCCATCAGTGTGGTGCTGACCTGCACGTTCCTCGTGTGCGCTGTCTTCCTGCTGAACCCCTGGACGGCCGGGATCATTGTGAGTTTGTTTCTAAGGGTCTTTGTGGAAGTCAGATTCCTTTCAGCATAGCTCTTTCTGCAGCCGGGAAGTTTTGTTTATGTCTGGGGCTTTTGGAGGAGGGTATAGCTTGCATCACCCAAACCGTATTTATTCTACTCGAGGTAGTGAGGTTCACAGTGACGGGAGAACCTGTCATGGCTGCAGTCTCCTGTCCTCTCTGCTACAGCTTTAAAATATGCATGTGCAAGGTGGGAAGCTTTTGTAGGTTTGTTTTGTTTGTTGTTACTGTTTTTTTATGGCAGTACTTGGGTTTGGAACTCAGGTCCTCCTGCTTGCTAGGCAGGCATCTTACCACTTGAGTCACTGGCTCTGAGCATTTGTTACATAAAAATGCATACAGCAAAACTATTTTTTTTTTTTCTGATTCTAAAGTATCATTTTGTGACCTCAGCTCAGGCCCAGTAATTCATGGAAGATTCTTCTGTGTATTTGACCCAAAGGCCTACATAGAGAAGTTAGGACAGAGGTGTATGGGGACAAATGACTTTAGCAAGGTGCATTTGTGTTTGGAGTGTGTTTTTTTAACTCCTAGGGAAAATGATAAACTGCTACTTGATCATCTCTATTGGGGTTCCTTTCTCCAAATTACTCTCAGATTTGAAGTGAGTTATATGCATTCTAATAAAATCATGGCAGGGTTGAAATTCTACAAACCCTGGTGCAGCCTTTAAAAGTGAGTGCAAGATTTATAAAAACAGACCAGGTTTTGTATGTGTGCTATAGTCTGGGCAGCCGCAGGTACATTAAAGGTAAATGTTTAGTCTGCAGACATTTTCACAGCACTTAAGCATGGACATGGTCCATCTTTCCTTATTCTCCCCGGACCTCCACCACTTCTCCTTGCCCCGCCCCCGAGGAGGAAGGACCATTTTCTCCTACTCTTGGAATCCACTTTGCACCTGTATTTTCTCTCTTTGGACTTTTCAAGAAACTCCAAAGTCTACCTCTCAGATTTTCTTTCTACAAGGAAGATGGAGCTTGCTCCTTGGACATTAGAGTCTGCTTTCTTTTCCCCAGTTGCTCTCTAGCTCTTCAAAGCACAGTGGCTCTGTAACCTGACACTGAGCAGCTGGCTGGATTGCCCTCCCCTTAGCCTGCTTCCCAACCATCTTCACTGATCTTATTGGCAGTCCAGCAAAGGCACAGCTCCTTTTACCTGCAAGAATATCATTCAGCCAGGCGCTGGTGGCTCACACCTGTAATCCTAGCTATTTGGGAGGCAGAGATCAGGAGGATCGTGGTTCAAAGCCAGCCTAGGCAGATAGTTCATGAGGCCCTATCTTGAAAAAACCCTTCACAAAAAAGGGCTGGTGGAGTGGCTCAAGGCGTGGGTTCTGAGTCCAGGCTCCAGTACTTTAATAAAAAAAAAAAAAATTGTTCACCCTGTCCTGTTCTCTCAGTTCTCTTGAGGATGGAGGGAGAGGCTGTCAGAGACTCTTAACATTTCAGCTCAGTTATGAGTTGAAGGATGGTTTTTGATGCTTAAAATCAGAACAGAAGGAAAGGCCTTATTTTAAACTAAAACTGTCCTGCGTATTGGCTCTAGGACCCCATGGATACAAAAATCCATGGGTGTTAAATCCTTTGTGTATAAAATGTCATCGTATTTTCATCCAACCTGCACACATCCTCTTGTACTTTCAACCACCTCTAAATTGCTTATAATACCCAAAACAGTGCTATAATGGATTGCTTAAGCAGTAACAATGAAAAAGTCTGTACATACTCAGCACAGATACAGGGTTTTTTCACAGTTGGTTAAATCTGTGGCTACAGAACCCACAGATAAGAGAAATGGCCATATATAAAATTTGTCCTCAAGGTAATGCATTGTCCCTGTGTCTCCCTGGATGGCTCCAATGGAATATTCTATTCTGCTTTCTAGGATAAGCGTATGAAAAGCAGCTGCAGAGCACACTAAGCTGCACCATCATGCATGCCCCTCCAGCCTTACAAATTGGTCATCCCAAAGTTCCCCTTCCGAGGAGGAAGTAAGGACAGTTGTCCAAAGTTACAGCAAGTCAGTCAGTCAGGATTTGGGTGACAGGTATCTCTGTGTTCTTGCTCTGTAATGAGGCCACATTTGTTCCTTAGCACCCTGCAATGTTTGCAGTGCAGTGTCTACTGTGTGATGTGCCCAGCACTGACCACTGTGTGCCTTCTTCAAGGTGATGGTCCTGGCGTTGATGACGGTTGAGCTCTTCGGTATGATGGGCCTCATTGGAATCAAGCTGAGTGCTGTACCTGTGGTCATCCTCATCGCGTCCGTGGGCATTGGAGTGGAATTTACTGTCCACGTGGCTTTGGTAGGAGGAGATACTAAGCTATAGTTCCTCTGGTTTTATTAGTAGCAAGTGGGAACCTTTTCATCTTCCCCCTGCATCACAGTGACAGGACCCCAGAGCACAGGAGTTCCTTAGGAGGGCTGAAATGTTTCTGGATTCCTGTCCCCAAGAACAGAGACATGGAAGGCGAAAGCTATCTCACGTCTAGGTAGTGTCGTCTGGGAAGGATTCTGCTCATTTGATGTTCACCGAAGTTGTCACCTTTGTCCCCAGGACATACTATGTGTGTGGGCACTCAGACAGACAAGTGTAAAAGCAGTAATGAAGTGAAATTAAAACACGGCCATCCTCCCAGGCTTGTTGGGGATTGAGGGTGAGGTGAGCTGGCAGCCACAGAAACACATCCTCGAGCCTGTGAGCGAGGGCGCAGGTGCTCAGCACCCAGCTCTGTGGATCTCCCAGCCTCTGCATTCATGGTAACAGGAAGTGAGAGAACACAGGGGTTTTCCCTCTCTTGCCCTGTGACTGTTCTGTTGGAGGAAATTAAACTTCGGGAGGAAACTTGAATCCGAGAGATAAGCCCACTGTCTATTTTATCAGAGAATTCTTAGAAAGCTTCGTGACAAGGTGCAGGTCCCGCTCTGTCTGCAGGTGTGCTGAGAGCCTGAGTCCCTGGGGTTACTAGTAGGCACTCCAGAAATGGGTACTGACTGAGTAAAATCTGATTTTTTGGATGCCCATCTGGAAAACCTAGCGCTGGACGAAGACCAGGTGACTTTTAGCGTTGCCTTCGCAGTCAAGTAGCATTGCCATTGGGGTCAGCATTTGGTTAGGACACGTCTGTACTTGGGTTTCTCCCTGTGCCTCCTGCAGTCTCTCAAGACTGCTACTGTGCAACTTCAAGACTGTAAACATTGGTGTTTGCGAAGGAACGTTTTGTTGAAGTTATTAATGACCCCTTCCTGCTAAGGTCTCACTCTCCCCAGCTGCCTGATAGACCAGAACTTCCACGCCAAGTTCCCTTCTTGGCCTTGCCTTTGCGTCAGGAGCAAAGGACACTGGGTTATCCCTATGTACTTAGGTCCCAGGTTTTCTCGTGATAACCTCTGGGGTTCTCAGGTATAACCACAGCCACATTCACTTGCGTAAGTAACTGAAATTCTCACCTCAGTGGAGTCCTGAGGAAATAGATACCGAGCACCCAATGGTGTGAGACCAAGGTGACTCAAGATCTTGAAAACATAAGCTAGAATACTGTGGCTTTCTCATCTGGAGTCTCCTGTGTGTGTGTGGCCTGAGCTACTTCAGGGCAAGTAGCAGGGAAAGAAAGAAACCTTTCTGTACATTTTGACATAGTTTGGGTCATTTCAGGGTTTGCATCCACACCAAATGTGACCCAGTGTCACAGCACTGTTACAGAACACTGTAAGTCTAGGTCTTGCCACCCTGATTGACTGAACATTCCGGGAGTAAATAGTAAGATGAGAAGTACATTGAAGAGAGACAGGTGACAGCAACGCCCAGCGTCCAGGCAAAGCTGAGCACCTACCACAGGCAGCCAGAACCCTGATCGTTGTCTAACTCTTGTCATTGCACAGGCCTTCCTGACGGCCATTGGCGACAAGAACTGCAGGGCGGTGCTTGCCCTGGAGCACATGTTTGCACCTGTTCTGGACGGCGCTGTGTCCACTCTGCTCGGAGTACTGATGCTTGCAGGGTCTGAGTTTGATTTCATTGTCAGGTAAGCGAGTGCATAAGAGAGAGAAGTCTTCGGTCATCATTGTTGCTTATGTCCTCCTGTGTCTGGTACATGACAGCATCTCTGCACTGGGACTCGACTTTCCTTTATGCTAAGAGCTGTTTCACAGTCGTGATTGTCTAAGACCTAAGGTGAAGGGGCAGTCATTACTCAGTATCCCAGACAGACGTCTCAGTTAACCACCCAGTACCTAAACAGAAGAGTCCACAAAGAGAGATGGCTGTGTTCCCATTCATTGACCTCACCGGCTTTTACTTCATCTCCTTCAAACCTGTGGGAGGGGAAATTCCAAGCACTTAAAAGTGGCCATCACGATTTTATTCTGCTAAGAAGTGAACATAATGTACCCAGATTTCATATTTGACCTTGGTGTCAAAGTTTGAGAATCCTAGCCTCGCTTGGCTACTCGAGCACCTCGAGGCAGACTGTTTTCTGGATGATCTATCTAAGACTGAATTTGTGAAGTGTAAAAGGAAAGTGAGTTTTCCTTCTGGAAAGTATTGGAAAGCACGTTCTGAATGGCCTTCATAGCTTTGGGAGGTGTAGCTTCTCTCTCGGCCGTAACAATTCGTAAAGAATTATCCATAGGTGACAGAGCACGGGCTTAGAGCCCTGATAAGGCAGAACCCAGAGTGAGATGGGGGTGCTTCAATCTGGGAAGATTTCTCGTGTGTGTTTGTGTGTGTGTGTGTGTGTGTGTGTGTGAGAGAGAGAGAGAGAGAGAGAGAAAGAGAACTCGTTTTCAAATAGAAGATTTTTAACTAGAAGTTATAGCCAAAGTTTGTTTATTGCAGACAAAAGATGAGTTGGGCTAGGGATGCAATATAGTGGTGTAACATGGGCTGAGTGTTCGTGAGGCCCTGGGTTCAATCGCCAGTACCACAAAAAGGGAAAGAAGAGTCCGTTGACCGGGCTGTAGCACAGTCCATTGGACAGTCCTTTGCTCTCTGTGGGTTTAGGGACGGGTAATGACTGCAGTGTAGGCCAGCACTTCTGACTCATCTAAGGCAGTTGGGGATTGGAGGAGGGCAGTCTCTGCATTTGCAGAAGGTGCCATGTGAGCCCACACACACCACCTGTTGATAAGGTGACAGGCCAATTAGGGAAGTCATGTTTGCGTGGACACCAGTGAGGTGTTTGGCCTACCTGAGATAAAGGTTCTGACTTGGTTCGTTTAGAGCGGTTGACTTCACTTTGACTTGCCTCTTACCCTACATTAGTGCCCCCTTTGTGGCGTAAAAGCACAATGGCAACCTCACAAGTACCGTTCCGCATAACCGCAGACCCTTCTGTGTGGCTCATGGGTGGGGGAGGAGCCGCAGGGTGTGCTGGCATCTGGTAGGTCAGCCTTGCTCGGGTGGAGGGGGTGCTGAGGGAGCCAGCACCCAGCTGGAGGCCTGGAGGGTGGGCTCCCAGTTCTCTCCTGCCTGAAGCTTGCTCCCACCCAGAGCTATCAGGAATCCCGTTTCAGGCACTTAGCAGAGCTTCCCGTTTTTGAAAAGCAGTGTCGGATAAATGAGCAGACGTTGTGTATACGAAGCCGTCTGCTTATGCTGCAGTCAGATGGATGAGATGCAAATGTCTTAAGGCCTAGCGCGGATCTGTGCCTCCACCGAAACTTCCAGCAGTTTACATTAGAGAGATATGTGGGCTGCTTTGTTTTTCACTAACGCAGCTCAGAGGTTCCTGGTGTTTACAATAGCTGTGCGGTATCCCTGTTTTTATAGGGATTCTCTCTCCTTTCATCTGAGGTCCAAACCGATACAGACATGGCAGCACTGGGTGCCTGCTGTACTTTACAATCTAACAGATCGTTAGCAGATAGGGTATCTTGCTCTCCCTCCTTCCAGAACATCCCGTCAGCCCCTCTCCCCCCCCAGCCCACTGCCATCAGAGCCCCAGAAATCATTAGTTCCAGAAATGCATCCTTGCGTGGAGTGCAAGCCCTCCAGCTGTGTGTGGAGTGTCCGCCCGAGGCTGTGTCTGGCTGACAGGTTTACCTTGGCATTCCTGAAGGATCGCAGACCTTAGCCGGCGATGGTGGGAAAGTAGGACTTCTTGTTCGCTTCCTCTTCTGCCAGGGTGCTGCAGCTTTTATGTTTGAGCTGGCTGACGCAAAACAAGAGTATTCAGAAATGCTAAATTGTCCCAACAAAAGACTGGCCCGCAGAGCAGGCCGGCCATTGTGGAGTGCCCTCGATCAGCACAATACTCCGCTCCCACAGAATGGCAGCATTTTCTCTGCAGAAAGCTGGTTCCTGTGTGCTAAAAAGGTTGCAATTGGAGCTATTTGGTAAAACTGGAACTCTGCAAAGTTCTCGGCGGAAAGTTGTGATTCATGAAAGCCTTACCTGATACGCTGGAGGCTTAATTAGAGATTCTGCCATAAGAGGCTCAGATGCCTTTCCCAGTGGATTAGCTGCCTGCAGAAGTGGGCCGCTTTTCCTCCTGGGCCAAATTGTTTAAATTCTGCACCCTTCACTTCATTTGTTTGCTTCTGCTGGGTTTTCACGGTCAGGGCCCCTCATCATTGTAGTTCTGCTTTGTTTGCTCAGCCATTCAGCCCGCATTCCATGTTTTTGTGTTTGTGTAACACATTCATAAATAACGATACATGCCATGAGATTTCAGCAAATTAACAAACTAATTTTCTTTTTTTTTTTTTTTTTTCCTTCCCTTCATGAACTAACACTTGGGTTGTGGGATGTAGTGCTCAAAGTCATAAGGTTAAAAAAAAAAAATGGAGAAACACCAAAAAAGCAAACCCTGTGCTACATTCGAACTGTACATTTGTACCTGCCTTTCCAGTGGGGGCGGGGTGGATTTCTTGATTGTATTGGTGTTAATTTACAGCAGTATTTGGATACTTGCAAGGTGGTGTGATTTTCTTTTGTCTCACTGAAGACTCCCGTTTCCCTTTTATCCTCAAGGTATTTCTTTGCTGTCCTGGCAATCCTAACCATCCTGGGTGTTCTCAATGGACTCGTCTTGCTTCCTGTGCTTTTATCTTTCTTTGGACCATATCCTGAGGTCAGTAATTACACTGGGTGTAATGTCCAATCCACAGCCACCTGAGTGCTGTTTTTCCTACTCTTCAATTTAGATACCTAGGTATTTCCACATTGGCTGACCATGTACTGTTTCAGTAAGCTTCTAATAAGGATGACTTTTTTTCCTCTTCTGTTTGGTAGCTTTGAGGGGTATAGGACTGGAGGTTTTGTTTTTCTGCAACCTGAGTCTAGAGAATATTTGTCCTTCACAGAAGTAAAGAGTGCACATCTCATCTGTCCTGGGTAAAAGGGCAAAGGGCAAGTATTTTGCTCCAGCTGAAGGACTACAGATGGCAGAGAGGAGGGAAGGCAGCACAGTGTAGTATGAGTGTCCTGACACAGGACACAGGGACCCCTGAATAATACTCTGCTTTGCACTTTTGAGATTGGCCAACAGGTAAAAGAACAGTAACACTTTGAATCTGGAATCTTCTTGAATAGGTGTCTCCAGCCAATGGCCTGAACCGGCTGCCCACCCCTTCCCCTGAGCCGCCCCCAAGCATCGTTCGGTTTGCCGTGCCTCCCGGTCACATGAACAATGGGTCAGATTCCTCTGACTCGGAGTACAGTTCTCAGACGACAGTGTCGGGCATCAGCGAGGAGCTCCGGCACTACGAGGCCCAGCAGGCCGCAGGGGGCCCTGCCCACCAAGTGATCGTGGAAGCCACAGAGGACCCTGTCTTCGCCCGTTCCACTGTAAGTGGAACACCCATGCCAGATCAGTCTTGGGAAGAAGCCAGTGTTTGATTCTATCTGAATCATATGAAAGTTTTCTTCCAGTGGTTCCATCTCATGGGGTGAACGCTGTGGCCTTACGGGTTGGGGATGTCACTCAGGAGCAGAATGCTTGCCTTCAATAGGCAGAGCCCTGGGTTTGAAGGTTATCAATGAAAGAGTGAATTGATTAAATAACTAAGTAAAATATAGAAGAGAGGCAGTAGCATATATTTTGGGCCAGAGGTAAAGCATTCTTTGCCCTTTCTTCCTTTTTTTTTTTTTTGTTTGTTTGTTTGTTTGTTTGGTTCTGATAGCTATGTGTCATCTAGGAATAACTTTGAAAAATTTAATGAACATTTTATTGCCACAAGAGGTGGCTTTTTGTCCTCTTCTCCCCTCTGTTGCTTTTAGTTGGTACAAAGTTATTTTGAACTATTGTCTTAGACTGTGTGCCATAGCTCTAGTGGCTCCAGCTCTCATTCTGGTTCCTAGAGAGAGCATGGAGCTCTCTTCTTTCTTTCAGTCACTCCAGAAGGCCACAAGGAGCCTGGGAGCCCCTTCCTCCACCCCGTGGCACCCCCCCCCCCAAGATGGTCTCAGCCCCCTCCCCTTCCCTCTTCCCTCCCCCTCAGGCCAGGAGCTCAGCATAGAAAAGGCAAGGGAGGGTCCGAGGCCCATGTTGCTCCACTGAGGCCCCCTGCCATCCCTCCAGGAAATGGGTATTCCAGTCCCGGGACGATCAACCCTTCTGTGAAAGAGAGGGAGGCCGACCAAATAACCTAAATTGTCCTCCTCTCGCCCCCCGTGACGAGGCCTGCTGAGCTGCAGTGTGAATCTGGTTTTGTTCAGCAGGAGCCTAAAAATAGGTACAAGCTGCACGACTTTGAAGTTGGTCACGGTCTTTCTGATTGATGTGGCCACTGTGCTGCTCCGTGCTTTGTGGAGAGAGACCCAGAAACCAGATTCCTAGCAATCGGACAGAGCAGCGCTGCCCGATGGAACTTCCCTGTGGCGGTAGACGCTGCTGACTCTGCCCTCCAGTCCAGCAGCCACTGGCCGTGTGCCACTTGAAACATGGCTGGTGGATTGTGACTTTTCTTTCACTTAGTCTTCAGTAGCCACCGGTCTCTCACAGATGCCATGCTTGACAGTGTAGGTATAGACAGACAGCCAGCCAGGGCCAGACGCTTAAGGAGAGGAGCCCAGCCTCTGGCCTGATGGAGCAGGGTGGGGCCACGATCCCGGGAGGGAGGTGGCCAGGACGCTGTCAGGCCGCAGCCCTGCATTTATGGGCAGAGGCCATCTGCCTCCAGCCAGCTGTGCCGGGGTGAGCCTGGAAACAGGCTCCAGATACAGTGTCCCTGTGCCAAGTCCTGGCGCTTATTAAAGGGCGCTTTTTCTTTTGTGGGTGGAGGGTCCCCATCGGCGCCAAGCAGTGGGGGTGGGAGTTGGGGAGGAGGCAGGAGCACCCTGCCTGCCTGTGTTGACCTGTCCTCCCCCTGTGCAGGTGGTCCATCCTGACTCGAGGCATCACGTACCTTCCATCCCGCGACAGCAGCCCATCCTGGACTCAGGGTCCCTGCCCCCCAGACGGCAAGGCCATCAGCTCTGCAGGGACACTCCCAGAGAGGGCCTGCGGCCACCCCCCTACAGACCGCGCAGAGACGCTTTTGAGGTTTCTGGCGAAGGGCAGTGTGGCCCCAGCCCTCGGGACCGCTCGGGCCCCCGTGGGACCCACCCTCACAACCCTCGGAGCTCCACGGCCACGGGCAGCTCCATGCCCAGCTACTGCCAGCCCATCACCACTGTGACGGCTTCCGCTTCCGTGACTGTCGCTGTCCACCCCCCGCCCGGGCCCACGCGGAACCCCCGAGGGGGACTCAGCCCAGGCTATCAGAGCTACCCTGAGACTGAGCACGGGCTGTTCGAGGACCCCCACGTGCCTTTTCATGTCCGGTGTGAGCGGAGGGACTCCAAGGTGGAAGTCATAGAGCTGCAGGACGTGGAGTGTGAAGAGAGGCCCTGAGGACACAGCTCCAACTGAGGTGTGTGTGGCCGTCCTGTGGCCCTGGGGACTGGAGGGTGCAGAAAGAGAAGCTCCTTGGGGTGCCCGGGCTGTGCCTTCCAGAGGTCACCGGGCATTGGCACCTCCCAAACTGGACTCCAAGCAAGCTTTTGTCCCCAGGGCAAGACTGATGTTAATGTCTCCACACTTGGTCACTCTTGGGGTGCCACTTCAGTCCCAAGCTGGGTTTCTTCCCCTCCCCCATCATCCTTTTGGAGATTGTTATTATTAGTGCAACTAAGCCAGGTCCCTAACAGCTTGACCTTGCTGTCGGCTTGCCAGTGCTTACTGCAGTGCCAAATGTGACAGATCTGCAGGTGAATTGCATCGTAAGGAGGAAGTACTGAATGCCACCCATCTTAAACTCCAAAAGTCATCTCAGCCAACAAACCCATCCCACCTCGGGGACTGTCAGTGTGTGCGTGCTAAAGGCATGGGTCCATGAGTGATCATAAAATGACTTAACTTTATGGTTTTCTTTTAAAGGGTGATTAAAATCTGAAGCAAAGAGGCCAAAGATTGGAAACCCCCCCTCCCCCCCCCGCCCCCACCTCTTTCCAGAACCGCTTGAAGAGAAAGAACTGCATAGAGTAACGGAAGGGTGTGCGCCCCAAGAGCGGTTCAGTGTTACTGTAACCAATTGTATTATTTTGTTAAATACTTCTACAAATATTTAAGAGGTGTAAACATATGTAACATAGGAGGGAGTGGTGTAGAGTAGTGTGGTCTGGGATTTCCCCGCTCCTGCCCCAGAGTGGGGAGGCCCCGGGGCCACCCCCCCATCTGTACATTGGTCCCTGTACCACAACCAAGCTTAATTTCGTCCTAAATTTTCAGCGTGTTTTGTTGCTGCTTAAATATTGTATAATTTACCTGTATAATTCTATGCAAATATTGCTTATGTAATAGGACTATTTTGTAAAGGTTTTTGTTTAAAATATTTTAAATTTGCATATCACGGACCCTGTGGTAGTGTGAAATGTGACTGTTACCTTTCGAACACGCCATGCGTGCTAAGTGTTTAGTGAGCAGATATGAAGGGAGAACATGTCTCTCCTGGTGGCTTCTCTAGGACTAGTTTATGCAGTTCTCCTGTTTGACTGTGTTTGTGTGTGTGTGTGTGTGTGTGTGAGAACACGTATGTGATTTTCCAATGTACTGTACTGTGATTTTTTTTTTTTTTTGTCTTTACTTCTTTTCACTCTCTATCTCTGTAACCCTTAGCATGGGTTCTGACCCAATCAGGCTAGAAGAGTCAGGCTATCTATTTTTATGGCTTTGTGCTAGTGTCGGGGGCTAGCCCTAAACATATACCTTGTTCTCTGGAAATGGCTCAGGTGCAGCCAGGCTTGCTTTGTGGCCGTGGAGTCTCTCAAGGTCATTGGTTGCCCTCCAGACGGCCCACTTGTGCTTCAGAGGAAGCGAGTTCCTTTGCCTGGTCATCATGGGGGATGTTAGAACGTCAGGGTGTGAGACAGCAGTCCTCATTGGGGATGAAGAGTTAGGAGCCGTGCCTAGCTGGGCCGTGAGTGTGTACTCTAGAAAAGTAATGTGGTGCTGTGTCCCCCTTGACTGACAGCGTGCACGCACACACACACACACACACACACACGCACACACAGCCTCCTGTCCCCTGGGCCTAACACAGAAAAATGTGTTCATTCAGGGCCTAAGAGGTGGCATTTTCAGTCCCTACGATGTAAACTCCCTCTCTTCCTAAGAGGGACAGCTGGTTGAAGCTTCCTGGGTCTGTCTGCATCTTTACAATGTAATAACAAGCTTCCAAGATGGTGACAGCGTCAGAAGTTCGGTAGGACATGCACACTTCTACACAAGTCAAATCGCAGGCTCCCTCCCTTCATTATCAGTGTGTTTTCCGTGTGGCATTTTTTGAGGAGCAGGAAGATGCAGGCACACACTCCACAGAACAATGCACACGGAGGCAGATCTCTTCACTACCTGTCCTCACTACCACGAGGAGCACCCCAATGGTGACTGCTACCCTCTCTGTCCTCTGTGGGACAGGCCCCCATACTGGCAGTATTGTGACCTCAGACCCTAAAACTCACTATAAAATTGTAAGGCACAAATCAGAAGCCACTTGTGGCTGCCAGATGTCTGTGTGTTCGTATGCCAGGGGCTCTGGCCACACCACTGCTACTGTCATGGTGCCTGCCAGCCACACTTCCTACCTGACACCTGACACTAGCTCTGCTCAGAGAATCTGACTCCCGAGCTGAGGGGGGAGAGAGAATTCTGAAGCTGGCTGCCCTGTGGCTCTTGGTGTGTCCCTCACTCCTTTCCTGAGCCTAGCTGGTGTGGCATGTGAGAGCCTGGACAGCCCAGAACTGTCCCAATGGCCAAGCAAGGACTCGGGGCTGGCAGGAAACTAGAATCAGTTTCTCTCTCCTCTCCTCTTCTCTTCTCACTCCTCTCTCTCTCTCTCTCTCTCTCTCTCTCTCTCATAGTTTTATTTTGTATGTCCTTTTCATTCATTTGGATGTTTTAATTTTTTAAAAACAAAAGAAAAGGTCTTTGCTGATATTTATAATTTTGTATCATAAGAATCTTTTCCTACAGTATTCATCATGCCAGTTTGTAACCAAAACCTGCAGGGATTTTATTTCTATTGGAAACACTATTACAGCTATGTTTTACTTTTGAACAGAATTTTTATTTGTATAGAGTGCTTACTAATGTTAAATAGTTCAGAGTATATAACATTTCCATTAAAGACTCATGGTAGGTTTTAGTGTAAGGAGTTTAAAGGAAATAAATATTCGATCTGGTTCTCCTCTGCCACTTTGGGTGGGAATGAGTTTGTGTCATTTCAATTACAAAGATAAAAGTATGCCATATAATTTATTTATATGAAAATTTATTTTTGTAGTGTACATAGTAGTCACCAAGTCTTTTGACAGAAGTATATTTTTAAAGAATTTATATGTGCTGAATCCATAGTGTGGAACTTTGCTGAGACACGAGTGGGGGTACTTTTCATTGTAAATTCACAGCAAGGGAAAGAAAATGTTTTAACAGTGTTAAGGAGAGTGAGTGGCCGTCCATGCCATGGCGAGGCGTTTATTAGTTACCATTTGTGACCTAGTGTGGTTCTCATTTTAAACCTCGGAAGGTGAGAATGTACAAACTCTCTAAATAATTAATGTTCAAACACTGATAGAAATTCTAACATGAATAAAAATAATATAACTTGTTGGTTATGTCTGTGTCTCTGGAAGGTTTTTATTATGGATACCAAGGAAGTTCCTGAATTGCCCTTCCAAATGGTCCCTTCTCATCCCTTCCTTTTCTCGTACAGCACCTGAGCACTGGTGGAGTGGCTCAAGTGGTAGAGCGCCTGCCTAGCAAGCGTAAGGCCCTGAGTTCAAATCCCAAGTAGTGGGGGAGGGGGAACACATGATAGCTAGTGATATGAACAATTTTCGAGGGCTTATTGATAGCATTAGAACATTTTGATCAGCAGTCTCTCCGTGGTACACCGGCAGCAAGGGCCCTAGACCCAGATCGCTGACAGCCTGCAGGAGGGCTCAGCTGCTTTCTGTTTTTACACTGATTCGGCCAAAGCCAGCCACGTCCATCTCTGTACGTGCTGTCCATGGCAGCTTTCACACTAGAATGACAGAATCGTGTCATTTACAACAGACGCTGATGTGGCCTGCAGACCCTGAAATGTTTATCTCTGGCCTTCGAGAGAGAAGCAGCTTGACAGCCCATCTTGGGGTGGAATAGGCAACACGAGTCAAGTGTGGTCCATGAATCAGCGTACTTGGAAGCTTGCTGGAAAAGCCGAAACCCAATGCCGCCCTGGCCCTACTAAATCAGAGTGTCCGGGAACGAGGCCCAGGAGTCTGCTTTAACGAGCCGTCCTGGTGGTTTTGATGCACCAGCACGGGTGATCCCTAAATTCCTTCCAGCCGAATGTGGCCATGGTTCTCTAATTTGACTCAGGCTGCACAGCCAAGTCAGGCCAGATTCTGCAAACAACAGAGATCCTGACTCGTCTGTGTGGTCTTTCCACAAAAACACATGTTCCTCTGTGGGAAAGAGTGAGACCTGTGAACTTTGCATTTGTGTCTGGTCGTGTGGGGAGACAGGAGGTCCCTTGCTTCTGCTGTGCCACAGCTGTCATGCAGGACCTGAGCAGAAAGATTGGGCTCCTGACCTAACAGGCCGGAGGTGGGGGAGAGCCACACCAGACCAGACCAGACCAGACTGACTGGGGCGACTTGCTTGAAGCCTGTGACCTCCAGAAATTAGAGACAGTGAGTGCCCCTCTTCTGACAATTGTCATGCGGTCTGGACCACAGTGGCTCAACAGAGTCAGCTGGCTGAGGGTGGAAGTAGCCATCTTGTGCATCTCACACTGAGTTCCAGCTGGCTCAGTCCCCCACCCTATAAGTCTGGAGAGCTCCCATCCTAAGGTGACAAGTGCCCTCAGATAGACACAACGAAGGTTGCCAGGGGACGGCTTTCTACTCACAGCCCTCTTTGGAGGTGTTTGCGGGAATACATTAAAGTCCAACTGAGAAATTAGGTGTTCAGGTAATACAGCGTCCTTAGTGCCTACTCTACCTGGAAAAAAATTAATAGATTGTTAAAACGAGATTTTAGTCTTAACAACCTTGTCTTCCTAGGTCCCGATGCAGTCATGTGATCTCCATCAGAACTTGAGAGGTGAATTTCATTCACGAGGCTAACTCGTTACAGCCAAGTCATAGGGAGCCATGCGCTCCCTGAATCTGAACAGCTCACTGGAATCGCAAGCTTTCTTACCGTTCAGTTGCATAGCTAAATAAGCTAATGGTTTTTCACTGTGTTGACCTAGGAGTTTTCAATCAGATTTATTTATGCCCCAGCATCGGCCATGTTTCCTCAGGACTTAGGTCTCGTTTTCCTTTCTTGACACAAGCATGTCACAGCTTGGTGTGCCTCTCAAAATTCCAGGCACGCAGCGGTCTTACGTAGATGTAAAGACAGGTGTTTGGGTTTTGGCTAGCTGGTAGCTGACCTCCCAAAAGGAGAAGTGGAGATGGGTTCATTAATCATCTACAAAGAATGTTTGCCAAGTTTTAATTGCTTTTAATTCGGGCCGCCTGTATGAAGAGAACATGCCTCAAACATGAATCTGTGTAATCACATTGTCATGACGGAGGGTGTACTGGACACATGTCTCTGCACATTTCCTGCAGGGAAATTACAACTGCCACTGTAACGACCTCGAGAAGGTCTTTATTCTGACCTGTTGGGAACATGGAGGAACTCACAACAGCAGGACCTATGGCTGTGTTACAAAAAAGAAAGTGTGAGTTGTAGAGATGACCCCAGTTACACTTGACCAGGACACAGCATGGCTCTCCTGTAAGACCTGCATGCCTTGTTTATAGGAATTCCCAAAAGCCTGCAGCTGAGAAGCTGTAGAGAGAACCAGCAGTATAGAGGTGTTACCTGCCCTGAGGGTGAGCCAGACCTCAGCAGGAAGCAGCGTCTCCTGGAAGGTGCATCTGAATGAATCCCTTATCTGCTCCATTTTCCTAGAGAGTGTTATCTCAATTCACGGGCCTCCTCTTTGCAGGACTTGGGGTTGAGGGGTAGAGGAGTGTGACATAAGGTACCAACAAGGCAAACAATAAGTCACAAACAAGTTCAGAAGAAAGCGATTTGTTCATAGGACCTGCCACTATCACCAACACAGCCTGTGTTATCGTGGAGGGGGTGGGGTTGGATAGTAACCTACTTTGTTTTCATAAAGGGAAAAACATCTTGTAAATAGAAGAGGGATTGCTGAGCAAGTTCTATCTAATAATGAGGATTGTAGCAGCGAGCCCAAGTCGAGAGGCCAAAAGAATCACCTTGTAATCACAGCCCGTGGTAGATGGACTGGTGTTGAGAGCTCCCTTGGAGCCAGAGGAAAAGCAAGACGGGGCAGGAATGGAGAAGAGCAGGAGGCTGTCAGCTGTGGACTGAGAGTGAGAGCAACTCTCCATCCATCGGAGAGGACCAGATGAGATGGCCAACATTGTGCAAAAAAACCAAAGCATCACACAAGCCAAGAGAGGCCATCGAACAACATGAAAAAGTGCAGTTGTGCCAAGACCTTCTTCCAGAGTTCATGGATTGCAGAGCACATGGAGGCCCGTGAATTGTGACAGTGCCGTGCACCCTTGTCCAAGGGATGCGTTTGCTCTTCCTCACAGCTCCCACCTTGCATGGCACCTTGGAAGGTCATCGTGAGCCGGGGGAAGTTAAAGCTGGGAGCAACTCTTGCCACCTTGGAACCTGGAGAAGCCTGCAGCCATGGATGGAGTCAGACTCAAGACCTGGATCTCTGCACGCTCGTCTGATGCTCTTACTCCTATGACCCTCATTTCCCCTTGTGTATTTGACGTGTTCCTTGCCAGGTGTGGCTGACTGCTGTCTGTACAGGCTTTGCTCCCCGCCCACCACCATGTCCCGTGTACTGAGTGTTCGTGCAAAAGGCGATCAGCTGGGGGGGATGGGGGAAGACAATTAGCAAATCTCTAAATTCTCCTTCTGATTACACTTAAATTCCAAAGCTAATTGGCTAAAATGTTCCTTGGTAATTAGAAGCAATTAATAAATGAAACGAGGTTTGCACTTCATGATTGAAATCTCCAACTTCGTTTGCTAATGGTCCCTAATGGCTTGAAATCATAAGGCAACCGCAATTAAGATAGGACTTTCAAAGTGGAAGGAAGGGAGGGGAAGGAAGAAGGGAGGGGAAGGAAGAAGGGAAGAGAGGGAGGGAGGGAAGGAAGGGAGAGGAGGGAAGGACGGAGGAAAGGGAGGAAATGGAGGAGGGAGGGAGGCGGAAAGGAAGAGAACAAAGAAAGGAGGGAGAGAGAGAGGAAGAAGAGAAGGAAGGGGAGAGGGGAGAAAGGAAGGAGGGAGAGGAAAGAAAGGAAGGGAAGGAGGGGAAAGAAAAGGGAAGGAGGGAGAGAAAGGAGGGAGGAAGGAGGGAGAGATGGAAGGAGGGGAAGGAGGAAGGAGGAAGGAAGAAAGGGTCTTCTTTCTTCCACCTCTGGGCACAAAGCCAGTGTGCACCTTGGGCTGTGAAACACACTCCATGCATGCATGCATGGCAGGCACATACATGAGAAGTCGCACCCTGCCTTCTCTGAGGCCTTCTGAGTCCCCGCTGTGCAGTCATCCAGTATTCTTGGGGGATCAGCACCCTACAGAGAAGAAAGGTCTCAGGTGCACAGGCCCCTTGCAGGACATGGCAAAGTTATTTGCGTACAACCTGCACACGCGCTCCATCTACTTTATCTCTGCATTACTTACAATATTTAATATGATATAAATGCCATGGAAATACAATACACTGTATTGTTTAGGAAATAATGACAAAAAAAGTCTGAATGTGCTCAGTACACAGGCAATTTTCTTTTTTCATTTTCCTTTTTTTCTTTTTTTGGTGGGACTAGGGTTTGAACTCAGGGCTTCGCACTTGCAAAGCAGCCGCTTTACTGCTTGAGCCACATCTCCAGTCCATTTTGCTCTGGTTATTTTGGAGATGGGGGTCTCATGAACTATTTCCCTAGGACTGGCCTCAAACTGCTATCCTCCTGATCTCAGCCTCCCAAGTAGCTAGCATTACAGGTGTGAGCTTCCAGTGCCCGGATGACGGGCAACTTTTTAAAAAAAATTTTATTATCCAAATTCAGTTGAATCCAGGATTTGGGCTCTGCATAGATGAAGGGTCAAGTGCTCTCAAACTCCCTGTCGTGACAAGGTTTATCCCGCTCCCTTTCTCCATCAGGTGAGACACTCCCAGCACCAATGGCAAAAGAAAGTCATCTGCTGCTGAGCCCCGTCTTGAGGAGTGGTGGGGACATAATGAAAGTCCTGTTTCTTCCTCTGCTTGTGACAGGCCAGAAGTTATCTCACTGAATGCCCCCAATTAATAGGACATCAGCAGAGGCTCACGTTGAGCAGGACATATCAGGAGGGAACAACAAAGATGAAGAAGAGACGGCAGGGTGGTGAGGAAGGAAAAATTCTCGGGAAGCCGAGAACTGAAGGGTTCCAGAAAGAGAATGGAAAAGGCCAACCTTGAATTAGAAGGAGGCATCACATCAGAGGTGAGCCTTGGCCAAAATTGCTGAGCACACAGCCAAGCAATTCTGTGAGAACAGTGTGTCTAAAACTCAAGCAGGAAGACAGATTACTAAAAATCAGACACTTTGTTTTCTGTGATTTTTTTTTTTCACTCTCTTTCCAAAATCATGGCGTGATAGATGTATTTTGAGTAGGAGTCAACAAGCTATGCTCCCTCCTCCCCAGGCCACCTCCCAATGGTCACCGCTTGTTTTTATAAATAAAGTTTTATGAGAGCACAGCCTTGTCTATTCATGTCATCTCTTCGTGTGCTCTGGAGCTGTACTGGCTGAACTGAGTCGTTGGAAGCAGAAACCATAGGGCCTCAAAGCCTAAAGCTTCTACTGCACAGTCTTCTGTGGGTCCCCATTGCATAGTCCCCACTGGGTGTGTGATCTTTCTACAGCCAAGTGGCTGTGTAGACAAGGAATGGTTTTCTTCCTCCTCCTCACACACACCAGAACATTTGCACTTCCTCCTCCTCAGGGCATGTGCACCTTTTTTTTCCCTCCACCTACGTCTGTCTTCCTGATAGACACGTGGCTGATTTCCTCATCAAATTCAGGTCTTTGCTGAAATGTCAAATTCTCAAAGAACCTTGCCTGAATATCCAGCTTAAAATTACAAACCCGCTATTTCTTTTTTCTACTTTTCCCCCACAGTATTTAGTATTAGCTAACACCCTGTGTGTGTTGTCATCTATCTGTTCCTTCCTTCCCAACTAGAATAATGTCACTTCTTTCAAATGGGGGAAATGGCTTTATGGCTGTATCCTCAAGGGCTACCATGGGAGCGGAACTGTAGGGCAGGGCTCCCAGTTAGCACAGTTGTTGGTAAAAGAATGAACTCTATAAAGAACCCAAGAGAAAACTAAGATTCTAGTAGGTTAAGTGACTTGCTAGAGGTTGCAGAGCTAGGAAGAAGGAGCCCTAGTAATGGATTCCTGAATCTGCAGGCTCAACTATTGCTGACAGAACCCATTTCCAGTACTGACTGCTTCTACTGTCCTTTCATGCCTCAGTGCACAGTGCCCTAGCCACATGCAGCCACCCCGCTCAGGTCAGTTCAGGATGAAAAGACAAGTCTGGTAATCCCTGACATGGGTACTTTAAAATCTCTACCTCACTGGTCACCAGTGGCTCACCCCTGTAATCCCAGCTGCTTGGGAGTTTGAGGTCAGCCCAGGCAAAGAGTTCTTGAGACCCCCTCCCCATCTCCAAAATAACCAACACAAAATGGAGTGGATATGTGGCTCAAGTGGCAGAGCACCTGCTTCGCAAGTGCAAAGCCCTGAGTTCAAATCCCAGTCCCACCAAAAAAAAAAAAAACTCTATCCCTATTTAAACATCTATGTAAAGAAGCATAAATAAGCATATTTGTGTTATTTTGCTTTCCTTTTTACTATGGAAAAACTAACACATAAACATGGAATAGAGTAATGGAAAAGAAAAAAAGAAAGAAAGAATCATGGAGCTCTGTTATCCATTCATCACCCAGCTCTGACAGTAGCACTTCCCCAATTCTGATTGGTCTGTCCTCCTCCTAGATTTGCTGTTTATCACTGTATTTTAGTTGCAAGTCCCAGACATCAACTAATTTCACCCACAGATACTTCAGTACAGTACAGTATCCCTCTCCTACCCCAGCAGGGATTCTGTCCCAAGACCCACAGTGGATGGATGGATGCCAGACACCATGTAGAGCACCAGACTTCATAGATGTCATGCTTTGTCCTACACTGTAACAGTGCTACAGCGTAACTTACAAAATAGGCACAACGATAGCTGATGCAAAAAAGAACTATTAGAAAAAGGTAATATTTGGGGATGACAATTACCCACTGGCAACTAAATCAGCAGAGAATGAAACTGTGGAAAAGGGGGAATGCTGTATTCATCTCTGATTCGGAAAGACTTTCTTTGGTGGTTTTGTTTGTTTGTTTTGCAGTCTTGGGGTTTGAACTCAGGGCCTCAAGCTTGCTAAGCAGGTGCTCTTACCACTTGAGCCACTCCGCCAGCCCGTGTTTGGTGTTTTGGAGCTAGGATCTTGCCAGCTATTTGCTTGCGCTGGCTTTGAATCGTGATCCTCCTAATTTCAGCCTCCCAAGTAGCTAGGATTACAGGCGTGAGCCACTTCTCCCTGGCAAGATTGCATCAAATTAACAAAAAAAAAAATCTTCTGCACACCAAAAGAAACAGTTAACAGAATCAAGAGCCCATCCACAGAATGGGAGAAAATCTTCACCACCTATTCAACAGATAGTGGATTAATATCCAGAATATACAAAGAGCTCAAAAAAATTGAACAGCAAAAGAACAAATAATTCAATTAATAAATGCACAAATGAATGGGACAGTCTTCAGAAGAACAGATGGCCAATAAATCCATGAAGAAATCTTCAATGTCCTTAGTCAACTGATTTTTGGCAAAGGCAGGGAGAACATGCATTAGAGAAAGAAGTTCTTTTCTATTCATGGTGCTGGGAAACCCATATCCCTATGCAGAAGAAACTACACCCCTATCTCCCCACCACATACAAAAATCAACTCAGTGTGAATCAAACACTTAAATTTAAGACCTGAATCTGTGAACTGCTAGAAGAAAATATTGGGGAAGCACTTCAGGTTATTGGTCTGGGCAAAGAATTTTTGGATATGGCCTCCAACAGCAAAGGCAACAAAAGCAAAAATTGACAAATGAGATTATATAAAACTAAAAGTCTTCTGTATAACAAAGGAAACAATCAACAGACTGAATTGACAATCTACCAGAATGGGAGAAAATATTGGCAAACTATTCATCTGACAAGGTCTAATTTCCAGAATATGTAAGGACCTCAACATGACAGCAGAAAACCAGATAATCCCTGAACAGACATTTCTCAAAGGAGGACATACAAATGGCCACCATCCATGTGAACAGAAGCACTTAGAGAAACCCAAACTTAAGCCATAGGCACAGAAAGACAGGGTGATTAGTGAGTAGGAGAAATAACTTCTGCTGTTCTGTACCATAGTGGGACAGCCATGGTTGACAACAATTCACTGCTATTTCAAAATAGCTAGCAGGGAGGCTTTTGAATGGGTCCCACACAGCCATGATGTGTTACTGGCGGAATAGGTACAGCGATGACCCTATCTGGACATCACACATGAATGTCACAGTGTACCCCATAAATAATCAATGCAGGCTGATAAAGCCCATCCAAGTTTACACGTTCAGTGAGTGAATTCCATGGTGTGTGAATTACACTCCAATAAAGCTTTGAAAAAATAGAAGCACAGAGAATGGGGGTCACTCACCTGTCTGTTGACTTTAGAAGGCAAATGCATGTGCTGTCTTGTGCACTGATTGCAGATTCTTCCTTTAATTTAACTGCTCATAAACTGGTCACCCCCTCCCAACCCATGGGCCTCCTCTAAGTCCCCCCTCCAGAAATAAGTCGATATCAATTAAACATGTGTCACAAAGCCCAGCTTTTTTCATGTTGAGCTGGAGTCTTGCAAGCATTTTTTGGTTTGGCAGGCCTGGAACCTTGATCCTACCAATCTCAGCCTCTTGCATGGCTTGGAATGGTAAGTGTGCCACTCTACCCAGGTGTTGGTTGAGATGGGGTCTCACAAACTTTTTGCCCAGACTGGCCTCAAACTGCAATCTTCCTGAGCTCAGCTTCCTAACCTCTCAGCTAGGATTGCAGGTGTGAACCAAGAGTGCCCAGCTATGGTCAGAAGTATTTTATTCGGAAATTTTGTGTCTCTGTTCATCCAAGAAATTGGTGTGTAATTTTCTTTTGTCCTTGTATTGGGATGGTATTGGGGTAATACTGGCTTCATAGAATGACTTTGGTAGTGTTCCCTCCCTTTCCATTTCATGGAATAGTTTGAGGAGCACTGTTGTGAGTTGGTCTTTCAAGGTCTGGTAGAATTCAGCAGTGAGTCCATCGGCCCTGGGCTCTTTTTTCTTGGGAGACTTTTGATTACTGCTTCCATCTCAATGCTTGCTATGAATCTGTTGAAGTGGTTTAAATCATTTTGGTTCAATTTGGGGAGGTCATATCCATGTAAATGTTTACCCAATTCTAGATTTTCTAGTTTATTAGAATATAGGTTTTCAAATGATTCCCTAAATCCTCTGGGTTTCATTGGTATTTGTTAAAATATCCCCTTTTTCACCTTTAATTTTATGAATTTGGGCATTTTTCCTCCTCTTTTGGTCAATTTGGCTAAGGTCTTTTTAATCCTATTTATCTTTTCAAAGAAGCATTTTTCAAATTTGATCTATTTTGATGAACGTTCCACGGGCTGCTGAGAGTGTATTGTGCACTCGCTGGATGAAATGCTGTGCAAATGTCTGTTAAATCCATTTGGCATAGAGTTTCAATTTAATCTGAATTCTCTTTGTTGATTTTTTTGTCTGAATGATATATATTTTGATGAGTGTGGATTATTGAAGTCTCCCACCATGATTGTATTAGGGTCTATCTGTGCTTGTAAATTCAGTAGCATTTGCACAGTGAATTTGGTACATCAGCATTTGGTGTGTATGTGTTAACAATTGTTATCAACTTTTGATGGATTGTTCCCTTTATTAACGTGAAGTGACCTTCTTTGTCTATTCTGATTAATCTTGGCTTGACATCTGTTTTATTATATATGAGGATAGCTACTTCTGCCTGATTCTGGCAGAGTCCATCTGTTTGGAAAATGTTTTTTTCCATCCTTCCATCCTAAATCAGTTTGTCTTTGTCAATGAGATGCATTTCTTGTAGCCAACTAATGGTCAGTTCTTACTTTTTAATCCATACCACCAACTTACGTCATTTGATTGGAGAATTGAGACCATTTACATTTGGTGTTAGTACTGACAGGTGTGTAGCATTTCTTGACATTTTCTTCTATTGTGATGTTTGCTTCTTTTGTAATCCTCATTTGCTAATCTACTGGTCTAGTGAGATGTATTTTCATGGTTGTGTTTATCTGCACCTTCTCTGGGTAGGATTCCTTTAAGTATCTTCTATAGTGCTGGTTTAGTGGTCATGAATTCCTTTAGTTTTTGTTTCTTGTGGACAGTTTTTATTTCTCCCTCAATTATGAAGGATAGCTTTGCTGGATATATAATATTTAGGTTGACAGTTATTTTCTTTCAGAACTTGGAATATATCTTTCCATGCCCTCTTTGCTTTTAGGGTTTCTGTTGAAAAATCTGCTGTTACTCTGATTGTTTTGCTTTTATAGATGACTTTTCACTTCTGTCTTGCAGCTTTCAATATTCTTTCTTTATTCTGTACATCTAGTGTTTTAGCTAAAATGTTTCAAGGAGTGTTTCTTTTCTGATCATGCTGATTTAGTGTTCTGAAAGACTCGTGTATCTGGATGACCCTCTCTGTCTCAAGATTGGGGATGTTTTCTGCTATTACTTTGTTGAATATGTTTTCCATGCCTAGTTTGTAGCTCTTCTCCTTCTTCTATGAACCCACGATTCATAGCTTTTGTCTTTGATGGTGTTGCAGAGGTCTTCCATGTTCTGTTCATATGTTTTTAGTATTTTTTTTATCTTTGTCTGATCGATCTAATTTCTCTACTTTATCTTCAGTCCTTGATACTCTATTTTCAACATGTTTTAATCTATTAGTAAGGCTTTCAAATGAGTTTTTATTTGGGTTATGGAGATTTTCATTACCAGGATTTCAATTTGATTTTTTTTCAGGATTTCTGTATCTTTATTGAATGACTCCTTCGTATCCTGTATTGTCTTCCTTATACAATTCAGTTGTTTATTATAACTCTTTTTGAGTTCATTCAGCTATTTATTTGTAACCTCTTGAACTCAGGGTTCTGCACTTGCTAGGCAAGTGCTCTACCACTTGAGCCTTATTTGTATCCTGTTTGGATCTGTTCAAATTGTTTACTGTTGGAGGAGACACACTGCCTTGTTGTGTCATATTACTTGTGTTGGTACATTGGCATTTATGCATTTGAGGCCAAGTCCTTGGTTGGAAGTTTTAATCACAGGTAGGGATTCAATTTAAATAGTCTCAATGATGGAGCAGACAGTATAGAGGCTGGGTTGAGGTGCTATTTCTCACCACTGGACAGGGGCATGTGGCTCAGCGGCCAAGCGCATTCACCCAGTGCTCAGGGCACCAGGCCTGATTGCCAGCACTGCTCACATCAAAGTACAATAGCTGGAGTCTCTTGTAGAAGGGTTGGTTGTCTACTTCTGGGTTGCTTTCCCTACAGATGCTTCCCTGTTTGGTGTACTAGGAGCTGCTGGTGGCTATGGGGCACTTTATAACTTGTGGACTAGACAAGTGTCCTGTGTCCCCAGGGGCAGCAAGTGTCCAAGCATCAGGGTGACCCCTGAATGCTTCAGAGAGTGGTGTGGGCAAACAGATCACTGAGTTCTGTACAGGCTAGGGGAGCTCGCTCTGCCTGCTGGTCTCAGTACTCACAGATCTCACACAATAGCTCATTCCCTTTGCAGACGTGGAAATCTTATAAATCAGAGGATTGGCACTTGGGTCTTCATTCCTGACTGTCAGCAAACAGGTGCTAGGATTCAGTTCCCAGGAGAGGTCTCCGTGCTTTTAGGTTCTGTCCCAGCATTCACCTCCTTAGGGGTAAGGGGTCTCTGTGGGATTAATATGATTCTGTGGGTCTGGGAACATGGTCTGACTCACACACTGCCAGGAGGCAGGCCCTGTGGGATGAATATTAAACCTGCTAAAGACTCTGGGCTTTGCTTCTGACCTAGCTTTGGGCAATGGGACTCACTTCTGGCCAGGGAGGTTGAGGCCACCAACCACCAAGCCCACATCACTGCTGGTGCCCTGTGCTACCAGCACTTTGCACTGTCTGCACAGTTCCCTGAAGTTTGAATTTGTCTGTGGAGCCATATCAAACCCTCTTCCTCTCCTCAGCCACTTCTTATGGCTGTTATTCCACCCAGACTCTGTGGCAAAATGTCCCAGGATTTCCTGAGCTGTCCGTGTTCCTTGTTTTCAGTGTATCTTGGTCTCAAAACAATAGGCTCTGCTCAAGATGGCACCTTGTGATTACCCACTGTGATAAGGGGAATGACAGAATATCTTTCTTCACCAATGCTAGCCTTCCACACAGGACCAGTCACTGCTGAGAAATGCCCAGACTGAGTGGGTTGATGGTGGTTCATGCCTTTAATCCTAGCTACTCAGGAGGCAGAGATCAGGAAGCTCATGGTCGGAAGCCAGCCCAGGCAAATAGTTCTTGAGACCCTCTCTTGGAAATACCCACCACAAAAAAGGGCTGGTGGAGTGGCTCAAGTGGCACCTGCCTCACAAGCATGATGTCCTGAGTCCAACAATCTCAGTACCACAAAAATAAAATCCCCACACTGGGCTTAAAACTTGTAGGAGTGATGGGCTGATCTTGCAGCTTGAATTGCCAGTCTGTCACCACAGCCATTTATTTTACCTTGGGATGGCATCTCCAGTTTTCCCTCTCCCTTCCAGAAGCCAGAGATGGACTTGGAACTGTTTGCTGCTTTCTGTTGCCTCAGTTCTTCTGTGGGTTCTGCCATCCTGCTGCCTCTTTTGTGATTCCCTGTATTGTTCCTCTCTTTCTCTTCAGAACATACACTCTCCTGTGTTACCTGACTCCTCATTCTTGGAGTCAAAATGGGAGGTATGTCTAGTCTACCACTTTGCCCTGCCTCCTCCTTCAAAAACATGTTTTTGGAGATTTTTTTTTTTAATTAGAAAAGAATGTTGGATTTTATTGAATGCTTTTCCCACAAATGTTGAGCTGGGTTGATGATTTTTATCCTCATCCTATTGATGTATTGTATTGTGTTTCTTGATTTGCATACGTTGAACCATCCTTGCATTCTTGAGACAAATCCCACTTGGTCACAGTGTATCTTACTTTTTAGGTAGTATACTGGATTTCTAGGTGCTACTGGATTTCATTTCCTAGTATTTTGTTAAGGATCTTCATCGTAAATGGAGACTTGTTACTTTTCTGTTGACTTTTTTTCTCTTTTTTGCTTTGTTTGGGCTTTGGTTTGTTTTTTGCAATGCTGGGGATCAAATCCAGGACCTTGAACATGCTAGGCAAGTTCTCTGCCACTGAGTTACATCCCCACCCCTGGAGTTTTCTTTCTTGTTGTGTCTTCATCTGGTTTTGGTGTCATAAAATGAGTTTGGAAATGTACCCACCCTTTCAGCTCCTTGGAACCATTAGTTAAATGCTACTAGTTCTTCTTTAAAAGTTTAGTTATATTCAGATGAAAAACCACCAGGTCTTTGTTGGAAGACTTTGCGTGACTTATTCACTCTTATTATTTTTTATTGGTAAATATGGTTTTCTGTGCCCCTATGATTCAATTTTACTTTTTGTTCTATTTTGTTTTGTTTTTGCTGTGCTGGGAATTGAAGCCAAGCCCTTGCACTGGCTTCAATAGGTAAGCACTCTCACACTAAACTACATTCCCATCTGCATTTTGGGATTCGTTTGTTTTTCAGATTGGTCATGCTACTTTGACCAGGCTGTTCTCAAATATCTGAGCTCCCAGGATCCTCCTGCCTCAGCATCCTGTGTAACTGTGAGTACAGACACAAATCACCTCCCTTGATGTCTCATGGCTCAATTTTGGCAGGTGGATATGTGTCCAGAAATTCATCTATTGCTTGTAGGTTTTTCAATTTATTGGCATATAGTTGTTCATAATAGGCACTAACAATCCTTTGTATTTCTGTGGTTTCAGTTGTAATCTCTTTTTTAATCTCTGAATTTATTTATTTGGGTCTTCTCTCTTTTTTCTGTGGTTAATCTAGCTAAAGGTTTTGTCAATTTTGTTTATTTTTTAAAAAAATCATTGCTTTGATCATCTGTGTTTTTAAGCCTCTGTTTAATTTATTTCCTCTCTGATTTTTGTTCTTTCCTCTAATTTTAAGTTTAGTTTGTTGTTCTCTGTTTCTAGTTCCTTGAGCTATGTTTTTACTTATTTGAAGTCTTTCTATTTCTTTGATGTAAACATTTATTGTTACATTGGTATTGCTTTTACTGTATCCCATAGGTTTTGTTATGTTGCATTTTTATTATCATTTGTTGCATGAAATTTTTAAATTTATCATTAGATTTATTCACTGGCTCATTGGTCATTCAAGAAAGTGTTTTTAATTTTCTTGTCTTTGTATAATTTCTAAAATTCCTCTTTTGTTGATTTCTACTTTTATTTCATGGTGTCCAGAGAACACAGATGATATGATTTCAATTTTGTTGATTTTATTTTTGTCTGGACAATCTGTCCTTTGGTTGTATAAGGATCTATCTCTTAGACCTAATAATAATTGCTAAATACAATTGGATGCCCCAGAGTTGGATGTATGGTATATATACATACCCATGTATAAATATATATATATTATATATATACACACACATGCACTTACTCTTTTCTTATTGAATAGATCCCTATCATTATATAGTTAACCTCTGTTTATTGGTTACATTTTTAATTTGAAGTCTTCTTATAGCTATTCCTTTTTGCTTTTGGTTTCCAGTTGCATGGTATATCTTGTGATGGATTTGTTTTTCTAAGATAGGGTCTCACAAACTATTTGCCCAGGCTGGCTTTGAACTGTAATCCTCCTGATCTCGGCATCCTGAGTAGCTAGGATTACAGGCATGAGCCACCATGCCTGGCATCATCAATGGCTCTTATAATGAATCACTGCCTTTAGCCTGAGTTTTTGGTCTTAGCATCCTGCATGATACAGTCAAAGTTCACAAGGTGCTGGTACCTTTACCCTGTCTTCCTCTCCCAGGCAAAATTTTCCCCCAGTCTGTATTTTCTGCACCACCCCCATGATTCACAGTAGCAGAGACTGGGTGAAAAAAACAGCCACATCCATTCTTCTAGTCCTTACAAGGTTCATTTCCCCCCCAGGAATCATCTGTGTGTCTCAGGCTATTTGAATCCCAAGGGACAGAGACGATCTCAGGCTGCTCAGGCAGGTGAGGAACTGTGAGGCCACCTTGTCTGTGAAGGAACTGGCCTCTCTGGCTGAGGATCTGAGCTAACCCTTTTATATCTTTTAACTTTCAGTCTGTGTGTGTCTTTACTAGTGATGTGAGCTTCCTGTAGACAATAGATCTATTTACATTCAAGGTCATTACTGACAAAACATTCTCCTGTCATTCTGTTCATTTTTTTCTGGTTATTTTGTATATCTTTTTTCCCTTTCTTCCTCTCTTTCTCATCTTTGTGGCTTAATGATTTTCTTTTTTTGAGTTTCTTCTCACTTTCTTTTGTAAATCTTCCTATAGTCAATTGTGCACTTTCACATGTTTTAACAACTGTTATTATTGTTCTCTCACTTTCTGGGCAAAACTCCCTTGATCACTCCTTGTAGGGCCAGTCTTGTGGTGATGAATTCCCCTATTTCTTGCTTCTTTTAAAAAAAGTCATTCCTTCTCCTTCATGTCTAAAGAATAGTTTTGCTGGGTATGGTATCCTTGGTTGAACTTTGAATTTATCCTCCTGTCCTTTCCTGGCCTGTAAGGTTTCTACCAAGAAGTCTGCTGTTAGCTAATGGGGATTTTCTTTAAGCTATATTTGGTGGTTTTGTCCTGGTAGTTTTTTTTTATTTTTTGCCTCTTCATCTTGTTTTTTGCCTGGACTGGAGTTTGAATTCAGGGTTTCACACTTGCAAAGCAGGTGTTCTATCACTTGAGCCACACCTCCAGTCCATTTGCTCTGGTTATTTTGGAGATGGGGGTCTCATGAGCTATTTGCCCGAGCTGGCTTAGAACCACAATCTTACTGATCTCAGCCTCCCAAGTTGGTAGGATGACAGCTGTAAGCCGCTGGTGCCCAACTAAAACCAGAACATTCTTGACAGTTCCTGAATCAAGTCACCAGAGCCATGCTGCCCAAGAGAACAGCAGAAGCAATACAGAAATAGCCTGATACCCACTTTTCCTTTCTGCTTTCTCTGCACCAGTAAGTAGGAGGACCTAACACAATCTAGTCCCTAGCTGCAAGGGAACCTCAGAAATAGTTTAGCTTTCTCACTTCTGAGATGGGAGGTGAATGAGTGATAGGCACCAATCCATTCTAGGTCCTTGAACCACCATGGAGCAAAGCCAGGTCGTGCCCTTTACCCTGACAGTACCCTTCCTTCAATACGGACTTTTGTTTTTATTTTCTAAACAATACAGTGTAACAGTGATGATCTCTACCTCCCTCCATTTTCCTGAAAGCAACATAATCTCAGTCTTCTTTATGGCTTAACAATGGTCTATGTATATATATATATATATATATATATATATATATATATATATATATATATATATACACACACCGTATTTTCTTTATCCATTCATCAGTTGTGGGGCACCTAGACTGATTCCATAACTTGGCTATTATAAATGGAGCCATAGTAAACATGGCTGGGCAGGTTTCTCTGCTATATGGTGACTTTGTGTGTATCTGACTTTTGTGGTGGGTGGTGGGGGAACAATATTGGGGTCTGAATTTAGGGCTTCAAGCTTGCAAAGCAGATACTCTACCACTTGAGCCACTCCTCCAGCCCTTGTATGCTAACTTTGACTCTTTTGAGTATTTTAGGACAAACACAAATCATCCATGTCTTCTGTCATGAGCTCTTCCTCCCCCCATCCCTCTTCCCCACCACTGCTGAGCAGGGAATTCTGTGTCAGAGTTCTGCCAGCTGCTCTTGACCAAGCTGTGCAGTGTGATCTTGAAGAGTCTGGACTGAAAATGTATGTAAGGGATGAGGAGGTAGAAGGATCATGGTCACCCAGGCAAAACTTGAGACATCATCTCAAGAGTAACTTTAAAAGCAAAAAGGGTTGCATGCACGCATAGGTCAAGTGATAGAATGCTTACCTAGCAAGTGCAAAGCCCAAAAAAAGGAAAAAAAAAACAGTACTGAAATGGGTTTGGAAAACTGGATATCCACATGCAGAAGACTGAACCCAAATCCCTATCCCTCTCACTCTGTACCAAAAAAATCAATTCAAAAGATCCAAAACTTTGAAACTAGTACAGGAAAACACTGGATGATCTAGGTATAGGGAATGAGTATCTGACTAGGAATTCAGTAGTTCAGAAAATAGAATTGACAAGTGGGATTGCATCAAATTAAAAAGCTTCTGCACAGCGTAGGACACAGTGAACAGAGTAAAGACACAGCCCACAGAGTGGAAGAAAATCTTTGCCAGCTACTCATCCAATAAAGAATTAATAGCCAGCATATACAAAAAGAGCTAAAATGAAAATTAAACACCAAATGAAAAAATAATCCAATTAGTAAATGGGAAAATTAATTAAACAGACTGTCCTCAAAAGACAAGGCTTTGGGGCCAATTCCTCATGGACACAACGGACGCTGTGTAACCAGTTTTTGCCCTTGTCATCATGCAGACTTTTCTGGTACTGTCTATACAGGAGGAATCCACACAACAGAGCCCATTGTGTTTCTAGCCTGTCCACACAGCCTGGGGCATTGGGCAGCCTGCAGGTGTGGAGCCCATTTTCTCTCCACATAGAAATGCTTGTCACTGGGCAATGCTTGTCATTTGGAAGCAAACAAGCTTCTGACAATAATGATGGAAATTCTGTACAGTGAGCTGCCTCAAGCTTCCCTCTGCATCAGCCCCACACCCACCACTGCTAAACAAATCCCCAACAGACATTGGCACCTTCTGGGTGGCCACAGAAATGCTGTGGCCAGTGGTTCTTGAAGGGACATTACTGCCCACTCGGTGTGCAGCCGGTGAAGAAAGAAAGTTTTATACACAAATCATAGCCATCAGAGCTGGGAAATACAATTTTTTAAAAACACTTTTATTAGTGTATGAGAGTTGTACAGGGGGCTCCACTGTGACAGTTCCACGCATGCTACAGTGTACCCCGGTTTGGCTCACCCCTCGTCCCCCACCCCCTTCTTAAATGACTTGGACAAGTTTCAGTGTCCCACATTCACACAGGTGTAGAAACACATCCGCCATTTTCACCTCCTTTACCCTCTTCCCTTGCCCTCCCTCCACCAGCGTCCTCCCCAACACGACCTGTCCACGTTCCCGTCCTTCACTGTCTAAGCTCTGTTCACTGTTCATGGTTTTCTCTTGACATTTTACTGCAAATGCATTGTGCTAAATCAGGGTAACCCCACTCTTCCTCACCCTTCCCCATCCTGTGACGTTCAACCATTTTCAGTGTTTCGTTGTGTCTTGTTCCCACACAGACGTGATGGGTTTCAGTATTGGTCACTCTTTGCCTCTTTTTCTCCTTCCTTACTCCTCTACCAGTCCCACTTTTTGGGTCCACGCTCTGTATATGTTTCTGTGTATATATGATAATGCTTGAATTTGGTTCTACCTTCCACACTTGAGGGAGAACATCTGATTTTTGGCCTTCTGAGCCTGGCTAACTTTGCTTAAGATGATGTTCTCCAGTGCCATCCATTACTTGAGAATGACAAAATTTCATTCTTTTTTGTGGCTAAGTAAAATTCCATTGCATATAAATACCACATTTTCTTAATCCAGTCATTGGCAATGGGGCATCTTGGCTGTTTCAATAGCTTGGTTATTGCAAATAGTGCTGCAATAAACATGGGTGTGCAGGTCCCTTTGTAAGAATCTAAATCGCATTCCTTCGGGTATATCCCTAGGAGAGGGATTGCTGGGTCATATGGCAGATCTATTTTTTGTTTGTTTGGTTTTATTTCTTTTCTGGTGATACTGGGATTTGAACTCAGGATCTCATGCTTGCTTTGAACAGGGCTGCCAGCCCTGTTTTGTGTTGGGTATTTTCAAAGCAAAGTCTTGAGAACTATTTGCCTTGGCTGGCCTTGAACCTTGGTCCTTCTGATCTCTGCCTCCTAAGTAACTAGGATTACAGGTGTGAACCACGGCACCTGGCTATTTTTAGTTTTTTGAGGAGCCTCCATACTGGAGGTTGCATTTACATTCCCACCAACAGTAGACGAGGGTTCCCCTTCTCCCCCTTTCGCACATCCTCACCAGTGGAAATACACACTTTTAAGTCTCCAAAGGGATAACTGGATTCCTCACCAATGCTCCCACTCTCAAATTTCCAGGTGAGTGATCCATAACTCCAAATCTTATAGAGCCAAATAGTGGATTTTCCCGGCACGATTGTGCAATTCTTTCTAGGGAAGGACTCCCCCAGTAAACCCTTCGTGAAGAGAAATAAGGGCTGGGATTGTAGCTCAGGAACAGAGCCTGCCTAGCATGCATGAGGCCCCAGGTTCAATCCCCAGAACTGCAAAGCAAATTACCAAAAAAAAGCAGGTACAGTACTGGAGGAAAAAAAAAAAATCTTATTCAGTTCAGAGCCAGGCACTGGTAAGCTCACTCCTGTAATCCTAGCTACTTGGGAGGCTGAGATCAGGAGGATCAAGGCTCAAGGCCAGCCTGGGTGAGTAGTTTGAAAGACACCCATCTCCAAAATAACCAGAGCAAAATGGACTGGAGGTGTCGCTTAAGTGGAAGAATACCTGCTTTGCAAGTGGGAAGCCCTGAGTTCAAATCCCAGACCCACCAAAAAGGAACAAGTCAGAGAGGACATGAATTTCATTGCATAGTTATATCGGTCACATGATAATATTTAATATTATTTATTGCTATTAATGTAGCATTGATTAATTGTTACACATTGGTTCTTACCGTGTTGTATATTTCTCTTTTTGTTATTTCATTGCTTTATTGTTACTTGCATTTTGTGTGTATCAGTGTTTGAAATTACTGTCAAACCAACCTTTTGTCATATGATCTTAGGATTTTCTTTCCTGTTCTTTCTCATTCCTGCCCCTACCCCTTCTCTGCTTTCCTCTTTTCTCAAAGCAGCCTTTCTTCAAGGATTTCTTCAACAAGTCTGCAGAGAAGCAAGGTGCCCCAGTGAAGGAGGGATGTCATGCGACTTGTGGAAGTCCCTCCGTGAGAAATGCAGGCGCCCCAGCCCCATGCTGGGGCCACAAGGGTTGGGCTCCCTTTGCGCCATACAAAGGGACCCTGCACATGGCAGGAGAGCAGACCCTGACAGACGGCTTTTGTGAGTCTTTCATGTTAGTTAACTTTGCTTGCGCTTTCCCTAGACTTGAAAGCTTTGGAGTGGTTTGTTTTTGTAAAACGCATTGACTCCAAGGAGAGGGGCTTCAAGGGGGGAAAAAAGCAGAAACAAAAAAGAAAGAAAGGGAAAATTTTTAAGTGGGCCTTTGCTTACCAGGAAATTTCTTCTCTTGTCTCTGTCCTTCCCCTCCCCACTCAGCCTTCAGAGAGACTTTGAATGGCTTTTTTTTTTTTTTTCCTTACCCTAAAAAATAAACCAGAAGCCAGTCTCCAGGCCAGTGGGAGCTAGCCTGGCCTCTCCCATGGCGACAGGTGTGTGTGGCATGCATGTGTGTGCATGAGCACATGCGTGTTAAGAGAAGCAATTTATTTATTTGAACTTAGAGGGAAAGGAAAATGGACCTAAATTTTGGGGGGCCAGTTCTGTTAGTTGACAAATGTGCTCGCCCATAGAGTCTCGGGACCCAGGGTGAGGTACACCCAGCAGCTTCTGTCGATTCCAGACTTTGGACTCATGCTTAGAGTCTAAAACAGAAAGAGAAAGAGAAGGTGTGAGCTATCTCCTTGTTTGTAAAGTGCACCAAGTAGCAAACCACTGAGCCCCACACGTTTTACTATGAAAAATTTCAAGGGTGCCAAAAAAAAAAAAAAGAAAGAATTGTGCACCCATGTGCATGAAACCAGAGTTCTGGACCCAAGGCCCAAACTCCTGAGATCCCTTATGCCAGGTCCAGGACCCGCCCCTGAACCCCAAATCAAGAGGCCTGGTGAAGGTGGCAGAGAAAGAAGGTTTATGACACAGCTCAGGACATGCATGGGAAGAGGCAGAAGAAGCACTCAGCCCATCTTCAGCCATCTTCGGGTTACAGTCATGAGCTACAGGTTTAAGTAGACAAAGAACTGGGGGCAGGGGACAAAGGTGTGCACAGTTAAACAGTCCAGTCACAGGTGTGGTCTGGTTGACCATTATCTCAGTCCGAGGGTTCCCAGAGGGGTTCTGGAGAAGATGTCATTGCTGTCATCACTTGAGGGGAGCCATCTGGTTCCCATGAAATGACTGCTCCTGCTGCAGGGTGCAGCCTCATCACTGTAGGTCATTGTCCTCATTTGGAGGGGCATCTGTCCTGCACGTTCCAGTTCCTTACGGGAAGTTTTAGTCCCTGTTATAAAGCTGTTATCAGTTCTGTCCTTCCTGGAATCCAAAGTGACTGCAAAGTGACTCTAAAGAGAATGGCTTAGAGGACAGACAGATGCAAAATGGAGGCAGGGATGCCAAGCTTCTTCTGCTTTTAGTTAATTTGTGGGCCCAACAAGGAGTCAGTACTTTTCAGCAAAAGCAGTTTGAGCTCTGCTTATGTCACCAAGGCTTAGATTTTGTAATTGATGCTTTGCTATAATTCCTTGGATTGCATATGTAACCATCTATCCAGCCTTCCGGTCTGCACATTTTTGCTGTTTCTCTTCATTTTGAGTCACTGACTTTTCCATGTGTCTTTTGATCACAGCATGGGTGGGGCTTGCTGCATGAGCGAGTCTGAAAATCTTGTCACTAACAGGTGAGCTAAGCCTGTTCATACTGAACGGTATAACTGCAATTGATCTCCTGTTGAGGCCACCATGCTTCTTCGTCGTCTGCGCTCTGCATATTAATTTCCAATGTTTCTTTGGTATCTTGCGTTCCAATGATTACCTTTGTACTTACATATTTTATAAATTTCTCCTTTTTTTTTTTTTTAATTTCCTTAACCTTTTACTAAGTAATCCATCAAAGGTTCCTCGCTTCTGTCTTCCACTGAGTCAGCAGGCAGTGGGTTTATTCTGCATTGCCCTTTCTCCTCTCCCTGCCAGGTGTAGCTTGCTGGTTATCTTGCTGAAGTGTCCCCTGTGATGGCTCTGTCGGAAGAAATCCCTTCTCTAGGAAGGACATAGTATAATATTCCTAGGGGTGGATACTTCTGATGGATGTAAGGTTGAGGCAGGCTAGACTTAGGGCAAGTTTGGGACTCTTGGAGCACATTTGACTGAATATCATATTTTAGTTCAAACGTACTCTTTCCCTGAGCCTTCTTTTCAATTGCAAACGTGTGCAGGTTACTCACATCCCAGCGGGGGACAACTCAAATCACTCTCATCTGGCCCAGGGGCCGCCCCCTGCCCTCTTGCCCATACCCTCTCATAGACTATTGGATGGAAGTCACCAGGTTCTTCCCTTCCCTCTCTAACCAGAGAGGGTTTTAAAAGCACCTGGAAAAGGAAAGACCTCTCTCTCTGCTTCTGGCTTCCACCTGGTCCCACCATGCCCCCTTTTGTATTTCCCTCCCTTTCTACCCACGTGTCCTGCCATGGATTCTTCCACGGGGATACAAAGAATTTGGAAATCTTCTGATCACAGACTGCACCACTGCTATCAACAAAGTCCTTGGGCAGCTCGCTGTTTCCTTGAGTTTCGTGAGGGTCTGGGAAGGCGGGTGAGGAGTCTGATGCCATGCCTGATGTTCCTGCCTGTCAGAAGCTGCATCTTTTTGCCTGGAGTCTCCTGGGGATTGCTTTCTTTTTATCTTTAAAGTCTAAAAGTTTTCTTTCTTTTTTTTTTTCTTTAGATCATTGTTGTTTGTCGATTTTTTTCAGTTACACAGTAGGCTCACCATATACGTAGATGGAAATGTTCTTTCGTTTACATTTAAATATTATTTCTGTCCCATTTTAGCCAACTTTACATTTGAGTCTTGCCAACTTTCCTCTGAGTCTTCAAACTTTATTATCTCATTTGAACTTTCTTTTTTATTGGCAGGGTTTATGGGGCACAGAGTGAGGTTTAGGACCTTTCTACATTGCATATTGATCTTGCTGGTCACCGGTCATCTCAAGCATGTATCATTTCCTTGTGAGAAGAAAAATTCAGATTCTCTTTTCTTGCTACTTTGGATTCTATAACAGTCATTTGAATTCTTTTGGTTGTTGACTTACCTTTTTTTACTGTCCCTTTTTAAATTCTCCATTGGGTTTATAATTTATTCTTCATTCCTGAAATAATTATTTTTCTCCAGCATTTTTCTTTTTTCTTTCTTGACGGTACCGGGGTTTGAATTCAGGGCCTCATGTGCTTATGACACAGGCCGCTTGAACCACTCCACCAACACCCAACTTGGTGTTTACAAAAAATGTCTAGGCTATGGCCCAAAAGACCAAAAATCGTATGTTCTCCCTCATATGTGGACATTAGATCAAGGGCAAACACAACAAGGGGATTGGACTTTGAGCACATGATAAAAGCGAGAGCACACAAGGGAGGGGTGAGGATAGGTAAGACACCTAAAAAACTAGCTAGCATTTGTTGCCCTTAACGCAGAGAAACTAAAGCAGATACCTTAAAGCAACTGAGGCCAATAGGAAAAGGGGACCAGGAACTAGAGAAAAGGTTAGATCAAAAAGAATTAACCTAGAAGGTAACACCCACGCACAGGAAATCAATGTGAGTCAATGCCCTGTATAGCTATCCTTATCTCAACCAGCAAAAACCCTTGTTCCTTCCTATTATTGCTTATACTCTCTCTACAACAAAATTAGAAATAAGGGCAAAATAGTTTCTGCTGGGTATTGAGGGGGTGGGGGGGGAGGGAAGGGGCTTGGTGGGTGGTAAGGGAGGGGGTGGGGGCAGGGGGGAGAAATGACCCAAGCCTTGTATGCACATATGAATAAAAGAAAAAAATTTTTTTAAATGTCTAGGCTAGATCCCTAAGAAAAGTTGATTTACTGATTTCATTTTATTTTGATTTTTACATTGGAAACCCCCATTGGTAAGCATTTTTTGAGGGCCAACATAGTCACAAAATCATCGGGTCAGTAAAGCACGTATAATCACAGCATGCAATCTACAGTACAGGCTATAACTCCGTGGCCTCACACGCAGTTCATTTGTTCAGTCAGTCAACAAACATTTGAGCACAAACTCCAGGGACTCTTGTAAGGAGTACAGGCTGGAGGTGTAGCTCAGTGGTACAGTGCTTGCCAAGAATGTCCAAAGCACAGCAGAAAGAAAAAAAAAAAGGAAGTAGAAAACAACAAAAAAAGAAAAGGAGGAATCTGACATACCCCCTTGTCTGCGTGAACTCGAACCCCAGGTCCCTGTTGCCTCTAAGATCCCACGCTCACGCACGGGAGTTTTGGAGGAGTGTGTAGATGCAGATGTGTCCTTCCTCTTGCCACAAAGATTTTCTTGCAGATTCGTCTACCCAGCAGGATGCAGGCCCCTCATGGAAAGCAGCCTGCTTCGAAGTCATCCATCTTGCCTGGCTCCTTAGATCCTGCCGTTCTGCTTTGCTTTGGTCAGCATCCCCCTTAACTACAGGTGTGATGGCAGGCCCTTGCTTTGTGAGCAGAGAGCCTTGCCAGCCGCCCCGCTTGGAGTCTAAGAAACTCCAAAAGGACAGAGTAAACCTGGAAGTCTCCACCATCATTGAGATTATTGCTGACTTTTATTTTTCCCTCCCTCCCTCCCTCGGGTGCAGGGATCGAACCCAGGGCCTCCTGCATGCTCAGCGCACATTCTACCTCAGAGCTACACCCCAGCCCCTTGTTTTGTCTCGTGTTCCTTTTCTTTAGCTATGGTTTCCAATTTTCCTCATTGCACCAATGTTGCTTCAGTAACAATCAACAGTTTGCTTATTTGTTGTAACAATAAACTGAACGTCTAAATAACACCCCTGCCCCACTCCACCCTGGACAAATACATAAAAAATTGTTCCATATTTTTACCAACAGTAAGACGACCCTTGGTGTATCTGTCTAACTCCACACAAATCCTACCCAGTTTTAAGTGCTATATTTTTTTAACTAATAGAGTAGCTTCTCGAGCCCTGCTCTAAGTTTGCAGCAGGCGACGCCCTGGAGATGTGGCTGAAGCCGAGGTGAGCTTCCAGTGTAACCTAAGATTTCGCAGACTTAGGGCGGAAAAAGAAATATAAAGTGTTTATTGATAATTTTTATGTTGATCTTGACGTTTTGAGTATCCTGCTAAATAAAACATACTACTAAAATTACACCTGTTTCTTTTGTACTTTTTAAAATACAGCTACTAGAAAATTTAAAATCACCTCCATGTAATTTGGCTCGTGTGTGGAGTTATCTAGCTTTCCGAGTTCTTTTTCAGTAAAGCTTGGTAAGAGACACTTTTTCCTACCCATTTTCCCATTTTTGCCTAATTTCTCCAACTCATCCCCATGAAGTTGCTCACAGTAGTCTTCTGAGATCTTTTTAATGTCACCCATTTGTACTGACGTCTCCCTTTTTGGAAAACTCCTGATTCAGATTAGCCGTGCCTTCTGGAATAACGCACGAGAGCACTTTTTTCTTGATCGGTCACGGCAAACTTTGTAAGGTTATTAGGATTTTTAAAGCCACGCTGTCGTAGGCCAGTGTTCCTGGTTCATTGTTTTTGCATGCTTGCTCTGCATCTCACTTCCTTCTTCTCCTACGCTGACTGCTTTCTTCCCTCCGTTTCCTTTGTGTTCATCCTTCTGTCCTAAGTTGTTGTTGATTTTCAGACTTTTTTCTATTCTGTTTCTATCTTAACATGTATTATCTCGTTTCAGTCCAGTTTAAGTATTTCTGAATTTCCATCATGATTTCTTACTTGACCTCTAATATATTTAGGAGTGTCCTGCATCATCTCCAAATAGAATATTTCCTTTTAATTATTGACTTAATTTTTTTTTTTTTGTCAGTCCGGGATTTGAATTCAGGGCCTCCCTCTTGCTAGACAGGCGCCCTTACTGCTTGAGCCACTCCACCAGCTGACTTAACTTTTAATAACTGGCCTCTAACAAGCTCACTGTGGTCAGAGAAGATGATTCCTCTCAAAGGACTGACATTTGCATTTATGGCCTGGTACATTGTGAATTTTTGTATCCTCCTTGTTGACTTGAAAAAGACGATGTGTCCTGCAGGTGGAGGACAGGGTCTGTGTGTCACGAAGTTCAAGCTTTCACGTCATGCTCAAATACTCTATGTCACTACTTTTTCTTTCAAAGACTGAGAGAAATATTTGAAAATTTCCTCCGATTTTTGCGAGTGTGTTTACTTCTTATTTTAGTTATCAATTCTTCATTTAAATGTATTGAGTATATACTCTTAGGAGCACACAAATTCAAAAGTACTATTCTTATGAAGCGAACCTTGAATCATCAGAACCAGTACTGAAAGAATACAGCCGGACACTGGTGGCTCACAGCTGTCATCCTTGCTACTTGGGAGGCTGAGATTAGGAGGACCACGGTTCAAGGCCAGCCTGGGCAGAGAATTCATGAGAACCTATCTCCAAAATAACCATAGCAAAATGGAATGGAGGTGTGGCTCAAGCAGTAGGGCGCCTGCTTTGCAAGCGCAAAGCCCTGAGTTCAAGCCCCAGCCTTCACACACACACAAAAAGCAAGAAAGTGTAGCCTGAAAAGGACCCCAAGGGTGCGGTAGGTAGGTCACCCACTTGATAAGACTGGTGCGTGAACTTAATCAGCCTAGAGACAAGAATAGAGATGGGATTTTACACAAGTGGAATTGCAGAAGGGAAAAAGAAAAAGGATGGGGTGAAGGAAGGCCGTGGGTGTGTGCTATCCTCCAAGATAGACATAACCGACCTCAAAGGCCACCTGGAGGTTATCAGGGTTCCAACAGATCAGATGCCTGCAACCTAGACCTGGGGGCCTGACCGTGCCAGACAGACACCCAGGGAAGCCCTCGGCCTGCAGAGCTGCTGGCTCTGGAAGGCAGGGCACTGAGCAAATTCTCCTTGGCCTTCAGGTATCCTGGAGTTTGCCTGATGGTCTTTATTTACTTGTGATCTGTCACCTCGTCCTCTTTCATCCTTTTGGAACAGGGACGTCCATCCTATGTCTTGCCTCACCTTTTCCACTATACTATTTGGGGAACACATGGCTTGTTTGGTTTCACAGGTTCAGAGCTGAGGAGGAATTTTGCCTCGGGACGATTTAGATGAGATTTTTAGACTCTAGACTTGAGAGTTGATGCTGGAGGAAGTTAAGTTGGGGATAGAATTAATCCATTTCATTTAGTACAAAAGACTGAATTTGGGGGCTGGGGTGGACGCTGCAGACTGAATATATAAATACATATATTTGTATAAATTAAAAAATATATAAATATATATTTAATACATGTAAGTGAAATATATATATATATATTTATATTTTATATGTCTCCCCCAAACTCACTTGTCAAAACCCTAATTCTCAATGTCAGAGACATAAATGCTTCTTGTTGTTGTAGGCCACCCAGTCTGTAATGTTTTTGTTATAGCAGGCTGACCCAAGACAGTCAGTAGTGAAATATAGCTGTTCTGACAGCGAAAAGGAACGAATCACTTGCAATAACAAGAATGAGCTTCAAGAATATTGTGCAGAGTGAAAAAAGTCGTCCCTCAAAATATGTTTATATGATTTCATTTATCTGCAGTTTTATAATTGGCAAAATCATCTCCTTTGTGTAGCTGAAGTCAGATCAGAGGTTGGTTTAAGGGTCTGGGGTGGGATTAACTGGGAAGGAGGAAAGGGGCATTTTCTGGGTGGAAATGGTCTTTATCTTTCTCAGGATATTCATTGGTTAAACCCACTGAAGAATAAAACCTGACCTTTGTCCCTGCATGAGGATTGAGAGTTCAAAGCCAGCCTGTGCTGCGTATGGAGATCCTGTCTCAAAGCCAAAAACAATTCCACATCAATTTAGAAGTGCAGATAACACCTCCGGCCTGGGGACCTTGATGTTAACAGCTGGTGAGGTTTGATTATTCAAGGGCCACTTTCCCCCATGGCTCAGCTGGTAAATAGCCCCAGACCTCCTCCAGGAGGTGGACTGAGCCTCGCTCCCTGTCCCCAGGCCCAGATGGTGATAACGCCCGTCTGCTGTACGTGTGTGCCCCTCCCCATTCTTTGCCCCCACTCTTTCTCTCTTGAGAAGATGGACAGAGGAGAGTGGAGGCTTCTAGGAGAAAAGCCTCAGAGAACAGAACGAGGGGATTGCATCCTGAGGGAGCCCAAGGACTTCCCGCACTGGAAATCAAACCAGGAGGTTCTTAACGGGTGTGAGAAAGAAAACTTAAACCAAAGGGGAGGAGGTAACCATTAACGTCAAGGACAAAAGGTAAGAAAAATAACAGGATTAGAGTCCTCCACACACTCAGCTAGGAGTGACGTGCAGACAGGCACAGTCAGGTAAACACTCATACTTCATCCTGAAATCTGTAAGATTGTTTTAGGACACTGACAAGGGAAGTCTGGGAAGAGGGCTCTCTCACATGCAGTCAGTAGATGAAATGGAAGAATCTATCAGAGGAGGTCAGGGTACATGCATTTAATACTAGGAGTAAAGATATTAAAAGTTGAAAACAAGTGGGGCTCTGGTGGCTCACATCTATAATTCCAGCTACCTGGGAAGCTGTGATTGGGAGGATCTCAGTTCGAGGCCAGCCCAGGCGAATTGTTCTCTAGATCCCTTCTCCAAAAACAACCAGCACAAAATGGACTAGAGGCATGGCTGAAGAGATAGAGCACCTGCTTTGCAAGTGCAAAGCCCTGAGTCTAAACACCAGTCCACCAAAAAAAAAAAAAAAAAAAATTTGAAAGCAGTTACCGTGAAGGAAGAGGACAGAATATAAAGGAAACTAAAGCAGAGCCACAGGGCCTTAGCACAAGCCAACTCTACTGCAGTTTCATCAATACTGTGCATACACTGCACTGGGTGAATAAAAATTACTTTAAAATCTCTGCAAACTTTAAACTCTATGTATAAAACAACACTCGTCTTTTCCAACCATCGAGTTCAACCCTCCAGGAACATTTCTAGAGCCTTTTGAAAAACAAAAGAAATCTAAAGTCATTTACCAAGGCAGCTTATTGATAGAGAGGCTTTTAGAAAGTCACATCACAGGTACCATAATGTGCTACCACTCATGTATTTTTATTATTTTTGTGGTACTGGGGTTTGAACTCAGGGCCTTTTGTGGTACTGGGGTTTGAACTCAGGGCCTCACGCTTGCTAGGCAGGTGCTCTACCACTTGAGCCACTCCACCAGGCCCTTTTTGGTGATGGGTTTTTTCAAGATAGGGTCTCAAAAACTATTTACTGGGGCTGGCTTTGAACCACGAGCCTCCTGATCTCTGCCTCCTGAGTAGCTAGGATTATAGGTGTGAGCCACCAGCACCTGGTTTCATTTATTTGTGTCCTTGCTTTCCCAAGTTCATATGAAAACCAAGTCAACAAAAACTGTGGGAAGCAGCCCTGAGGCAAAGAAGGGAGGGAGCCCCACCCACCTCCAGCTCTGCATGCAGAAGCCCCTCTCCCTAAGCCATCTGCACACTGGGGAGGGGGTCTTTTACCCCACTGTCCTCATCATTAGCCTCAATTCTAAAATCTTCTGTTCCAAAGCCCACCACCAATTTAACAGCAGCTTTGGGGCTGGCAAGGCTACTGTGACAGGAATTCCAAAATACATCTCAATTTTGGAAATACTAATCTATGAAAACCATGCATCTCTCGCCTGAGGGATTCTTTACAAGGCCTTGTGTTCTGGGGCTTGTCCCAAAAACCCCTGCCATCTTGGTCTACTGGTTTAGATATCTGTATATGGCGGATCTGTATACAGCTCAGGCCTCACTCCCTCAGCGGTGCTCAGTGCTGGTGGCCAGTGGCTGTCAGCTGAGTCCCTCTCTAGGAGAGCCACTTCCAGGGACCTCTCATGCCCAGTGAGAGGTCAGGTGGGGCCCTCCAGGTGGTGGCTCAGAGCTGCCTTGGTTGGATGTCTTGCCACTCCACTTCCTGTCTGTCCAGCCCTGCTTCCTTCCCGTTCCCCCTCCCAGAGGCAGGTCTCAGAGGTGGCTTCCCCACCTCTCTACTTAAGGAGTGCATCCAGTGTCCCAGTGGAAAGAAACCATGCCTGCTGGAGCCTTGACTGACTTGCTAAGACCCCAGGCTAGTGCTTTTCTGGGCCAAGCCTCTGACACTTGATCCTCCTGGACCCCATCCATCAAATGAGAGGGTTAAGCCTGGTCCCCAGGAAGTCTCCTCCCATCCCATACCTTCCCCGCGCCCCCTGCATGTCCTGTGATGCCCCAGCCATCTCCCCTTCTCCTCCTTCCCTCTGCGCATCCTACAAAAGTCAGAGAAGCAGCACAGCTGCGGTCCCACCCCGCCCAGGCCCAGAGAGGTAGGGGCCATCAGCTCCTGGGCCTGCCATCGGACGGTGGGGCCTAGGGGCCCACGGCCACCCGGGAAGAGGCTAAGTCATTCAGTGAGCCCGGGGGCCATGGTGGGGGAGAGCTGGAGCTGCCTCCGGTTCCCTTGGGAACTCAGGGGGTGTCTAGATGCGACCCTTTCTGTTCCCAGCTGGGGATGAGCTGGAGGAGAATTCTCCCCTCCGCACAGAGCGGAGCCTGTCCCCTCCCCGGCCTCCCCCAGCCTGTCCCACAGCCCACCAGCTCCGCCAAGAGCTTGGGCCTTCTTTCTTTCTGCACACAATTGAGGAACAGAGTCTGAGCCTGATCCATTCAGATGCCACATGGAACACTGGGTTCTTTTTTTGTTGTTGTTTTTTTTTTTTTTTTTGTCACTGGATTCCCAGCTTCTAGATGTATCATCTTTTCCAACAGAGGCAAAGTGGAAGTGGCCTGTCCTCTCCCTGTGACAGTGCTGGGGCTTCATCCTGTGGCCTGGCGTTCTCTGGAAGTTGAAATTTAACGTTTCAAATGGTATTTTTCCTGGAAAGGGGGGTGGCGGGCTATACATGTACATGGCTCCTTTTTTCCCCTCCTGATGCTGAAAGGTTTGATTCTCCCATCTATCCATCAACAAATCCCATTGAGTGACAGTGCTCAGTGACCCAGGGTGCCACCAGAGACAAAACACACCATACATATTTTCTGGTCTCCCTGGAAAATTAGTGCAAACACTTTCATCACGGCAGCGAAGCAAAACAAGCAGAGACCGGTGGAGATCTGCTTTGTTTTTGTTTTGTTTTTCCAAGAGCAGAGATCCCCTCCTTCAAACAGAGAAATTTAGATTGCTCTTTGTCTGCAAATTAACCAGTTAAGTAGAATTCCTGTGCGTCTGGTCTGGCTCGTTTTCTGCAAGCCAGGGCCCTGTCTTCCCTCCGCTGGAGATCCTGACATTTCCCAGGACCGCCGCCTCTCCAGTGCCTCTGTGCTCAGCAATCCAGTCCATTTTTGCCCTAACTTGTGAAAAGTAGCATTTAAATTCTTTTAATTTCAATTCGTGTTGCATCTGCCCTTCTCTGTAAGCTCCATCTTTAAAGAACCCTGTGTTGGATTCAGTGGAAAAATGGTGGAGTTTCTCAACCCTTTCTCTTTCCTGTTACATTTTTCTTTTATGAAGAGATCCCGTCTTGCCCCCTTTGAGACAAAAGGAGATCTGGAGCCCCCCGTGCTCTCTCCTGGAGCGCCTACCTCCTTCGGGACCAGGACCGCTCCTCTCTGGCACACACAAGTGTTGTCTGATGCTTTCAGATAAAGATGTTTGGCCGGCAGAGTGACCCAAGTGGTAGCAAGCGTGAGGCCCCCCGCACCCCCAAAAAAGAGGAAAATGTTTGTATACCTGGGTGGTCTCTTTCAAGCAGCTCCCAGCTGATGTAACCTAACTTGAAAAGGAGACTCTTTCCGATGAGTCACCATTTAAGGATAATAATAGCACTTGGGAATCTTAGAACACCCAGCAGAAAGGAATTTTGGCTGTTCAAGACTGACCTCCAAACTCATTTGTACGACATTGGAGTAGGGACCTGTAGCCACAGATGAGGGGACGGGGCTTAGAGGATTCAGAAGACTTCAAATTCAGATAAGCCTCGTTCTTCAAAAAGCCAATAAAATGCTGAGATGCATTAATAAAGGTATAACATCTCCAGCTAAGGAGGTGACAGTCCCATGGTACATTTTGATGATCAGGCCACATTTACAGCACACTCTTTAGTATTTATAGGCAGTGAGGTTTTGGGTTTTGTTTTTGTTTGTTTTTTTTAATAGATATATATTAACAAACCAAGAACAACCTGAATAACTAAGGCTCTGAAAACCATGCAAAAGAATCACAGAGAGGACTGGAGGTGCAGCTCAACGGTACAGCACCTGCTTTGCAAGGGTGAAGCCCTGAGTTGAAACTCCAGTCCCACCAAAAAAAAATAAATAAAAAATCATTATAAGGAAACTTGCCAGGAGAACGAGCTTCTGCATTAGATAGGGGTCACAGTCCCAATTCTATTTTATTTATGAGCTGTGACCTTGGACAAGTTCTCAACCTTCCCTCATCTACAAAAATGGTGATAAATAAAAAGTCAGGCACCGGTGCTCACACCTGTAATCCCAGCTATTCAGGAGGCAGGGATCAGGAGGATCACGGTTCAAACCCAGCCCCAGGCAAATAGTTCTGGAGGCCCTATCTCGAAAAAACCTATCACAAAACAGGTCTGGTGCAGTGGCTCAAGTGGTACAGCGCCTGCCCAGCAAGTGTGAGGTTCTGAGTTCAAACGCCAGTAACACCAAAAAAAAAGAGAAAAGGTAGCAAATAGTACTACTCATATCATGGGGCTTCCTGAGAATTAAATAAGCAACTCATTAGAGCTTGTAGCAGAGTGAATAATAAATGTCACAGTGTTGACAACAAAAATAGTCATTAATACCACCTTATGCAGCAATTTCAGTTTGTAAATTGACTGCATAAAGTTTTCTACTGTCACATTTAAGGTGATCTTAAGTGAAACTCTGTTTCATGTGCAGAATTACTGCAAATGGCTTGCACGAAATTACCTTCTGGCCATGCGTCTCAGGCAGAGAGGAAACAGGACTTCGCTACCACCCTCAAAGGGATTTCCCTATCCTGCGTGCAAATGTTCCAAGACCAGAAGCGAGTCTGGCACCACCCACCTTGGGCAAGGAGCTCATTTTCAGAAGATCACGACTTCCGGGTCGTTTTACGCTCAGCTGGCCAACCGCGGCCCACCGGGACAAGTCCTCGCAGCCAGAATGGCTTCTTGGCGCCTGACAGCTGACAGGAGAGGAGCAAGCCCTGGACCCAGCCCCAGAGGGAGGACCTTGACAATGGGCCTGGCCAATCCCTAGCTGGACTCAATCTGCCTTTCTGTGATCAGCCATATTGTAAGTGACAAGAAGAGCACTGTGTCATTGTCATGCTAATTACCACGGCAACCGGAGCGAGTGAATTAATTTCCCTGTGTGTCAGTTTCCTCACCAGAAAAGGACACCTTTCCTCTGTCGGGCATTCATAAGTCAAACCCACAAGCAAGCCCGGGAATTGTGTTATTTAAAAAGGAGAACCAGCAGGGCGCTGGTGGCGCACGCCTGTAATCCCAGCTACTCAGGAGGTGGAGATCAGGAGGATCGCAGTTCGAAGCCAGTCCAGGCAAATAGTTCCAAGAGACCCTATCTGGAAAAAACTTATCACAAAAATAGGGCTGGAGGAGTGGCTCAAGTTGGAGGTCCTGAGTTCAAGCCCAGTACTGCAAAAAAAAAAAAAAGAAAAAAGCAGACACACCCAAGGTCAAGGCCGCATTAAACCTAGCAGGCTTGTGAAGGTATTTCTGAGACACCCGACAGGACCCAGTGACATCACCTGAGTGGAGGACTCCCCATCCCAGGAGACACAAGGAGTGGCCTGGCTCTCTGCTCTGGGCTGGCATCCGCCACCAAGGGCTGGGGCACCCCCGATGTTTGGGGGAAATCTCTGGACTTCTCAAGGTCTTGGCCTTCCTCCCTCCCTTGGCCCTTTTCTGCATCTGCCTTAAGCACACCTGTCCCTTCTGGTCACCTGTCTCACTTGAGCCCTGTCCCAGAAAACTCCACTTGGATCAGCCACCAAGTGGAGGTAGCAAAAGAGGTTCAAATCCCACTCTCCACCTTGAGACAGCTCCTCAAGGTCACAGAATCTCTGCAAGAGAACAAGGGAGGTCAGGTCTTTGGGGACAGAGCAGTTTCTTACTTAAGTGGGGTGGGGTGAGTCAGAGAGGGGAGAGAGATAAGAAACGAGCCTCAAGGCTAACACTGGTTTTCCCTCTGTAATGACTGGGGGTATTTTTAATTAATTAAATTTTTTTTTTTCCTTCCCGGACTAACCTTTTCTCTAGTTCCTGGTCCCTTTCTCCTATTGGCCTCACAAACACATTTTCTATTTCCTCTTTTTTAGTCCCTCTGTCTCCTCGTGGTGCTAGGGATGGAACCCAGGACTCCACACGTGCCAGGCAAGCACTCTAACCATTGGGCTACCTTCCCAGCCCTACATTTTCTAAGTTATAAAAATGTTTTGTGGGCATTTGTATTGTCTGAAAAGAAAGAACTGAAGATCTTCCTGGGGGTCAGCTTTTGTAGCAAGTAGCTCTAGAAACGCCTCCGATTTCCAAGAGACAGTGGGTTGACAGAGCCTGCGTTCATCCCTCCCCTCCTTTAACAGGATCTTGTCAAAGCAGCACTGGGCCCCGAAATTACTCAGTTTCCTTTGCAGCCAGGGGCGGGTACAGGCCCTGTTCTATCAGCAAGAAGCCAACTTTACACTTTTCTCCTATCACACGAGGACAAGCTTGTATGAAGGTGAATTCCAGCACTTCTTCTACCTGAGAAAACTTTAAAACAAAAGTTTCAAAGCTGCCAAAAGCCAGGTAGGCAAACAGCAGGATTTAGCAAGAGGAGCAATCCTTAATAAAGCTTGACACCTATCTATGCCTTTGTCCCTCCCCTGGTCACACACACACACAATCTGCGACTGTGATTAGAGTCCAAATTTGGGGCGATTGTCTTTTCACTTGATGTAGACAAAGCCATGGAGGTAAGCCCAGGGAGGAGGCAAGTGAGGACTGTCTTTTCTTCTCCTAAAGGTCCTTTCTTTGAGAAGACCACACGTTCCAAGCAATTCTGGGAATTTTTTAAAGGGCTTCCATTTTCCAGGAGAAGCTTGGAGTGACCTGATCCAGCTCTCCGTGCTCCTACAGCCCTCTATTCAGTCACCGCCCCCAGCCCTAGAGCCACCCTGGTCTCCAGGCAGGGGGACATGAGTCAACCCACTGTCTCCTGCCTCTGTCTCCTCCGGTTATCTGGCTCAGCTACAAAAAACAAAGATAGCCGTTCCTCTCCGGTACAGATGGCCATTTCCTCGTGAGTGGAAGTGAAAAAAAAAGTATTTCTTAAAGTCTGCTTGTAAACAGACTTATAAACGAAGGCGAAATCTTAAAAAACAAAGTATGCTCCTGTCGGTGGGAGTGTTGACCAGGATGGAGGGTCCTCAGAAAACTAAAACTAGACCTACCTATGACCCTCCCACACTACCCTCGGCATAGGTCCAAAGAAGAGTGAGTCAACACTGGAGAGAGATCCTGCACACCCAGGTTCACAGCAGCCACGCGTGGGGTCAGCCGTGGGGCCCAACAACCAAAGAATAGATGAAGAACATGAGATATACTTATGCATATACCATGCAGTATTACTCAGCCGTGAAGACGAATGAAATTATGTCACTTGTAGGAAACCGAATGAAACTGGAGACCGTCATGTTGAGTGAGATGAGCCAGGTTCAAAAAGCCAAATGTCCCATGTGCTCACTCGTCCACGGACCCCGGACCTAGGATTCCACTGTGTGCCTGTGTGGAATTACCACAACCAAACCCCATCTATTATTAATGTATGCTAGTGAAATAAATTAAAATTAATGCGTGCTAATGCAAATAAAATAAAATTGAAAAATATTTATCATATTAGAAATAAAACTGAGAAGTTACACATATATATTTACTAACTTAAAGTCATTTTCACCATGAATCTACATGTTAGCATATATATGTATATACTTATGAAAACAAAGTAACACAAAGGGAAATTAAAAATATATAAAAATAAAAGAAGTATTCCAGAACACTTGCCCTCATATCAGCACTGCCTTATGGTCAGGCGTTTGACACCCACCGTCTGCTTCTGACTGTTGGAGGACCCTGTAGGATTTGATCACATTTTCCAGTAGACGTCCCATTCAAAGGGAGGAAGAAATTCCTACAAAGCTTCCCCTACAGAACCCATTATAAGTGTGCAGGTTTCCATACGCCCTGTTATTATTCAGTTTGGTCAAAACCGTGCTGATTTTTTTTCTCTTTTGAACATAAGGAAAGTAATTTGATGAAATCCCAAGGCCCTCGTGAGTTAAGCAGAGGACAATACAGAAGGCTTGAAAAATGGAAAACCTACTAAGTGAAAGAGCCCATGCATTGTACCCACACCAGAAGAGCAAACAAGATGTAGGTTGCCAGGGGGACGTGTGGCTTATCAATGGCAGGAAAAGCCTACACTGCCAGGCTCTGCTGGGCTCTGTTGTTTCTTCATTAAAATCCATTGTCAATCAGGTTAAAACGAAATGTCTAATTAACACCATAGGGCACCAAAAACCCAGAGTGTCAGAACTCAGTTCCATGGGTTTTTACAACTGTCCCTTTCTAAGCCTCCCCCTCCCCCCACTACCCCACCCCCCCATACTTGCTTATGATCAAAAGCACCCGAGAAATTGCAAAATGCATCGTGTTACCCAACTCCCTCTTTATAGCTGTGAACCAGCTAGAGCTAGGTTTTCAGCAACTTCCCTGCTTCTCTTGCCCTGGATTCACGGGAGGATCCAAACACAAGTGAACATAACAAAACCCAACAGGTTCCATCTTGAGAGCGGCCTTTTCCAGCTGCTGGAAGCCCTGAAAGAGTGTCTAGCCTGGTATTGTCTAGTCTTGGCCTCACGACTAATCAACGTGAGTGATTTGAAGTCGCTCCTTCTTCCTGTTGAACCTCAGCCTCACTGCTCCTGAGATCGGGCTCCGTAAGAAGGTCTTGTCAGCCAGCCTCAGGAAACAAACCTCAGGAATCCATGGAGACCCAGAGCATCAAAGGACTTTGCAAGAGTTAGTGGACTCCTAGTGTCGCTCCAGTCTTAGCACAGCTGGGCGGTGTCCTTATTTATTTGGTCAGCAGGAGGCTTAGTAGCTGTGTCCTGATGCCTCTTGAAGGGTCACAGCCCTGAAGTCCCCTGGATCTCCTCCCAGGTCATGGGACTGAGTGGAAACTGAGAATGAACCCAGGGATTTGGGTTAGGGTGACTTCCAAAAGGAGGAATACAAGATACTAGCCAGAGAGTCTAAGGGCCCAACGAGAATCACACCAATCCCCTTGACCTCCAGGCAACAAACACTATGGGTTTCTCCATCCTGACGCCTGATGCCTCCCCCCCTTCCCACTGTTGTCACTCCGGATCTCACACTGGTGGTGGCACCGTGGAATTTTCATTGATCTTCATACTGCCCTCTTCTGTCTAGTCTTTTCTGCACATCACTACCAGATTAGCCCTAGTTAAACCCCAATTAGCACATGTCAGTCTCACCGAACAGTCCAGTGAACCCATCCAGGCATTTCCAATCCTACGGTATTGCTACTTCCTGCCCCGCTGGATCATCTTCCCTGACCTCCTTTTAGTCTTATCTGGTCATATTAAGCCCACTTTTAATAGTCTCTTTTATTTCTTGGAATATATCCAGCGTGGTCATTGTATACTCTGTGTGCAATCATCCTAAGTGGAGCTGTGTTTGCTGGCCTGTCATTTTGGTTCTGTCACTTGTTGTTTTGTTGATTCTCACTCTTGGTGCCTTGTTCTCTAATCTCTTCTTTTTTAATTTTTTTTATTGTGATTTATAGTCTCTGTAATGTTAGCAAAAGGAATTCCTTGACACCTGGGCTTAAAGTACGTTGTTCCAGAGAGGATTTCAGTTTCATCTGTCAACTGCATCATCGACAGTGGTTCGGTTGGCTGGTGGTTTATTGAACCACATGGACAGTGTAAATTTGGGCCACACCTCTTGGGAAAGGGCTGGCCTGTTGTTCTTGGGAATCTTTTTTTTCTTTTTTCCTCTTGGGTAAAAGCCAAGGGAAGGGCAGATTTTCTTTAATATCCCTTGGAACGAACAGGTGTTTGTCACCCATTGAAGTTGTGTTTATACAGGTCTCAGGTTTATGTGTGTGAGGGTCCTTAATCTGACTTCCCTTGTCACCTGTCACCCTTGTACAACCTACCAAACCCATGTTCCAGGCATCAAAGATTGACGAAGACCCACAGAGCAACAGCTGGCTTCAGTGCTCATCACTTCCCTGAATCTATGCTTTTCAATCAATAGCTTTGAAATTTGAAGGCTTCCTTTATTTTTTGAAAACCTAGCTATACATTTTAAAAGACTTTGAAAAAAATCAGCATTTCAGGGGACTTGATTTTCAGGCCATGGGGTCTCTGTGTTGTTATTTTTTCTCTGCAAGCTTCTTGCACTGTCCTAGTAACCTTTTGTTTTTCTAGTCTGCCATGCACCTTGCAGACTCCTCACCATTGCGTTCATTGCTATAAATATCTAAAATAATTAACTTATAAAGTGAAAAAGGTTATTTTGCTCACAGTTTTGGAGGTTCCAGTTCCAATAGCCCCAATGCTCCAAAGTAAAACCACTCAACCTCACCGCCAGGAAGTAAGAGAGACATTGAGACAGGGTCTCACTAGCCCCTTCAAGGGCACACTCCAAATGGTCTAAGAACCTCCCATAGGCCCCACAGGTTTCACCACCTCCCAATAACACCTCCCTTTTCACACATGGCCCCTTGAGAGTCATTCAAGATCCAAATTATAGCTGGGCCCTGGTGGCTCACACCTGTAATCCTAGCTACTCAGGAGGCAGAGATCAGGAGGATCACAGTTCCAAGCCAGCCCAAGCAAATAGTTCACAAGACCCTATCTTAAAAAAACCCAACACACACACAAAAAAGGACTGGTGGAGTGGCTCAAGCGGTAGAGAAACTGCCTAGCAAGGGTGAGAAACAGAAAAATTCACATACTTCTGGTAGAGCTATGAAATTGTACAGACACTCTACAAAACAGATTCATGACTTCTTAGAAAACTGAACACACAGACTGGGCCCAGTTGCTTACGTCTGTAATCTCAGGGAGCGGGGAGGAGGGAGGAAAGGCAGGGGGAGAAAGGGAGGGAGGGAAGGAGGGAGGAGGGGAGAAAAAAGAAGACTGATCATACAACTACCATATGGCCCAAAAATTGTACTCTTGAGCATCTATCCCAGAGAATTTAAGACTTATATTGCACAAAAACCTAAACCTAAGGTCATAATGTCCATAAGCCAGCAAAAAGGTGGTGAGGCCCTGTTTTGTTTTGTTTTTTATTATTCATTTATTCACATGTGCATACATTGTTTGGGTCATTTCTCCCTCCTGCCCCACCTCGACCCTCTACCTCCCTCCCCCCTCCCTTCCAGGCAGAACCTTTTCTGCTGTTTTATTCAGTTCCATTGAAGAGTAGACATAAGCAATAGTAAGAAAGACATAGCATTTTTGCTGGCTGAGATAAGGACAGCTATACAGAGAGATTCCTAGCATTGCTTTCATGTACAAATGTGTTACAACCCTGAGTTCAAACCCCATTATCAAAACAAAAACAACAAAGAGGGAAGGGCTGGAGGTGTGGCTCAAATGGCAGAGTGCCTACCTAACTAGCACAGGTCATGAATTCTAGCCCCAGTGCCACCAAAAAGGCAGGGGGACTGGGGATATAGCTCAAATGGTAGAGCACTTGCTTAATACACAGAGGTCCTGGGTTCAATCCCAGTACCACAAAACAAAACAAACAACCCCCCCCCAAATAAAAACCAACAGTATATAGGACCTGTTTGCGCTCTTTACTGGAGGGCAGGGTGGGACCAGAGTTTGAACTCAGGGTCTCAGCTTGCAAAGCAGGTGCTCTACTGCTTGAGCCACACCTCCAGTCCATTTTCCTCTGGTTCTTTTGGAGATGGGGTGTCTTGAACTATTTCCCTGGGCTGGCCCTTAACCTTGATCCTCCTGACCTCAGCCTCCCAAGTAGCTAGGATGACAGGTGTGAGCCAGTGGGCACCAGTCTTCTCAGTATTATTTCTTACAACTACATGTGAATCTACAATTGTCTCAAAATTATTTTCACACACACAGACACCAATAACAGGAGACAGAAATGTGTGTTAAAAATAAAGTCATTGTTGGTCCATATTCAAGGCAAGACCTGAAGCTCTGGCCTCTTGCTTGCATATCAGCTTGGGGACGTTGGGAAAGGTACAGCCTTAAACTGGGAGGGGTGACTCAACACAGAGTGAGAAAATGGATAAAAACTGTGTACGTGCCAGAAAGCACGTGTCACAGGGAGACCTTCCCACCACAAAAGTCCGCTTCTAAAATTTGACCAATCCCAAGAGTGGCATACTTTAAATAAACCAATAGGAAATTTAGGCAACTTATAAGAAAGAACACACATTCCATAGTACTCAGCCAATGAGGGGCTGGGGGTGGGACTTGTGTATTCAGCCAATGAGGGGCTGGGGTGGGATTTGTGTGTTCAGCCAATTAGGGGCTGGGGGCGGGACTTGTGCATTCGGCCAAAGAGGGGCTGGGGCGGGACTTGTGTATTCAGCCAATGAGGGGCTGGGGGTGGGACTTGTGTATTCAGCCAATGAGGGGCTGGGGCGGGACTTGTACACTAGACACTATAAGCCCTTTGAGCTCTCTGCTCACCAGACATCTGATGTTGAAAGTCCGCCATCAAAGTCTCCTTTTCACTGGACTCCTCATGTCTTGAGGCCATCCTTTGAGTTTGGACACTCACCTGAGCAGATTTCTCCTAAGAGGAACGTGAGTTGTATAGAAGCAGCTCCGGGGGGATTGCTGGGGACCCAGAGGGAAGAGCGCAGTTCTGTCCTGGCTAAGGGAGGAATTAAGACGTTTTCCTGGAAGACAGGGCCTTTGACTTGATTCTTGCAAGGTGAGGGTGTTCTCCAGATGGACAAAGAAAAGGAGAAAGAACCTTGGACCTAGCAGGAGTTTCCACCTGGGAAGGGAAATAGCAGGAGCTAGAAGTAAGGCAACCAAAGACTCTGAAGCTCAGCGCATACTAAGTCCATGACTGGCCTTTCCGGGGTACCTAAGCCCTCAAAAGGAAGCATCGGAGAACAAGACAATGAGAAAGTCAATTTAGGCCTGGGAGTGTGGCTCCTGCCTAGATATTTCCACCCCCTCCCCCCATTTTTAGGATTTGATGGATTTACTAGGATTTTTAGGATTTTTAGGATTTTAGGATTTTAGGATTTTTAGGATTTACTATTTTGTTGACGAAGTAGTCTTCCCTCATATAATTGGGAAAAATAAAAGCATCAGTGCTCTCATGGACGTTTCAGTGACATAAGAGACTCCTACGATGCTGTATTTACTATAGAAGGATTTTATTTGTTTTTGGCAAAGTGGCAGGGACATGAAAAAAAATCTAACCAATCTGCTTTGCCTGAACTCTTCCAAAGGGAGGCCTGAGATTCCAGAACTCAGTCATCATCGTGAAATGCAGGTCAGTCCAAAGATGGGATTAAGATAAGCAAATCAGCATAATATCCACATTGGAACGCGAGTCTTCCAAACAGAGAAATAGTTCAGGGCTTACTGTTATCTTATCATCTCATTTTCTAGGGTGAATTAATCTGCCTGCAAAAGAGCCTTGCTAACCACCAAGGTTAGAGCTTTTTAACCACAAAACCTGAGGACACTCCAAAACCAATTCCCAAGACTCCCCTCTGTACGGCCTAGTTTCTATAAATAAATAAAGCAATATTTTCACTGTTAGGTGTAAAATTTGCAAATTGTTCCATCAACTTTGACTATATCTATCAACAAAAGTCTGATACTGGCCTCGTGTAGACAGCAGCAAGCCAGCAACTACAGAACTACACACAAGGCTGGAGGCATAGTTTTCAGTGTTGTTCAGTTATGCTTTGTTTTGGTCTCAGTTCACCCACCCCAAATCCTTCATTTATCTTTAGGCCCCAGGCTAAAACTAATTTAATGAGCTTCTATCAGAGCTGGCTGGTCCTAGAAAAATTGTCAAGGAGACCCTCCATGTAATTGGCCTCCATTTCGTCTTTTAAGAGTTTGTTTTCCTCCTTTACCTCTCTCTCAGCAACCAGTATTCACAAGCCACCATTCCCCACTTCCCAACCCACTCTTGTAAATCCAAGGTTGAGTCTGGCACATTACCAGCCTAACCAGGCCAGAAGATCTGAAATGAAATTGAGTTGCAGATGAGTTTTTTTTTTTTTTTTAATCTACTTGGAGGAAATACTAAAACCAAATGTCAGAGTCTAGAAAGATTTTTACTTTGGTGCTGTTCGTTGATTCGTTGCAGGTTGGTTTCCAATTTGCCAAATAGCAGGTGGTGAGCATCGAACACACAAAATACTTCATTAAGCATCTTCCACGTGACAAGACATAACCAGAGGAGGTGATCCATGTCTCCAGGTAGCTCAAGGCCTGTGCAGAACACAGGGACCAAAGCAAATAGTTACAACGTACAATTTGTTGTCCACATTAGCGATTCCACTGTGTTAGGTAGAACTGTCTGTTGACATTGACCTCGTACCATGGTTTCCCCAGATCCTAACCTGGTGTCAGGCATCCATTTTGAAAATATCACTGAAATGATGAATGAAGAAACAAAAAGCCAAAACCAAACAAAAACTACAAATCAAGGTCCCTTGTGAAGTTGTAGTCACCTGAAGGTTTGACTGGGGCTGGAGAGTAGCTCATACATGTGTTGGTGGGATTGGCTTAGTTCTACCACACATGGAACTTTCTTTAAAGCTACTTGATGTTCTTAGGACCTGCAGCTGGCTTCTCCCAGAGCTGTATCCCAAGAGATAGCAAAGCAGAAGCCACAATATCTTTCATGACTTCGCTTTGGAAATCAAACTCCCTTATTTCTGCACTATGCAATTAGTGACACAGACCAGTCTATTGGAAGAGAGAGAATCATCTCTAAGACTGATACCAAGTTGCAAGGACCATTGGTTGGGGCTATCTAAGAGGCTCTGTTGGGTGCCATGTTTGGTGGAGGCTGGTTGCCAAAACATGCATTCCATAATTATCCATTGTGTTTTCTCAGGCAGGTTCAATGAAAGGTGACAAAAGTAGCTTTCCATGGCTCCAAGCCTTTTACGTCTTCCCATAGCTGGCCATCCTTTTAAAAGGAAAGCACTGTTTCCTTATTGCTTCTGCTAGTCTCCCAAAGATCATTGGCTTGACTTGGGTCCAGTAAACAGCGATGAACCCCATCATTGTACCAGGGTGGGGTGGACAGAGTGTGAGGGATGAACTCCCTCTGTGGCAGGAACCATTAGCTCTGGCTCATTCTAGTAGTGACTTTTTCCCTAAAAAAGAAGAAATGTAGGGAAAAGAATAGAAGAAATGCCCTCTTCAGCTCCAGTGTAAAAAAACTCTACTCTGTCCAAATCAAAAATCTTCCTTGGCTGATACAATATAATTTTATTCTACATCTACTTGTCTCTCATCCACATTTCTTTTATTACCTGGGTATACTGCAAATATGGATAAATAACCAGAAAAAAGATTTGCAAAGCCTGTAATCTGAAAACTGTAAAAGACTTGGCAGAATGAAAGGAAACCCAAGTCAATAGAGAGATATACTATATTCATGGACTGGGAAATGAAGTATTGTGACAGATGTCAATATCCTCAGATCGAGCGATACATTCAAGGTTATCCAAACCAAATCCTAAAAGACCAGGTTTTGGTTTTTGTTTGGTTTGGTCCAAATTGATGAGGGGAGTTATAAAGTTCATACGGAAATACAAAGCACCTTGAATAACCAAAACATTGACAAAGAATAAAATAGGGAACTTGTGTTACCTAAATTCATGTAGTTACAATAATAAAGGAAATATATTAATAGCATGAAGACAGAGTATCACGAAATGACCCAGGTGCTGGTGACTGACGCCTGTAATCCCAGCTGCTCAGGAGGCAGAAATCAGGAGGATTGGTTCAAAGCCAGCCCCAGGCATATAGTTCATGAAACCATATCTTGAAAAACCCTCCACAAAAATAAGGCTGGTGGAGTGGCTCAAGGTGAAGGCTCTGAGTTCAAACCTCAGTGCCACCAAAAAAAAAAAGCTTCAGCTGGGCCTGTGGCTCACACCTGTAACCCTAGCCACTCAGAAGTCAGAGATCAGGAGGATCACAGTTCAAAGCCAGTCTTGAGCAAATAGTTCAAGAGACCCTATCTCAAAAAAAAAAAAAGCAATCACAAAAAAGAGCTGGTAGAGTGGCTCTAGACAGGTAGAATGCCTGTTTAGCAAGCATGAGGTCCTGAGTTCAAAGCCCAGAAAGACCCCATATATATCAGAATAGCGAAAGCATAAAACCATTTTTAGAATCGATAAGTAGGCTTCATCAAGTTAAAAGCTTCTCCTCCTCAAATGACACTGCTAAAGAGAATTAAAAATCAAGCAGGAGCTGAGCGAGAACACTTGCAAGTTTCATACCTGAGAAAGGACTTCTATCCAGAACGTGCAAAGAGCCCTCTCAGCATCCAATAAGTAACAAACAGCCCATATTTTAAAAGTCACCAAAAGATGCCAGCAGACCAGCGAGAAAAGTTGGAAAGTGGATAAGTCATAAAAGGTGCTCAACATTCGTCATTAGGAAGATGCAGGTTAAAACCACCATGTTCCTGTTGGAATGACCAAAATTAGAAAGAGCCACAACACTAAGTGTGGGTGAGGATGGGAAACACGGAAACTCTCCACCCTGCTGATGAGAATGTAAATAACACAACCCCTTCGGAAAACTGCTTCAGTCACTCCTCCAGTCCATTTTGCTCTGGTTATTTTGCAGGTGAGGGTCTCGTGAACTGGCCTCAAACCACAATCTTCCCAATTTAGCTTCCCAAGTAGCCAGGATTACAGGCTAGAGCCACTGGTGCTGGCCTGTTTGCAGTTTCTTAATGAACTCAGCACATAGCTAATGACTGAGGCAGCCATTTGACTTCTGGGAATAATAGACCTATATCGCTCAGGACTTACCCCAGAAGTAAAAATATTTCACATAAAAGGAGTCATAGACTGGAGGTATGACTCAAGCAGTAGAGCACCTGCTTCACACGCACAAAGCCTTGAGTTCAAACCCCAGTCCCATCAAAAAAAAAAAAAAGGTGTCAAACATAAATGTCCATAGCAGCTTGTTTTTGTAACAGCCCCATCCTGGATTTATTCAGGTTCTCCAGAGAAACAGAGCCTTCTATATATAATTATATACAGGTATGTTTATAATTTTATATATATATATATATATATAGAGAGAGAGAGAGAGAGAGAGAACCAATGGTACATAGACGATACAACCAATAGAGAGAGAGATAATTGGCTTTACTTCTGTGGAGAACCCTGACTATACACAAACACACACATATTTTTAAATATATATTAAAAATTTATTCGTACTATATTATCAGAGTGGGCTCATGCAATAATGAGGACTCAGAAGTCCCACACTCTTTTCTCTGTAGGCTGAAAACCAGGAAAGCCAGTGGAGTAGCCCAGGCTGACTCTGAAACTCCAGAATGAGGAGCCAGTAGGTCAAGGTGGACGGCATGGAGAGAGGCTATGCTGTAAGTCCTTGTCACAGTCTGAAAGGACAAAACCCAGGAGCAGCAACGCCCACGGACAGGAAAAGCTGGACTTTCCAGCTCAATTGGGGGAGCAACATTTCCCCTTACTCCATCCTTTTGTCATCTTCAGGCCCTCAGTGGATTGGGCGATGCCTGGTAGCAATCTTTGCTCTACTCAACAAAAAAAGGCCTGCGCTACTGACAGAACATGACACAAGACCAAAATAGTTACGGTGAGTGTACACTCTTCACCACTCCGTTTTCATAAAATTCTAGGAAATTCAAACTACCCTACAATGTCAGGAAGACATCTGGGTTTACTTGGTGGCGAGGAAGGATGACAGAGAGGATGAAGAGAGCGATTGGCAAGAGATGAGAGGACATTTCTGGGAGGATGAAAATGTCCATTGTCTCAATTGGGGTAGCAGTTTCCCAAGTATGTATATAGCAATTTATTGTAAGTCAACTATACCTCAATCGAGCAGTTAACAGGAGTGCAAGATTTCAATTTACCTCCAGTGTAGTGTTTTTTTGTTTTGTTTTGTTTTTAAGAAGCTACGAGAGGTTGTGCTCCATAAAAAGAAGGCAACTGAGGAAAAGGTTGTCTCAGTCCTACAACAACCAGCTCAGATATAACCCATTGAGAAGAACCCTGGAGCGATTTCCTCCAGGACGAGGAATTGATAGGATGGTGCATGTTTCCTAATACATTGAGAGAGCTATACAACCTAGAAAGAGTCTGGGAATGTCAGCATAGGAAGAAACAAGAAAATAAGGGGCTCCAGAGAAAACATGATGCAAGAAGAGAAATGTGAAGTCTCCTGCATGTCTCTGCTCTAAATTCTGCATGAAAACGTTAATGATGCATATTGATCTAGCTAAAATTACTGAAGGACTCTGTGGAGAAGATGGGATGTGGGAGATATGTGTGTGAGCTGAAATAAGGCAGTTCACATATGAAATCCTCATTGTTCACGGCAAAAAGTAACCAGTAACTTCTGAGACTGGGGACAAAAAAAACCACAAAAGCAAAAAACACATTTAGGTGTATACCGATTACTCCAGAAGGACAAGTAAAAGAAGTACAAGTGGTTGCCCCTGGGAAGAAGGGGCAAGAAATGGTGGAGTGGGAACAAACCTTACTATACCATGTTACTCAAAACTCTGTGGAGATAAAAGTTGATAAACCTAAGTCTCAATTCATTTATCTGGTGTGAAAATTTTCTCATCTAGATGGTGGTGAAGGTGGCACAGCCAAGTGAGTGGACTTAACGACACTGAGTGATACTCTCACAGTGGTTATTTAGACAATTTTAGGTTATGTATAATTTACCACAATAAATAGTAATTCATTCAAATAAAGTGTGAACAATGTGTAACGACCTTCAATGAGTGATGAATGACAAACACGAGGGGGGAGAGTAGGGGAGGGGCGTCTAGAGGGAGAGGAGCAGAGCAGAGGGGGCTTGGGGAAGGTGCACGCACAGCGGTATAGGTAGAATATGATTGAGGGTTCCCCAGTTGGACCCTAACTATGGATTTTGGAGGTTTGAAATATGTTGAGTTTATCTAGCTAAAAATAAATCCCCCAAAGAGTTTTCTGGGGGGGAGATAGGGCTCTCTTCCCACTTCTTTCTTTGATAGAAAGAATCAAATTCACCATTTTTCTATACTGGGCAATGCTACATACCCACTGCTGACATCTGCTTCTCTCCTCCAGAGAGACACCTCTCTCTCTCTCTCACACACACCTATCTATCTATCTCTCATCTATCTCTCATCTATCTATCTATCATCTGTCTATCTATTTTTCCAAATGTATGATCCTCCTTGATGACTTTGCTATTTTTCTCAAGCACTTATTCCATGTTGATTTATTGACTTAACTACCAAGGGACAACAGCAGAGAGCTCCTATGGGAAGAGGGTAAAGTCTAAAATCACATGCCAGAGAGAGCATTAAGGACGAAGTCAATGAAAGAAAGAAGTGTTAGCTGAGCCCTTAACAAATCTGCAAGGCATATCATAAACTCTGCTTCTTCGTGGAGGTGTCTACCTCACACACCTACTTGTGGTGTTTTACCTCTGGGTGTTTTGGAGCATCAAGCGGGAGAAAGAGAAATACATGATCAAAGGTGTTTCATGTTTGAGTGGTAACATCTACTCCGAAGGTACCCCAGGTGGAGGTAGGAAAGAGGTTTCAGGCGCAGGTATAAAAACCTAGTTGATATTAGTCATTTCACTCCACTCTTAACACGGAGGGGTAATAAATCATACATCAGTTTTAGCAACAAGGTGCCCTGGGAAACAACACAGCAGCAAATCCCACCTGAAATATGGGACCGGTACCACCCACTTTGCAGTTAGTCAATATTTTTAGAATCAATATCAATTTTACTTAGCGTATTTCCTCTCCTCTTGGTATTTCAGAACTTGTGGGATTCAGTTTGATTTTATTTTATTTTTGGCAGTTCTGAGTCTTGAACTCAGGGTCTACATCTTGAGTCACTCCATCAGTCGGTTTTTTTGTTTGTTTGTTTTTTTGTGATGGGTTTTTTTTGAGATAGGATCTTGCAGACTATTTGCCAGGCTGGCTTTGAACCGCGATCCTCCTGATATCTGCCTCCTGAATAGCTAGGATTACAGGCATGAGCCACCAGTGCCCGGCTTGGAATCCAGTCTTAAAATATTAAAATCTATCTGGCTCCCAGTGATTCCAATCAGTTCAAAGTCAGCTTCTTGCTATTGCCAATGTTTGCAAAAAGATAAAAATTACTCAGGAAACATGGATGGATACAGAAATGAGTGTATCAGCAAGGGTGCTTCTGGCTGAGGTCATACAGGATCTGATTCAAAAGGCTACGTGGCAAAGAGATCATGGTTTACTGAACGGAAAAGTCTAGAAGCAAACTCCCATCAGTTCCTGACAAGCAAACCAACTGCCCAAGGCCTCCTTTTCTCTCCAGTTCTCAGAGCTGCCTTCTGTGTACTTGGATTCATTCTGAGATTGGCTCTTATCATCCAAAAATGCCTGCCACCAGATTGCACAGCGACACAGGCATTGGTCCATATCCAGAGGGAAAGAAAGAGTACTTTTGTCATACCATTACCACAAATGTCCTGACAAGCACACTGACTGAGCCACGGCAGATCGTTTGACCGATCCCCTCAGGACACAATCACTGTGATCAGGAGATGAACTGTCATTTAAATTAACCTCAGCTTACATGCCAACCTGAAGGATAAGAAAATAGTTCAATTTATCAACAAACATGTTTGGTAGGTTGAGTGCCAAAGATAGGGGACATCTGACATCTGAGGAGGGAGTGGAGTAGGAAAGAAGAAATCGTCAGCTGGAACCAGAACACGAAGAGCCCTGCTAAGAAATTTGGACACTTGCTTCAAAGAAGTCCAAAAATCAAGCCCATAGCATAAACCAGATGAGCTGACTTTACAGAAAATGCGTCATTTTTAGAAAGTGAAAAAATGACTCATACGAATCCAGGATGAGTATATATCAACTTCTGTACAACTCAGTAAAGGAATGTGGAAGAGTATAAAGCTGGGTTTTAGAGTAACTGGGGAGTGCTGGGTGCCAGTGGCTCATGCCTGTAATCCTAGCTACTTAGGAAGTTGAGATAGAGAGGAACAAGTTTCAAGGCCAGCCTGAATAAATAGTTTGCAAGACTGCAAAATAACTAGAGCAGAACGGACTGGAGGTGTGGCTCAAGTGTGCTTTCCAAGTGTGAAGCCCTGAGTTCAAACCCCAGTCCAAACCCCACTCCCCATCCCCACAAAAGGCAATTATCTTCTCTGCTTCAGTTCTAAGTTTTGGGTGATTTTTCTTAACACCACAGCCATCTATTTAAGGCCTTTTGTTTTTTAAGTGGACTTAAGAGTTCTAGTTCGTGCACGGTAGTGAATACCAGTCATCGGTCGCGAAGAGAGGCTTGGGGAGGTGACTGCAGGGAAGATACGTTTTGACTGATTCCTGGAGTCGGGGGTCATTGAACTTGCTGCATTTTGCTAGAAAGAGAGGCCTTGGCTGCCGTCAGAGGAGAGAAGAGTCAAGCAAGAGAAAGGAAGATGGCTTTTCCAGGGGAACACTAGCTCAGCACAGTCAGGACAGAAGCATCCATTCTGAGCCGTCCGGCTGAGCCGGGCCCCTGCCCTCACACTCCAGGAGTGTTTGCTGAAGAGGCAAAGGCAGTCTACACACTCAGTGATCAAGTGCAGCCCAGCTAAGCCGTTAGACCCACATTTCTGGAGAGCAGATTTATTAATGGGCTGGCTGAAAGAACTGAACCATTTGGTGTCTGGGAAAATTGAAAATGTTTACAACAAATACCTGACGTCCTTTCTCCCTCACTGCTGAGGTATGTTCAGATCTTCTTAGGTCTCCGTGTTGAGCAGTCATTTACTAGAAATTGCTTAGTAGCTTTTCACTAAAAAAGTACTAAAAGAAAAGCACTTATTTCAATATGACCTCACCAGTCCAAATACACTTTTTGCTTATTGCTAAAGTCTTAGGTGTAACAGTTATATAACAGGAAAATATGCCCCGTCACAGCCCCGAATTAAAGATGTCTATGTCCTGGGGCTGGGGATGCAGCTGGGTGGTTAAGTCCTTGCATAGCATGTACAAGGCCCTGGGCTCGATCCCCAGAACTGAAAAAAAGAAAAAGGAATTGACGTCGTAACACCTGGAACTTGTGCGTATGCCCCTCATGCCACAAAAGGGACTTTGTAGATGTCACTTAGTTAAGGAGAGTTTTTCCTGAATTTTCTTGCCGTACCCAATGTGATCACCATCGTTCTTACAATACAAGAGGGAGGCAGAGAGGAAATGAAGGGCCACCAGCCAAGGAATGCAGTCTGTTTCTAGAAGCTGGACTATGCAGGGAAATGAATTCTCCTGTAGTCTTTGGAAGAAACACATCCCTGCCAGACACCGTGATGAAAGTGAGACCAAGTAGGAGTTCTGTTAGGCAAACTTGTATTGCTCCACGCCACTGTAACTTGCTATATGGACAATAGGAATGTCGTAAAAATACACCACAATTGCTTGTTTAGCTGAAATTCAAGTTCAATTTGGATATCCTGGATTTTATCTGGCAACCCTACCCAACACCTCTAAGCAGGAAGCAATGGGCTATTGTAGAAAGCACAGAGTAGGCCGAGATTACGCTCGGTCTCCCTTCCCTGTGTTCAGAACACCTGGGCAAAGTCATCTAAGACAAAGGTTAGTTTGTTATAAAGGGATGACAATCTCACGTACACCCAGGGCTTTCAGAGACAAGATAGGATGCAGAAACTCACTAATAACAACCACGAACAATAAAAGCTGGCAGCACCGTACTCTGTAGAGTATTGGGTATTTCCTTTTTTTGTTTTATTGTTTTGCAGTGCTGGGGTTTGAACTCAGTGCCTACCCCTTGAGCCATTCCACCAGCCTTGTTTTGTGAAGGGTGTTTTCAAGATAGAGTCTCGTGAACTGTGTGCCTGGGGTTGGCTTCAAACCGTGATCCCTCTGAGCCCTCTGAGTAGCTGGGATTACAGGCGTGAGCCACCAGCACCCAGCAGGTCTTTCCCTTTGTGACTCCATAGTTGACTGGGGGCTGTGATTTTGCTGCAAGCTTTGCAAAAGCATGGGTGTGCATATGGATACGTAGTTCAGGAAAAGATCAAAACTTAAAATGTGAAGTAGGATTTCTACTGAATGCTATTGCTTTCACGCCATCCTAACATTGGAAAAAATCATTAACTTAGGGGTCATCTGTGCGCTTGGCTCAGAAGCTTTTACCTGCAAAGCTCCCTCCAAGGTGCACATGGTCACAGATGCGACATTAGAAGTCCATCAGCCAATGAGAAGCAGACGCCTGGCTTACAAGATGGCTGCTGTTTTCCTCGTTGGAAAACCTTTGTCTTTTCCCATTGCCTCACCTCCGTCTTCATGTGGCCTGGAAGTCAGCCACTCTACTGGAAATTTAAGAGTAAAGTCACATCAGAAGGATGACAAAGGAAACTGTGGTCTGAGATCCTTGAGGCATTGCTGAAGTGGAACAGCTCACCTGCCAATCCCCAGACTCCTTGTTGGGTGAGAAAAATGAAGCTTTAATTGTTAGAGTCAGGCACTCAGTTACCAGCAGCCGCAAATGCAAATTGTCTAAATCTCACTATTTTTATGAATACCTTGGGGACAGGACCTGGAAGGTTGCAAACACAGAGCGATGATCACTAGAAGTCTATGAAAATGAGAAGTCAACGTTTACCACTCTGATTTGATCGGTATATGTCGTGCATGCGTACTGAGATTCCACACTGTACCCTGCAAATACGCCCATTATTACATGTTAATCGAACATTGTTTTAAATGCTTAAGGAGATGGAAACGGTAACTACCCATTTCATGCCACATGCATGTATCAAATTATCACAATGTACCCCATACATTTGGACAATGAGATAAGAAGGAATAAAAAGTGTGTTCCCTGGGCAAGAACCAAGGATGTCACCTGGTAGCTTGTGAGAAATGCAAAATTTAGGGTCCTCGCCAGATCAGCTGAACTAGAATTTGCATTTTAATAAGATCCTCCGTATGCTTTTAGTAAGGTGCTCTGTAGGCTTTTCAGCGCCTTGGTTCTGTTGCTCCCCGGGGTGGGAGGGAAAGAGCTGGCTTCCTTCTCTTTATACTGGAAGACATGGTCTTTCTATAAACAATGGTACCCAGACTAGACGGCAAACCCTGCAAAACTCTGCGTATAACCATCAGATATGATTCTTACCCCCAACTACCCTGACCTCGTCTCTAGACCATGCTTTGAGGTTGGTAGTTCATGGTAGGTTGCTCCAGGCTACCATACTGAGTTTGTTCCACCCACACCAAAACTGTTCAAAGAGATGGAGGGAACCAGGAAGAGAACAAAAGGACATCCTCTAAGGGATGCGGGTTCTGCCTAAATCCTCACTACTTTTGTGAGGTGAGACAAGTCGAAGAGAGGACGTGGAAGGCTCCACGCGCAAAGTGATGATAACAGGATGGCAATGTATAACTACAATGTGCTGAAATATTGAAACAGAGTTTTGGTCCCAGGTCCAAACTCCTGGGCTTCCAACATGTCAGGTCCACCCACCCACCCCTAAATAAAGAGACATGGCGAAGGGCAGAGAAAGGAGTTTCATTACACAGCCTGGGACACACCGTGGGAAGAGGCAGAGACATCACTCAGCCCATCTTCAGCCAACTAAGGCAGGGGACAAAACACTTGCACGGTTAACTGTCCCAGTCACAGCTGTGGCTGGTTGACATTACCTCAGTCCTTGTTTTCAAGGAGGGGACTGTGGAAGTTGTCGTCCCCGTCATCACTTGAGGGGAGCGACCTGGTTTCCCAGACACGATTGCTCCTGCTCCAGGGTGCAGCCTCATCATCGTAGGTCACTGTCCTCACTTGGGGGAGGTCCGTCCTGCAAGGCTCCGCTGTTCCTTAGGGGAAGTTTCAGTCCCTGGTCATTTCTGTCCTTCCTTGGGTCCAAGGTGACTGCAGGAGAGAACGGCTCACAGCAAAGGACAACGGGTACAAAATGGAGACAGAGATGCCAAGCTTCTTCTGTGTTTAGTTAATTCGTGGGCCCAAGTGAGCCGTCAGTGGTTTTCATAAAAAACAGTTTAAGCCCCTCTTACAACATCACCCGGTACCTCACATATACACAATTAGTAATAGCAGGAAATAATTGTGATATGCTAAGGAACCAGGTTTGGTCAAGAGCCCAGGTTTGGAAAGGTACCTGAAATTTCTTTGATGTGAGTACCCAGACATACATGTAGCAAGTACACAAATCCTCAGAGATTCAAGAAGTCTTCCAACACACTGTATCTGTCTTTTCAATTTAATTTCCATTCAATGTATATATTTAATATGGACTGCAAATTGTATGCCAGATGTTTCCAGTGATTCATTTGTCTGAGCCATGCAAAGAACAGTGGAGGGTCAAAGCAGAGTTTCTGTTTCCTGGAGAACAGAAGAAATAGCAAGGAGATCTTGGTCTGTTTTTGAAGATGTTTAAAGCTTTTGATATTTTTCATTTATTTGTTTTATTTATTTATTGGTAGGAGTCACTGGGGTTTGAACTCAGAGCTTTGCCTTTGCAAAGCAGCTGCTCTACCTCTTGAGCCACACCTCCAGTCCATTTTGCTCTGGTTATTTTGGTTATTTTGGAGATGAGGTCTCCAGAACTGTTTGCCCAGGCTGGCCTTGAACTGCTATCCTCCCCATCTCAGTCTCCCAAGTAGCTGGGATTTCAGATGTGAGACACCGGAGCTTCATTTATTTCTTTAAATAGGTAAATGCAAAAGATACAAAAGTATGAACAGCTAAAGTCTACTCTAGACATCACATTTTCCCCCTTCCACTCAGCCGAGAGGATTAAGGCGGTAACCTTCATAGCTCAGTCTGAGAGCTCAGAGGAAGGCTCTGACTAAACGTGAGAGCTGTTAGAGCTGAACCCCTCCGCTCTATAATTTGCATTTTATAACCCTGGCTGCCCTCACCCCCAAACCTACCCCACACTTCTGCACCCCCCAACACCACCTGAGGGTGAGAGGTTAATAAGACGGGTAATTGATGGAAGGACTTTTGTTTTCTTGGCTCTGTTTCAAAGACAGAAACATCTGGTTGTATAACTTCATAGTAGTGTGACTTTAATAATTCAAATAATGTAAGAAAAATTTCCTTCCCTGCTCTTTCTTTTAAAAACTGGATCAGATTTTGTAGACTTTCTTCTTTTGCTTACTAATTTATTGTGGGCATCACTGGTTTGAGGACCAGCACGGAGATAATGTGACTCTTTGAAAATAAGGAGCGCTACTATGTCTGAAGATGCCTGCAAGGAGACTGGGGGGGGGGGTCTCAGAAAATCAACATGCGTGTATGGGAGGCCTAGATACAGAAAGAGCACCACAGAGACACCTAAGACACTGCTCAATGCAAAGCTTCCAGTGATACAAAGTGAAACTAGAGAGAGAGAGAGAGAGAGAGAGAGAGAGAAACAGAGCTCTCTAGGACCTGAGAAATGTGGGTGGTCATTTAAACCATGGTACTTTAGGAAAATTTCTTGATTGAAGCCCTCTCTGAGAGATAAAATTCCTTATGCAAAGATCCTAGAAAAATATATAAGACAGTGTCACAAGAGATAAAAATCGCAAGTGACAAAAAAATGTTAGAAATGAGTAAGAACTTTCATCATAGCACAGTGGGAAGAACACTGAATGATGGCTGAAGCTTCTGACTGGCCAGCCTACAAAACAATAATTATCACAGACATTCCAGATGACAGGATCTTTGCCCATTAAAATAATACTAAGAGTTTGTTTCCTTTTCCTTAGTCTTACGTAAGAGCTAACCTACACCCAAGACACGCTAGCAATTGACAATTGATTGACATTAATAGTTGGGACAAAGTCTTGGCCATTGATCTTCCTCAGCTGGTCATTAACCCCTACAAACTGCTAACTGGAATGCAAAAAAAAAAAAAAAGAAAAAGAGAAAGCATTTGACCAGTGTCATTTAAAAGGCTGTGTCACTGCCTCATCCGGGTATTTCAATTATAAGAAAATGCTGCTCTGATAATGTTAGTGTGTGTGCAAGAGTGGACACTGTGTTCAGGCGAGTGTCCCCCTGAAAATAGTGCTGACTGTTTCTCGGGCTCTTGAAAGCACTGGCCGTCAAGTCTAGATGAGCTTGCCACAAACACAGTTGGATTGTTGTTGGGACCACAAATCATGTTTGCACAGTAATTTGGTCTGATTTAGGAATTTTCAGAAGGGAAGATCTGCAGTCTCGTGCGTTTTTATGTGACTACTCTGTTCAACATTGCACAGGCTTTCCTTGACTTCACATCCTGGGTCCACAAAGCGTATTCAGTGGTACTTCAAAGTTTCTTTTGGGGTTTTCCCCTGGCCGTTTCCTGAGTAGGCCTTCCTTATTCCAGCAGGAACACTAATCACCACATAATCCAGTAACCGATCAGACTTACCCATCTTTCAAACCTCATTAATCCACTAGTGAGGTTATGAGCTCCATTAATACTTTGCCCTTTGCACGCCTTCCTGAAGCAAAGCATACCCATTACTGGGCTGGATAACCCCAGTAATGCATCTCATCCAGGCCAGAGACGTTTCTGAAACGGCAGCGTGGGCAGGGACGCCTCCACGGTGCCCCCACCTAGCAGTGCTGCAGGACGCTTGCCTTACTGACAAAAACTCACCGAGCAGGACCGAGTTTGCATCTTGCAGAGACAGAGCCATGTGGGCCCGTCCAGAGCTTGGCTACTTTCCATCTGGAATGTGGGGCCAGCCCCGGTTAAGAAACCATGCGAGTTCTTCACAGTGTGGGGTCACCAAGAAGCTGAAGGAGGGAGCAAGATCTTCGCAATCCTAAACCAGCCAGCACCTCCCGAACACCTGCCCCGAGCACAAACGTTCCTTGGATGAGTGACAGCCACCGTGGCAACACTCAAGTTCACCCGGCCATGTCCACATCCCCGAACTTGGCCAGTTCAGACGCAGAGCCTCCCGTGACTCTGCAGGACACGCGTCATGGAAAGGAGAGACACTCCCGGGTGTCCACACGGGCTTCGGAGATCTCGTGAAGGCTATTGCTGTCTGGGTTACAGAACATGGGATTTTCCTCCAGAACGTGTGTCAGCTGACCTCGGAGTAGAATTTAGTGCCTTCATGGCTGGAGTTAGCAGTTCCTTTTTGCACCCTGTCCTTCCTAGAGCAATGTGTAGATTTACGCGTGTCATTTCCTTCTAGAGGGTGTAAAATGAAATTATGATATGTACTGTATACATATGGTATTTATGCTAAGACTCATTTAAGACAGCCCCCCCGCAAGAAATACTCTCGAAGAGCTTAAAAGAGAGGAAAATATTTCCATGAAGGCACAAATGCTGAAGTCCACGAGTATTTTGTCTAAAATATCAAATGGATAAGACAAAATTCAAAGACAGACAAAGAGCCAGGTACAGTCGTGCATACCTGTAGACCCAGCTATTTGGGAGGCTGAGTTGGGAGAACTGCTTCAGTCTAGGAATGCTAGACCAGCAGGGCAGCATAGTAAGACCCCATCTCAAAAAGGAAAAAACAAAAGACTACTTTCTAAGGGTCAGAAGTTAGCGGTTTGTGAGCACAGTGCTATCTTTCAGCTGAACAATCCAGTCTTGGAATTCGGGGTCTGCTCCACTCTAGGAAACGCCGTGGGATGTAGGGCGCTGCAATGAAAGATGGGGAAAAACGGATGGCTCTGGGGATAAACGAAGCCCCTTGGTCTCAGAGAGGCAGCTCCCAAAGTCTGCCGTGGTCCCTGCACCCAGCACATGGGTGAGGAAGGCCTGGGCATTTGTAATTGATTAAACGACAAAGCTCAACGAGGCAGGACTCGATGTGGGGGGCAGGAGAGTCTTAGAGGACGGCTCTGGGTTCTGCCTTTAATTCTGTGACAGTGACACGTGCTGCTCTGGCTTGTAAGGTGTGTAAAGCTCTAGAAACCATACAGATGGATGCAAACCGACACGATGAAATCGAATGCAAATCCACACCACGTAACACTGTGTTATATGTAGGAAATTCCGAATTTCCACTGCAAAAGTACACACCGGGGCAGCAGAAGTTCAAATGACAAAAGGGACACCCAGCCTCCCCCGAGGCGTCCCAGCTGATCTCGCAGGGGGAAATGAGTCAAGACTGTGCACCAGGGAGGAGATCTTGGTGTACGTGGTGTCCAGATCAAGGGACGCCCCCCCCTGGTCGGCCCACATCTGGAGTTGCAATTCCGTGTTCCACCCTGGGGAGGCCAGGCTGGGCCTGAGGGTAATGGGGAACAGACAGAGGTCAGCGACCAGGGAGGTCGCCGGGATGATTGCAGGGTGTGACGGAAGCTGGGCTAACGAGAATTAAAGTCTTTGAAAGCTCAGACCCCCCCCTTAGCAGGGCACAGGCTTATGTCTTCCAGGCTAAAGGAGCTAACAGAACACCCCGTGCCCCTGCCACTCCAGCCTGACTCGGTTCCCTTTACAGCAACCAAGCTTTCCACAGGGAAGTGGGGAAGGGGACTAAGAGAGAAGGGGACGCTGGGCTGGGTGTTAAAAGGATCTGCAGAGACCTATCCAACACCATGCCTTCCGTGCACCTTGTAAGATCTTGGTTCCAACCCCGTAAGATAACCAGGGAATGCTTGCATGGTAACAGCTTTATTGAGAAAGCATTCACCCACCATAAAATTGATTCTGTGAAAGAGGACAACACAGGGATTTCCACTGTGTGTTTTTTACTAGGTACCCTTTAATGTCAGAACATTTTTTTTTCACCCACAAAAGGCACCCAGTAGTCTTTAACTGTCACCACCCCGTCTCTTACTTGATTAGGCCTGAATCAATTTTCTGTTTCTATGAATGTGCCTTTTTTTAGATATTTCATATAAATACTATTCTTCATGTAGCTTTTTTATGTCTGACTTTAAATTTCAAGTTTCATCCCTTTTCAAGGCTGAATAATACTCCACTGCATGGACATTCTACATTTGCTTACCTATAATGCCCCTGTGACAATTCACATACAAATTCTTGTTGGGTGTAAGACTTCTTTTCTGTGTTCTTTTTTTTCTCTTTTTTGAGACAAGATCTTGTCATGTAGCCTAAGCTGGTCTGGAGCTTGTGATTCTCCTGCCTCAGCTTCCAGAGTGCTGGGATTACAGGCGTGCACAATCATGCCTGCCTAGTAATTACATCTTTATTTCTGATATGCATATCCTCATAACACTTTTGGGAAATACCAAACTGTTTTTCCAAAGTGACTATGCAGGTGACATCCCCACCAGCAATGGGGAAGACCTGTATTCACCACATGCCTTACCAACATTTAATTATTACAGCCTTTTTTTATTATTATTATAGCCATCATGGAAGGTGTGAATCAGAACTCATGGCGATTCTTAACTTGTGTTTCCCCAGTGATTAACAATAGCCTTTTTTCATGTGCTTATCAGCCATTCCCATATATCCTTTGAAGACACATCTATGCAAACAACTGGCTGATTTTTATATCAATCTATTTTCTTATTTAGTCGTAAGTGTTCACTACACATTTCCACACCAAACGTATGGTTTGCAACTATTTTCTCCCATTCTCTGCACTGTCTTTCACTTTCTTGATGGAACCATTTCAGATATAAGAGCTTAAAATTGTTTTTGGGGTTTTTTTTTTTTTTGCCATGTTTCTGTTTATTTATTGGTATTCTTTCAATTCTCTTTTTAACAAGTTTACACACACATACTCCAAGAGTGTTTTGGTCAATATACTTTGGGAAATGATGACTAAAAGGTTTTGTTTTTTTTGAACACCCCTTTGCACATCAACTTAAATGTTAATAATGAAAATCGGGACTGTAAAGTAGGTACAGCGTGTGGGGCGCTAGTGGGAGGGGAGAGGGTGAATGGAGGAGATTAAGGTGAGGGAATATGGCGCGAGGACTCCATATTCCCATATGAAACAGAACTAAGAAAACTCTTGCAATTGCTTTAGGTGGGGTGGGGAGGGGCTGAGGGGGAGAGAAGATGGGGATAAAGTAAATAATGTACAATATTAGTCTAATCAGAATTGTCACTGTGAACCCCCCCATATAATGAATATATCCTAATAAAAAATTTATAAGAAAGACAAGAGTTTTAAATTGTGATGAAGTCTAAATTGGACTTCATCTACATTTCTATAGCTGGATTTTTAAAAAATGCGTCCATCTATGATTTAATGTTAACTCTAGCTTCTGAAAACATTTTTATAATTGGATTTTTCCATCTGTGAATTTAGTGTCGCCAACCCCAGGTTATCACAGCTGTGAAATAGCCATCTTCTACTGCGGTAGAGGAGATGTTGAAGTGTAGGTCACTTTGTTCAATTCAGGACACTTGGGACTGCCCGCCATGGTAAAGCCATGTAACTCCTAGTCAGCTTCACCTTTTAAATCCATGGGACATCGCCATGATTGCGTCAAGACTGGAAGGGAATGGACCCTTCTGGAAATCACTGTGTAGGACCGGCTGAGTGGCCCACGGGGTAGAGTGTCTGCCTAGCAAGCGCAGTCCTGAGTTCAAACCCCAGTGCCACCAGAAGAAGAAGAAGAAAACGGTATAAATAAGAAAATACCTCACCTGAAAATTCTTTCCCACGCCTGAATCCCATGGAGAAAGTATTGCTTCTAGAAATGTCTTTATCAACCTTGTAAGTCTTCTTGCTCTTCCTCCAGACCAGTAGGGGAGACTGGTAAGAATTTTAAAAGTGAGAAAATGCAACTTGAAACAAAATTTAATACCTTATACTTGAAAACAGAAACAAAGTCCTGTGGGTTTTTTGTTTGTTTGTGGGGTTTTTAGTTTGGTTTTTGGTGCTGAGGATTGAACTCAAGGCTCTGTGCATGCTAGGAAAGCCTTCTACCCCTAAGCTACATCCCCAACCCTAAAAGACTGCATTTGAAATATAGAAGATAAAGCTCGACGGACATTTTCTAGGCCTGTAGGGGAACTGTTCTGGAAACACTGTAAGGTCTGGAGAAGGGGTGAGTTTTAAATTTGTTGGAAACATGAGTTTGAAAGTATTAGAAACAGTGTCCTGATAGAAGGGACGCTGCTTAAAAATGCTTGAATGTCTTTAAAGATAGAAACTTTTAGATAATGTTGCACAAGTAACTACGTATGCAGTAAAACAAGTTTCTTTTGATGGTCAGTGGCCTCACACAAACTCATTTCACGGCCCTTGCTGGGTTATTGTATGTAACAAGACACTAAAGGTGACATATGTTTTAAAGACATCTATTAATCTTATTTAAATCAGTGATTCATCTGCATATAACAAGTCATTTCTTATAATTACTGTAAGTAACCTCGCTACCTTAACCTGGTTCTGCGGGTGACTTTTACTTTCACCAAACTGAAAATCCTAGGATTATTATATTATATATTATTCATATTTCTGACTTGTAAAGATCCATATATATATATATACATATATATATATATATATATATATACGTATATATATATACGTATATATATATATATTTTGTAGAAGTAATGCCGGCTGTAAATTTTGGCTAGTTTTGGAAGACTATGTAAAAATTCAAGAAATGACCCTCAAAAGAGAAATCAAAGTGAAAAGCAGAAATCTTTTATTTTATGGGATTATGTGGCAGTGCATGCCTGCAATCCCAGCACTTGGGAGACTGAGGCGGGGGGACCACAAACTGGGCTGTACAATAACACTATCTAAAAACAAAAAAAAAAGAGCAATTTTTACTTTTAGATAAATATTTATGCTGAACATGTCAAAAGTCAGTTCCAATTAAATATCATCATCAATGAATTGTAACTTTTGTCTCCTCTTGAAACCTCACGAACATAGTCAAATTAATTCAGTACAAACTCAGAAGAAGCAAAAATACAGTGGAAGAGAGAAAAAACAGCAGAGGAGCGATCTCAGCAAAACTCTGAAAGTCAGGGCAGGCAGAGTGGCTCAAGTGGGAGAGCGCCTGCTTAGCCAGGGTGAGGCCCCGAGTTCAAGCCCTGGTGCCACCAAAATAAGCAAACGAGGAAAGATTTCTTTTGGGTCACGGCTTTGAAGGTTGCAGTCCATGGCTAAGCACTGTGGACGGAATGGGAACGACTGAGCTCGAGGGGCCTGACATCTGACCACTTCCACTTTTCTTTTCTTTTTTTTTTTTGCAGAACTGGGGTTTGAACTCAAGGCCTACACCTTGAGCCACTCCACTAGCCTTGTTTTTTTGTATGTGTTGGGTATTTTGGAGAGAGGGTCTCCTGAACAATTTGCCCAGGCTGGCTTTGAACTGCGATCCTCCTAATTTCTGCCTCCTTGGTAGCTAGGATTACAGGAGTGAGCCACCAGCACTCGGCACAAACTAATTTTTAAAAGAAACAAGATGGAACCATTTTCCTCGATTTTTGAGAACTAACATGCACTAGTTTTAGAGTGACCAGTAATGGGTCAAGACCTGACTTGCCATACCCTAGCTGCTGAGGTCTGAGCGGTTAAGTCCTTCCCCAAATTCTTCTGTTGCAATTCTCATCCCCAAAGAAGCAGAGACTCTGAGATGTGATTGGGTCATGGAGGCACAGCCATGATGAGTGGGACTGGAGCCCTTGTAAAAGAGGCCTGAGAAAGAGCCCTGGCCCCTGCAATCTGTCCACTAGGGAACAGGCCCTTACCACACACACAGCCATCCTCATCCTTCAGTGTCGTGAGAGACCAGCTTCTGTTCTTAAGAAACACTAACTTCAATGAACTGGGTTTTTTCTGAACCTAAAGAAATTAATACTTCAATTTTTCCATTAGGAGCTTGTGTGCGAGTGAATTTTGGGGTTTTTTTGGTACTCTTTTGGTGGCACTGGGATTTGAACTCAGGGCCTCATGCTTGCTAAGCAGGTGCTCCACCACTCAGCCAGCCTCTTTTGTGTTTTTAATCTCTTCCCACTCGCTCAAAAAGACCCCTTTGCCTGTACAAGAGAAAGGCATGCTGGCAATTGTCAAAATGGTACTTTCGTGACATAAATGAGTCTGAGTGGTGGCGCGTGTGCACATGCGTGTGTGTGTGTGTGTGTGTGTGTGCGAGGTGGGGCGTGTTAGCTGTGAGCTTTGTCTGCCGCAGTCATTCTTGAATGTGACGTAGAGCTGAGTCATTTGGGGATGATGCTTAAAACGCCGAATCTGACTGCACAGGGCTTTTAGTCACTTGGCAGGCAGGCCACGGATTTGACTTTGACTATCAAGAGCCAAAAGACAATTTACCCATTAAAAATGGTCCTGGGCCACATTTGGGCTGAGTATGCAGTGCCCACACTGGAAGAATGAGGGGATGACGTCAGGATAGCACTGGAGACTTTTTGCACAGAAATCTGAAATTCTCAAAGGGACCTGTGTGGGGCTGGTGGAGTCCATCAGGCTGGGGCCTGGAGGGAAATTGCTACTGAGCTTCCAGTTCACGGTTTCCAGGCAGCAGTCCTGGCACAGGGCCGTCCATACTGTCCGAGTTTTCAGGAGAAGTGAAATGACGATTTTATGGGAAATTCTCCCATTTCTAAATGTTTTCGATTAACTTTTCTCCTCGAACACGATTCAAGCTAAACAAAACAAGTCTGCTGGCCAGATGCAAACTGCAGGGTGCCTGCTTGCTCACTCTCCCTGGTCCAGCATTTTGCTGGGACCTGAGTTCAGCTCCGAATCTGAGTGTGGCCCCGTTGGGACCTAAGATCTGTGCACACCAAACGGCCAAGGAGCGATGGGACCACATGCGTTTGCAGGTAGGAAGTTCCTTCCACACCATTTAAAGGAGCTGTGAAATCAAGGGTCCACAAGACCTCCAATAAGCCCAGATACGAATTTTGTGATTTGTAGGAAGTCACGTGTGCAAACAATCCCATTTGCTTTCTTTTTAATTAGAAACGGGGGATAAACGGTGTAGACATTCCTGGCGAGTGCCAACTTTGACAATTAAGCAGGCAGTGGTGACTTGAAGCAAATCTGGTTTAAGAAGTAGAGCAGCTGAGCATCATGGATCACACCTGTCATCCTGGCTACTTGGGAGGTTGAAATCAGGAGGATCTCGTTTCGAGGCCAGCCTAGGCAAATAGGTCACAAGACCCCACGTCTAAAATAACCAGAGCAAAATGGACTGGAGGTGTGGCTCAAGTGGCAGAGTGCCTGCTTTGCAAGTGTGAAGCTCTGAGTTTCAAGCCCAGTTTCAACTCAAACAAAAAAAAAAATAGATCGATCAAATATTAGGGGAACCTGTCATTAAATATCTCGAGAAACAGAGTCCTTGCAGAAAGGGTAAGGTTTTTCTGAAAGTTACATGAGGTGAAACTGTCCTCGGGTCTACGGAAGCAACATACAAAGGGGATGCGGTGCTGTCATCTGAAAATGGAGGCATGAGAATTCATTAAAATAATGGATGAGGTGTGGTCAACGGAGTGATGCCTCCCCAAGGTTTCCATATGAATTTACTTTAGATGGCAAGGACTTTGTAGAAGTGATTAAGTCAGAGGTTTTCAGATGGAGAGATGACCCCAGAGTGTCTGGGTAACCTGACATCATCACAAGGGTCCTTCAAAGAGAGAAGCAGGAGGGTCAGAGTCCACGAGGGAGAGATTGGGGGAGGGGGCAGGACTCTAAGAAGGCAGACATCCTCTTTGTGGCTGCATAGAATTCCATTGTGTGTAGATACCACATTTTCTTGATCCATTCGTCAGTGGTGGGGCATCTTGCTTTTGGGTATATCCCCAAGAGTGGTACAGCTGGATCAAATGGTAGATCGATGTCCAGCTTTTTAAGTAGCCTCCAAATTTTTTTTCCAGAGTGGTTGTACTAGTCTACATTCCCACCAACAGTGTAAGAGGGTTCTTTTTCCCCCACATCCTCGACAACACCTGTCGCTGGTGGTGTTCTTGATGATGGCTATTCTAACAGGGGTGAGGTGGAATCTTAGTGTGGTTTTGATTTGCATTTCCTTTATGGCCAGGGATGGTGAGCATTTCTTCATGTGTTTTTGGCCATTTGGACTTCTTCCTTTGAAAAAGCTCTGTTCAATTCATTGGCCCGATTCTTCACTGGGTCATTGATTTTGGGGGAGTTCAGTGTTTTGAGCTCCCTGTATATTCTGGTTATTAGTCCATTGTCAGATATATAACTGGCAAAGATTTTTGTCCCATTCCATGGGTTGTCTCTTCAACCTGGTGATCACTTCTTTCAAGGTACAGAAACTGCTCTGATTTTTTTGGAACTGGGTGGGTGGGTGGAGTGTCTCAAGAACTGTTTGCCCAGGCTGGCCTCAAACCAAGATCCCCCTGATCTCAGCCTCCCAAGTATCTAAGATCATAGGCATGAGCCCCCAGCTCCTGGCTTATCCTGAAAATTTTTTATATTAGCATGATTTCTTCTGATACATTAAGTCTTTATTGGATGGCACACAAAACAGAGATCCACCTGTATTACTTTTATGTGTGATGAAATTATGTCAGAGAAACTGAGTCACGTGAGATAGTTAAGTGTAAAGTACCTGACATATCACGAGTGCTCATGAAATGCTTGGTTCTCTGCTCTGTGGTTTGAGTATGCAACATCTCCCACTGGTTCATGCTTTGTCCACAGCTGGTGGCACTCTCTGGGGGAGGTGGTGAAAACTTCAGGACATAGGACCTAAGGAAGCAGGGAATGATTTTTGAAGGTTACACCTGGGCCCCAGTCCCTCCATCTCTGCTTCCTGTTGGCCAGGAGGCGAGACCCTTCCCAGACACCATGATGTTCTGCCCAGCCATGGAGCCAAGCGACTATCGACTGAACCTCTGAGATGGTGAGCCAAAGTAAATCTTTCCTCCCTTAAAATAACTTATGTCATAGCAGCAAAAAAAAAAAAAAAAAAAAAGAAAGAAAGAAAAGAAATCTAACCCATTGCCCACATGGATGTTGAAAGTTCTGTGTCATCTGTGTACACGTTGGTGATATGTTTAAAGTCTGCTCCCTTTTCTTGTACGGTTTGAGTTTACTGAATCCTTAGTTAATTTTTAAATTAAATGCTTAATTTACACTAAATAAACGAAAAGAGGCAGCTAACTTATTAGAGAATGTTTGGCTAATGAAGGGTTAATCTGAAACAGACATAAGAAGGGGATGAAATTTGCTTATTTTTGAGTTAATGGTTGCCAGAATTAATCAAATCACAAATGTGCATAATTCTTTTTTTTTCTCTCAATTGGAATTTTTAAATGCTTATTCTTAGCAGTCCTCTAATATTAATTTCACGCTAAATGAATCATTATTAAATACTTATGAGGAAAACTATTTTTAGGCCATGCACTCATTTAAGCATGTAGCTTATTACTTTCTTCCACAATAAAAATGTGTTATATTGGCTATGACACGCCACGATTGGAAGAATGTATGCTCTAAATAAGAAAGTGGGGTTTTTACTGACCTAAAAAAAACCCCCAAAACTGGACCAAAACTGGCTTCATGTTCTTTTGATACAGGATGTTTGTATCCTGCTCAAAGAGAAAATGACCCATTTTTGGTTTTGCAAAGCGACAGGGCTGTTTGTCTGTTCTGCAACACTCACAGAATTTTGGTAAGTGGATAACACTTTCCAGTCTTGTCTCCTGGTATGGCTTAAGTTCCCCCCTCCCTTTTTATTTAATGGGATTTACTACTCTTTTGAGTTTGCCTCTTTTTTAAAAAGAAAATTTTGTTTTTGCAGTACTGGGGATTGAACCCAGGGCCTGATGCACACTAGACAAGCACCCTACCACTTGAGCCACACCTCTAGCCCAAGTCCTCCTGGTTTTGACATCTGTATATATTGATCCCTGGGGCAGGAAGAACAGATGGTGATTAACTGAAGGATGAGTTACGTCACTAGACCACGCCCCACCAGGGCAGAGGACACAACTTTCTCACCTCAGCAACCCCAGGCTCTGCTGTCTTGACTCAGTTTAGTTCTGTGGCCAGCCAGCCACAGAGTCTTGAAATGACACTCGTTTAAACAAAACAGAGATTTATCTTTCTTTATTGTTAAAACATTTTTTTAAAAAGTCCAGAGTTAGCCAGGGTAGGTAACACCCATAATTACTGGGCACCCAGGGACCTTCTCAGGGATTTATTCTGCCATTCTCATCCTATGACTATGATCCTTGAAGGTCCGGTGTACTGAGCTATGTGTCCACGCAGTCAGCCTTGTGTGACTATAACAAAATACCCGAGACCATTAACTTAAAAAGAGGAAAGGTTTGTTTGGGTTCACAGCTTTAGAGGGTTCAGCCCATGGTCCCCTTTTGGGCCTGTAGTTGCACAGTATATCACACTGGGAGCACATGGCAGAGGAAGCCCACAACCTCCTTTACGGGCACATCCTAATAACCTAAAACCTCCCACTAGGCCTCACCTCTTAAAGGTTCCACCACCTCTCAAAAGTGTCATAGGCTGGGGATCCAAGCTTTTAACACAAGGACCTTTGGGGGACATTCAAGATCCAAACAACAGAACGGTCCTAGTCTGAAGAGAGTCCGGCAAATGTAGGGTTTTGTTTTATTTTGTGTTTTTTTGAGACAGGGTCTCACTGTGTAGCCCAGGCTGGCCTGAAACTCACAATCCTCCTGCCTCAGCCTCCTGAATACTGGGATTACAGGTGTGAATTACCAGGCCTATTTATTTTCTTTAAAAAACAAAAATGAAATTGCCAGGCACTAGTGGCTCATGCCTGTAATCTTAGCTACTCAGGGAACAGAGATCAGGAGGATCATAGTTCGAAGCCAGCCTGGGCAAATAGTTTGCATGACCCTATCTCGAAAAAACCCATCACAAAAAAGAGCTGGTGGTGTGGTTCAAGTGGTAGAGCACCTGCCTAGCAAGTGTGAGGCCCTGAGTTCAAACCCCAGTGCTGCCAAAAAAAAAAAAAAGGGAAGAAAGAAATTATAGTGATGGTAGATTTTTCCCCTAAGTTTTTACTTAATCAAATAGAAGGTTGTTAACTCTGTGAATCCCCAATGTTATGACATTTCACTGGCCCCAGGGATGTACCTCAGCTGGCACTTGCCTAGCTTGTACAAGGCACTATAAGAAACAAAAAAAAATAATAATAATTTAAAAAACCCACCGGCCCAAGAATTCCACAGTCTGAAGAATTGCTTGTTTCTTCCAAGTCCAAAACACAAGACACACATGTCTTTAACACGACCTCCACCCTTTATGCCTTCCTTAACTTGGGTCCTCACGGAGTTCAGAACAGGACACTGCAAAACACAGCGTCGTGGCGTTGGAGAAGTAGGAAGACTGGGAGGTCACTGTCACCCTCCCGCTTCCCTCCTCCTCTGAAACAGGTCGTAACACCTAGGAAGGACGCTCTGTCCTTCTCTGACACAGGTTCTAAGACCCTCATGGGAGAGGGGTCCTCCCTCCACTTGAGGCAGAGGAGGGTTCTTATCTCTGAAGCCGCAGGTCACAGAGCAGAATCAGGACAGTCCTTGCTATGTCCCTCCCAGGTTTATGATAGTTAGATCATGCTTTTTTGTCCAATTATATCTGCTCCATTAAAGCTAGCACAAAGTTACGTGGGTTGAACTCTTTGGGTCTTTATTTCTTAGGAAGGTTCTTATATCTCGTAAAACTTGCATTAAATAAATCTATACGTTTTTTTCACTTGTTCGTCTGTCTTGTGTTATAGGGTCCTCAGCCAGCCATGAACCAGGATGGATGAAGAAGGATATTTTCCTTCCCCTACAGGTGGCTTTCACTGGGCATCCCTTGATTTGCTTTTTAGGTCAGCTCAGTCAGATTGCTGACACCCGTGAAGAACCCATGTTGTCGCTCAAATCATGGTACGGGAATGGCGATTTTTCCCAAGGGTCTGGAGAATCCTGGTTACTGCTAAGAACAACCACCAACAAAAAGGACAGTCAGTTTGCTTTAAAATTGGGCCTGACATGAGAAAGCTGGGATGGAGGCTACCTTATCTCCCAAGAATAACAGAGCCTTTCAGCTTCTGTCTTGCTTTTCTCTGCCAGCCAGCTTTCTTTGCTACTTGGATTTTTTTTCTTCTCCCTATGACTTTGACTGGCATGGAGGCTTTAGCTCCTGTGGTGTAGACGTAACTCAGTCCCTCAAGGTTGTTATCCCAGATTCCCTAGGAATGGTGTGACCTGTTCAGCGAGGGCCAGGTGACCACCCCCAAGTTCAATCAGCTGTGGTAAGAGGTGGGCTGTGTGTGGGGGGGGCAGGAAGGGGTGACATGGGACCAATAAGGATAGTCCTCCACTTGCCATAGAGTTACTTCCTCAGATGCTGACTGTAAATTGAAATATATTAAGTTAATATGTAGCACATGTCACCTCCCCAGCGTCATCTAAGCATTGTAGAGCAGTGATTGGGGCCTGTGATAGCTGCCCAGTATCGCAATATAGGATCACTGAGAATGTCAATAGCTTAGGAAAAGATCAAAATACAGCATGCAGGCCAGATGCCTATAATCCTTACGAAGACAGTGAAGGAAGTCCACCACACGCTGTTTGGAGAAGAGGGCAGGAGGTAGCGGATGAGTGGGAATATAATGGAGGGGTGAATTTGTTCAACATACACGTACACGTGTATGGAATGATCACAATGAAATTCCTTTGTATTATTAATGTATGATAATTCAAAATAAAATAATATATATTAAAAAAACAAAACAAAACAACCTGTACTTGGGAGGTGGCAATCGGGAGGATCAGTTTGAGGCCAGCCCAGGCAAAAAGTTTGTGAGACCCCCATCTCATCCAATGGCTGGGTGTGTGGTGGTGTGTGCCTGCCACCCCAGCTCCGTGGGGATACATAAATAGGAGGATTGAGGTCCAGGCTTGGCATAAATCAAGACCCTATCTCAGAAATAACTAAATCAAAAAGGCCTGGCAGAGTGGCTCAATGCCCTGAGTTCAATCCCCATCACTGTTAAAAAGGTAATAACAAATAGAATGAAATGAAAGTTCATCCCACTGGTAGCTCCCACCTTAAAAGACTCAAGGTACAATTTTCACTGAACACGTATGACTTTTGCACGACTATGAAGTTGAAAAATTGTAAGTTGAAGTAAAAGTGGAGTTTCTGACCCCAGACCCAAACTCCTGGGGTCCACACGTCAGGCCCACCCGCTGGTCCCTGTGTGCCAAACAGAGAAATAAGGTAAGGCAGAAAAGGGAGGTTTATTACATGACTCAGGCAGTCATGGGAAGACAGTAATTCAGCCTATTTCCAGTCATCTTCGGGGTACAGGCGTGAACGTTCCCCTTAAATAGAGGGAGAATTGGGGGAGGGTGCAAAAGGGCTGCATTAGTTACAGTCCCAGCCCCAGGTGTGTGCTGGTGTCACAGGTGGTGATGGGCTTATCAGGATGGGCCAGGTGGGGCCTTGTTGACTGTTATCTCAGTCCTCTGAGGGTTCTCTGAGCTCCTGCTTTCAGTTACCTTGCGGACCCAAGTGAGGAGTCATGCTTTCCAGCCAGAGCAGTTTAGTGGCTGCCACAGATCCATGACCACAGGGCTGTGTGTGCAAGCACAGCTTCCTTGTGCATTCATTTCACAGAGCCTGGGAGCGGCCGTGTGGGGTACATGTGTGGGGTTTGTGTGTGGGAGCACGTGTGGGGGCAGGACAGGTCCCAGGCATCATTTCTAGCACATTCCCCTTTTCCTCAGCATTTCTGCCTCCTGCAGCCCTCACTCCCTTCCTTTTCCCCTTGGGAAAGCAGAGCAAAGACTGTCACTGTTACTTGCTCCATTTCTTTCTTTTTTTTTATTGCTGCACTGGGGGTACATTGTGCCATTTACAAAAGTTCTTACAATATGTCTTAGTTAAAGTCACCCCCTCCATCATTCTCCTTTATCCTCCCTCCCTCTGTTCCTGGAATAATTTCAGCAGGTCTCATTTTTCCATTTTCATACACGAGTGCATAATATTCCACCATATTCACCCTCCCACACCCTTTCCTCATCCCCTCTCTCCTCCCACTGGTATCAAACCTCCCAGACAGGTCCTGTTCTGTCCTCTTGTTCTCTGATTTTGTAAAAGAAAAAAAATTACATTTTTTGCTTGTTTAAGATACAGGGAGTTTGATTGTGACATTTCCTTGTATTAGAACCTGAGTTGGTTCATCCCCTCTATTTTTCTTCTTTCTACCTTAGTCCCCTTCTTATGGTGATTTCAACAGGTTAAAAAATTCTATATTCATTCTTGTATAGGAAGTGCATCAACCATATTCACCTTCTTAACTTCATTTACCCTCCCTTTCCCGTTGGTGACCTCTCATTAGTATGACCTGTTTTTCATAACATTGCTGTTAGTATTTGTTCTGTATTCCACATATGAGAGAAATCTTGCAGCTTTTGTCCTTCTGAACCTGGCTGACTTCACTTAAGATGATGTTCTCCAGTTCCGTCCATTTACCTGCAAACAACAAAATTTCATTCTTCTTTGTGGCTGAATTAAAATTCCATTGTATATAAATATCACATTTTCTCCAGGCACCAGTGACACATGCCTGCAATCCTAGCTACTCAGGAAGCAGAGATCAGGAGGATCCCGGTTCAAAAGCCAGCCCAGGCAAATAGTTCGTGAGACCCTATCTTGAAAAAAACCATCACAAAACCCCCCACATTTTCTTAATCCATTCACCAATAGTGGGGCAGCATGGCTGTTTCCATAGCTTGGCTATTGTGAATAGTGCTGACTTGCTACATTTCTTGACCTATTTCCTGCACAAAGTCTCTAATTCAATGTGCACTGCCTCAGTCAGCATGTGTAATGGGAAAGCAACATGGCCACTGGAGTGCCAAGCCTCTGGAGTCACGTGAGCCCATCCCTAAGTGGACTGGGATGGCAAAATTCATGGTGAGTGGTAAGAAGCCCTCAGCAGAGATGTGAGGCCAGGCACCAACACCCACTAGCCAGGATGCTCTGTGTGTCTGCCCCTCTCTCTGCAGAACTGAAATATTACCTATCATGTAAGAGCACTGTGGGGAATGAAGGAAATAATGCAGGTGGAGGAGTTAGCCCAGCACCTGGACTTAATAAATGTGCAGTGAATATTCAGTCAAGGAACCAAAAGCAAAGACCCAGGCGGTCTTGAGCATCTGGGCTCATTGTGGCTTTCTCAATGTGGAATCCAAGACAGGAAAGAGTCTATTGGTTCGTTAAGCATTGAAAGAGGGTTTGGTCAAGTTAGAAACTTTGCAGCGCTCAGCCAATGGTGGGTTTTGTTTTTGACTTTTCCTCCTCTAGAATGTAAAGATTTCATGTAAGGAAGTAGTAATGTAAGAGGCACTCAAACTGCTTTGCTGAAAAGCACGACTCTTTACTTGGGCCCATGAATTAACTACAAACAGGACAAGCTTGACATCTCTGCCTCCATTTTGGATCTGTCTCCACTCTAAGCCATTCTCTTTACAGTCACTTTACAATCACCTTAGATTCCACAAAGGACAAAACTGGTAACATCTTTATGACAATGAACTGGAGCCACCTGGAGCTGCTATCCTCCCAGAGAGGACAATTATCCCCCAAATCCTTTCAAACAGGAACCCGATTATTCCTTACAGGTGATAACTTCCCAAACTGGACCAGACCACCAGCCAGACCACACCTGTGACTGAATTGTTTAACTATGCACACCTTTGTCCCCCTGCCCCCAGTTGTCTATTTAAACCTGTAGCTCATGAGCGTATCCTGAAGATGGCTGAAAACGGTCTGAGTGCTTCTTCTGCCTCTTCCCACGCATGTCCCGAGCTGTGTCATAAACCTCCTTTCTCTGCCTTCACCAGGCCTCTTGATTTGGCGTTTGGGGGTGGGTCCTGGATCTGGCATGTGGAATCTCAGGAGTTTGGTTCTTGGGCCCAAAACTCCAGTTTCAGTAATATTCATTAAATATGCCATTTTTCTTGTGGGCAGCACCATCTGAGTGTGTTTGGGCTCTATGCTATAACCAAAATTGTTTCCCATGAGGTACACAGACTCAAATTTTTGTCCCAATTCAAAATGAGGATTTGAATCAGAAGTTCTTCAGGAAACTTTCTGAGCCTTTTACAAACTGATCATCTCAATACTGCTTAAAATATTAGTAAGAATAGTGCATACATATGGATGCCAGATACAATGAAGACCCCAGAAATACAATTTTGGTCATCACACTGTGAATGTTTTCCAGTTAGATCCAAGACAGGCCTCCACATGGAGTCATTTCGTAGACGTGCAAAGCAGTATAGGCACTGACTAGCAAGTCTTTATGAGCTGCTGAATTAAAATGACAAACCTGCAATACGGTGAGGCTGAAATTATTCGCCACAAACACTAAAAATGATTGTCAGCATCTCTATAAAAGGACCTGAATACCAAAACGGATATTGATTCTAAAAAAATAATATACATGGTTTCATTGCTTTCTTTGCTGGTAAATACAGGACAGACACTATGTCTGTCCATTTGTCCCAAGGCTGACTTTCTTGTGGCACGGTATGACAGCAAGGGCCAGTAGAAGAACATGCATCTCTCTTCCAGGCCCTGCTTTGAATCCCTCATCCCTCATAATGCAAGGGCCTCAGGGAACAGTGTAAAAACAGCCTTAAACTTCTGATTCTGCAAAGCAGATTCTACCAGTTTTGTCTCGGGTTTGGGATGGGTTCCTTCTGTGCCTCCCTTTAATTTTTAAACAAATGTTACCATCACTATTTATCAAGTAGGAGCTTCAGAACCTTAGCAGGTTACCTACTCTCTGAATTGAATTTATTCTTTGGTGAAAACCAGTATTCCTTCATCACAAGAAAAGTTGAAGTGCAGCCTGGCTTTGGTGGCTTCCACCTGTAATCCTAGCTACTTGGGAGAATGAAATCAGGAGGATCATAGTTCAAGGCCAGCCTGGGCAAATAGTTCTCAAGACCCCATCTCCAAAATAAACAGAGCAAAATGGCTCAAGTGGGAGAGCACCTGCTTTGCAAGTGAGAAGCCCAGAATTCAAACCTCAGTCTCACCAAAATAAATAACTAAAATAGTTGACGTGTTTTAAATAACTAAGCTACTTTTATCTTTAAGAGCACACACTGTGTTGTGGTGAGGTTTTTTGAAAAAAAAATAAAAACACGTGAAGGTGTAATCTTATGATTATGGTTTATGGCTATGAGGCATTGATTTGAAAAAATTCTAAAGTTTAGGGTTAGATTTCTGACTTTTTTTTGGTTACAATTTAAACATCTACTAAAGACTTCATGCATTAATAAATTCAAGAATAAAAAACAGCTGGTGGGCTTAAGCAGTAGGACGCCTGTCTAGCAAGCGTGAGGTCCTGAGTTCAAACCCCAGAACTGCCCCACAGAAATAAATAAAATAAAAATAACCCCAGGCAAGCGAGTATTATGGACAAGAAAAAAAAAAAAAACTGTTTCCATTTAAATGGCCCAGATGCAACTTTGAACACTAACACTAATCACTTTATGAACCTGACTTGGAGTGGGGCAGGGAGGGGTGGCGCGTTTGTTGACAACATAGCTAAAAAGTCATTATCTAGTCCCTGTTTTAGAGGTTTGATCCTTGTTTTCCTCTAAAAGCACTAACTCGTGCACATTGGGAACAGAATCTTAGCATAACCCAGAGACAAGCGACTGCAAAGCCCGGGATTTCTCGCTCGCCTCTTTGCTACCAGCCGCACAAGCCGGTAGAACAGGGCGCGCACTGCACTCCCCGCACGCCAGCTAAGCCGCGCCGAGCCTGGCCGAGCGGAGCCGAGCCGAGTCGGGCCGACTTCCGCCCGAGCCAGGACCGCGCCCCGCCCCCCACGGGCTCGAGAATCCTCAGCCTTTTCCCGCGATGCCGCGGGGGCGCGCGCCAGGCCGCTCCACCAGGCCCCAGAGTGCACTGCGCGTACGCGCGCGCGCCGCCTCCAGTGTCAAGCGACCGCGGGAAAATTCCAAAAAAGTCAAGACAAAAAAAAAAAAAAAAAAAGAAAAGGCCAGGACGAAGCCAAACCAAGCGTTCAAGCCACAGAAGTCGGGCGGTGGCTTCCTCCCCGCCGCCACCGCCAAACTGCTGAGGCAGCTCTGGGCGAGGACCACCCGGTAAGAGAGCGGCCGCCGAGTGAGGCAAAGGCGGCTGCTTCCCCTAGGGGCCTAGCGGGCGTGTCAGCGGGGGCCGTGGTTCGAGGGGGACGCGAGGCAAGACTCGCGAGAACGCCCGCAAGCCCCGCGCCGCAAGGTGGGTGAGCCCCGGCTCCCGCCGAGGGCAAAGCAAAGCGCGAGGAGGGGGCGGGGCGGGCCAGGGGGAGGAGCTTGCACCGGTGGGCGGTTCCTTTGGTTCATTGAGCGCTGGCGGCTGGGTTTTCTTAAAGGGAAAGGAGGAAAGGCGGTTCCCCCCTCCACCCCGCGTCGGATCTGTGAAAAGCTCTGTTTAACCCCCATCGCGTTCTCTGCGCCGGGGCGCGAGGTGGGGGCGAGGCTCAGTTCGAGGAGCCCGAGATGCGGTGCTGTCCCTTTGGCCTTCTTGGCCTGGGGTCGCAGGATTTCGGGCGGGGGGGGGGTCTCTGATGGGATTGCTTACCCCAACCCTTGAGAGATTTCCTGGTTGTAGTTTATAAGTTTTTCAGGTGGGTGCAGTTACAGCTGTGAACCCTCATTGATCTAGGTGCGGGCTTTGGAATATAGCACGTTGGGGATGAGAACCTCAAAGAATTTTTCTAGCAAAGACCTGGGTGTGCTGGGCTTTTTTTCTAATCTGAAAGGGTTCGAAAACTGGGCTCCTGGGCTCAGCCCCACCTGTGCCCCATATGAGTGGCTTACCATTTACCTAATCAACAGAACACCTTTTTTTTTTTTTTTTTTTTCTTTTGGTGGGACTGGGGTTTGAACTCTGAGCTTTGTACTTGCAAAGCAGGCGCTCTACCACTGGAGCCACACTTCCAGTCCGTTTTGCTTTGGTTATTTTGGAGATGGGGGTCTTGTGAACTATTTCCCTGGGCTGGCCTCGAATCTCCATTCTCCCAACCTCAGCCTCCTAAGCAGCTATAGGATTACTGGTGCCCGCTAAGCAGAGCACTTCTGGGCCACCGGGACTTCAGCTATTTCTGAGTGTCACTCACCTTTCCTGATAGATGGTGCAGGATATTCTCTCGTTACTTCCTTAAGGAGGGAGGGAAGGTTGTTACAAATGACAGAATTCATTCCATGTGTTGGGATCACTCATTACATAAGAGTAGACAGAAACATGTTCGTTGTGACCTTTTTTTTTTTTTTAAATTGTTGTGCTGGATGGGGGTACATTGTGGCATTTACAAAAGTTCTTGCAATGTATCAAATACATCATGCTTGAATTCACCCTCTCCACCTCTCTCCTTTATCCCCTCCCCTCCCCCCATTCCTGGATCATTGTGGACTTTATCCATCAAGCTTAAATGAAGTTGATTCGGTCTCTGAGTAACTCACTATACCAGATTCACGTGGAAGGAAGGACTAGTATATATTACTGCTTACAAGAAAGACTGCATCAAAAAAGAATGTTTTCCTACTTCATTAAAGGCCACTTTCATCTCTCCCTCCAGCGTAAAAATTATATCCCCCTACTTTAGAGCTGGGCTAATTATAATTTCGTATATTATGTATTTTAATTCATCTTTTTATTCTGTCATAGTCTGCCTGACTTCTTGAAAAAGACATTCAGGCCACAGAAAGGAAGGGCAAAATCTGTATTGGTATTTTTGGTTCTGTACTTTTTTTTAACAAAAAAGCACATTAGCTCAATTGCTTGACTGGATGTGGAAGATATGCTGGTGCATGTATATGAAACTGCATGTACATTTAAAAATAAGTGGTATTCTTAACTAGCTCCATATTTCTGCAAGTAGTTCCAATAACAATTACACAAATTTTGTACTTATGAAAACCAGCTCCAGGGAGGCCGGCCTGGCCAGGAGAAAGTTGGATTGATTATCTAGGCCACTGAGAGGCCCAGAGGAAGCTCACATGAGTGGTGGTTCCAAGTAGGGAGGGTAGAGCCTCAACCAGGCCAGAGTTCAGTCTGATAGGATTTAAAAAATTTATTTTCACATAGGCTATGAATATTCTCTGTTCTTGTTTATGAATCCTGAATGACTAACTTCCAAAAATGAAAAAACACCAGATACTGCATCTCTGGAACTTGTCTTTCTGTGGTTTCAAGAAGACAGAGTTCAGAGTTCATATGCAAATCACTTTTTTTTTTTGAGACAGGGTTTCATTGGGGAGCCCAGACTGGCCTTGAACTCCCAATTGTCCTACCTCTGGTGGAGTGTGTTGTGACTATACCACTCCACCTGGCTTCTGGAGGTCACCTTTTTGAGGAAACCACATGCTCTGTTTTCAAAGCAACTAAAGGACTTTGAGCAAATGCAGTACACATTTGGAATTGTTCAGTGATCCCCACAGTTCAGTTTTACACTTTTGCATCACTGTATTGCGCTTGCACTCAGCCCCAGGCTACCACTGGTTTGCTTTCTGTGTCTGGATTAATGTTTCTGGACATTTCGTATAAAGGGACTCATAGACTAGGTGCTCCCTGTGTCTGGTCCATGCAGCTTTGGAGACTCAGGCACGTAATGGCTCCCGTCAGTAGTTCCTGCTGTTGCTGGCTTGTGTCCACTGTTTGTATATAACACATTTTATCAGGTGGTGGACACTGAGGTTGCTATTATAGATAATGCTGTAAATGTGTGTGCAAGTCTGCACATTTTTATTTTCTTGCACACATAGAGTTGAACTGCTGGGTTTGTTTAGCAAATTAAAGTTTTTAAGAATGCCAAACGTATTGTCAGGAAAACAAGTCTGGTGAGGATGTTGGGAAAAAGGGACTCTTACACGTTGGTGGGAATGTAAATGAGTGTAGCCACTATGGGAATGAGTATGGAGGTTTGTGAAAAAACTAGAAATAAAACTACCATATGATCCTGCTTTACTGCTTGCAGGCATTAATCTGAAGGAATGTGAGTGAGTGAACAACAAAGATGCCTGCACACCCGTGTTTATCGTAGCATTGCTCACCATAGCCAGCTGTGCAGTCAGTTAGGTGCCTGCCAGTCAATGAATACAGAAAATGTGTTACAGATATACAATTAGGTGTTACTAAGCCATAAAAGAATGACATTATGCTGTTTGCATCATGTTAAGTGAAATAAGTCAGATTTAAAAAGATAAATCACGTTTTTCTCTCATATGTGGAATCTAGACCTAAAAAAAAGAAAGGCAGACATGAATGTAAACAGGGGCTATTGGGGGGGCAGACAAAAGGAGTGGGTTCTGGGGCTGTGTGATTATGGTCAGTACATTACAGGCATGTATGAAAACTAATGAAACCTGTTAGTGTTTTTTTAAAAGGTAGGAGGAGGGGGGAATTAAAAAAAATAAGAGTGTAGGAGATAAGAAAATGATAAGGGAGGGTGAGTAGGATCAGAGTATTTATGTATGTATGGAAGTATAATGAAACTCCTTTTGTACAATTAATATATGCTAACAAAAAATTACCAAATTGTTTCCCAGTGCGACTGAGCCATTTTATACCCCACCAGCAATATGAGAGAGTTCTGACTTTTCCACATTCTTACCAACACTTGTTATTAGAAGTTTTTTGTTTTGTTTTTGGTGGTACCAGAGTTTTCACTCAGGGCCTCACGCTCGCTAGGCAAGTGCTCTACCACTTGAACCACTCCACCAGCCCTTGTTTAGTGTTGGGTATTTTCCGGGTAGGGTGTGGAGAACTATTTGCCGGGGCTGGCCACCAGCTGAGACCCTCCTGATCTCTGCCTCCCTAGTAGCTAGGATTACCGTGGTGAACCATTGGTGCCCAGCGTGTCCTTTTCCCACAGAACCCGCTGCAGTGGATTTCAAAGGAATTGTATTGAATCGATGGGTCCGCTTGGGGGAGAATTGGCATCTCAACGTGAACATGTAATGTCTTCCCACTTTTCTCAACAATATTTATCTTTTTTCAGCATACAAATATTGTTCTCTTTTCTTAAGTTTTTCTCAAAGGGTTTTTTTTTAATGCTATTGTGAATAGATTTGTATTTAAAATGTCATTATGGGGTTCTTTGTTGATAGCATGTTGATTTTGTATTCTGAAATCTTGCTGACCCGATCTTTCTTTCCAGCGAGATTTTTTTTTTTACTTTTTTTTTGGTACGTTTCAGAGGATTTCTACATGCAGCTTGTAATCTGTGAATAAAGACAGGTGTGCTAGTCCCTTCCTCCCGATGCCTTTATTTCTCATGCCCATCTCGCCTGATTGCTGGAACCTCCAGCGCGTTGCCGAGTGGACATGGAGAGGGTGGGCCTTCCCGACACGGTCCTGATGGGGGAGGAGAGCATCGTCTTTTCCTGTGGACGTCACGCCACCCGTGTTCCCCATCAATGCCCCTTACTGCCTGAAGGACTCCCCTAGATTGCTGAGGATGCTTTTGAACCGGTGATGAAAACTGCTCTTTGCATCTTTCGGGATGAGCCCGGGGCTTTGTTCTTAAACTGGAGACTGGTTACATTAATTTACTGCTGTTACCTTAACTTTGCCTCCTGGGGACGAGGCCGTCCTGGTCACACTGTATGCTTTTGTTTGGTGCAGGATTCAGCTGACGGTGTTCTGTAGGAACTGTGTGTTTATATTGAACACTGGAAGGTGGAATTTTCTTCGTGTGACGTCTTCGGCTTGGATGCAGCAGTAATGATGTCTTGGGATGCGGCCCCATTTCTTCTTTACACATTTGATAGAACTCACCCACGAAATCGTTTGTTCCTGGATTTTCTGCATGGGGAAGTTCCGAATGACTGAAATTCTCGGTGCCGACGCGCGCGCGCGTGTGTTGCATGTGCGCATGCGCGCGCTTCTGCGCCCTGACTGCGTGCGGCAACTCTGCCGCCTGCGGCTCCTAGGCGCATGCGTGGCTCCCATGCCGTAGTCCGCTCGCTGCCTGTGCGTGCCTGTGGGCTCTCTGTGCGTGCCCCGGGTGCGCCTGTTCCCTCCACATGCGTGTGCCGTGATATGCGTGCCCAGGGTGTGTCTGTTCCCTGTGCGTGCGTGTGCCGCGGTGCGTGCGCCCAGGGTGCGCCTTCTCCCTGTGCGTGCGTGTGCCCACGGTGCGCCTACTCTCTGCGCATGCGTTTGCTCAGGGTGCGTCTGTTTCCTGCGCATGCGCGTGCCACAGTGCGCGGACCAGGGTGCGCCCGTTCCCCGCGCGTGTGCGCCATGATGCGTGTGCGCCATGATGTGTGTGCCCGCGGTGCACCTGGTCCCTGGGCATGTGCGTGCTGTGGTGCGTTATGTTCAGGGCGCTTCCGCTCCCTGTACGCACTTGTGGACAGGGTGCGTTTTGCTGAGGGTGCGCCTAGTCCCTGCGCATGCGTGCGCCACGATGCACGCACTTCGGGTGCGCCTGCTCCCTGCTTGTGCATGTGCTGCGGAGCGTGTGCAGCGTGCGTGTGCTTCTTGCATATACCTGTTTGTGCGGTGTCCCGGTGTGGTGCAGTACCCCAGTGCGTCCATTCCCTGTGTGTGATCGTGGGCGTGGTGCGTGTGACCCAGGTGCACCTGTTCCTTCTGCGTGCGTGTGCCGCAGTGCGTATGTCATTGGTGCGTCAGTTCCCTGTGCGTGCCCATGGACACAGTGCGTGTGCCCTGGATGCACCAGTTCACTGAGTGTGCCTCTCAGTGCGGTACACATGCCGGGTGCGCTGCTCCCGTTGTATGCCGCGGTGGTGCGGAGCGTTTGCCGCAATGCGACCGAGTCCGGCGCTTGCCTGTCAGTTCGGTGCAGTGCGCATGCCCGGGTGAGCCTCCTCCTTGAGCGTGCAGCCAAGCGCGTGTCCCCGATGCGCCTGTTCTCTGCGCGTGCCTGTCAGTGCGCTGCGCATGCCTGTCGGTGCGGTGCGCTGCGCGTGCCCGTGTGCGTCAGCTCCGGGTGCGCCTTGCCAGCGCGCAGCTGCTCTAGCACCTGCTGGCGAATGTGCGCCTTGGCCGCCCCTTCATGTGCGCTCCTGCAGCGCCCTCTCCTGCAGCGCCCTCTCCTGCAGGCTCTTGGAGTGCGCTGTGGTCGGCAGCACCTAGCGGTCAACAGTGAGCCCGGCTTTCCTCTCGCTTTTTCAGGCACTTGGACGGAGAGTTTCTGGCAGATTAGAGAAGTTGGTTGTAACGTGAGGTGCCCACGGAGACATCCCTGCCACTCAGCCAGCCGCGACTGTGCCAGCTCCGGAAAGGTCTTGGTTTGATTTTTGCCTGAAGGGGTGTTCTTCTTTGGACCTCCCGTCTCGGCAGCAGGGATAGTGGCTGTTCATCTGTAGGCGGCACTGGGGTTTGAACTCCGGCTTCATGCTTGATATGCTGGCGGTTGAGCACGCTCCATTCTCTAGGATTCCCTTCTGACCAGCCAGTTCACTCTTACTCCAGGCCTGTTATAGTCAATACTTCTTGTTTTGACTTTGCTTATTCAGATTATGGTGTGCGCTCTCTCTCTCTCTCTCTTTTTTCCGTACTGGGGTTTGAACTCGGGGGCTTCTGACCCAAGCCCCTTCCCCAGTCTTCTCTTTTTGATTGGACCCAGGCTGACCTATCACCTTTGCCTCTGACTCGCTGAAGACGTGGTGAGAGTTTTCGCTTATCTTCTTGAATTCTGAATGTAAAATCTGGGGTTGCTGCCACATCCACATGACAAAAGGCAGGTTTTGGTGAGAGCTTGCCAGGCTTTCACCTGTCAAAAAGTGATGAATTCTTTGCCCAGGGCTTTGAAAATCAGAAACAGTACAGTACGGTGGGAAGTGGGAGTAGGAGGAGAGAGGAAGAGGAAAGGATTGGAGCTACCCTCAGCCCATAGCACGCAGCAGGCAGGGTTCCCAGATACCTGGCTATACCTGACTACATCTCTCATAACCTTTTACCCGTGATTTTCACTTTTTCAGAATTTAGGACGTGGTTTTTCATTTTCCACTAGAGGAGCAATGCTGGTTTTGTAATACTGAAGGTATTTATCATGTAAATATTTTCTGTAAGTGTAACTTTCTTTACTGGGAAATGAGAGCTGGGTTCTTGTACTGGGGTAGCTACCCAGAAGACAGTGTGAGGTGGCTGTTTCACATCTCTTGTCTTACTTTACAGATGCGGAATGGCTAAATGCTTTCCTCTCTTTCCTAAGAATTTGGGGGCACTGTTTACTTCAGTGACTCACGGTGTCCTCCTGGGCTTGGTTCCTTTCTGTTGCTGTCATCAGGTTTGTTGTATTGTTATTTCAAGTGTCGTATTCTGAGGCCTGTACTTGACCGTAATCCAGTTTTTCTGTTTGTGTTTCTACGTTCACATGCTGTGTTTATGCAAATCAACCCAGTCCTTGGCGATCGTTTTGCTTGCATGGCAGTGTTTGCTTGTCTTATGTGTACATCCCTTATTTCCACAGTTCTTTACAGCTTCTTTGGGGTACATTCTTGTTGTAGAACCATTGTTGAGCTTTGTCGGTACCTATCCAGCATCCTTTGCTCTCTTTACCTTAGCATGGCCTAGATTTTTCTTACAATAATCACCACTGCAGAGGTTTTGGGGGGGATACACTCCACTTGTAGCTCCTAGGGTGAACTTTGATTGGGGCTTAAAGTAACCTGACCTTTAGCAAGTCCAGTCCAGATGCATCTGTATTCTCTTACTTGAGATTTTTGGGACAGAGTGTGTACTTCCTTTTTGGGTTATACGATGTGTAATGGGATGCCTTTTTTTTTTTTAAGGAATAGCATTAACATAAAAATGTGATTGCTTTCATTTTAAAATCAAGTAGTTATAAGCTAAGAAAAAATATCTTAAATTTTGGTAGTGACATTCTTTTGCAGGTATTAAAAGCTACAAATGTATTTCACTTTATCAAAGTTTCTGGTTTCTTTATGTAGTCCCACAAGTGTGTTCTGTATGTACCCAATATCATACCTAAACGGACACTCAGTCCCTTTGATTTTATTTATTTATTTTTATTTATTCATTTTTACAGCACTGGGGTTGGTTTGAACTCAGGGCCTCATGCTTGCTAGGAAGACACTCTTACCACTTGAGCCTCTCCACTAGTCCCCCTTTGATTTTAAAAGAACTTAAGTCTTATTTGTTTAACTTTAAGGTAATTTGAAAATTTAAAGAATTATCTGTTCTTGAAGCAGAGTGCTGAAAATAAGGCAAGTCTTTGAAAATATTCTTGCACTTGGTCAGACTGTCTTTGGTTATGTTGTTTTGTGGCAGTAGAGGCTCTGACTAAATGACTGCACATATTTGAAACCCATTTTAGTTGAGCTGTTGATGGAGAGGGACAGCATGCCACATGGCACACTTCAGTGTGAATATGGTCATGAGACTGTCACCACTGTCCTCCCTTGGTCATCTATTGTGGTTCGGTCATCCTCCTTTCTGTTTCTGCTCTCCAGGTAGTCTTAATTCTCTGTCACTGTGAATTAATTTGCATTTCTAGATTTTTACATAAGTGGAATTATACAGTATGTACTCTTCTTTCATCTGTCTTCTTACCGCAACTGTTTTGAGAGTTGTTCATGTTGTATAAGGTGTATTAATTGTTTTTTACTTTTCTTCACAAAACACTTGATCTTGGATCTCATGGAGATTTTCTTCTGGGCCATCGCAGCTGTCGCTTTGCAGGGATAGTGGTCAGTTCCAGCCACCAGAACTGTTGGAGTGGGCTGAAGTGCCATCACCAGTGTTTTCACGATGACAGTGTTGCATCGAGAGAGGTGTCCAGCCAGGACCAGCACCGCTTTCCTGGGTTTCATGAACTTGGCCCTTCCAGTAGTAGCTAGCAGGCCTACAGCAGCACGCAAGGAGGGCACCTCGCTGTATGATCTTGTAGATACCCTTTAGAGGCTCAGGTAGTTTCTCTGTACTCGGTTTGATGAGAGGTTTCTGTTTTTTACATCATAATGGATCTTAGTTCTTGTCACATGCCTTTTCTGCCTTTATTGAGATACACAGGTATTCTTGGAGCTGTTGCCCTCCTTTAGCTGCTTTCCTGCCTTTGTGGTCATTTTGAGAGAGCTTCTCTGTAGTCATAATGTGTTCTGGTGTCCTAGCCATGGTGTCCGTCTGGGGGTGCCTGTCATTGCTTTGGCTTTGTCTCCCAGCTCTGGGGAGTAGGGGTCTTTGAATTTTGATACCTAGATTCTACTCTACTCTTTAGCCTGCTCATTCACTGAGGAATTTTAAACATTGTACTAAGTCACAGCGAATGCTAGTGGTGGCACTAAACTCTTAAATCTCAGAGTGCTCTTGCTAAGGTTGGGCAGAATGTCAGATGTCTCTTGTGCAGTTTTCCTTTGTCCAGATCCTCTGTTTCCAGGGCTGGGGCTCGGTCCATTTCATGGTAGTCTGTCTCACTGCTTGCCTTCCAGCCTCCTGTACGGGGGAGAGGAGGTGGCAGATGCACGGGTGTTTCCGGGCCAGGCTTGGGATGGTGTGTGTGGCTTATACCCTCGTTCTCTTGCTTAGAACTCTGTCATGGCAGTCTAACCACCAAGGAACTGGGAGTAGCAGTTCCTCTCAGATGTGGGGGCGCTCTCAACACTTCTTCGTCCCTTACTGTGTTGCAGGCTGTGCTAGGGCTGGGATGTAACTGCAAACAAGACAGACTTGGTTCCTCCTCTGGCCAAGGTTAGTGCCAGGAAGGGACGGGGGTCAGGAAGGCCTGTGATGTCTCAGTATTTGGTAAAAGAAGGACTGCTTAGTGCTACCCATCTGCTATTGGTAAGATAGTTTATATTGTTTGCCACAATTAATATATTTTCCATAAGAAAAACCAGACATTGTTGAATAAGTTATCATGAATCAGGGTATAACGGCCTCACCAAAGTTCTTTTGAACATTGAGATGGTTTATAAAATAGCTTTCTGTAGAACAAATGTGGTAGAGTGTGTAAATTAGATATCAGATCACCTTTGCAAATATGTTTGTGGCTTGTGCATGTTTTAACATTTTTTCAGTCAGTTACTAAAAAGTTAATCTCTTAGTAAGCACTAAGAGATTTCACCATAAAAAATTCCACATCTTGAGGGTAGGAGCAGTGGTTCATACCTGTAATCCCCCTGCTCAGGAGATAGAGATTAGGAGGATCATGGTTTGAGGGTAGCTAGGGCAAAAAGTTAGGGAGACCCCATCTCACTTAATAAGCCAGTTATGGTGGTTCACATCTATATTCCCAGCTACACAGAAGTAGAAGGATTAGGGTCTGAAGCCAGCACCTCTTTAAAAAATAACTAAAGCAAAAAGCACCGGAGTTTGGGCTCAAGTGTTAGAGCACCTGCCTCATAAGTGTGAGGCCCCAGAGTTCAAACCCCAGTAATCCCTCCCCACCAAAAAAGGTGCACATGCCCAGCTTTCCAAAGTGGAAGGCAGTTTGACAGCCCTGAGTCCCAGCTCTCCTTCCACACAGGCCAACGCCAGTCTGTCTTCTCTGGACAAGCTCTGCTTGTAGTTACCTTCAGCCCGTCCATATGCTTGACTCACTCAGTTTATCCCTGTGGACATTTCAATTTATGATCTTTGGCTAAAGAAATTTATTAATTTTCAAATAATTTCAAAAGGCATTTCATTGTCAAACTACCACATTGGGAAAAAAAAAAAAGGACAGACCAATACAAACTTACACTAATCGGGGGAAATTACAGTCTGGTGAGTTCAAAGTTTCATATTCTGTAGAAAAAAAGGGTTTTGGGTTTTTTTTAAAATTATTCTTGAAAAGTAATATGTATCCTTCAGAAATTAGAGCTTTTTGTTGTATTGATTTTGTTTTAATTTGTTGAATAGTTTCTTTTAATTTGTTTATAAGCATGACTCTTTCCACTTGTTTGATAGTTTGGTTAGAAGCCCTATTAGTGTTTTGTACTTGATTATTTTCATATTGATTATATGTGAGTCTCATGATAACTGTATGTACCAAGGTGAGACAGGGATTGAAAAAGAACAAAAAGTAGGGGAGAGTATGTGACTCAGTGGTAGCCCTGGGCTTGATCCCCAGGAACACACAGTCAGGGGGATAGGGAGAGAGGGGAGAAAGACAGACAGAGTTGAGTGGGGCCTTTGAGAAGAGTCAGTTGGCTCAGTTAAGAGCTCCCAGGAGATTGCCTGGAAAAGGGCAGCTTGTGAGGACCTCCTGGGTCACTTGTGTTAGGCACCCTTTCAGCATCCTAATCATTATGGCCTGATAACCTTTGTAAGAATCAGAAGAGCTGAGCTTTTCTGCTTACCCAGATTCCTCTGATAGTAGCAAACCCATCCACCTTCCACTATGACTTCTCTTTGGTACACAGGTGGAGAAGGAAGCTGAGATTAGTGGCAGGGCTGTAGACACTCACCAGGCAAAGTCGTCCTGCCTGGTCCCCTTCTGCATACCAGTAGCCCACTGACTTCCTACTGAAGCACTCTTTTTTCTAATTTTCATTGTTGTGCTGGGGGTACATTATGGCATTTACAAAAGTTCTTACGGTATGTCAAATATATCGTAGTTGAATTTGCCCCCTCCATCATTCTCCTTTATGTTCCCCTCCCTCCATTCCTGGAACAGTTTCAACAGATCTTATTCTTCCATTTACATACATGTGTATACAGCATTTGCAATGTATTTACCCTCCCACACCCTTTCCCCACTTCCTTCCTCCTCCCACTGGTATCAACCCCCCCAGACAGGACATGTTCTGCCCTCCCGTTCTCTGATTTTGTAAAAGAAAACAAAAAGACATTTTTGTTTAAGATAGATATACAGGGTGTTTCATTGTAACAGTTCCATGTTTATATGTATCATAACCCAAATTGGTTCATCCCCTCCATTTTTCCCCTTTCTACTTTACTCCCCTTCTTACCTTGATTTCACAAGGTGTAAAAATTCTATATTCATTCTTGTACAGGAAGTGTATCAACCATATTCACCTTAACTTCCTTCTTTCACCCTCCCTCTCCTGTTAGTGACCTCCCCTTAGCGCGACCTGTTTTTCATAATATTGCTGTATTTGTATTAAGTCTGTATTCCATATATGAGAGGGAACATTCGGCTTTGGCCTTCTGAACCTGGCTAACGTCATGATGGCAGGCTTTCTGTTGCTTCTTTCTACCGTGTAAACAGAGGCATCAGAACAAAAGGAGTTTCTGAGTACCGCCTAACCAGTTTCTGCTTGGTAATGTGCCCTGAGACCCTCAGTGACTGCCAGCGAACAAATTAGATCCATAGCACATTTAATATGCATATCTCCTCAAATAAAATTTAAATTCCACAAATACGAATTGAGTCATTTTCCAAATGTTTGTAAAAGAATGGAAGTGTTTTGTCCTGTCCTTCTGTAACCAATACTGTAACACTTCTGAAAGTCCACGATGCATTGGTTGTACAATGCTAACCCAAAGCAAAACTGTATTCTGACTAGACCTGTAGCCATGGAGACCCTACCCTCCCTTCCACTGATCGGTGCTACATGTCTGTGCCCACCTGGTCTAAAACCGTAAAGCCTGGCAGGGTCATGAACACGGGCGCAGCTGTTACACATCTAGCAGGCCGGCTTTCACAGTGCCATGCTCACCAAAGATGACTTTCCAGACCCGTTTTTTTCAAAATACAAACACTTGGGAATGTGCCTTTGAAACAAATGGGGTCGTCATTAATGTTAATGTCACCGGACTCAAGGCTGAGAAGGCATTTCTTTTCAAGTTGTATTTTTCACTCCAAATTTTGGAATAAAATACACTTTTCGTGTGGAGTGTGGCATATTCATAGCCTGAACAAAACTGATCCCATTGCTTTCAAATTGTAGGAATGCAAACATATGAGTATTTTGTTCTCTGTGGCCATTTAACTTAAATGAATTTGCTAGAATGAAGTTTAGTAAAAATTAGCTGTTCATGGACTTTAAGTGCATTGGTCAATTAAGAAAACAAAAAGTCATCCAGAGTACTCGCTATCTAAGGGCTGAACTGGTATGACATTTTAAGAGTTCAGTACTTCAGGAGACTATTTTATTCTAAGTGATTCTGAGCACGTTTCTGTGGTCTTGTCTTCAGCTAGACCAAACATGGCCACTCTAGTTTGTTTTTCTCCTGAGTTCTCACTTGCAGCATCAGTTTGGCCATCTAGTCTTTTCTAGAGCTGCTTTCTGTGCTGACTTCCTGCTGATTCTTGCATGACTCTTGTCAAGTTCAGGAGTCTACATGGGTCTGCTGGGAGCTGTGAGTCACTAGGCTTTGGCTCAGTTCTTGTGTGTATGTGTTTTGTTTTTGTTTGCTAGTGAGTGCATTTTAAAATTCCATCCCTTTACTGGATTTCTTAATTGGACCTTTGGGGAAGCTTTTAAATTGGGTGATGGAGCAGTTAAGTGACGCTTTCTAAGCTATCTGTGCTGCTCTATTAAAGAGAAGCAGTGTTTATCACAAGAAGACGCTTGAGTCGCTCTCATTTAAACTTCTTTACTTTTGCCTAAGCATTTTTCTGAGCAGGAGAACTGAAGCCAGCTCTTACCAAGTACCGTGTTGTAAGCTAAAGCCAGGACCGTGAGAGCACATCTCTGCTGGGCCTGTCTTTCTCAGAGGGCTTCCTGGTTCTTCCCTTCCATGTGCACTGCTGAATAATTTCCTTTAAACACATTTACTGAGGTATGATTCACGTCTTGTGCAGCTCACCACTTAAAGTGTACAGTCCAGTGGTTCCTAGTGTGTTCTCAGGGCTGTGCATCCATTACCACAGTCAGCTTTAGAACATTTGCATCACGTAAAGAGATTCTGTGACGTTAGTAGTTGTTCCTCATGTCCCCACCCTTCACCCCAAAGCAGTTGTGTCCTCAGAGGACTGTGGCTTTCTCCACCAGCACAGAGACAACCACAGTGACTGGTGCTGTTGTTGTCACCCCTTCTTCTGTTTTCCTGTTTTTTCTTCTCTAAATAAAGATACTGTGTAGATTTCTTTAACTGTTGTTATTTAGTTAAATTCTCATATTTTGAGGAGGAGATCTGGCCAGAGCCCATTCTTTCCTACTACCACAGTTTCTTCCCTCCTTCCTCTGATGCTGGGCTTCCTGTTTCCTCTGTCCTCGTTTTTAGTATCTCCCTAAACAGGATGTGTTGGGAGTAAATTATTTCTGCTCACTCCAGAACATTTGGTTCGTAGCTGGTCTGAATGTGGAATTCTATATCAACAATCTATTTTCCTTCAGAATTCTGCAGGCAGGCTCCATCTCCTTCTACTTTGCAGCGTTCCTCCAGTTCCCAAAGACGTACCCTGAGTGCCTCTCTTTTCACCAGTTCTGCTCTTTGGACCTGGAAACCCCTGTCTTAGTTCTCAGAATATTTTGCTGGTCCCAGCTTCCCCTGTTTTCTTTGGCGCTCATTATTTGTAGTGCCACCTTCAGGACAGATCCTCCATTGTTTTTTTCTTCTGTTTTCTACCATCTTGTTTTTTTGCTGTGCTTTTTGAGGCACTTTTTCAACTTTAAGTTCCTTCCTTTTCATTGAGATTTTAATTTCTGTTATATGTTTAATATCCAAGACCTATCTTTGAATGCTCTTTTTGTTAGTATTCTCTTCTTGTTTCAGGAATGCAGTATTAACTCCACTCATAGACTCCTTCCCTTCACTCACTTTCTCTAATTCTTGGTTTTTTTTTTTTTTTTCAGTGCTGGGGATGGAAACCAGGGCCTTATTAGTGTTAGGCAAGCCCTCTGCTATGGAGCTACATCTCCAGCCTGTGAGTCCTCTTGCTTTTTGTCTGTAGTTGGGTTTTCATCTTTCATTTTACAGACTTCTTCAGGTGTCTGGTTGTCTGCTTGTATTTAGGACAGGGAACGAAGAGCTGACTGGATGCTCCAAGTACAGGGGTGACATCACTGACTTTTGCAGGTGATCTGGTTGAGCAGGGTGTTAGATCCTTGGATCATGGATCATAGGCTCATCAGAATTGCTTGTTGTCTACAAGTCGGTCTACCAGTGAGTGATCCCTGTAGAAAACTCGGGGCAGGGAGGGGTATGTCAGTGCTTGGCATTCCAATTGAAAATTTTTATTGTTTATATTTCCAGATGTCATTATTTCTTGACCCTTTGAGGGTTCCAGTGGTATAAAAAGAGGTATAAAGTAGGTCAGTTTTAGCTTTCTAATCATCCCTCTCTGATTCCGTTTTCTCTGTTGTATTAAGTCAGTTACTGCTTCCTTACCTGCGTTCTAGCTTATGAAATTCTATTGCTTCTTTCTCTTTTTCTGTTCTCCTCACCGTATAAGTTTACATCTTAAAATTAAACCTCTTTATTATCATTTTAGTAGGGCTTCAGGAAGGGATGAGAAATGTCTGTGTTTGTCTTCTTTATAGACAAATTCCTCAAAAATCATTGCTCTGCTTTTTTTCCTCTAATAATTTAATTTTTAAAGTTAAAAATGCCCATCCATCTATATTATCTCCCTAAACTGACTAGCCAGTCATTCTAATGTTTTTGAAAATTCTGGTTCATGTATAACCATGAGATCACCAACAGTGATGGTTCCAAATGCACTCTGGCTACCACCGTGGTATTTCCACCTGTCTTGCTACAGGTGTGATAGGTGGGTAGTTACATTAATTGATGGAGTCAACATTTATGAAATTGCTGCTCTGCATAGCATGACACCACACCCTATTGTAGGAGTGGGAACTGCTAAGTAGTTTGGGGTTGGCTAGAATACCAAAAACACCTGTTAGGAAAAGGATTCAAGCTGTCCTCTATAATTTTGGATTGCTGAATAATAGTAGCTATGGACAGCTCAATCGAGTAGTAAAGCGCACTGATCTAGATGACCTTTTTGAACAGAAGTGTCAAGAAAAGCATCGGCCTAAGGATTGTTTATAGGATCCGTGGACGTGCCTGTACTGAAGGTAAGGTTCTAGGGCTAGGGACGGATGACCAGGCTGAAGTTAAAGAGTTAGGGATCACCGTGGAAGTTGGGTGGTGGGAGTAAGTGGATCATCCACGGAAAGTGAGATGAAGGGGGTGTGAAAGATGGAACTCCCAGCAACACCATCGCTGAAGGGCGTTTGGAGGATATGGAACCAGCGAGGCAAGTGGAAGGCATGTTCTATAGCCTCTTCTTTGCAGAAAGGCCAAGGGAAAAGAGGCCAAGCGTGGAGAAGCTGTGGAGAACATTGCTTCTTGTTAGGAAGCAAACTTTTTACATTGGGAAATAAGCAGCTCCTGTCTTTTGGAGAATACTCAAGCCATTGTAGAGGCATTGGCACAGAGGGTTGGTGGCCATCCTAGTGCGATGGGTGTGATAATTGTCGGGAGTGGACTAGGTGAGACTAGAGCCGGCAGGATTGAGTTAGAGTGAAACCTGGAAGATTAAAATACAGGGACATGGGTTCTCTTTCTAGAGCTCAGTGTTTGGAAATGCGGATTAGGAAAGCGGATTGGTTGTGTCGGGGAGTTCTCAAGACAACTAGGCTTGATGGTTCACTTGGCACAGAGTTGTCTTCAAGATTGTGACCACAGAGAAAGGACACCAGGAAAAATCAGTGGGGTGGAGGAAGCCAGGCACCAGCATCCAGGGGGCCTCTCCGTGCAGACTCAACAGGACACAATTCCTCCAGTGGAAAGTTGTGAGTGTGCAGGACATCCAGGAACACTACCTAGAGGTCTCTAGAGACCAGTGGCCGGGTCCTCTGCCCAGCAGGTGCCTAGCATAAATCCCCTTGTGTGTGCAGATAGTTCGGGTACAGTGAATCCCTCTTAGTGGTTGTGGTGTGAGAACTCCCCCGATCCAAGTTCCCAGAACCCATAATGGCCAGCCTCACAAGCTGTCCTTCCAGAGAGCATCTCGGTCCTGGTGTGTTAACTCTTCCCCATGAGTCTTCTGAAGTGGTAACGGAAAGCTGAGTTTTAGCCTTCATTGATTTCAGAGGTGTCTATCTGGAGTAAAGTCTAACTCAGACGTAGCGTGGTTGTGTGGTGAGCGTAGGCAGAAGACCAAGCCTCTAGAGGATGTTAACGGTGAGAAATACAGCCATGGAATGCTGGAAACCATGATGAGGAAGAATGGAGGGTTTTGTGGACTGAACTGGAACCCCAAATTCTTACCTTGAGACTTTGCTCCCAATGTGACTGTGTTTGGAGATAGCCTTTAGGGAGGTAAGTGAGGTTAAATGAGGTGAGGTCACAGGATGGGGTCCTGACCTTTTAGGACTAATGGCCTTAGAAGAGGTCTCTGTCTGTCTGTCTCCCCCGCCTGCCCCTACCACATACCCACAGAAGAGCTTGTGTGTGACACAGTGAGATGGTGGCTGCCTATAAGCCAGGAGGAGAGTCCTCACCAGGAACTACATCAGCCAGAACCTTGATCTCGGACTTTGTAGCCTCAAAATCTTGAAAACACATTTCTGTTGCTAAACTGTCTTGTGGTGTTTTGAATGGCAGCCCAAGCTGATTAAGACAAGTTACGGTTAGACTGCGACCTCAGCTTTACCAAAGTGAACTAGATATGTAGCAGAAGAATATTAATATGGTGCTGGGTTTTTATTTTTTATTTCCCTTTTTGACTGTTTGCTTTTTAAACTTAGCTAGCTTATCCACATACCACCCTTTGTGAGTTTAGCATGAGTTATTAATCCAGGATTCTAGGTTTGTGCTACCCAGTGCCGTAGGCAGTAGCCACATTTGACTATTTAAAGTTAAGTTAATTAGAATTAAATACAATTAAAGCAATTCAGTGCCTCAGTTGCACTAGACAGTTGCTGGTACCCATGGTGCCAGATGGGACAGACATTAGATAGGATGTTTCTATCACTGTGGAAAGTCTGGCTGCACAGCCTTGTCCATCCTTGCCTTGGGCCTTTCTCTGTGTTTTTCCTCTTAGTAGTTCTGAATTTCTCTAGGTTCAAGGCATACTATGGATACTAGAATTTGTGGTGGACATTTTCAAAGGTTTTAAAATATGGCACTAAAAGTGAACAAAAGTACAGCGTAAACTCTGCTAGTGTTTCCCTTGTCCTACTGAATCTGTAAGGGTGTCTACAGTTCCTGTGCCCTGTGTCTGCCCCTCTGCTGCAGTGCTGCCCTTGGAAGACCTGCTGCTTCCCCTGCTGGGCTTCTGATGCGGGTGCAGAGCAAAGAAGTCAACAAGCACACATTCCTTCTTTAACCACTGCTCCTCTGTTCTACTCTCCTGAATGATTGCTCGCTCTCTCCTGGAAGGCACAGGGAAGGTGCTTTGAAAGGAAGTGTAGGTACTGGTCTGCTCTGCTGCTCACTGATTAACTGGAGGAACCACAGGCAGGGCAGGTCCCTGAAAGTGGCAAACACTCTTGTTTTGGGGAATCGATTGCTTCATGAGGTAGCAGAAGGTGGGACAATGGTCAGAAGGGTCACTTCTCCCTGGGACCTACCCCAGCAGGCTGTGTCTTCCCAGGTGGTTGCTGTGCTGAGAACTGTCAAAACAGCCCTTTGAGGTAGGTAGTATTCCCTTCTGAAGGGGCCTGTGGCTGCCATTTGGGAATTTCATGTCATTTGCGCTGAGCAGTGTGCTGTGTTCAGATCTTTCAGTTGCTGTTTAAAACTTGAGCTTTTTAACAAAAGAAATGGTCTCTAAACTGAAGAGACCTCCCACAGAGTGGGAGAAAATATTTGCTAGGTATACATCAGACAAAGGACTGATAACCAGAATATACAGGGAGCTCAACAAACTATACTCTCCCCAAATCAATGAACCAATAAAGAAATGGGCAGCTGAACTAAACAACTTTCTCAAAAGAAGAAATGCAAATGTCCAAAAAGCATATAAAAAATGCTCACCATCTCTAGCAATAAAGGAAATGCAAATCAAAACCACACTAAGATTCCACCTCACCCGTTAGAATAGCCATCATCAGGAACAACACCAACAACAAATGTTGGCGAGGATGCAGGGAAAAAGGAACCCTCGTACACTGCTGGTGGGAATGCAAGCTAGTACAACCACTCTGGAAAACAATATGGAGGCTTCTTAAAAAACTAAACATAGATCTGCCATATGATCCAGCAATCCCAAAGGAATGTGACTCAGGTTACTCCAGAGGCACTTGTATACCCGTGTTTATTGTAGCACTGTTCACAATAGCCAAGTTATGGAAACAGCCAAAATGCCCCACTGTAGACAAATGGATTAAGAAAATGTGGTATTTATACACAGTGGAGTTTTACTCAGCCATGAAGAGGAATGAAATCTTATCATTTGCAAGTAAATGGATGGAACTGGAGGACATCATCTTGAGCGAGGTTAGCCAGGCTGAGAAGACCAAAAATCGTATGTTCTCCCTCATAAGCAGACTTTAGATCTAGGGCAACTACAGCAGTGTGGTTGGACTTGGGTCACACGCTAAGGGGAGAGCACATAGGAGGAATGGGGATAGGTAGGAAACGCAAAATTTGAAAGTGTTTGATGTCCCCACTGCAGAGGAGCTAATACAGTAACCTTAAAGCGACAGAGGTCAACATGGGAAGGTGACTGGGAAGTAGTGAAGAGGTCAGGTAGAGAGGAATCAATTCGGGTTGTAATACACTTGTGCATGGGAGCAATGCTAGGAGTCTCTCTGTATGGTTATCCTTACCTCAACTAGCAGAAATGCAATGCCTTTCTTCTTATTACTTACGTCTTCTTCTCTTCAACAAAATTGGAGAAAAGGGCAGAACAGGTTCTGCCTGGAAGCGAGGAGGGTTGGGGGAGAGGGACGGTGTGGGGAGCAGGGGGAGAAATGACTCAAACAGTGTAAGTACATGTGAATAAATGAATAAAAAATAAAGCTTGTGCTTTCTGCCGTAACATGGGCAGACTTTGGCTAATGGTCTCTTCTCCCTGCTCCCCCAAAGCTCTGCTTCCCCAGAGTGTTCTTCACAAATTTATTAAATTGAAGGTAAGCCTCACTGACCTACCTGGAAGAAGACCTGTTTTCTTTCTTCTAGACTATCGTTGTTGTTTTTATTTTAATTTAATTAAAAACTCCAAGAAACATTATTTAAAAATTATCCTGTCATAGCACCCTCACTTGTTCTGGAATCATTTAAAGATTTCCTGTGCTCTTGCAAATATCTGTTTTCTCAAAAATATCCTCATGCTGTTGTGCATGCTTATCTGCAGCTTCCTTATTTGATTAAGAATTTATGATGTCAGTCAGGAGCAGTCTCTGGGTGCTAACTGTTCTGTGTGACTTTGAAAACGTATGTGTGTGCATGTGTGTGTTTTAATGGTGGTGTTACGCATGCTTTCACTGGTACTCATCATCTTAGCTTCCATTTCTTTTTTTGTGTGGTCTTACTAAGAAGCAATTGCAGGAGAGGCACAGAGCCTCAAGTTTGGTGGCACTGAGCACCAAGTAGTTCCAGATGTGTGCCTTCCCTACAAACAGACAGAGCCTACTCTGCTGCGGTGGTGTTCCTTTCAGTCAACCTTGTCTCTCTCCATTCCATTTGATTTCAACCTCAGTACCAGACTTGGTTGGTGCAGCGCTTGGCCTGCTGCCGTGACGTCTTTGCCACTGGCTTTCCCTCCAGTCCTGGCACTCCGTGTCTTTTGGCAGGGAGTGTAATCGATGGTGGTCTTTGCATCTGACTTTAGAGCACCCCACGTTAGCAGTCATATTTGGCGTTAGGAGTGCCAGGGCGGGGTAACCACACGTCTCTGGATGAGGAGCTTAAAGCTGTCAGCTGTCCTCTGAACTGTGGTTTAGGAATCAACTTGAAGAGATTGAATTTGTTTCCTACAGAGTTCTTTTTCTCAGGAATAATCTGACATTATTCCCTTATGGTTATGTATGTAGTCTTTGTTGCTTTGGCTTGAGATTTTCCTTTTACTCATTTTATTTTGATTATTCTTTCTCTTCCCTGTTTCAGCTTCTGGAAGCTTTTTTCCATTTTCTTAATTAACCTCATCAGATTTCCTTTCCTCTTGAGTCACATAATCTAGTTTTTCAGTGGATTGAGGAGAGGGGGTAAATATGCCACTTAGGTATTAAGGAACCTAATTCTTATATCATCCCTTGCATTTTGGGGACCATAGAGTTGGGTGGTTGCTAATATCAAGAGCTTTTGTGTGCAAAGAGATGACTGAAAAGGTGACTACTTCCTAAGACTTTGTGGTACATTTTGGGAGAAAGGACCAGCCCATAGAGAAGGTGCAAGAAAGAGATGGCAGCAAAGGTGAGCCATGAGGACAGGCGGTTGATCCAGTGGCACCCCCTGTGAGTGGGTGATAGGTAGAAATCTCCCAAGGAGAGGAGTGTCAAGTAGGAATATGCTTTGTGTTTGTGACACTGTTATTTGAAGGCAGTAAGGGATAAAGTATATTCTGGGCTCAGAAAACAAGGATTTGTTCCCAGAGGTAATTAGATATGGACAGTAATTTCAGTTTTGAATTGGTCAGCTTTTTACTAAAAAGTTGGTTCGGTGTAGGTATTTATCGTACACAGCCTTATCTGTAGCAGTAGACTAACTGCTAGCAAACCACAGAAGACTTGTGATGCACAATGAGCCATGTAGAGTTTCACTATGCATTCTTCATTCCTATGGGAATCCTAGTTGAGATGAAAAAAAATCTCAAATTATAGGGATTTTTATATTGCTCACTTAGAAGTTCAGTCGATTTTAGGAAGCAGTGATTGACCCCAGTTTTACACATCTCTGCCACTTTACAAGAGTATTCTCATGGTTCAAATAAAGGTAAAAGCAGGGAAAATGGTCAGATTAAAACTTTTTTGCTTGTCAACACTTTAATTAAAAAAGAATAAAAACCTACTTTCAGAACATGACTACCATTTAGAATCTTACTCAAAACCACATATGGGATAGTATTTTTGAAACCTGGAACCAAAGAATGAGCCTTAATGCGTTTGGAACTGTTTGATGCTGGTGCATGTCTTGCTGCAGTCATGCAGCTCCTGACTTGCACAGTGGCATGGGGGTGATTCTTGAAGTTCAGTACAGTACGCTGCTTGGGTGTACAGATGTATCCACCTTGAATCTACTCAATAAAAGCAGAGTAACAGAGATTCTGTCAGGTTGTTTTTACTTTTTGGTATTTATTTTGGATGAGAGTGGTCTTTGTATAGGCTGTGTCTTTTTTTTTTGGTACTAGGATTTGAACTCAGGGCCTCACACTTGCTAAACAGGCACTTTACCACTTGAGCCACTCCACCAGCCCCTAGGCTGTGGACTGAACCTGGAGGCTATAGCCAAGTGCAGGACGGTGGATGCGCCTTTTGTTTCCTGCCACAGGTCTGCTGGTCTGTGTCAGCAGAGCCAGGTCTGCTCTCCCTGGGTGCAAAATGTAACTCCCTCAATGTAAGCATTGCCCCTCATTTTGTGGTCTCTCATACGCTGATTGTGGTTGTCCTCGGCCTGGCCCTCTGTTCTTTTCCTCCCTGGGTCATCACATCCGTTTCTGTGGCTTTTGTTATTGACTCTCTGTTGATGGTTCCCACATCTGTCCTTACCTCCAGTGTGTTTCCCACCCTTCTCACGCATGTAACCCATTGCTTATTGGACCTCTTCATTTGGGCAACCCAGTATCTCTTACTCCCATGGTCTAGGCTGTCATCTCTCTGCTCAGGTATTTCCTTACTCCTGGGGTTACTCTTTTAGTGCATGGTGGCACCATGTACCTAGCTCCCCAGTCAGAAACCTGTGCATCATCTGAAGTCCTCCCTATTTGTTTTTTGTTTTTTTAAAACCATGCTTAATCTAAACACTAAATCTTGTATTTTCTACCTTCTAAGAATCTCATATCTAGATATAGTTGCCCCTTGACTTAAAATGGGGTTACATCCTCAAAAACCCATTGCAAGTTGAAAACACCATATATTGGAAATGTGTTTAATACACTAAGTACATTATTTGTAGTTAATGCAACTGTATCTAACACCACTGAACAGTCCACTGGAGGATGAGCTGCTTTCCCTCATGGCTGCGTGACTGACCAGGCCCCATGGCTCTCTGCCCCACCCAGCATTGTGAGAGAAGCTCTTGCCATAGATCACCAGCCTGGGAAAAGATCAGAATTCAGAACTGGAAGGATGGTTTCTACTGAATGCACATCACTTTTGCACCATGATAAAGCTGAATTTCCCAAGTGGAACCATTGTAAGTCAGGGAGCATCTGAACTTCTCTGAGTCCTCATGCCGCTAGGTGAGGCCTCGATTCCTGTAAGAAACTGTGGATCCACCTTCAATATTGCTTCCGTGTGGCCCTTCTGGATCACAGTGTCATGCTAAAAAGCCTCTAGCGACTTCTCATTGCTCTTAGAATAACGCCCACAGTCCTTAGCCTGCCTCATCACATCCTTCCAAACCCACCTTCTACTTGCCTGAGCAGGGGACAGCAGGGTCACATTTACTTTTACAACCTGAAGTCCCCCAACACTTACTCATGACGCTTTCTTTTCTTTATTTTTATTTTTTATTTTTTGTAGAACTAGGATTTGAGCTTAGGGCTCCACACTTGCAAAGCAGGTGCTCTACGACTTGAGCCTTTCTTATGAGAAGCAACCAGTTTCATTGTGACCTCTTGTCCACGTGTGGCATGCTCATCGCACGTCCGTGGACCCCTCTTCCAAAAGATACATCATACACGTTGCAGCAGAAGGACAGAACATGGAATAGCTGGAAAATCCTTTTGAGAACTTGCTGTCTAGAAGCTATGCTTGTTGCTGTTTTAATTACAAACTAGAAAGAAACCTGACTCAACTAATCGAGGCGATTAGATGTCAGCACAGCCTGCATTTCTCGCGGGAAGAGGTAATAAGAGTTAATTGCCCAGGCTTGCCAAGAGCAGTGGACTGAAGTGCACCTCGTACGGTTCCTGGAGATTTAAGAAAGGAAGAGCAGAGAGGGGTCTTTCACTAGTAGAGGGATAAAAATGGAGAGATGCACTGTAGAAAAACCTCTGGCTGGCCTTTATCTCCATTTAGATTTCCTAAAATGTGCATCTCCATTATTAAAAAGAAGTCCTTGTGGGCCTTGCTGTCTGGCTCCTCAGGCTACACTGTGTCCACTGTCAGGACCCTTGCCTGTGTCTCACTCATGTGGTTCCCTCTTCAGAATACTCCGTTCACTTGGTGAGCCTCTCAGATGGCTCGAGTCTCAGTCCAGGTCTCCTCTGGAAACCTTCCTCAGCACGCCAAGTCTGGTCGAAGTGTTCTCCGTAGGCCCCTGTACTACCTTAACCCTTCCCACTCTGCAGTTTCGTTTGTAGTTCAATCAGTGACTGTGACTAATGTTACTCTTTGAAGTGAAAGGTTTAAGAGTTCTCTCAGGAGGATCGACTAGCGTCACAAGGTGTCTCTCCACTCCTGGAACCACGTGTTTTGACTTGTATTTTCTGTGGATTTCTGATGCTCCATATCTTCTCAGATACTCTTAGCCGTCTCTTTCTCTTTGGAGAAATGTCAATTCAGGTCCTTTGCCTGTTTTAAAAGCAAGAGTGTTTGTTTGTTGCTGAGTTGTGTAAGTCCTTTTTTATTTAACAAGTGAACTGCTTATTGGATACATGGCTTGCAGACCCTTTCTCCTGCTCTGTGGCCACCTTTTCTTTGTTGTTTCCTTGGCTATGTACATGCAATCCCATTTGTTTATTTTTGGTATTGTTTCCTGTGCTTTAGGTGTCATGTCTAAAAACAACCAAATCATTGCCAAGACCGCTTTTTTGCCTGTGTTTTCTTCTGGGAATTGTATGGTTTCGGGTCTTATGTTTAAGTCTTTATCCTGCTTTGAGTTGATTTTTGTCATTTTCTTTTTTGGCATGTGGGTGTCCATTTACCTAGCAGTAGTCAAGGAGTTGTTCCCCACCATGCACTCTTGGCGTCCTTGTCAAGCAAGCCTTATGTGGCCATCTGCCCTGCTTCATTTCTGGGCTCTCAGCTCTATTCCATTGGTTCATGGGTTGTTTTAGTGCTAGCACTGTGCTGTTTTTATGACTATACCTTTGCAGTGTGCTTCGAAACCAGGTCCTGTGATGCCCTGGGTTTCTTTTTTCTCTGTGGCTCTCTTGTGCTTACATATGGATTTAAAGATTATTCATTTCCCTACTTCTGGGAGAGATGCCAGTGGAGTTTGCATCCAAGCACTCTGACACCTTCTGATCCAGGAGCACAGGACATCTCCCCTCTTTACGTCTTTTCTCCTCCTGTCATCAGTGTTTTATAGTTTTCAGTGTGGATGCCTCTCACCCCTGGGTACATTGATTCCAAGTATTTTGTGTAGCTACTGTGCATGAGATTTGAACAAGTTTCTTTTTTGAGTAGGTCCCATTTTCAGCTTATGGAAATGCTGCTGGTTTTGCATATCAATTGGGTGTCCTGCAGCTGTGTTGGAACATTTATCAGTTCTGATGGCTCTTTGGTGGCTTCTTTAGAGTTTTCTCTACAGAAAATTCTGTCACTTGCAAATGGAAACATTCACCTTCTTTTTTTTTCTGATTGATAGGCCTTTTATTTCTTTCTCTTGTCAAATTGCTCTGGCTTGGACTTCCGGTGCTACTTTGAATACTAGTGCAAAAGTGGGCATCTTTGCCAGGTACAGTGGTTCACGCCTGTAATACCAGCTACTCTGAAGGTGGAGACCAGGAGGATTGAGGCTCAAGCCCAGGGAATAAGTTAGTAAGACCCCCATCTTGACAAGTAAGCTGATAAGTGTCTTCCATCTGCCGTAGTCATCTTTCCGCCTTGACTGCCACTCCCGGGGTGCCTTTTTCATCACTGGACCACAAGGCTCTTGTAGGAGCTCAGTTGGGTTTTGTTTGTTGCAAAATCCGTTCAGCCGCTCCCTGTCATGTATGTTTAAGGTGGTTGTGCGTGGAGAAGGGCCTAGCACTGCGGCTCTGTTCATTGTTTTCACTATTTTTGACCGTCTTCATTTCTCGTCTTCCTGTCGTGTTTGATGGTTTGATGATTTTCAGCTTTGGAGGTAGGCTTTGATTCCTTCCTCCCTCTCTCTTGTGTATTCACTACAGGGTTTTCCTTTGTGAATCCCATGAGGCTATATCAAACATAGTTGTTTATTTTAAGATGATAAAAACTTAATACTGATTGTATGTGCAAACTGCCACCCACCATGTTATGTTACTGGTGTCACAAGCTCCATCTTTTGATCTTGGATATCTTTAACACTCAATACAAGCTGCACTTATTTTAATCCTTTGGTTTCAGCTTTTACATGGGAGGTGAAAGTGCTCGTGCCTCCCCATCACAGCATTATGTGTTCTAGACTCATCTGATCCTGCTTACCTGTTGTTTCATGCCTTTTCATATGTTTGCTTGTTTCCTTTCAACTTGGAAAGCTCTGTTCAGACTTCTGATAAGGCAGATCTTGCCGTGATGAACTCCCTCAGCTATTTTTTTTCCCCCCTTTGGGGGAGTCTGTACAAACCTTTATTTTTCCCTCTCCTTTGTCTCTGGAAGACAGCTTTACCAGCTGTAGTATTCTTAACTGGCGGCCCGCCCCCGCCCCCAACATTGAGTATGTTATCCCACTCTCCTGGCATGCAAGGTGTCTGCTGAGAAAAACACGGAGCTCCATGGAAAGTGTCTGAGAAATCACTTTCCTTGTGCTGTTTTCAGAATTCTTTGTTTTTCTTTCAATAATTTGGAGACCTTATGCCCAACCTGTTAGGGTTGTTTGGGTTTTGTGGCTCTGGTTGGCTCATTTCCCACATAGTTAGGGCGTGGTCTCTCACTATTTCTTTGTGTAAACTTTCTGATGGTTTTCATTCTCTTCTGCATCTGGGACTCCTCTAGTGTGTGTTTGCTGCTTTGGCTGATGTTATTCTGTGCCTCCTACGGCTTTCTTTACTCCTCACTTTTTTTTCCTTTCATTCCTCTGTCTGTGTAACTTACTTATACCTGTGAGCTCACCCACCCTTCCACTCTGTTTGCTTGATTGGGTAGGGTGTGGAGGCTGTCAGTTGACTTTCCCAGTTCAGACCTGTATCCTTCAGCTCTAGAATTTGCTTGGTTCTTTTTTTATGGCTTGCTTTCTTTGCTGAGCATTTCATTTTGTTCATATAGTTCCCAGACTTCTTTTAATTGTCTGTGTCCTTGGGTAGCTCACTTATCCGTAAGATAATTATTTCAAATCCTTTGTCAGGAACTTTGTAGATCTGTTTTTGTCTTTGTTTTGCTCCACCAGTGGTGTCATGTTTCCTTGATTCTTAATGTAACTTGATATAAACTTCATATAACCCTGCATTACTGTTTTTGTTCTTGAAGGAGCAGTCTCCTCCTGTAGCTTTGACTAACTGGCTTTGGGAGAGCAAGGCCATCACCGTCAGTTGGGTTGACTCCGACCTTTTCTGAGAATATGCTCCACTTCTCTTCTGAGGATTGCATGCCCTCTTTTCAATGTGGAGAGCCAGCTGTAGCTCTGAGAGCCTCATGTGTATTTGGCCTGGGAAGTACGCTGAAGTGTTGAGGGTTCAAGCTAGCTGCTGAGATTTGCACAGGGCTGAGGTCTGCCTGCTTGTCTGTGGGGCTTAGCTGTACTGGGTGGGGACACGTGGCACACCAGTCACATGCATTGAGTGGTTGGGCGTGTGGTCCCCTGGTGTTTATGGGAGGGGGGCCTTTTGGTGGAATTCACAAGCTGGCTTGCAGAATCTAGGCTCAGCAGTGATCCATGTGTCAGTTGCTGTAAGCCCCATCCCTTCTCCCTGCTCCTAACTGCTTCTGAGTAACTCAGCCACATTGAAACCCTCAGCACTGTGGGTCAGACAAGACAGAAGTCAGCTTTGTGGATGGACACATGCAAGGTTGGAGAAGCTGGAGCCATGTTTTATGGTATCTTTTCCTGCCAGGTCTTGTTACCCGATGTCATTGATGATGGCCGCCATGAGGTCAGAAGGACCTGCTGAATGTTTATAACCTTGTCTCCGGCACATTTCACCTTGGGGTAGGGGCTGTAAAGCAGGAGTGGTCATGTGAGACACTGTCACTAGTCATTTAGTGACTTCGACCCGTTCTTGTGTGGTAGTAATGTGATACACCACTGAATTGGTTTTAATGGCATAATTTTATGTTACTAGGTTTTAAAATGTGAGCTTAAGTTCATTTAGCACAGAATATTCTTCACCATGGCTAGTTCAGTCGCACTTGATGAATTAACATTGGTGTGCAGCCATCATTACTAATTCCTCCCAGCAGAAACCTGTGCCTATTAAGCACCACTCCATTCCTGTTGCCTGCCTCTCTGGTAAGCCCCACACACCCGCTAACCTGCTTCTGTTTCTGTGGGTTTTTATCACCAAACTGTTGAGTAGTATCTGTGCCATGTCACATTCTCACCAGCAATGCCTGGGGGCCAGTTGCTCCATTGTGTCTCTTGTGCTACAAGTGATTTTGACCGGTGGAACAAAATTTGAAAGACTCACTCTGATATTTCAGTTAAGTTTTGCTCTTTGTAGTGTTAACAAAAGGTCTCAGAAACATATTTCTTACATAAGCTGTCTCATATTTAGGAATTGATTTCAGTTGTAACAGGGATTTTAAACTCTTCTTGTACTGTTTCCTTAGCATGGTAATCTATACCTCTTTTGTATTTGTTTTCTAACTTCTGGAGGTAATACAATAAATGTAACATTAAACTTGCTCTTTGAACTGCTTTCTAGTGTACAGGTCACGGGCACTCACATTGTTGAGTGACTGTCACTGCCATCTGTCTCCAGAACTTTGTAACCTTCCCCAGCTGACCTCAGAGCCAATAAATAACCTCTCTATCTCTTCCTCCCATCCCTTTTGTCTTAAGTGAATGGAATGCGCCATATCTGTGTGCGGTGTGTGGCTTTTCCGTGTTGTCCATAGTGTGAGATTTTGGTTTGTTTGCATTCATGTACCATGCCATGTGTACCCACTTGTCCATTGTGGGCTCTGGGTTGCTTTTGCCCTTTGATACTGTGGCAGAGAGAGTACACATTCAGCCCTTGCTTTCAGCTTTGTATATGCAGATGTACACCCAGAAGTGGACTTCCTGGATTACGTGGAGTTCTAGTTTTAGTCTGACACACAGTTTTCCACAGTGACTGCACTATTTGTATTCCCAACAGCAAGGGTTCCCATTTCTCTATACCCTTTCCAAAATTTGTTATTTTGGGAGGGTTTTTTTCAGTACTGAGGATTGAACCCAGGGCCTCGGGCATGCTAGTCAAGGGCTGTACCACTTGAGCCACAGTCCTTTTGTTTTTATATTTTGTTTTTGAGGTAAGTTCTCACTTACTTCGCCTGGGCTGGCCTCAAACTCAAGATCCCCCTGCTTTCACCTCCCAAGAAACTGGGATTAGAGGCAGGCGACACTGCCCCTGGCTCCATTTGAGTATCTTAATGGAGTATGCCTAGTCAAGACCATTGCCTGGTTTTATGGCACAGAATCTGGCTTTTTAGCCCCTGGATGGCCTGGAACTTGCTATGCTACCAAGGCTGTCCTGGAACTTGCATCCTCCTGCCTCATCCTCCCTAGCACTGGAATTCCAGGCTTGTGCCACCACGCCCTGCAGTCGCCCTCGAATCTGGACTGTTGAGCAGGAGTTCTTTACATATTCTGGATGTTAACTCCTTAACAGATACATGGTTTCAAAGTTTTTTTTTCTCATTCTGAATTATCTTTCCTCTCTTGATATTATCACTGGATATACATTATTTTACATTTTTATGAAGTCCAGCTTCTCTGTTTTTTTTTTCTTTTGTTAACTGTAGTTTTGGTTCATATCCAAGAAATTACTTTCAAATTTAATATCGGGGCTTTCCCCTGTTTTTTCTTCTAAGAGTTTTATAGTTTTAGCTCTGCTGCTAGGCCTTTGATTTACTTCCGGTCAGTTCTGTGTCTAAGGCACAAATATACACCAGGGACATGTACATGGACGCAACAGCTTGTCTGTGGAGTTGGTGTCAGTGTGGGGCAGATTAAGTCACAGTCTTGAAAGTGCCGTGGTCTTCAAGTTCTCAGGCAGACAAATAAAACCCATCACCACTCATGCCTCGAGTCTAGTCTCTCTTGAGACAGTAGTTGTCACACTGGCGCGGCAGCTTTAGTTTTCTCCTTGTGTGGCTTAGCAGAGACAAAGCATCTTGTAAAGAGACATGATGTTTGGATAGCAGAATTGTAACTCAGCCCCACTGTCACAAATTAGTGTTCCCATTTCACAAAGCAAGAACATTTTTAGATAAAAAATAGTTTCCATCTTACTTGCTAATGTCAAATACCAAGCATTTTATGTTCACGTTAGAAATTCCTGTTCCAGTGCAGCTTGTTAGAAACAGAAGGTAAACCCATGCTGCTAATGAATAAAATTTCAGATCTCTTAAGAAAAACTTTGAATTGAGCTTGGGAGAAGGGGAGGTCTTATCAGCTGGAAAACTAATTTTAATCCCGTTAAGCAATGGTAAAAGGAGCCCATACAAAACCCATTATCTGGAGTGTTCATCTTGAATTGTTTTTTATTTTTGGCAGTGCTGGGGATTGAAGACAGGGCCTTGTGCTTGCTGGGCAAGTGGTCTGCCACTTGAGCTGCGTCTCCTGCCCACTGTCTAGTTTTTCAGATATGGTCTCATGCTTTTGCCCATGCTGGTATCGAACTGCAATCTTCCCACCTCATTCTCTCCAGTAGCTGGGATTATAGACATGTGCCACCTGGTGTGGTGAATTTTTTTATGACAGGAATTACAGAAAGATATTTCTATTCAGGAAAAAGACTGTGGAAATGTTATTGTCTGCTTTCCCTGTCTAGAACAGCCTGCCTTTTTGTTGAAAACAAAGATGAACAGTTTCTAGTCACTCCTGGAAGGGCAGTTTGAGTGACTCCATCTTGGGAGTAGTGCAGTTTTATATTGAATAGCAGTGGTGAGGGGTCTGCAGTAGTGCTTGGCTCCAGCACCTCAGGTCAGTCCATGGAAAACATTTTGCTCCGTTTCTCCAATGGCAGAGGCAGACATCTCTGCGGCTCCCCACAGAGGTTCGGGTAGGTGAACTTGGGATTCGTAAGTGGAAACAGGACACAGATGGTGCCCCCAACAGCTGGGAGGACCCGCTGAGAATCTGAGAATGAGGCTGCCATTGCTGGCCTGTGGAAGACTCGGGGGCATGAAGCAGGGTGAAGTAGATGCAAGCGGGATCCCCGGAGAAAATGGCCCGTCCTTCTTAAGAAGCCAAGAGGTCTAGGTTGGAGTTGCCGGGTGTTTGGCTTTAGTATGGATAAGGATGAGGAGTTTCTTCGTGTTACTCAGCTTCACTCCCTGTGCCATGCGGTCAGTGGCTTGTAACCCATCTCCTGTGAGCAGCCCCGTCTCTTACGAGGAGTGTATTGAATGTCTTTGCCTCGGTTTCCTCGCCGTTAGCAGGGCTGTGGGACTGAGGTATGTCTGCGGTGCTTGTGGTCACTAGCGTGGAGTAAGCGCTGTGACAATGTTATCGCTACTTCCGCAGGTTGAGACGTTCTCTTGAGCAGAGCCTTAGTGAGTCAGTGTATAGTGTAGAGGGTGAAGTAGGAGCGAATCGTTTAGCTGAAGGTGACTTACAATGGCATGTCTGTGTTCACTTTGAAAAGTTACGTCTTGAAGATACTAGCGAGTATGGATGACTATTTTCTTAGCGTGTTTCTAGGTTAAAGCATAGGCCAAAGTCGTGTTTCTACATGCATAGCCCCTGGGGCCATCCAGGTGGGAGCCAAGAGCTGTGTACACCCCGTGCTCCTGGGGCGTGATCGTATTCTGACCCAGACAGCGATCGGGTGGCCAGGCCCAGGTTGTCCAGATTTAAAGACGCTCTTTTCTGAAAGGCAGGGCTGTTATAATTATCCCAGAAAGACTTCTGTCCTGGCCCTAACATACCAGTGATGCTAGCACCACGCCCACCTTGGTGCATCCCCAGGTGCCCTAGTGTCACCACAAGAGGAAGAGAGCCTTCCATCCTCCCCGCAGGCTTCCTAGCACTGCCACATATGCTGTGTGGGGACCAATCAGCTTGAGCTTTACAACAGTCTTGCCTGTCTTTGTTTTTGTTTATTTCTTCGTTAGGTTTGTATGTGTGTGTATGTGCTAAACTGGTTTTGTTTTGTGTTCTTTTATGTTGCTTCCATCTCTCCAACAAATTCTCTTACTTATGAGAACAATGTAGATTGGTAACTAAGATTTTTGTATTGAACTACTGAGGTTATTATTTTAGGGCACCTAGAAATAGTAGCAAATGTTATCTTTAGAGATGACTGCAGAACCGTCTGGAAAGGTGTTAGCGTGACACAGTCCGTGCTTGTTCAAATAGACACTCTTAACCTATGTCTACTTTTCTCCCGACAGAATGACATGCTCTCGAGCTCATGTCATTGATTTTTGTAGTACAGAGATCATGATGTGAAAACCAGAATGTGCTGAGCATAGAGTATCTATTCGTGAAGACTGGAGTGGCAGCATCTTCTAGAGCAGCCTGGTCAGCAACAGCTCACCTGGCCAGGCAGGAAAATGCCCTCACTGACAGGCAGGTGTTCTTCTTACTGTGTGTGAGCAACAGCAATCCTCAGCTCCTCTGGTTTGTAAAGTCCCTGTGCTGCCCTGTTCCTGTCACACACAACATGTCATTAGAACATGTGTCATGTTCACATTCCAGTTGGAAGCTCTGCTCGCATTTCTCCTGTCTCACCAGATTGTGTGGCTTCCACTCCACTCGAAGGTTCTCCTCGAGATGAGAAAGTATCTTTTCATTGTCCCAGGGCCCAGCTTAGCCTCTGCTACATAGTAAGTGCATTTAGGCAAATGTGTGTTGAATGATAAAATAGTGAATCACATCCAAACATGACAGTGTGCAAAAGAAAGCACTGACCTTGCTTTCCTGGAGGCCCTTCCAAGAGGTCTCTGTGTCTCTTTGGCCAGGAGACAGTCACTGGACAAGGGGAGTAATGTTGTTTTGGGTGACGTAAGTGGGAGGAGTGTTGGGTTATAAACCACAAAGAACACTATGCTGATGACAAGAATAACACGTGATTATCACAGAAAATTCAGAAGTGACTCACACCTGTAATCCTAGCTACTCAGGAGGCAGACATCAGGAGGATGAAGGTTCAAAGCCAGCCCAGGCAAATAGCCCGTGAGACCCCATCTTGAAAAAAGCCATCACAGAAAAGGGCTGGTGGAGTGGCTCAAGGTGAAAACCCTGAGTTCAAGCCCCAGTACCACAAAATAATAATAATAGCAATGATAATAATAAATAGATAAATAAAATATATAAAGAAGAAAAAAGCAGCACACAAAGATAACTAGTTAACATTGTGGTGTTTACTTTGCAGGTTTTTGTTGTGTATATCTGTGCCTGTGTGTGTAGACTGAAATTGCAGTGCTTTTGTTTTAGAATCTACCATAAGCAGTGTCTGTCATTCAGTCATCCTCTACAGTGAGACGTATAGCCCATTTCCATTTGCGTGGCTCACTATATGTTACCTCACTGATTGCTGGTGAGACTTCTAGGTTCCTTGCAGTTTTCACTGTGGTGAAAATGCTGTGAATGCCCTTTTATACACTGGGATATGCCGTGCACTTCTCTGGCTGTCTCCTTGGACTGAAGTCCTAGAACTGAATTAGCGGGTGGCCAAGAGTTAGCATTGTCTGTTGTTCTGATGCCCTCCAAGAAACCTGTACAGTCACATTCCCACACACCTGTCTGAGGGCCACCTTGCTGTGTTCTTGCTAGCACAGGGAGCTAATTTTATAGCTCAGTGTATTTTACTCTAGTTTTTTTAGTTGACAGTGTTAGTTTGGATTTAGTCATCATTTGGTTGGTATTTCTTGATATGTAAATTCCCTAGTCACGCTCTTTATGTGGCATTACTATTTTTACTTTTCATCGTTTTTTTTTATTTATTTTTTGATTGTACTGGGGGTCCACTGTGACATTTACAAAAGTTCTTACAATATTACCATAGTTTAATTCACAACCTCCATCATTCTCCTTTATCCGCCCCCCTGTACTTTTTATTGTGATGTACATAAAATAAAGTACAATGTCTTATGTTAAGTGCAAACCCCCAGAGTTTCTGGCATTCTGTTTTCAGTTTGTCATTCTGAACATTGTATCTTATTGAGTTTATAATTTATAGTAATTTTAAGTAATGGTATCCCCAGAGCCTGCTCTGGTTGGGTAGGTTTTATTCCTTTTTTGTGACATCCTCCTTGGAAGTCCTAATTCCTAACGGATTAAGAACAGAGTGTTTCTTTGTAGGTTCCACAGTGTTATCTAGTAAATGTCGGCACTTCCGTACCATCCTTCTCTTCTCCAATGTGTTCATCTTCCATTATGCTAGGTATCAGAGTCATTTTTCCCTCTGTAGAGAAGAAATTTTGAATTCTTTCCTTTTTATGCTTTTTGTCTCCTCTGTGGCTTGGATTCATTTGCGCGTGTGTGTGCGCGCGCGTGGAGTTTCATAGCGCTAGCAAATGGTATTTCCTATTGTTTATTAACTGCTACAACTGCCATGTGTCGTTAACATCTAAGTCATTTAATCCTTTTTATCATGTAAAATTGCTACAGATCATCACCCATTCATTTAGAGAGAAAGGCAGTATTTTGGGCCACACAGCAAATAGTGCTGTGTGTTTCAGAGCTGGAATTGGAACCCAGTTTGCTAGTGATATGTTTGGAATTCAGATTATAAACTGTTTTGCCTTTGGTCTTAACATAAGAAGCTGAACTGAATTTCCAGGTTATGCGGAGAGAGTGTAGTTTATTTAAGTTTCAGTCTGCTCTCAAGTAGACTCTTCTTCCTCGTATTTGTCGCAAGGAAAATAAAAGGCCTTAAATATAATTTAATATGCGCAGTAGGAGCCACACCATTTTTATAGCCATTTTTTGCTGTAAACTAGTGTTTAAACAACCCATGACTTGACAGCTGACCAAACCGTCTTATATTACTGGATTCTGAGTGCAGCAGGAACTGGCTTAGCAAATCCTGAGACTTCTGGCTCTGGTATTTGTGGTGCAGTAAGGCAAGCAGCTCAGAGACTTGCAGGTTTGTGTGTCACATGTCCTGTCCAGCACATTGGTGTTCATTCTCACTGTGACTCCCTTGCTGTTGGGAGGAGTGTTGCTGACAGGCGTGTAGGCTTGCCAAGACAGTATTTCTACTTAATGGAGGAGTCTTGGGGAAGCTGTAAGTTTCTTTTTATTAGGAATGCAATAATTAATTGTGTGAGTCTCTTTTCTGTTTATGAAAAAACAGCCAATGCTGGGTACTTTGCAAAAAGAAGAGGTTTATTTAGCTCACGGTCTTGGAGGTCCAAGAGGCTGGCTGCATCTCTGCCTTCTGCTCGGTGCTGGTGAGGGCCTTCTGGCTACAGTGCAGCATGGTGGATGGTATCCCTGTGGGAGTGTGTGCAGGAAGGAGCGAGCACATGGTGAGACAGGAAGCCAGAGTGATTTGGGGGCCACATTCACTTTTTATAACAACCTGCTCTCATGGGAAGTGCATTAATTAGTTCTTTCCAAGGGCACCTCCTGCCCCATGACTTAATCCCATTGCACCAGGCCCCTCCTCTTAAAGGTTCTGTCACCTCTCAGCATTACCACCCTGTGATGGTGGTGAGCCTAAACAAGGTACAGTGTAAGCATATATGGAAATGTCGCAATGAGACCCCTTGTATAGCTAACATATGCTAATAAAAGTGTTTAAAATGATTCCACCCTGAACACAAGCTTCCAGTACAGGAACCCTGGTGGACACCCAGACCATATGTCACCCGTGGCACTAATGATAGTGCTTACAGCGTGCCTCCTGTAGTGCTGAGCGCTCTCTGCATTAGTACAGTTTATTACCCACATCATCCTACTGCAGAAACTGAGGCACAGAGGGGTTCAGTAGCTCTCCCAAGGCCACCTGGCTCGTGCGCTGCAGACCGAACTCTGGCAGCTGCCTGCAGATTAGCCTTCTTCATCACTCCACAATGCTGACTTACAGTGAGAAAACAGGCTGACATAGGTGACTCATAAGTCCTTTTCCTGGTTTTAGAAGAGGTTGCCTTTAGGCCTGTTGGCAGTCAAAACAGTTAAGGTGTTGTCATTCATTAAATTTTATCTTCAGTAAAGCAGGTTGTTTGCTCATGTTTGTGATTGGAGATAGTAAAGTACACTCTTATGCAAAAGGAGGTAAGCCTGCATTTCCAACAAACAGAATGGCTCCATGGAAAGACAGTGTTCAGAATCCAGGTGTGATAGTCACAGAAGGATCAGCCAGCGTGGTCAGTGCTCTTCAATAAATACACATGCTCTGCCTTACTGACCCTGGGCTCCACCTTCTAAAGACTAAATTCCAGAAATGGCAGGCAACTATTTTGGAGTAGCCCAGGGTGGCCTTAGGTAGAATTCGTGGCAGCTTCTTATCTCACCTGTCATCGACAGCTTTGGGTTGGTCACCTCTCCTCATCATTAGGTCTGGTGCACATCCTCACTCACCCTTACTCACTACCAGAACTCTCGCCACAATGATCATGATTAATGAGAGGATCCTCTTCTCCCAGGCACTTGAATTTAAGAAGTAACCCTCTTTTTCTTGAGGGGCTGGAGAGCAAACCCAGGACTTCATACATGCCAGGCAGGTGCCGTACCGCTGAGCTACGCCTAGCCCTCTCCTAAGAATTCTTGAAGGCTGAGCCACCAGGTCAGTTTTGACGGTGGGCTCACTTCTGAGGCACCGCAGATTCCCCTGTTCTTGTTGTCCTTTTCGTGGTAGAGTCCAGCGGTCACACTATGTGGTCGGGCTTTTCTTTGTGGGGAGTTCTCTTTTTGTGGCAGGGTTTGTTGTGGGTCTGCTCAGATGATTTCTTTTCTTTTTTGTTGGGGGAGAGCTTTGAATTCAGGGCCTCTTGTTAGGCAGGCGCTGTACCACCTGAGCCACTCCGCCAACTCCAGATCGTTTATCTGTTTTTGGTTGTTGTTACATTGCTACTTATTAATCTCCCCTCCTTTTCCCTGTTTTCATTACCATACATTAATTGTATGAAATAATAGGTTTCATTATGACATTTTCATTCATGTGTAATGTACTTTGGTCTGTTTCTTATTAAGTTTCATTAGTTTGTGTTTTTCTAAGAATACATACATTTCATCTAAGTCATCTAGTTTGTTGGTTGTTGTTCACAGTGGTGATGGTTAATCTGTCAGCTCCGTGAGATTAGTAAGACACCCCTCTGGGTTTGTCTGTGAGGATGTTTTCAGAGAGATCGGGTCATGAAGGCTTTGGCTTTATCAGTCGTCATGGATGGATAGACTGAGAGGAGGAGGTGGAGGTGTAGACGGCGGAGCTGGTTGGAGCAGTAGGTTGCTGGGGGCAGCCCCTGCTCTGAGGCCTGCCGTGGCTGCTCTGCTCTGTGTGCTTCCCTGTCCTGAGAGCTGAAACCCAGGAACCCTGAACGCACTAAATCCTTCCTCCTTAGTTTGTTAATGTCAGGTATTCCAGCCATTGGTTATTTAGTAGTGGGTTTTAAAATTTCCACATCTTTGTGAGTTCACCCCACATTTTCCTGCTACCAACTTCGCATTTTATCCCTTTGTGGTCAGAGCACGTGTTTTATATTATTTCTGTCCTTTCAAACGTATTAAGACTTGTTTTATGGCCTGCACTCGGTGCATCCAGGAGAACTTTCCTTGTGACCTTGAGAAGAGTGTGTATTCTGTTGCTGGGTGGAGAGTTTGACAGCTATCTGTTAGGTCTGGCTGGTTTATTCAAGTCTGTCTTCTTTCTAGTTCTGTGAGTTCAACCCCTAGTACTGCAAAAATGAATAAATGGCTATTCTTTCTAGTTCTCTCCCACTCGTGAAAATGGCAGTTTGAGATCTCCAATTATTGCTGGGCACTGGTGGCTCACATCTGTATTCCTAGTTACTTGGGAGGTGGAGATTGCGAGAATCATAGTTTGTTGCCAGCCCAGGCAAGAAAGCTCACAAGACCCCATCTCAACCAGTAGTTGGGCACAGTGGTGCACAGGTGTCATCCCAAGCTATGTGGGAGGCTGAGAACAGGACGATAGTTCCAGGCCGTCCTGGGTCAAAAAACCAAAAATAGTTCATGAGATCCCATCTCGAAAGAAAAAGCTGGGCATAGTGGTTCATGCCTGTCATCCCAGCTACCACAGGAAGCACAAATAAAGAGGATCACATTCCAGGCGGGCCTGAGCAAAAAGTGGGACCTTATCTCAATATTAATTAGAGCAAAAAGGGCTGGAGGTGTGGCCGTGACCTGTACAGTTCCGCCTAACAGGCACAAAGTCCTGCGTTCCCATCCCAGTACCACACAGTTGAGAAACTTCAACTGCTAGAATCCGAGATGAAAGGGGAGACATGACTACCAATGTCACTGAAATGAAAAGGGTTTAAGGTGTTTTTGTATCACTCAGACAGAGCACCCGTGCTTGTCTTCATTTGTTCATTTCGCTTTGTCCATACTCACTCTGTTGTTAGTAGTGTATGATACATGTTTATAATTTGCATATCTTCTTAATGGGTGACCCTTTTACTGTTAAAAAATGTCCCTTTTGTCTCTAATGGCATTTTTTCGGGTTTAAAATCTGTTTTATCCCATCAGTCTGGTCACACCAGCTTGCTTATGTGTGCTTGGTAAATCTTTTCCATTCTTTGATTTTCCATCTGTGTTTTGAATCCCAGGTGTGTCCCTTACAGGCAGCGTGTAGTGGGGCTCGTTCTCTGTAAATCCAGTCTGACGTCCTCGCCTTCTGACTGGATGTTTGTCCTTGCCCTCACTTTCGGCGATAGTATCAACATAGTCGCGTTTACGCCTGCCATTTCACTTTACGCTTTTTCTGTTGTTTTATTTTCTTTTGTTTTAGGTAATTATTTTCAATGTATTCATTTCATTTCTTTGTGATGTTTTCACTTTTATCATTATTTATTTAGCTTTTGGCAATACTAGGGTTAGAACTTGGGGCTTTGTGCTTGCTACTGGCAGGTGTTCTACTGCTTGAGCCATGTCTCCAGCCCTTTTTGCTCTGGTTACTTTTGTGATAGGGTCTTGATTTTTGTCCAGGCCAACCTGAACCACAGTTCCCCTATTTTACTCTTCTGCTATAGCTGAGATGCCAGGTGTGTACCACCATGCCCAACTTTTTCCTTTAAGATGGGGTTTCTCTTGACCTGAAACTCTGGAACAGTGATCCTCTCAGCCTCCCTCATAGTTTGGGATGACAAGTGTGCACCCTGGCACCTAGCTGTTGGTGGAGATGGGGGTGTTGTGAACTGTGCCTGGGCTATCCTTGAATCTTGATCCTCCTGATCTGAGCCTCTCAAGTAGCTAGGATTATAGGCATGAGTCACAGTGCCTAGCTTCACTATTCTCATCGAGTATGTTTTTAAGTGTAAGTATATTTTTAAGGTTTACCATATATATATCTTAACAGTGCCAGCTTCAGAGTTGCACTAGCTCAATTCCAGAGCTGTATAGAAGCAGGTCTCCTTATAGCCCTGCTCCTTTCTCTTCCTGTTGGTGGTTTTATTGTTACGCATATTGTATCTGCTAATGTTACAAAGCCCATCCATTGTTACAGCTGCCACTTCAACACAGTGTAAGTTTGCTCCTACACATCTGCTCTGCACTGTTACTGGCACTGTGTTACATAGGCGGTACATGTTGTGTGTTAACATTACACCAGCACAGTCATTCTCCATGATTGAATTTTATGCCAGTTACGAGGAGAGAGAGGTAGGCATTTCTGATTATCTTACTGGTGGTGTTTGTTCTGTTTTGTGAACTTAAATTACTTTCTGGCGTTAATTGCTTTCAGCCTGAGGAATTGTGGTATTTTGTAACACCAAGAAATCCTAGCAATAAATTCTCTTAGTTTTTGTTTACTTCAAAAAGTCTTCATGTCACCTTGGGTTTTGACAATTTGTTTTGCTTGATAGTTTTTTTTTTTTTTTCTTTTTTGCAGTTCAGGGGTTTGAATTCAGTGCCTGTGCTTACTAAGCAGGCACTTCATCACTCAACACTCCCCCAGCCCTTGAAACTGAAAGCGGGGTTCCTTATTGATATTTTTCCTTGCACAGGACACCCTCCTCTCTGTGGCCTCTCTTGTTTCTGTGGAGAAGTCACTTGTTGGTCTTAGTGCCGTTCCCTGGTAAATGTCTCTCTTGTGGCTTTCTGCATTTTCTCTTTGTCCTTGAACTTAATCTTTCATCAGGCTGCATCTGCTTGTGAATTTTACTGCATTTACCCTATGTGGAGGGTTTTTTTAACCTTCCTGTTTTTCAGTGAACTTGGGAAGTGTAATCATTGTTCTCTGGCATTTCCTTTTCCCCTCTCCTCTCCTCTCCTCCTGGCATTCTATTTACAAGTGAAATACGTAGTAAGTAAGGTATGTTTGTGCATTTAATGATTCTCCCCATTTCTCTGAGGCTGCCTTCATTTCTCTTCACTTCTTTTTTTCTCCTTTGTTTGATCTGGCTTCGGTTTTACTTATTTTTTCTTCTGTCAGTTCAAATCTACTCTTGAGCCATATAGCTCATTTTTATTTCTTTCAGCTATTTTCAACTCCAGAATTTCTATTTGGTGCTCTTTTACGATTTCTGATTCATCCACGTATGATCTGCTTGATGCAATGCGGTCATCAGACCTTCTTTTACTTCTTGAACCGTGCTTTTCCGCAGCGCCAGTAACACATTTATCATGGCTACTTGGAGAGCATTTCCTCATGGTCGTACAGCAGTTGTGCTTGTGGAGTGAGTGGTGGAGTTGAGGCTCTCTGCAGCTTTTCTGCTGTGTCCAGCCATTGAGCTCCACTTCCGCTGGTTAGGTGCTTATTATTTTGGCATGAATTACTGTACAGACAAAGCCAGTCAAATTGGACCATTCCTTGAGGGAATAATTCACAGTCACCATTTGATAGCTGTTCCCAGCCCAGGAGGCCAAGGCCCCATCCTCCAGTTCTCGTCACCAGGTCCCCGGCCTCCAGTAGCCTGGACCTTCAGTCCTTGCCCTTCCCCACGACCTCACTGTTCTGGAGAGACCCTTCAGTGCCATTGGGAGGGGACAGGAAGCTCTGTTTCAGGGCCTGCTTCTTCAGGCAGGATCTCTGTGGCAGGGCTCTGTCTGGAGCAGGAGGAATGATGGTGAGCACTTCTTCCCAAAAGCTTGGTGGGCACGGGACAGCAGCCTGAGATCTTGGCTGGCCTTTCCAGCTGTGGATCTGTGATCTGTTAGGACCAGCATGGTCAGTGTGCCACACCTGGCACAGAGCTGCCATTCCACAAGAGAGGGTTGGGCAGGAGAAGGGAGCCTCTGCTGCTCAGTGGCACACGTCTAACATCATCCTGGTGGCAGCACGGGAAAGGCTGGTGTCCTGCCTCTCCTGGGAGGACATCCCTCTGCTAGGAGAAGGAGGTACAGGAGCAGGTCTTGGCCACAGCAGACTAGAGGAGGGAAGGAAGGAGCACTTTTGGCTCAGATACCTTGGACTCATATCTGACTCACTTTGTAGATCATGCTGGGTAGGTGTTCTCTACTGCTGTGTGCTCTAGGCCATCCGAGAGGCTGTGTGTGGCCAGAGGCTGAGCGTGGTGGGTTCAGTACCTCCATCAGTCTCACCGTGGAGCAGGCTGCCAGCTCCTCACACTGTCTGCTGGAAGCACAAAGCATCAGTGTACCCTCTGATCTTCCTGTAGCATCTTCTGATGCGTTTATAGCACTCAGAATATTTTGTCATCTGTTATTTGATATGCTTCCTCCGCTGGAGCATGGTTTTCAAAACTACTTGACTAGGCACAACAATTAGAAATACACTTTCTCGTCTATGGGCACACCACCCCGAACACACCCGTCTCATCTGATCGCGGAAACTAAGCAGGGTTGGCCTGGTTAGTACTTGGATGGGAGACACACACTTTCTGAACTGTTTAGGGCATACATATTTTTTGATAGGAAACTTTTGCCAAACAGCACCTACTTTCTCATGTGTAACACACTCTGACATTTTCTGTTTTGTCTTCACTGCATTATGAAAATAAATTTCTTGGTTGCTGTACACTAATTGACTTTACAACTTGCAATTTGAAAAGCACTCTAGACTTTGGCTCTGAGGCAGGGACTCTGTGCTGGGGATTTTAGCACACAGTAGTCACGCAGTGAGTGTTTGTTGAATGAACATGTGAACACTACCCTTCATAAGTTATGGTGTGCTGAGCTGCCCTGAGAGCAGTCATAATGAACAATTGCAGACCTAGCACTTGACGTTAGACACAACGCCCGTGTCCTGCAGGAGTTGTAGGTATCTAAAATTCCACACAGTGAGTCCTTGGGAATTTAATTTTTTTTTGCAGTACTGGGGTTTGACCCTCAGGGCCTCTCACTTGCTGGGCAGGTGCTCTACCATTGCAGCCACTCCAGCAATCCTTTTTGCTCTGGTTATTTTTGAGATAGGGGCTCACTTTATGCTCAGGCCTGCCTGGAACAGCGGTGTTCCTATTTGTGCTTTCCCCCATAGCTGGAACGACAGGCACATCCCACTGCACCCAGCCATTGGTTGAGATGGGGTGTCATGAACTTTTTTCCTGTGCTGGCCTTGAACTGCCATCCTCCCAATATCAGCCTTCCAAGTAGATAGGGTTCCAGGCTTGAGCCACCACGTCTGGTCCTTGTGAAATGTTTTTAGTGAATAAAGGTATGGTTTTACAAGTTTCTTTTCCCTGTGACAATGAAAGGTGAAACTCAGGAACTACCACTCAAATGTTTTACACAGTCATGTCACTTACCAGTGGGGAAACCTGAGAAATGCCTTGTTAGGTGACTGTCATTGCGTGGGCATCCACGGAGAGTGTGGGACCCTACGGGACCAGGTTGCACATGTGCTCTGTTGTTGACCCCAGTATCAGCATGGGGCCATGACCATGCTAGCACAGGCCCTTCCTTCCAAATGCTGAGGTGGAAATCTACACAGGAAGGGAGGCACAGGGACAGGAGGGAAATAGACAAAGGAACTATATTTGGACTAGGACTAAGTCATTTAAAGTTACAAATATGGCCGTTCGTTGTTATTCTTTTTAATGACTTTCCTTTCTGCCTCCCTCCTTCCCCCCTTCCTTCATGCTAGTGATTGGAAGAAGTAATTATAGTAAATACGAACGCATTTATTGTTTTGACACTTCTGTGATTTGCAAATTAGCCAATCTGTAGTCCTGCAGGTGTGCGGTGCCTGGCAGTGGGGCAGCACCACTATTTCTTCCGTGGCTGCACTTTGGGGAGATTGTCCTCACAGCGACGCCCAAGGCTGGGTGCGCAGACAGGCCTGGGAGCAAGTGTGCACTCCTGCCTCACCGCAAGCGAGGTACAGCACAGCGAGGTCAGAGCACGGCGGCTGAGAGTGCCCTGCCAGACCAATAAACTACAACAAAGCTAACTGATGAACAGGCTGGAGTGAGTCATTCAAGTGCGTCTAGGTCAGGGCTTTGTGCTCGGCAATTCCCAGGGCTTTAGGTGAGCCCCGCCAGGCTCTAGAAAGGACCCTCTTATGGCCCTAGCTGTAGTTACAGTCTGTATGCGTAAATCCCAGCAGAACAGAGGCAGCCTTGTGTTCCTCATACACCCCATGTGCTGCCTTTTCTTATGTATTCTCTTCTGTATGCTGTTTTATTAATAGATCGCCTGACCCCCAGCTGGCTGGGCAGAAGCTTCCTTGTTCACGTTAAGCTCCTTGAGAGAAGAGGAGAGGTTGCCATAGTCTTTTAATGACTCTGAAAAACCACCAGTCCCCAGTCTTAGCACTGTGTCTTACAGGGCTTAAAATGTGACCGATGGACTTGATTTATAGAGACCCTCCCCACATCTGTGAGAGGAGCAGTACTTCTGCCCTGGAGGTTTTCTCTGCTCCCCTGGAAAACGGCGGCGGCCAGAGGGATCCAGGAGCAGCAGGACTCACTGAGATAGCTACAGCTGCGGGGAGGGAAGGAGGCTCGCTTTTCTGGCGTGATTAAAGGAAGGAGGGAGGAGTAAGAAGGACACTGTGTATTTTCAGGAGGTCTTTGGCAAGCACTGTCTGGTTTTAAAACCAGCTGGTTGGAAGCATTTGAAGTCCATCCCTTCACAATCCTATTTCCTGAGCCATTTTTCAGTATGTGGACTGAGCTGTCCCCTGGAACTATTTCAGTAGGTGGTGCTCTTGTGCCACAGCTCAATGTTGTGTCCAGGAAGGTGAGCTCAGTGGCTGGTTCTTGCTGTGTCCTTGTGGATCCCCCTGGGTTTCTGCCAGGCATGCTGGCAGGAGAGAGGTTGTTCCGTCTGTCTGGAAGTGAGGTGGTGAATGCAGGCCTTACCTCTCTAGCTTGTCTGGACTCTGTTTACCAGGGAGCCTGAAATAAGAGGTTCACTCACCTGTTAAAGAAAAAAGTTAGTGACTCTAGCCTTTATCCAGACATTTGTGATGTATAATCGGTTGCTAGTTTTCCAAGACCGTTTTTTAAAATCGTGATTCACCTGTGATCTCCCAAATGAAGCTCCTCTGTACGTAATGTGGCTGTCATTCTTGTTTCTGTATGTTGCCGTCCTGTTAGCTTCAGAGAAGATGGCAGTAGAACAACATGTGTGATGACAGTAGCGCTGACTGTGAACCCTGCCGCCGCCAGCCACTGCCTTATTTCCTTGTTGTTCAGTGAGCTCCTTGCTCACGGTTGGTCGTGACACCGTGATGGTGAAGACACCTTTGGTGGTGGTGGCAGAAGCATGGCAGGTGAGGAAGAAATTTAAATGCTGTTCAGCCTCTGTTCCAGGGAGAACAGTCTCTTGCTTTTCACCAGGTCTCTGTGAGGGCGGCTCCCTCACCTCGTGGGACTCTGGATCTGCCTGCATGTGTTCATTGACCTCTCTGTCACCTGTTCTCCCCAGAGGCCACCCTCCAGGCCCTGGTGAGCTCAGCAGTCTGGCCGTGGTGCCAGAGCTGATTGAGGAAGTTCAGTGTGTTTTGGCAAGTTGGGCGCTTCCTGGGATTAAGACTCTGTTTCTGATTCTAAAGCACTAATCGTGCATTGCAGCTTGTGTGGATTTGCTTCCTGGTTTACTCTTCTGCTTGTTTGCTTATTTAACCAGCCTTCTGGATACTTAGGTGGACTTTCACGTCAAGGACGCATGTTCTCTGGAGTATTCTCAGCCTTTGTCTTTATGAATTTCTCCTCTCCTTCGTTTTCCTGTTAGACACTGCAGCGCTGTCTTTTGTGTTTCTTACTTGCACTTTTGTATTTTTCTTCCTTTCCATGCTGAATAAATTTCGTAGTATTATCTTCAAATTTACCAATTCTTTCTTCAGTTCTGTCCAGTCTAAAGTATCTTGTATACTGACTTGAAAATTTTAATGACTGTATTTCTCATTTGCACAATTCACAGTTGGTTCTTTTTTTAGTCATCTCATTTTATTTTGCCTTTTTGTTTTTATAACTTCTTATTCTTAAATTAGCTTTTTTTTTTTTTTTTAGCATCTTAGATACACTTCTTTTGTTGGGACCTTTTTTTTAGTATCTTAAATGTACTTACTTTGTTAGAACGATTAACTTCCTCTGAAGTGAATTGTGACCTAACGAATAACTGATTTTGTTAGTTGCCTTTACTGGCATTTGATTTCTTCACATGCCTTAGAACTCTGGTTGGATGGCATGTTTTGAATAAGATAGGCTTCTTATTGTTTTTGTGTGTTCACTCATTTTATACCTCCTTCTCCCTCTCTGCTCAGTCTTGCGGCCTCTAGTCCTCCCTGCCTGGCTTCCACGGGCCGCGGTCCAGAAGCAGGTTTGGCAGTGGTGGTTTGTTTTTTGTTGCACGGGCAGTGGTCCTGCTCCTCACCCAGCTCCTGGTCCTGCTGGCTGTGTCAGCATGCTCCCCGCCACTGCTCTGAGGAGCCGAGGAGGAGGCTGCCAGCCTGCTTTCAGGAACAGAAAGGGAGCAGGGCTCTCGTCTCCACCTGCCCTCAAGCAGGCCCTGACAGTACTTTCTGGCTGTTCAGACCCCAAGTCTTCTGGACCCGACCTCCTGCTGCATTGCCTCGTTTGAAAAGCTCCTGAGCATGGGAAGCACACTGCTGTTCCCTCGGGGACTCAGTCTTTGTGTTTCTACCGTATCTTCTTCAAGAAGTGTTTGTATTTCCTAGGCTGCCTGCATCCTTTCGGTTTTTTTCTCTTTCTACTCCCCTCTGGTTACTGTGTGTTTAAAGTAGGGAGAGTCCAGCAGAGAGTGAATTTGTCCTGCCATCTTAACTGGAAGTGATGTGGGTTGAGAGTTTAAAGGAAATAGAGTTGGATACTTGGTTTTGTGTAGTACTAAACGTTGACCACAAGAATGCTTTCCTGTGTGGGCTCAGTGGCCCACAGCGCACACTTCCTTAAACTCCTTCTGAGGCTTGCAGGCCCAGAAAGGTGCAAGGTATTAAGCAGGCGGGATTTGTTAGGGTGCTGTGGTTCTCCACACAGATTTTACCTAGAGTTTTCATTTTGTGGGTAATTTTTTAAAAACCATATTTTCATACACCTAAGTTGCCTGTGATTCTAATCAGATAGTGTCTTGAGTTCAGTGCCTACAGTCGCTTGTATTGGCGCCAAGGAGGACTATTTTAAACACTGGAAGGTATCACAAAAGCAGGAGGTGACAATGTAAATACTGTGTCTGAGCTCAGTAACAGATTGTCCTCCCCCCGCCCCCAATATGGCAGTAGCCACTGACTCAACAGAGCAGACAGGACCACATCTTCATGTTAGACCAGCACCATGGATCATACTGCTTCAGTGTGGTCAATTTACATTTTATTTATTTTGTATACTTGTTGTCAGATTCTGTTAATCTGTTAACACTAGTGAAAATGAGTAATTTGTTAATTTGTACAGTTTTTCATTTTGTAGCTTTGTAAGAGTTACAAGCCCAGTGTTTCATTTGAGTTATGTTTGTTAACACTCATCTAACAAAGTAGAAAGGCTTTTAAACTGTCCTGGGAGCTCTCAGTAGTTTTTGTTTAAGTTTGAGAAGCACGGATTGAGGGGTCACTCCACTGCTCTGTGAAGTGCACTAAGCAACCTTTGTTGGATTCGGTGTTTTGGCCAGGCTCGCTCCTGCTTCTGTGCCGTGGCTGTGCTTAGATCAGGCATCGCTTCTGTCTGGAGCACTGACACTCCAGTGCTGGCTTAGAGCTCCGGGCACTTTGGGGGTCCCTGCCGAACCCCATGTTTCTGTTTCTTCCAGCCTTTCCCACTACTTGTTAAATTCCATCTGCTCACAGGTCCTGGCTTCCTGTTGAGAGCAGGGAACATTGCCATCTTTTCATTTGCAATGTTTTTTGGAGTTCCTATCATAAAGTAGGCCCTATAAATATGTGGGCTTCTTTGCATGTTTTTGTTGTTTAGTAATAAATTACTGGTGGAACCCAGGGTCGAAAGAGGCAGAAGTAACTTGGAGTCCAGTTACTAGTGACAAAGCAAGAAAGTGATATCTAATTTTTCTAATAACTAATATTTAATAACTCACCTTAGTTTTCTAACTGGTCTAACAAAACCCAGCAGTCTTGGTGTCAGATAAGTTAAGACAAGAATGCAAGGAAAGTAATTACTACTTGAACTGGAATATATGGGGGGTATTTTCTGAGTGGGGGTAGTAGTGCTTTGGTGCTCTGAACAAGGTCAGGGATCTCTATCCTACCAGCCCCAAAGGCATCTGTGGCCAAAGGATTGTCCTGCTTTGAAGCCAGGTCCACGGAAAAGCGTTTGTCCTCACGGCACTGGGTCATGGGAGGGAGGAATTGAGCTCAGTAACACCCCAGAGTTAACCTGCTAGGGTAGATTTCCTTGATGGCTTGCACGGTCATCTGAAGAGAGCCTGTTCATGCTCTGCACCCGACATTGCCTCCTGCAATTTTGTAGATCCAGGCTCTGTTAAGATTGAGGCTGTTCTGGAATTACCTGCAAAGTTCAGGTCTGTTTCTGATTAGCTGCCTCAGAGGTGACATGCGGTTGACTCAACAGAGAAAAAGTCCAGCTCCTCCTAGCGGAGATGTCCTCAAATCTCATTCCTTTCAGGAGGGAAAGAAAGCGTCATTTCTTTCTTTCAGAAGCACTTCCTGGTGATTTTAAAAAACACAAACATGGGGGCAAGGTGGCCAGTGTTGAGGCAAATTAAGCCTGCAGTGTCACCAGGAAAGGAGAATACTGTCCCCTTAGCTGCAGTTAAACGAGACCCTCTTAACTTTATGCTTGTCCTATTAGGGGAGAGCATTCTGACAAGGCCCTTGTGCCCCTACTTGGTGATGGTCACTGAGGGTTGGTGTTTGGTGTGCCTCTTCTCCTTCTGTAAACCATGAATTCTGTAGCCTTCTGTGCTTGAGTCTCATCTGTGCTTAGTTCCCGAGAAAGGGGCTTTTGGTTGACCATGTGAGGGGAAGTGGTAAAGAACGGTGCTCCTTACCAGACACCACTCAGAGAGTCCATATTTGGCCTCTCACACTTGCAGAAGGAAGGAAGTGTTCCATTGCCATTGCCTCATTGTGTGCAGTGGCAGCATCAGGAATTGCACGATAGCTGATGTACGCCTGTGTACTCTCGTGCTTCCAGCTCTTCTGTTGCCATTTCTAACATGGTAGGTAGAGCCCATAGAAACAAAGCTCTCCGGGGTCTTCAGTAAAGTTTATAAAGAGGTCCTGAGCACCAAAATTGACAATCTCCATGAACTGAGACTGACCCCTGGCATTGGAGAATCCCAGCCTCTCCTAAGATGTGTCAGCAACATTCCTGGGCAAAATGGCTTCTCTTAACAGAGAAGAAGCAAGGGCTTAGGGCTGCTGGGTGTGTGTACTTCTGAGGATGAGGCAAGGAGGACAGCATGGCTTGGATGCAAGGGGTGCTTTATTCCCTGCCGCTGTGTGGTGGAGCCATGGCTGTAGCTAGTCCAAGTTTGCCTTTTCCCTGTGTGTATGTGTGGTGATATACAAATGACATGCAATTTAACCACTTTGAGTGTAAATTCAGAGCATTAATTAATCCACATTGTTAGATAGACATCACTAACACCCACCTTCAGCAGTAACTCTCCATTGCTCCCTGTCCACATCAGGGAGTCTGACTCTGTAGGTACCTCCTGTGAGTGGGGTCATGCCTGCTCGTACAGGTCAGTGTCGGCCTGATCTGACTTAGCACACTGTTCTCAAGGTTCACCTGTTTATGTATCAGAATCTCATTCCTTTTCAAGACCTGACAATATTCTACTGTATGTCAGTTGCCACTGTGCTCATTCATTGGTGGACATTTGGGTTGTTCACACCTGTTGGCTAGTGGGAGTAAGCCTGCTGAGGATATCAGTGTACAAAAAAAATCTCTGAGTCTCTTCTACTTCTTTTGGGCATACTCCTAGCAGTGGCATTGCTGGATCAAATAGTAATTCTAGGGGCTGGAGGTATGACTCAAGAGGTAGAGTCCCTGCCTATAAAACGCAAGGCCTGAGTTCAAACCCCAGCGCCTCTTGAAAAAAACACTTGTTTTTTGTCTGCGTCTTTTGATAGGTGCTGGCCTGTCCTGTGGCGTACTGTTTTGTCGTGGTTTTGATTTGCACTTCCCTATGGTCACTGATGACCTTTTCATGTGCTTATGGGTCATTTGTACACTTTCGGAGAAGTCTCTTCAGGCCCTTTGCCAGTTTTTCTGTTGAGTTCTCTTCCCTGGTTGAGTTGCATGGAGTTCTTTGTAGTCTTTGTCAGATAGGGATTTGCACAGGTCTGTCCACTTGCATTGACCTTTTATACGAGACTTCATTTTACAAAAGGATTTTGTTGATGAAACTTTAAACACCTATTCTTGTTCCGGTTGCCACTCTAGTCGGTTGTTACATGGTACTTGACCACAGCACGCGTGACTAGTCAAGTGACTGCCTTAGGATTTCTCATACTGTTCGAAGTGTTGGCTGCTATTCCTAAGCAATGACTTCAGGAGTGAATGATGCTCAAAATATTTTCCTTAATATCTGCACAGTTGTAATCTTTGACAAGACTTTGAAAGTACTAGATTTCTCACCGTATCAGCAGAGTGGGGATTATTTGTAAACTTTCCAGAAAAACTAAAACTGAGTGAGTTCTAAGATGTCCCCAGATGGACAGCCACTTGAGATGTGAAAATACCTTTCAACAGCAGTTCTAAGAGGGGACGGGGAAAATCTTAAGTTAAATTATAGAGCAGATTATTTTCATCATGGAAACTCTCGTAAGTTAGCAGAGGGAAATTATGTTCTCTGTTTTAACGGGAGGCTGGAATTGCCAGCTCCTGCCACTCCTGTCCCCAGTCCCAGCACCAAAGTAGAGCGGATACCCCGTGCAGTCCTGCCTGCACCTGCAGGGTCCCTTCCTGAAGTCTGCTGCCTCGTGCTCAGGCGACCATTTGAAGCATAGCTTCTAGAACCCACCTTGTTTTCTAAATGGTTGGAGAGTCACTGGTACAGGGCTGTCCTGGCCAGGCTCTTACACTTCTTGCTTTCTAATGGTTTTGCATGTTCATATGAATATTCATTTCAGTTTAAGTTCATTTTATTTTGTAAACTAGTACACAAAAGCATAAAAATCATGGGCTCTTGTTTTTAATGAGTTGGGGTGCTTTGCCCCGGACTCTTCTCACTCAGTGCTCTCTCCCCTCTTCATCCCCTCTCCTCAGACCTCACTCAAGTGTACCTTTATTTCCTCCTTCCCCTCTGAACTCCACATTCCTTGTGAAACATGTTCTTCATGAAGTTTTTGAATACACCCTTCTCCCAAAGGGCAAAATCACTGAAACGAGGAGCCTTTTGTCCTAAGCTATTTTGTCTCTGCCACATGCCATACTTTGAGCTACATTATCATCATGGTGGCTCAGACCATGAGCCCTGTGGACAGTAGTATATTTTTGTATCATAGTGACTTGGTACAAAACAGGATTAGCAGGCAACTAAACAACTTGAGCCATTTATAACGGAAGTGGACCTAAGCAGGCCCTGCTGTTTGTAGCGAAGCCACATAGCTGGCTTCCTTTGCGACGTCATCTCTCCCCTCACCTCCTGCTTCTGAGGGACCCTCTGGCCCACCAGAGATAGCAATGTGAACACACACAGGGGACCCTTTGTGGGCTGCTCGTGCCACTCTGGTATCTGCCCTTCTCACCTTTCCACACAGAATTTTCTCCTCGAAGTGCATACCTAGGGAACTAAGAACTTCTGTTGTTTTCAGTCTGAGTATGTGGAGGTGAGATCATGGTTTGTTTTGATTCCTTAGGGACTGGGTAAATGTGCTAAGAAAGAAATTACTCAAGACATGGAAAATGTGAATATCCTTCTAACTTTCCACGACGTTTGCTTTTGCTACATTAGTACATACAGTGTGTATGCAAAACACTAAAGTACTGAGTGTTAAGGGAATACCTTTTTATTTCTTAAATGAAAGACACTAAGCATTTCTGTAGCAGCTCCTAGTAAAATGAATTTGGTCATAAATGCTGGGCAGAACCCTAAGACAGAGGATTTTGGTATTGATCAAACAGTGTATAGTCAGTTCTCAATTATGATAGCTTTGCAGATTGGGATAAAAACATTAATCCACCTATGAAGAAAGCTGAGATTACCATACATCCAATGAGTTGGCCCCATTCTCTAGAACTGCCTGGAAGTCACCTCATTTTATCTACTTGAACATAGAACTGGCCCATTCTTCCCAGAGTGGAGAACCAAATGTCCCTTCCCTGGCCACATAGCTAAGGTAAGGGTCCAGGAAGAAAGGTGTGGGTTTTTTCCTTCTCAGAGGCAAGACTGGGAAAATGGAGCCAGTATTTCAGGATGAGATGGAAAGCAGGAAGCAAGTGCTTGGACTGCATCTCTGCTCGACTCTGGAGAGAGCTCAGGCAAAAAGACAGAAGATGCGTACTAGTCAAACAACTTAAAACTGCTTAGTAGATTCAAGTTCTGTATGTCTTGATTAGCACTGATATCCTGTAACACCTTCTTCTTTTTTTCTGTCTGGGATGATGCTGATAATGCATGTGTAGACGTTTTGAAAGGTATCTCTGATTGTGGAAGTTAGCAGACATTAAGCAGCATCTGAACGTGGCTTAAACTTTGTAAATTTTGCCAGCATCTGAGCGCCACTCATGCCTTCCTTCCCAGCAGTGCTTTTTCCTTCCTCTGAAGGTCGCCATTATAAATTAGTTTTACCTGGTTTTGACCTTCACGTAAATAGAATCACATCTTAAGGGTTGGTTTAGTGTTCCTTCTTTTTCAGTTTCTGCCTAGTGTTTCAGTGTTGGAATGTTCCACATTTTGTCTGTTCATTCTGTTCTTTTTGAAAATTATGCCCTTTCAGTTGTTCAGTTCAAGTCATGGTCATATTTAACTACGAGAGGAGCTCTCCTTTTTGCAAATGTGGCAAGATGTGTATGTGTTTGTGTATATATATTAGATGTGTATATGTATATTAGCACATACTAATTGTATAATAGGAGGTGGGGCAAGATGGAGGATTAGAAGTGTCCACTGTTTTGACTGTGCATGAGAAGAGTCAGATAACACAGGGGAGACTGTGTTCTGAAGAGAGAAAGAGAGGAAGGGCATGAGGAATCCCAAAAGAGATGGCAGGACAGCAGAACAATCACAGGGAAACAGGCAATGGAGAAAAGCACAAACAGTTCCAAGCCCATCCCTGTTCCCTGGGAGGGAGAAGGGAAGCTGAAGACGCAATCACAGCAAGCCAGTTCCAGCTGCAGGATTAGCCCACACCTCCTACAAGCCTTAACTCAGCGCTGGGCTTCACGAGACAGTGACTGCTCCAGTGTGGAAGGCCAGCCTTGGTGAAGAAATGCTGTTCCTCTCCAGATTGCAGAGAGCTATAGGAAGACACCATCTTGAGAGAGGGCCTGTTGTTTGAGATTGAGATACCCTCAGAGCTTGAAAACAATCCTGGCCCAGGGAATCTTGGGACACCCTGCCACAGTGTCTGGGAGTAAGTGGATGATGGCCACAAAAGATGGTCGTGGAGAAGGGGAGAGGTCAGACATGGTCCTGCAGAGAAGTTCAAGCAGCTGGGCGCTCCGGCAGTAAAGGGTATGGAGGTCGGAGGCCCTACCCTTCCAGGCAAGGAGCAGTCCCAGCCCGTGAGGGTCACCATGGAAACATCACTGAGCCCATGGCTGGTGTAGTATTTGGTCTTCAGGGCCTGCCTCCTGGCCGTGTATGTTGGTGGTTAGTGGGTCAGAGGGCCCCCAGAATAGACCTGCCACGTCACGTGATTTCCACAGCTTCCTCCCCCCAACAGAGAGGTAAACTGCAGGAAGTCAGGGTCTGAAAGTGCTGGGGGCCAACTCTAGGAACTGCATCCTGGTGTCCACTTGCTGCCAGGCTGGTTTGAGGGCCCTAGGCTTAGGCCTCCTGAGTCATGTGATTTCCACAGTCTTCCATCCACCACTCCCCCTCCCCCACCCACATACACAGGGGGGGCCAACTACTGGACTGGTGGACAGGTTCTGAAAGCACTGAGCCCTGTCCCCAGGATCTGCATCCTCCCTCCTGTTTGTTGCTAAGCAGGTGATAGGGCTCTGAGCCCACACCTCCAAATCATATGACTTCTGCAGCCTCCTCTTCCACAGAGGGAGAGGAACTGCTGGGCAGGGCCAGAAAGTACTGGGCCCATCTCTGGAAGCTGCATTCCGTGTGTGATAGTTGCCTGGCTGGTCTGCCAGACCCTGCAGCTCATGTGGCTTCCACAGTCTTTCCCACACAGAGGGGAACTGTTAGGTGGGGTGAAAGCACTGGGACCTGCCTATGGGACCTGTGCCTAGGTATGTGTTCACTGCCAGGTGGGACTGAGAGGCCTGAGTAAAGTATAGTGAATCACAAGACTTTCACAGCCTCCTTCTCCCCACAGGGAAGTGGGATGCTGGGGAGGATCTGCAAGCATTGGGACCAGCAGGGAGAGCAACTAGGTCCTTCAGTTCTCCCCCAGCCAGTGCAGAGCTCAGTGCTGTCTTTGCTTCCCTCACTCTGACACCCAGGGCTTAGACACTTGCTGTCTCTGGGGACACACACTGAGGAGGCTGATGGAGCAAGTGGGAATCTGCCCAGTCCACAGGCGGTAAAGCTCCTTGCAGCCAGCAGCAGTTTCCAGTGCATAAAGAAGGGAAGCTTCCATACCGAAAGCAGCACAGAAGCTGACACCTGACTTCTATAAGAGACTCAGCTAGTTTACTTTGGCCTGAGCAGTGCTAGGGATCAGGCCTGGTGCCCAGATCATGTACGTGAATGCTGGTATACTCAGCCATACTCCCAGTCATACACTGTCCTGCCTGAACATTGAGAGTATTTCAACTGAAAAATTATAGGTGATTAAAGATTCTAGCCTCAGATGCACAAATCCCAACTCAGAGACACAAGAAATATGGGGGGGAAAAGGCAACCTGACTCCTAAAACCCCACAGTAACAAACATTAATGATCATGAAATGGATGGAATTTCAGACAAAGAATTTGAAAAGTAATGTAAGAATGATTGTTGAAATTAAACAGGACATGAACAAATGCCTGAATGAATTCCAAGAAAATTCAGCTGAATGAAATAAGAAAGACAATACAGAACATGGAAGAGGAATTCAATAAAGATACAGAAACTGAAAAAATCAAATTGAAATTCAGTAAATGAAAAGCTCAGTAACTCAAATAAAAAAAGTCTCTCCAGTAGACTGGATCAAACTGAAGATAACATATCAGGGCTGAAGATAAGGCAGAGGTATGAGAACATGCAGATGAAGATAGAGGGGAAAAATGGTAAAGAACAAACAACACCCAAGGCCTCTGGGGTACCACTAAAAGACTGTCAATCTTGGCCATACAAAGAAGGAGAAGTATTGCAAGCTAAAGGAATTGAAACCATATTCAATAAAATAATAGCAGAAAACTTCCTAAGTCCTGAGAAAAAGGTGATCATCAAGGTACAGGAGGCTTTCAGGATTCCAGACCATGCCAGAAAAGAACCTCCGCATGTCATAGTTAAAATGTTAGACATACAGAACAAGGAGAGAATACTGAAAACCAAAAGAAGGAAGTGCCAAGTCACCTGTAAAGGCAAACCCATCAGAATGACAGCAGATTTCTCAACAGAAACTTTGAAAGCAAGAGGGCATGGAATGATGTGTTTCAAGTCCTGAAAGAAAATGCCTCCCAACCTAGATAAATGAACCCAGCAGAGCTATCCTTCATATGTGAAGAAGAAATAAAAACCTTCCATAATAAACAAAAACTAGAGGAATTCCTGACCACTAAATCAATGCTGCAGAAGATACTTAAAGGAATCCTACACACAGAGGAGGAAGAAGAACACAACCATGAAAATACAGGAAAGAATAAATCTCATTAGACAAGTAGAGAAGCAAATGAGAAGTAGGGAGGAATCAGACCATATAAAACCAGTAAGATGGGAGGAGTTGCCACATATCTTTCAGTAATAACTCTGAATATTAGTGCTCTCAATTCTCTAATCAAAAGACACAGACTGGCAGACTGAGTTTAAAAACAAGATCTGACAATTTGTTGCCTGCAAGAAATGTACCTCTGTGGCAAAGACAAACACAGGCTTGAAGTGAAAGGATGGAAAAAGATGTTCCAAGCAAATGGAGCCTGAAAGGAAGCAAGAGTAACTGTATTCATCTCACAGCAGACTTCAAACCAAAATTAGTCAGAAGACACAAAGAAGGTTACTTCATATTCATAAAGAGAACAATCCAGCAGAAGGGTATAATTGTAAACATAAACTCACTGAATGTTGGCATACCTAATTTCATAAAGTAAACACCACTAGATGGAAACACAGAACCCCAACACAATAATAATGGGTGACTAATAACCCACTCTTACCAGTAGACAGAGCATCCAGACCTCCAAAAAAAATCAACAAGGAAACTTCAGAGATTAAATGACACTATAAGTCAAATGGACTTAACAAACATCTACAGATTATTCTACCCAATAGCCACAGAATACACATTTTTCTCATTAGCTCACAGAACTTTCTCCAAAATAGATCATATTTTAGGACATAAAGCAAGTGTTAAATGCAAAAAAATTGAAATAAGTTTACTGTATTTTATCAGACAATATGGAGTAAAACTTGAAACCAGTAACGAGAAACTATAGAAAACATCCAGACACAGGAGACTGAGAGCAGTTCTCTGTTGAGTGATCATTGCATCCTTAAAGAAATAAGGGGGGAAATCAGATGAAAACACAACTTACCAGAACCACTGGGACACAGCAAAGGCAGTGTAAGAGGGAAGTTTATAGCTATGAGTGCCTTCATTAAAAAATTAGATCCCAAACAAATAACCTAACAGTGTACCTCAAGCTCTTAGAAAAACAAGAACAACCAAATCCAAAAGCAGTAGATGGAAAGAAATATAAAGATGAGGACAGACATTAGTGAGATGGAGACTAAAGGGACAATGCAATGAATCAGTGAAAAAAGTGCTTCTTTGAAAAGATAAAGAAAGTTGCACACCCTTACCCAACTAACCAAAAGAAAGACCCAAGTTACTAAAACTAGAGATGAGAAAATGTCACAATGAACATCAGTGGAATTCAGAGGATCATTAGGAAATGCTGCAAAAACTTTTACAACAAACTGGAAAATATAGAAGAAACAGATAAATTTCTAGATGCATACGCCTTCTAGAATTGAACCAGGAGGATAAAACCCACTTGAACAGATCATAACAAGCAATGAAATTGAAGTGGTAATAAAGAGTCTCACAATAAAGAAAAGGCTGTGATTTGCTGCCAGATTCTTCCATTAAACACCACCAATGCTCCTCAAACTATTCTGTAAGAGAGAAAGCGAAGGAAAACTCCCAGACTCATTCTGTGAATCCAGTATTGCCCTGATACCAAAACCAGATAATTACACGACAAAAAAAAATTACAGACTGATTTTTTTGATGAACACAGATGTAAAATTTCTCAGTAAAAGACTTACAAACTGGATTCAGCAACACATTAAAGAGATGGGGCAACATGACCAAGTTGGTTTTATTCCAGGGATGCAAGGATGGTTCAACATACGCAAATTAGCAAATGAAGCACAGCACATAAATGGAATCAAGGACAAAAATCACATAGATGTAGAAAAGGCCTTTGACAAAATTCAGCAGCTCTTCATGATAAAAGTCCCGAGCAAACTAGGAAGAGAAGGAACGGCAGCATAACGAAGGCTATGTGATAAACCTACAGCCAACATCACACTAAATGGGGAAAAGGATGTCCACTGTCTCCATTCTTATTCTATATAGAGTGTGTATTCTTAGCCAGAGCAATAGTGGAAGATAAAGTATTAAAAGGGATAAATAGGAAAGGAAGAAGTCAAATTATCCCTCTTTGCAAACAATATGATCCTTTATTTAAAAGACACTAAAGACTATACCAAAAGCTCTTAGATGTGATAAACACATTTGGCAAAGTAGCAAGATATAAAACCAACATACAAAAATCAGCTTTTCTACATACAAATAGTGAACAGGCTAAGGAATAAATCAGGAAAATAGTCCCATTCATAATAGCCTCAAAAAATTAAATAACTAGGAATAAGCATAACAAAGGAGGTGAAGGCCCTCTATAATGAAAACAGGCCTTGAAAAAGAAATAAAAGAAGACATCCCATGCTCATGGATTGGTGGAAGCATAGTATAGCTATTACTGTGAAAAAGAGCACCCTGCTGAAAGCTGTCTGCAGACTCAGTGCATATCCCAATGTCATTCTTCACAGAAATAGAAATATCAGTCCTAAAATTTCATATAGATCACAAAAAGCCTTGAATAGCCAACGAAATCCTGAGCAAAAATACCTAAGTTCAAATTATATTACAGAGCCATAGTAACAAAAACAGCATAGTGTTGGTGCAAAACCAGACATGTAGACCAATGGAATAGAATAGAAGATCCAGTAATAACCCCACACAGGTACAAAAAAGACACCAAAAACATACTTCGGAGAAAGGAAAGCCTCTTCCAGAAATGGCATTAGGAAAAGTATGTCCATGTAGAAGACTGAAGCTAGACTCTTCTCACACCCCAGACAAAAATTAATTCAGAGTGGATCAGAGAGCTAAACATAATCCCCCAAATGTTGAAACCCAGAGGAAAACAACGGTCAGACAATTGAAAATAGAAAGGTGTATGCATGAGTGCGATCACGTGGTAGGATCACATGATAAGTTCTATTTTTAGTTTTTCTTGCTGAGCCTCCACACTGATTTTCATAGTGGCCGCTCTAATTTACATTCCCACAACAGTGTATAAGAGTTCCTTTTCCCTGCATCCTCGCCAGGATTTGTTGTTTGTTTTCTTGATCAGTGCCATTCTGACTGGTGCGAGAAGGAATCTCAGTGTTGTATTGATTTATATTTCTTTGGTGGCTAAGGATAGCAAACATTTCACGTATTATTGGCCAACTGTACTACTTCTGTTGAGAACTGTCTAATTCATTTGTCCATTTATTAATTGTGTTGTTTGTTCTTTGGATGTTTTATTTTTTGAGCTCTTCATATACTCTGGATATTAATCCCTTGTCTGATGAATGTCTGGCAAAAGATTTTTCTCCCTGCCGTAGGCTGCCTCTTCATTGCTTTGAAGTCTGCTTTGCTAGATACTCTGCTTGCTTTTGAACCTCATTAGCTTGGAATGTCTTTTTTCTGTCCTTTCACCTTAAGCCTGTGTTTGTCTTTGCTAGACCTTCGCATTGCTTATAGGCAACAAATGGTTGGGTCTCATTTTTAATCCGGCTCACCAATCTGTCTTTTGATTGGAGAACTGAAAGCAGTAACATTCAGTCATTATTGAAAGGTTTATAGTAACTCCCACATTTTGTTGTTTTTGTGAAGTTTGGTTGTTTTCTAGTCATTCTTGATTTATTAAATGTAGATTGCTTCCAATTTGGGTTTGTTATGAGGAATGTTGCTATAAACATTGTGGTGGTATACACAACCACTTAGTAAGGTTAGATTTTTTTTGAGGGAAAGTTTGTAAGTTTTAGATGTTTGCAGTGTTTCATTTACTGAGAGAGGTGTGTCAAAAGTTTCTACCAAGACTGAATTTGTTTGATCTTATGTCCATTTTTGTGTTATATTTTGAACTTCATATTTTGTTATAAATTTCCATATTATTAGGCACATGCAGAGTCACAATTGTTACTTCTTCCTGGCAAATTGAACCTTGATTCCTTTGGTTTTATATGAGTGGAATTTTTTGTAGCCTCTCTCTACCCCGTATTTGTATGGTATACTTGTGTCATTTGTAACAGCATGTAAGTTTTTCTTTTTTAACTTAAAAACTGATAATCTTTGGTTCTTACACGGACATTTAATCCATTTTCGTATGTGTCATTACAAATGTATGTGAGTTGAAATCTGCATGTTACCAAGCAGGTACTTATTTGTTATCCTTTATGCTTTTGGGGATCGCTGCAAGGCCTTGCCACTGCTAAGCCCACACTCCTGCCTGAGCTGCACCATGGCCTGTTGAGCGCTTTACTTACCGTCTTTCTGCATCCCCTCCCCTCTCTGTCTTGCCCTTTGAGGGGGAGGTGATTACTTTTTTGATTATAATTTTTTGCTTTGATATTAGTGTTGCATTAATTTTATCCTAGCAATTGAATTAGCAAAGTGCAGTGTTAGCACTCTTATCCTCCTTTTCCTGGGCAGTGCAGCTTCTCTGGCTTTTAAAACACCATGGCCTTTACATACCTTACCTTTCATGTGTATTTAAACTTCATAATCATTTGTTAGTTTCAGTATCTTAAGTATCAATTAAAAAGTCCCACATATCTGTCATCTTTGCCATTTTTGGTTATTTCATCTGGGAGCATTGTCCTTCTTCCTGAAGGCCATTCAGGAAGTAGTAGGTGCCTTTACTGGTGACAAATTCCTTCCGTTTTTTTTGTTTGTTTGTTTCAGAAAGGTTTATTTGACCTTCATCCTTGAAGAGTAGTGCAGTTGGGTGTAGGGCTCTAGGTGCCATATTTAGGCCCCAATCTTAAGTGCAGGTGATTTTCCAGGGCCTCACCCTGGCAGACCTGGCCTCCTCCTTTCAGCTCTAGCAAGGCTGTCTGAGTGTTTGCTGTGCCTTCCAAACATCTTTTCAGGATTGGCAACCCTGTGTGCCTGTGTGCCAGTGTCTGTCTTCAGTAACTCTGTAATCTTTCAGATTCTTTGATGAGTTTTGGAGTATGCTTTTGTATTTCATGTAGCCTTATGGAATAACTTTGAGCAGGAAGGTTGGTCTCACTTACTTGAAGTAGACTGACATTGGATGCCATTTTAAGTTAGTTTATTTCCATTCGGTATATTCTATATCAAGGTCTGGGTTAGTACACCTGTCCTGGCTAGCAAAAGGATCTTCTTTTAGGCTTTCTTCCTGCTTATGTTAGAGTAGCAAGAAAATCAGATAAAGCATCTTTTGAAGTTGTTGGAGGACTGAGAAAGTACTAAGGTCTTGAGTTAAGATCCTGGAGTGAAAGGAAGCACAGAAAACTGAACATAAATTTTGTAGTAACTTTGTTCCTTTGGGGCATTTGCCTTTTTTTCCCCCTTTTCCTTCAGTATTGGGTATTGAGCTCAGGGCCTCACATTTGTGCTCTATCAGTTGAGCCATGATCACCAATTCTTTTGCTTTTTAGTTTGTTTCTCAGTTAGGGTTTCATGCTTTTGCCCAGACTGGCCTCAAACTGCAACCTTCCTACTTCTTCCTCCTGAGTAGCTTGGACTGCAGGCATATATCACTGTACCCAGCTTGTTTTTGAGAGAAGGTCTCCTGCTTTTGTCCAGGTTGGCCCTGAACTGCAGTCCTTTTGACTTGCCTTCCACTGAGGGGGACTTGTGCCACTACACCCAGCCTGCATTTGCCATTTCTTAAGAGGGAAAAGACCAAAGAACCTGGAATAGGACTTTTGCCACTAGCAGAGAAGCTAGAAGAACTTGTGGCAGTTCCACAAGTTCCACAACTTGGTCTGACATAAGTTGGAATCTCAAAGGAAAGGTTATTGACCTGACTACCTAATAATGTAAAAGTTGAATACATGGAGAAGCTTAAAATCAGTAGAGTGGACACAGTTAGAAAAAGAACTATTGAAATGATCATCAGTGTGGGTCTAAAACTATTAGGGAGAGATTGATGGTGAGGCAGTGAGTAGGTTACTTTGACAGTACCTGAATTTACTCAGCAGTTTTAACATTATGAATCGCGAGAGAACCAAATATTATGTGCCTTCTGGTTTGATTCAAAGCATACAATACCACAAATAAAGTATTCTTGTGAATGAATTGAGCTGAATGGAATCTAACTTGTAGGCTGTCAGTTTGCGAGGTAGCTAGGGGATAGCTTAACGTGTCATACACCGCCACGGGGATGCAATCCACCAAATGTGAGAGTGTGGGAGACTGGTAGACCAGATGCCTTGGGTGTCCAGGGGATACATGTAATGAAAAGGTTGAAAAATGTTAGGTGCCGATGGCTCATGCTTGCAATCCCAGCTACTTGGGAGGCTGAGACTGGGAGGATTGCAGTTTGAGAGCAGCCTGGACAGATAGTTCTTAAACTCCATCTCCAAAATAATCAGAGCAAAATGGACTGCAGGTGTGACTCAAGCAGTACAGTGCCTGCTTTGCAAGTGTGAAGCCCTGAATTCAAATCCCAGTCCCACTGGGAAAAAAAGTTTAAAAAGAGGGATACTTGCGTAGATTAAATGAGACGTGTCAGCATTGGCCATGCGTAATATGTGCATCTTGTTTGGATCCTGACGTGAACACATGGAAAATGAATTTAGAAAGGAATTATGCAGAGTGACTTAAGATGATGTGGCTGGCTTTGTTGCACGTGAAAGGGATCTTTAGTTAAATTTCTCCTTTAAAGCCTTTCTACAAAAGAGATACAAGTCGGAGGTTTTTGTCGTTGATTGTTTTTTTTTGGTAAAATGATACTCATCTTAGTTGTTGGAAGTGGTTAATGGCACAGAGTCATGAACTGGTACCTAGGGTTCGTGTATCTGTTATAATACACTTTTTGTATATTTAAAAAATTCATTAGATAGCTTCACAAATTAAAAAAGGACCATCAGGAATGAAATTCCACTTGGCCCACATAGCCTGATTTAAGTGAGACCACTATAAGCTATTTTCCCTGTTTGGAGAAATCCGCTGTTTTTGAGTGCTGTCAGACAAATAGACATAAACTTCATTTTCCCACAGCTCGGTTTGTGGCCGTTAGTTTTCTGTGTTAGATTGCTGTACTCTTGGTTCTTAATGATGTACACCTTGTTTCACAGTCTCACCAAGATCATGCAGAAAGGAAGAAGGCAGTTCTTCAAAGCAAAAGGGGGAGTGTGATATCAAAAGAAGAGGAAAGTGGAGTTAGGAGGGCAGACCCCACAGAGATCACTGCTTTTCACTTGTTGGTTATTCAGGACATTGAAAATACTGCCTTTCTGCACACAGAATTTTGAAAACATTTCCAACTAACATGATTTAGCTCTTCCTTCCCCCACACGAGAGCTAATTCATGATAATACCCAGTTATGCATCTAGCTTAAGTCCGGGAGTTCCGGGTATCTTTGTTACAGTCTGTAAATTATAGACTAAGTAAAAATGTGTCTCCTAATAATATACTCTGCATATGTAGCAGGAGGAGAGGGAAACATGAAAGGGAAGGAAATTTCTAAAAGGTGGATGACATAGCAACCAAATACAGGTAGTGTCCAAAACCCTCCCTTGCGCACGTTGACTGAGCGGGCATGGCTTGCACATGATGCTGGAGTGCTGCTGGCCACACACACTGTGTGGTGTGGGCACTGAGGCAGCACAGAGCGCAGCCTTCTGCTCTTCCAGATCCATCACTTCCACACATCTTAAACAGAGGGGCAGAGCACTTCAGCAGGGGCACAGGTTCTTCTTTCGTTCCCCTCCCCTCCCCTCGTTGTGCTGGGTGGGGGAACATTGTGGCATTTACCAAAGTTCTTACAATATCTCATAGTTGAATTCCCCCCTCCATCACTCTCCTTTATCCTCTCTTCCGCCCATTCCTGGAATACTTTCAACAGGTCTCATTTTTCCATTTCCATCCATGAGCGGAGTATTTGCGTGCTATTCACCCTCGCGCGCCCTTCCCCCATCTCCTCCCCTTCCACTGATTCCAGACCTTCCAGACAGGACCTGTTCTGCCCTCCTGTTCTCTAATTTTGTACATGAAAAAAAAGACATTTTTATTTGTTTAAGATAACTGCACAGGAAGTTTCCTTGTGACATTTCCTTGGATATATGTATTATAACTTGAATTGGTTCATCTCTTCTGTTTTTCTTCTTTTACCTTAGTCCCCTTTTTATGGTGGCTTCAGTAGGCTTATAAATTCTATATTCATTCTTGTATAGAGAGTACATCAGCCATATTCACCTTCTTAACTTCATGCAGTGGTTCTTGCTTTAGTTCTTATTGCCAGGCCGATGGGTAGAAGCAGATAAATGGTCTGGAGCTTGTGTGGTGTGTGGTACCTTCAAAGTCCCAGGTATGTCAGCCAGGCATCCTGCGTCTGTACAGGTGCAAGGTGTAGCAGTTATCATTCACCTTATTTTTTGTTTATTTTTTATTTTTAGATTTGAGTAATAATTATTATACTTACTCAAGTGGTGTTAAGTTCAAAAAAGTGTACAATGAAATCTCAGTTATTTTCCTCTACTTAGCCACCCTGATCTCCTCACTGGAGGCAAACACTGCTGTTAGTTTCTCGTGTGCTCTCATTTTAAAGGTACAGATCACAGAAACTTCCTGAGGTGGCAGCCTTGTGTGCTTGTGGATTTGCCTCCCACTATCTGAAATATAGGAAAGACTCATTCTTCCTGCTGTGCAGGGCCTACCAGCCTGTACTCATCAGAAGACACACATAGACGCAGTGCTTCTGGAGGAATCTGCTGTGTCCAGGTCTGCATTCTCGTGTCCCCAGTTTATCCTGATGGTGAAATGTATCTGCCAGCTTTATCACTGCATCCTAGAAGCTAAGGTTGTGCTAATTTGCTCCAGTAAGGGCCTGCGTCAGGAAATGCCATTTCAGTTGCAGTCAGCATTTTGCTTTGCTTATGATACTGTCATTGGATCTTCAGTTGGGAGGTAGGTTGTCTGCAAATCACAGGCAAGCAGCCTTTTTTTCTTTGCTAGTTTATTTTGGGGGGCAGGGTGTGTGGGGGTGAGGAATCTAGTCACGTTCAGTGGTTGTTCCTACTACCAGAGCATAATGTCAGGCCCTGATTGCAGGAGAGGCCTCACTGATCTGTACTGCCCTCTTGTTCTATGATTTCTCTCCAGCTTCCTAAAATGAACACAAGTTTCACTGCTGTGTGCCCTCTGTTGGCTCCGTAACCAGTTCTAAAGTTCCCTCTCCTTCAAAGATCTGTATCCTGCAGTTCACTATCTTGTACCTTTGACTGTATCAGTTTGTAATTTTTTCTTAAAAACAAACAAACAAACAAGAATCTTTTAGAAGGCCCCTGAGTACCTAGCAGAATCAGAGAGAGAGCTGAAAAACCATATCTTGAAAGAACGTCCAGGTTTTGCTTCTGTGTGTAAGGAATTTGGAGGCCACCATGCCATCCTAACAAGTAAAAAGTTGCAAAATCAGTAATTCTTCTTTTTCCCCCGAGAAAGGTGGACACAGAGAACCCTAACATGCTAGAGCATCAACCTCCACAGGAATCAGTGTCGGGGTAGGAAAACCTGAGTGTAGTTGACTAAGTGTGGATAAGTCTGAGTTAAAAACCCAGGGGGATCCAGCTTAGGGAAGCCTCCTTGCTTTTGGGAGTTTTGTCCTGAGGAGCCCAACTAGTTTCTCACGATAAATGCTGGATAACAGTCTCTTGAAAAGGGACCATTGTGAACTATGCCATAGTACTCTGTTCTTAACTAGAAGAAACTAGTTAACTAGAACTTAACCTGATGGGGTTTTATGAGAGCCTAACTGACCTGGGGGGAAGGGTTTACCCTTCCAGCTAACTTTAAACTTTAACCATCCAGGTAGGAGAAGGGAAATACTCAGCTCCAGCCCCTGTAGACATCATGTCCCAGCTAAGTGGGATTGGCGTGGGAAGATGGGGCAGGACTGGGGACCACTTAGGGATGTCATGGCTAAAAACATGGCCTCCCAAAAGATGACCTACTGTGGGTCTTTAGAATAATTGCTCTCTCCACAGAAGGCCTGTTTTCAGCAGTTCCTTTTGTATCATGTCTAGCTCCTAAGAAAAATGACAAGGCATGCTACGTGGCAAAATCACACTTTAGAGGACAGAGCCAGACGTGGCAAGGAAGGTGGAATTATCAGACAGCATTTAGAAGCACTATGGTTAATATGCTAAGGACGGTAAATGACTGGAGCAGACCACAGGCAAGCACTGGCAGACAGTGTCAGCAGAGATGGAGTGCTCAAAGCAGAGCCAGACGGAACGCCAGAGATTCAAAGTACCGCGTCACACGGAGAAGGTCTCCCATACCCCTACTAGCACATGGACACGACTGAGGAACAATGTCAGAGCTGGAGGATTTCTCAGTAGACACCTCCTGAAGATGTCTGAAAAAGTAAAGAGAACAAAGACTGGAAAAAACAAAGAGCAGCAACAAAAAACTCCTGCCAGAATAGCATGCTCAAGAACTGTGGGGTAACCACACAAGGTGTGGCATCCAGGTGGTGGGAACACAGGAAGGGAAAATGGAGAAATAGCTGAAGCAGTGACGCTGGAGAATTCCCTCAATTAGCACCACACACCACACCACCGATCCAAGAAGCTAGAAAACATCAAGCAGGATGAGCATCAAGACAATTACACTGCACATGCCATTTTCAGGCTGCAGAGAGTCAATAAGGAGTCTCCTGAAGAAAAGACAGAGAAAAAAGCAAAGAAGTACAGCCAGGCTCTCCTCGTCAGCCATGCAAACATGAAAGAGTAGAGGGAAAAAAGTGTCCAGAGAAGCTTGAGCCAGGGTAGCTCTGGGGGTCTACGTCAAGAAAGCCTTCAGCTGACTGAGTTCCACCCTTATATCCGTCTATTTCAAGATCAAATTCCCAGCAGAATCCTATTTCCCTAACTTGAGTCTCCATCCCACTTTGGCTGATGGCACCGTGCGCTTTAATAAGCAGCTTCCCCCACCCCCAGCCCCAGACCTTGTGAAATGGAGGAAAAGTGAGGTGCTGTGCCCAAAAGAAGGGAGAAGGAAGCTGCCGACTGCCTCCTAGCCATGTGTGTGTGTGTGTGTGTCTTGCTCGGCGTTTCTTGGAGGACCATTGCTGCCTTTGTGGGAAGACCGTTTTCCATCCTGAGCTGCTTCCCTGCTGTGTTCAGCATCCCTGTCCTCGGCACTGAGTGCTGGCAGCCCTATGCACAAGTGTGCATGCTCTGTGGAACAGCACTCCAGTGCATTTCCACTGCTGTGTTGTTTAAGTCAAATAATGTTCTCTGTTTTCTCTGTCAAAAAGTTCTTCTGTTCACAGTTCCCAAACACCTAACCTGCTCTACCCCTAGAGCAGGTATGAAATACATAGGGAGCATCCATTGTGTCTTTGGTTCATGTTTCTGGTTAAGGGCATGGGTTTTAGAGACAGATCGTGGGTTCAAATCCCATTTTGGCTCTGCCATTTATTAGCAGTTGCTTCCTTTGGGTTTTGACATAATCTTACTTTGAGTAATTATGCAATCACTCTGTGCCTCTGTGAAGTGAGGATAATGACGGTACTCAGTTCATAAAATTGCTGTGATGCTCAAGTCAGTGTGCATGAGCCCTTTCATACATCGCCAAGAACATCACACACACGTATAAGCTATTATTACTATAGTTACAACATGAGCCATTGATTCAGTTTCAGTGTTCCTCTTCAGGGGTGTCACCTTTAAAGATTAAGGCAGAAGCTTTTTTTTCCATGGCATTTAGCTTCAAACTGTACTTTGGAAATACCAGAGAATTACTCTTTGTTTCATCCAGTATTCATTGAGTGCTTGCCAGGCAGCGCAAAGCTCCAGTGAGATGGGGTGCAGTGAGCAGACAATGCCGAGGGGAGTCACCCTGAGGAGAGCTGGGAGGAAATCTGAGGAGGACCAGTACGTTTCTGGAGTACGCAGAAGGCCTGGCTTACTGGAGACTTGGGAGGGAACAGGAGGCCTGAAGGGTGCTGGCCACCGTTGAGGGCCCGTCAGGAGTGGGGCTTGTCCATAGCATTGACTCTCTTTCCAAGGAGGTCATGAGAGGCCTCTGCGAGAGTGCTGAATGTGTGTGGAGGCTGTTGCTGTCTGCTAGGGAATGAGTCGGGGGGCGCAGGGGACCTGGTGGAGGGCACTCACATCGGAGGCTCCGGGAAGGAATGGGACGGGAGGAAGTGGTGCAGTCCAGTCAGGCCACAGAGAACTGACAGGTTTGGTGCTGGTCTGGCTGGAGAGTGCGGGAGAGAAGGAGGAGCCAGGGCAGTGCATTCGGGTTTGACCATCTTGCCAGTACGCATGCGTTTCCTTTAGTATTAAACTTCTGACCCAGTCTTTCTCAGTTTAGTCACTTCCTCTTCAGGGGAGGAAGTGAACTAAATTGATAATACCACTTTAAGACTTTCACCTTCCTGGTGTAGAGCTTCTCTTTGTGTTGCACTGTAGCCAAATTGTACAGCCTGCTTAAATTTCTTTTTGCTTTCCTCTTTAATAGCGGGAGCCCTTTTTTGGTGATACTTTAGGTATTTTAGTAGGAGTGTTCTGTCGATAATAATTGCCACTGAGGATTTGAACTCAGTTGATTTACGACTCACAGTGCATTGTCTTGATGCCCTGGGGAAGCGGGAGGTGCAGGAGTCTGTAAGGCCTGCACCTGATGAGGAGAGGCCCACCCCCCTGTGGAGCTGTCGCCTACAGGGCGCTGGAGGCCCAGGAGCCCTGACCAGCTCCCCCAGGTATGCGCTTCTGACACAGACTTCAGGGGAGGAAGTGAAGCTTAGGAGACTTGACTTGCTGTCTCTTAAGACTGGTGCACCTTCCTAATAATGGGAATTTGCTAACGTTTTACTGAGCTGTGGCCACTTGTGATGGACTTGAGATCAAGCATGCTACACAGTCTTTAATTAAGCAGATTGTTTAAATTGATGCACGTGGAATGAATTACTTTACTTTTTTCCTAAGAAATGTAGAGAAACTGGGAAGAAAATTCATTAGACAGTAATGTATTGGGATTTTTTTTTTTTACACCTAAATGAGAAACCAGAAATGCATATAAAACATAAGAACTTCAAAAACATCTCTTAGGCACAGACTACTATTAAACACCCAGGGATGTTTTTGATTTCTCATTATATTAAAATACTCAACTTCATATTCAGGACATTTAAAAATAGCTCAAGATGTAAAGCATTATCAGCTGTGCTTCTTGTACAAAAATTAGCACGTCATGTGTAATGGCTTCTAGGCTAATGATAGTATTCATGATAAAAAGCTTAGCTGGTGAGAGCCAGAGCCACAGCTGGTCATGATTCAACAGTGATTCCAGCTTCTAGGCGGCTCTTTTAGTCTGAATCCCCCTTTGCTGGTTGCGGGATCGTGAGGGCACTGGTAGTACATCCTGCCTAAGATGCTTCATTTGTTCCTTTTCTGAAGGTCTGACGTGTGCTCATTATCTCCTTCGGTGCTTGGCAGGCCTCTGAAGCCAAAATGGCCCCTTCTCCCAAAATGGCTCAGGATTCCCTCGGCCTTGTTTCCAACTGTCAGTTTTGGCTGCAGAAGCTTTCTATATGGGAACAGGCCTCCACTTTGGAAACTCAGCAGGACATCTGCCTTCATCTGCCTCGGTTCCAGGAGTTCCTGATGCAGGTATATCAATCCTTGAAAGAGATGGTAAGTAGTGGACCAAAATAACAACACCAGGGACTCCACCAGATTTCACAGTTAGGGACTTGTGATAACGTACTGAAGGATTAGAAAGACAGATTACCCATAGGTACTGCTGATGAGAGCTGGTTTCCTATGACATCCGTGTTTCCTGATTGGCTAGTTGTATTGCTACATGGGACTTCCTGACTGAAGGAGCTGTTTATTGATTATTTGTGTGTTTGTGTGTTTAGTTTTGCAGTGCTGGGGATTGAGCCTAAGGCCCTGGGCCTGTGAGGCAAGCCTTCTCCCATGTAACTATACCCCTAGGCCAAGCAAGTTGTTTTTAAATAAGGGGAACTTTGGTGCTTGTTGTCAGGTGATGGTGGGGTTCTTCTCGAGGCCTTTGTGCCACTGGAGTCTGGAAAGGAAATATTGCTAAGACGCTTACTCTTTCAGTCCTGCACACAGGGGCGGTCTCCCAGGAGATGTTAAGATCTGTTTTGATATTGACATTGCACTGTTAACATGCTAAAACCTCTTCTAATAAATATTTCAAGGGCTCTTTTCTGAGAAATATTAGGATTTTGAGTGTCTTTACTGTTGTTCTGTAATTTATTGTTTACAATTTCATATTTTCCTTTTGGTGTACTGCTGCTTCTAATGTAATTAATATATGTATATGTATTTTTTTCTGACAGCACAATTTTTCTTATTATGAATGTATTACTGTGTCACTTATTTTTAAATTTCAAAACAAAAATCCAAATTGTCCCTTGACAAAAGTGCTCTCCTGTAATGCTTCTCTTGCATTAAAGAGGCAAGTATGAGTTTGGAAGAGTAATTTTATTGATAATGTGAGTCCATATGTCTCTAGAAGGAAACTAGAAGGAGAGATACGGTCTGTGTGAAGAATCAGTGCTAAGTTTTGAAATTGTTTTTGTGGTGAGACTTATGTAACTTGACCTTACTGTGGTCCCAGAAAGCCTGGGACCAGCCTTGAAACTGAGACCTTGTGAGGAATTTATTACTGCAACAGCAGGAAGTGCTTGTCGTTTCAGCTCACCTGCACATTATCTTAGTTTGATCTTAGTGTTGAACTTTCATGGAAGGTAAAGAAGTGGGAAAAGAGCCAGTTGTACAACGGCATGTGGAGTTTTTAATCTTAAGCTGTTTTCTATTTGGCTGGTCTTTTTTTTTGTCTCAGGGTTTAAGTTGTAGATTAAGTATGATGTCATTTAGCATATAGCAATCAAAATAGTAATAAGCAGAGATGTATATCTTAATGCCTTGGCTGCTTTTCTTTCTTTTTTACAAGCTCCAGAGTTCTTGTCCTTTTAAACCTTCTTCGAAATAGTCTTACTGGGACTGAGTTAGGCAAGATTACAACCCCAAGATGAAGATACGAGCTCACATAGCTGTTAATAGCCAGTAGTTCTCACGTGGTCTGTTACTTTTCCTGACTATTGAGTATGAGTAGAATAAAATGAACTGTGTAGCAGCATTGACTTTGTCTAATCATGTCACACTTGTTAGTTTTGGTGACCTGGCATAAGGATGCAGTAGAAAGCCAGTAGGTTGCTTGTTAAGCTCCTATCCGAAGTCTGACCTGGAGGTCTTCTCTAGCCCTTCCTCTCTACCTTTTCTAAAATACACCAAACAAAGGGCATCCCACTCCCTCCACCTACGGTGTTACTTCAGTCCTTCTGAGTTGCCTGGTCCCCTTTAACTGACCAAATGTGCATTTCTTTTATAGAATTCCAATACAGCCGTGGAAAGAGTTCCCATAATTGGTCAAGTGTTGACAAAAAGTTGTTGGAATCCTTTTATCTTAGCATATGGTAAGAATCCAAGGTGTGGCCTCTCAAACCCAAACTTCTAATGACACACACCTGTACATGTGTACAGCACACACACACGCACACCCATATGTGGGAGTGTTTTATATGCAAAGTCCTAGGGAGGACTGGAGATGTGGCTCAAGCAGTAGAGTGCCTCCATTCAGGGAGGAAAGAGAGCAGCCTGACTCTATGTGCGGTTTTCTGTTGAGGGACTCTGACAGGAGAGCCTGCTCTGGGGCCCACGTGGAGAAAGACAAGATGGCGCTCTCCAAGACAAGCTGCTGACCGTGCTGGGTTTCATATTTCCTACACGTAAAAGTGAGAGAGGGCAGGCCTTGCTTGAAACCCTATCTATGCCCACAGTCTTCCATCAGTACCATCTTCCTCTGACCAGCAGGCACTGCTTCTGTTCCTCTGTTTCAGCACTGTACTTACCTTTGAACTGCCCACTAAATTTCATGTTCCTGTCTGAGGTTTGCCTTGGTTCTGAGATAGCAGAGGTGACTGGCAGGCACAAGTCTGCACGAGTAGCCAAAACCGGCCGTGGCTGTATCACCACTGTTCCACTACTTATGCACTTTCTTCTGCATAAGCAGGGATCTTTTCTTTCTTTTCTTTCTTTCTTTCTTCTTCTTTTTTTTTTTTTACAGTTTTATAATATGAAAATTGCTTTTTAAAAACAGTAAAAGCACACTTGGGAGGCTGAGGCAGAAGGATCAAGAGCTGGAGGTCAGCATAGGCTATATAGCAAGACCTTGTCTCACACAATAATGAATCAGTGAAAGCAAATTGTTTCCATCATGGAAAGAGGTCAGTCAGTTACCTATAGATAGTATAAATTGAGACCAGGATCAGGATAAGAGGATAAAGAAGAAGGAATGATTTAGAAACGAAGGACACGGACAAGAGAAGAACAGGTAGTAACAGGCAGGCAGCACCTTTTTGTCAGTGATGTCCTTCCGTACAGATACTCGTCCACCTCCCCAGTTCTGGGTTTGTGCCTCTAACTCTGCCCCCCGAGATCAAGCCTAACAGCTACAACCTTGGGCCTTCGCTGGCCATGCCCTACTGCTTTGTGTGACCGTCTCCCCCAGACTCAGCAGCTTAGAACAGTAAACATTTATTGTCTTAACCAGAATAAGAGTATGCTGGCTTCATACTTCTAAACTATAGAATTGAAGTGTGAGAGTGTAGTATTACTTGCAATTTCAGTTCAAGACATCAAAAAGTAAAATACTAAGTAGCAAATGTGTTGGTCTGTCCTTTCCCTTCCACTCATTCAGAATCCAAGTTTGCACAGGACCTGAGGTCATGACTGTCTGCAAAATGAGCCCCGGGCACCTTCACCTCTCACTTAAGTGTCCTGCACCCGTGGGCTGCTCCAATCCTGATGTTAGGGCCCCTGGGAGGAGTCTGCTAGATGACACCTCTGTGGTGAGTGCTGGTGGCACTCATGAGTAGCAGGGCAACTACCAAAGCAAAGTAAGCCCGTTAGCACTGCATCTCTGTGCATGTCTTCTTTTTAATTTTGTTTTTGAGACAGGGTCTCGCTATGTAACCCAGGCTCACCTGGAACTCTCTGTGTAGCCCAGACGATCCTCAGAAGCCTCTGCCTCCCAAGTGCTGGGATTATAGGTGTGCACCGTCACATCTGCCTTCATTTTAGTGCATTTCAATGCATTGAATCTGGCTAAGAAAGGCAGAGCCTACAGGTTGGGTGAAGTTTTCCTGGCTCTTCTTTTTCTTTTTTCTTTTTTTCTGAGAGAAAACTTTAAAATGGTACACTTGTGAACTAAGTGTGCGGAATCACCCAACCCCTGGGGAAACCACCCATCTTTTAAATTCCTTTAGATTTAAACTTCATAAACTAACTTCCTTCCTCCCTCCCTCCCTCCCTCCCTCCCTTCCTTTCTTTCTTTCTCTTTTTTCCTTGCTACCCCTTCCTTCCCCCCTTCCCCACTTTCCCTCTCTCCCTCTCCTTTCCTCCCTTCTCTCCCCACGTACCTCCCTGCGTTCCCTGCTTCCTGTCATATTGCATTCTTTGTAACCCTGGATGTAGCTTGTGTCAATGTCTGTCACACTTGCTACACGGAGATAGAATTTCTTCTAATATTTAAACCACAAGAAGTACAACATCACATTTTTACTCGGTGGTGTTAGTTAAGCCCTAGGATCTTTAGAGGTTATATTATATGACTTTTGACATGATGGATCTCAGGCAGTCCTATGCCTGAGGATTCTTGGTTTGAGCCCATAAAAGCTGGTGGGTGAGGGAGGAGGAAGGCCCCTCAGCATGAACCCTGCCATGTTTATTCAGAAATGTTAGTATTTGGGAAAATATAAGCTTACGATTGTCAATAGGGGGAAACACATTTAAAAATTACTGTTAGGGTTTTGTGCTTTGAGGGAGAGGATACTGCAGTTGTTATGGGGGTGCAGAAACACCATTTCTGCAGTGTTTATTAGATTGCAGAGGGTGGGAAGGTGCAGCGTGCCCTGGAGCTCTGCAGAGGATGACCCCAGGTGCTGGGTATGCTGGCCTCCCCTCTGGGGCCTCCCTGTGAAGTCTGCAGTGCTTCATTCTAGCTTGCATGCTGACAGCTTCAGTTTTGAGTTCCCATTTTGGTTTCTTAGTTGTGCTATCAGATCTCCACCTGGGGTAGACTCAGTCATAAAAAGGGAAGTGGCTCATCAAGTACTTGTTCCTGCCAATGGGAGCATTCAGCCATCAGCACCTTCATCTTACATATCTGCTGAAGTTTTCAGTCACAGAGGGGAGAGTAAGCGCATGTAAGAGGTTTCTGTGTTACCCAAGTCATTTGATACAAAGCAGGATACACTTCAAAACAATCCTTTTTGTTATTTTTTTTAAAACAAATGGGAGGGTATTCTATCAATTTAACAAATTAAAATATTGAATTGGAGCTACTGACTACTGATGTGCCCATGCCAGTCATGTTGGCTTAAAAAGACTGAAATTGCTAATGGTTTGAAATGTGAAATAAGCACTGAGTTCATCCGATTCTTCCCATCACTCTTGTTGGGCTTTAAAAACTGCTGTTGTTTCAGAAAGGGAATTGAGCACAGAAGAGCTAAGCTTCATGGTTCCGAACGCACAACAAGAAAAACCCACACAGCTAAGCTCACATGTGCTCTTGGATGTGTGTTTTGTCATCTTAGTACTGGGAGGTTTTCCTAAGCACAGTGGTTTAAGTTTTCATGCATATGAGCTTTTTTTCTATTGATAAAACCTCATTTTACTTTTTCCTTTCTGTAGATGAAAGTCAAAAAATCCTTATATGGTGTTTATGCTGTCTGATTAACAAAGAGCCGCAGAATTCTGGAGAATCCGAACTTAATTCCTGGACGCGGGTAAGAGCAAATCATGTGAGCACTGCTTTGAACTAAGTTGATTATTTAAAGCTACTGCTTGTTGTGTCCTCTTTTTCTACTACCTTTTCCTCTTTTTTTTTTTTTTGTCCAATTCTATGATGTTTTAGAACCTTTTTAAAGTATACCATTACCTTGCTGAGTGTAAAGTATTTAGAGATTTCAGTTTTGCTGGACTATGAGTTCCAAAAAGTACTGGTTATTAGGATGCAATTCCCAGTGCTGACAAAACCTAATTTGGGTGCTTTTGAAAAGCTCCTTTCAGGTAATTCAAAGAATCTACTCATTTCCTTCTGGCAATTGCTGCTTTCAAAAAAACAATTTCTCCCTTCCCATCTAGCTTAAACCCTTATGTAAGAGGAGTCTCTAGAGACTTCTCTACCTCCCTCAGAATCTGTTCTGGAGTAACTATAATTCGGAAGTGCCCGGGAGCAGCAGTCTCTATTTTGTGCCCTTAAGTTGTTGCCTGAGCCGTGTGTTCACTGTGTTACCGCCTGCTGTTTGCACTGCTGCTCAGGCCACCAGTCTGGATACAGACTACCCTGTGTGTTTTGGCTTCCTCTGAAAGGGTGGGCACACATTCGAGAGTGTGCTACGCCTGGGTCCTGGCTGCCTCGCCAGCTGCATGCTGGCCATTGTTTTCTGTTACCCCACCGTCTTGTGGCTACAGCCCAAGGACTTGCTGATGCCTGTCAGACTCTACTTAGCAGTGTGCATGTGGCTCAGGTTAGCTGCTCAGTGCTGTGAGATCGCCCAAGCAGCTTAACCCACATGGTTTTGTTTATCAGTTTGACTGGTGATACAATTGCATTCACTCCTTTTCTTGATTGCTTCATTTTAAACAAAATTGCTAACAGAGATGATAAACACAATATTTGTATTTTTGCATTAGATTCAAAGAATACAGTATGCACTAGAAAAGAATTGTGAGGGAAGAAAAGAATACAAAATTTAACCGGGAAGAAAATTCATATAAAGGGCTGAAGAAAACTGTATACAAACAATTTTACAGAAATTGAACAGAATATTTAGCGTTTAATTTTTTAATTGTTGCTTTTTATCTAGTACTTGATATTTTAAGGACTATTTAGCATACAAGTTCGAGTTGGCTAGCTCATTAAATCTTAAAACAGGCCATATAATGAAGTGTGCTTAAAATGATTGGGTTAACTTTCTTCATTTAGCTTATGACCTTATTAGCCTGTTTTAAAATTTCTAGCCTCATATTTTATTATGTGGTTTTTCCCTTTTTTAATACCCTGTCTACTTACTAATAGGCACTTGAATTTAGTACAACATTAAAATTAAAACACTGAGTTCCTGCTTTCGGGGATCTCACCTCAAAGGGGGTAACTCTTTGGTGGAGCTGGGGAGGTGTGATGATGACACGGAGGGGTACTTGCTCACACTTGGGGGTTTGGAGACATTTCCTGAGGGAGGACACATAGTAGCTAAGGGCTGAGGGATGGCCAGGTGAGCATGGCTGCAGGTAGGGAGAATAATCCCGTGAACCAAGAGAATGTGCAAAAGCATGGGGGTGGGAAAATAAATGCTGTCTTCAGGAAACCGGGGTGCATTCACTCCTCTTCATGAGATGCCTGGAACTTGGAGTCTGTGGGGTTACTGATGAGCATGAAGCCAGAGAAACAGGCAAACACCAAACCTTACATATGGTTATGACATTTTTATTTGATCTCGAAGGTGGTAGGAAACCAGTAGAGTATTTAAACAGAGAACTCATATGGCCACATGTGAGTTTTAGAAACCAACTGGAAGTTGGTTTGGAAGAGGGAAAGGGACAACTTTGGAAGCTGTTATGGTAATCAAGGTAATGAATTGAGAGGACCTGAATAACATGGAGCAGGTGGGCCCAAGTTTTAAGGTAATTCATTAATGGGCTGGTGGAGTGGCTCAAGTGGTAGAACACCTGCCTAGCATGCATGAGGCCCTGAGTTCAAACCCCAGTACCACAAAAAAATATAGATGTTTCATAAAGTAAGGTAGGTAATCAAAAGATGTAATGGCATATTAAGTGCAAACATACTTGGGGGTGTTGGTGGAGATGTATAGAGTCTTTGTACTTACGATTTGAAGGAGAGTAAGCTGATTTGCAGATAGTGGGTTAAAAGTGAGCAGTGATGGGGAATACAGTAGTGGAAGTGCTGGGTGAGGGGAGACTACCCAGAGGTGGGATGGGGAAACCACAGCGCACCTCCAGAGAGGGATAAAGGAGGACTAGAGTGTCAGTGTTATCGTTGGTTCTGTTCTCTTCCAGAGCAATGCTGAAGAGAAAGCTTAATGCTTTGAAGGCATAGTGTTGGTATTTTGCTGCTGAGATACACCCCCATCCCAGTTGAGCAAAATTACACTATATTCCATCTGTGACCTAGCCCTGCTCAAGCTTAGGCAGATGCCTCTTTTCCCGAGGAGGGAGTAGCCCCCAGTTGATGATCCAAGTACAAATGGGGGAGGTGAAGATCCACATTTACCTACTTAGCAACAACAGAGAGAATTAACACAGCTGTCGTGGTCGCCCTACCCACGAGGGGCCCTAGCATAGGTCACCCTTACATTCTTTGAGATCACACAGTGCTAACAAGTCTGAGGGAGTACCACAGAGAGTATGTCTCATATACTCTGCCATCTTAACTGCCTGAACTACCAGAGGGGTACTATGCACATGAGTCCTACAGAGGAAATAGGTTCTCTCAGTTCTGACACCCTGCACACAGAGTCAAAACCCACCAGCCATAGTCTAAGTGCCACAGGGAAGCTACAATACATTGGTAGTAGGAATTAAATTCAACACTGTGCAACAAACCAGTATTCCAGGGCTCATCATCAAGAGAAAGATAACCATAAAAAGAACCTCACTTAAAAGTAGAAGAAATACCCAGCTCAACAGATGTGCATGTCTCAACACAGAAATATAAGAAATATGAAAAATGGCCACATGAGTCCTCAGAAAGTTCATAAACCTCTAGTAACTAACTCTAAAAATACTGAAGTAGATGAAATGATGAATAAAGAATTCAAAAGAAGCTGGGTGTTGGTGGTTCATGCCTGTAATCCTAGCTACTTGGGAGTGTCCATGTTTGAGAACTGCAAATAGTTCATGAGACCCCCACTCCCGTCTCTAGAGCAAAATGGACTGATGGAGTGATTCAAGGGGTAGAGCGCCAGCTTTGCAAGTACAAAGCACCAAGTTCAAACCCCAGTCCCACAAAAAAAAAGAAAGAAAAAAGAATTAAAAAGAATGATTCATTGATTTAAAAGATCAGTGAATTCTAAGATAACACAGAATGAAATAAGGAAGGCAATGTAGGATATGATGACAAATTCAAGAGATGGAGATTTTGAAAAAAGAACCAAACAGAAATCAGAGAGTCAAATAAAAAAACTCAATGGAAAACCTCACCAATAGACTAGATCAAGCAGAAGAAGGAATATCGTGGCTCAAAGACAAGGTTGCTAAACATCTAGACAACAGCAGAGAAAAAAAATGACCACAGCATTCAAGACCTTTTGAACATGGCCTGAGAATGAGAGGTCTAGGCTGGAGGTGTGGCTCAAGTGGTAGAAGAGCTGCTGCCTACCAAGCACGAGGCCTTGAGTTCAAACCCCAGTGCTGCCACGGGGGAAAAAGAATAATAGATCTAGGCAGACTAAAGGCATAGAAAACCAATTCCATGAAATAATAGCTGAAAAATTTCCTTATCTCAAGAGAGAGATGGATATCCAAGTACAGGAGGCATTTAGAATGCTGAATAGACATGACCAGAAAAAGAACCTCCCCATGTCATATTATGGTCAAACTGTCAAGAGCACAGAACAAAGAACATTGAAATGTGCAAGAGAGAAGCACCAGCTTATTATAAGGGAAAACCCCTCAGAATAAGATTTCTCAGCAGAAACTGTAAAGTCCAGTAGGGCATGGAATAATGTAGCTTAAGCACTTAAAGAAAAAACTGCTAATTTATGGGCCAGCTACAGTGGCTCACACCTGTAACCCCAGCTAGTTGGGAGGTGGAAATCAGGAGGATCATGGTTCAAGGCCAGCCTTGGCAAAGCGTTAGTGAGGCCTTATCTGAAGCACTAAGCTGAGTGTGTTGATACATAGCTGTCATCCCAGCTACATATGAGGTGTAAGTAGGAGGATTATGGTCTTGACTGGCCTAGGCAAAAACATGAGACCCTATTTGGAAATCAATTCAAAGCAAAAAGGGATAGGTATGTGGCTGAAGCAATAGAGGACCTGCCTACAAGTATAAAGTCCTGAATTCCATCCTCAGTATAGCAAAATAGAAAGAAAGAAAATAGAATCTAAATAACTATATCCAGCAAAGTTATCCTTCAGAATCAAAGGAGAAATAAAGACCTCACAAGGTAAGTATAAACTAGAGGAATTCATGGCCACTATCCAGTATTGCAGAAGGTGCTTAAAAGAATCCTACACAAAAAAAAGAGGAAGAAAAAGAAATAGAATCACAATAGCCCAGGAATAAATAAATCTTGCTAGAGAATAGCTAAGAAAAGAATTAGGAAAGAATTAAACTGTTCAGAAAACCATCCAACTTCTAAGACAAATAAGAAGGAAATAAGAGAATGTAAAGTATTCAGGATAACCAGAAGGAATATAACAAACTGATAAAAATTTGCACATGACTTTCAGTAATAACCCTGAATATAAAAGCTCTCAGTTCTCCAACTAAAAGACATAGGCTAGGTGAATGGAATTATAAAACAAGACCCAGGCCTCCTGGTGCTTATTACAGCTGTGTTCTTACACTGTATAGAAAGAGGAGGCAAAGTAAACCTACCCCATATGCATCTCAGACCAGGCCGTATGCCTGGTCTGCATTGTGAATGGGGAAACATGAAAAAAAAAAATAAATAAAAACAAGACCCAGCTGTTTGCCATATACAGGGAACTCACCTCACTGGCAAAGACACAGACTGAAAGTAAAATGATGGAAAATAATGTTCCAAACAAATGGAGTCTGAAAGCAGGCAGGAATAGCTGTAGTCACATCTGACAAAGCAGACTTCAAAATCATTCAGAAGGGAGAAAGAAGGTCTCTGTATATTGATAATGGGAACAATCTATAAAGAAGATATAATGATGGTAAATATACGTGCAGCAAACATTGGTGCAGCCAATTTAATAAAACAAACACTACTGTCCATAAAGGGACAGATAGGTCCCATATAATAATTGCAGGTGACTTCAGTATCTCACTCTCACCAATAGATAGACCACCTAGGCAAAAAAATCAGCAAAGAAAAGTTATAACTACACTGGAGATCCAGTGGACTTAATAGTTAAGTAGTACAAAATAGTCCATCCAACAGGTGCAGAATTCACTTTGTTGCCAGTAGCTCCTGGTATGGAACTTTCTTCAAATTAGATACTATTTTAGGCCAGAGAGCAAATCTTAATAAATGCAAAAATTGGAATTTTTTTTGTATTTTGCCAGATCATAGTAGAATCAAACTGGAAATCAACAGAAAGAGAAACTATAGATACACTTTTGAATGCCCATGGGTCATCAGAGAAATCAGTGGGGAAGTAAATGATAATGGACACACACGTGCTAGGACATGTACTAGGTCCTGTGGGGTCAGTTAGTCATTTGTAAGAGGGGTGCTTATAGATGAGTCCTACGTCAAAAATAAGATGTCAAGTAAATAGCCTAATGATGCACCTCTAATCCTTAAAATGATAGGAGCAAGACAAACCCCAAAACAGCAAAAAGAATGAAATAGTAGTAAGTCCACAGCTAAATAAATGAAATAGAGACAGTGGAACAATGGGAAAAAAAAAGATTTGGTTCCTTGGAAAGATGAAAAAAAAAAAAAAAGATTGACAAACCTTTAGCTGAACTACCCAAAAGATAAGATCTAAAATAATAAAATTAGAGATGAAAGGGGACTCTTAGATAGCACTGAAATCCCGAGGATCATTAGGGAATATTTATATTCCAGTAAATCTGGAAGGAATGAATAAATTTCTAGATGCATTTGACCTATCAAAATAGAACCAAGAGGATATAAACCACTTAAACAAATCTATAACAAGCACTGAGATTGAAGCAGTAATAAGGAGCCTCCTGACAAAGAAGAGCCCAGGACCTATGGAGTCACAGTCAGATTCTACCAGACTTTTAAAGAACTAACAACAGCGCTCCTCAGACTATGCCATAAAGCAGAAAGGGAAGGAACACTACCAGATTCATTCTGTGAGGCCAGTATTACTCTGATAGTAAAACCCGATAAGGACACAGCAAAGAAAAGAAAATTGTACACCAATTTCCTTGATGAACATAGACACAAACATTTTTAAAATGCTTGGAAACTGAACTCGGCAACAACATTGAAAAGGTCATACACCATGATCAAGTTGGTTTCATTGCAAGGATTTGTGTTCAGTATGTACACATCAGTAGGTTATAACACAGCACATAAATGGAATCAAGACCAAAAACTACACTATCATGTACATAGATGCAGAAAAGGCCTTTGACAAAATCCAACATCCTTTCATGATAAAAGATTTGAAGAAACTAGGAATAGAAGGAATATATGTTAACATAATAAAGGGTATATTTGACAAATCTGTAGTCAGCATCATTCTAAATGGGGAAAAACTGAAATAATTTCTTCTAAGGTCAGGAACGAGGCAAGCGTGTCCACTCTCCTCATTCTTACTCAGTACAGTCCTGGAATCCCTAGCTAGAGCAATAAGGAAAGAGAAAGGAGTAAAAGGAATTCAAACTGAGAAAGAAGAAGGTAATCTATCTGTATTCGCAGATGACGTGTTCCTTATACCTAAAAGATCCAAAAAACTACTAGATCTGATAAACACTCTCGGCAATATAGCAGGCTACAAAACCAGCATACAAAAACCAGTAACTTTTCTATATACTAACAATGAACAGACTGAGAAAACAATTCTATTCACCTAGGAATAAACTTAACTAAAGAGGTGAAAGACTTCTACAATAAAAATTATAAAACGTTGAAGAAAGAAATTTAAGAAGACATCAGAAGATAGAAGGGCATGCCATGTTCATGGATTGGCAGAATTAATAGTGTGAAAATAGCTATACTACTGAAAGCAGTCTACAGAGTCAGTACAATCCCGTAAACATTCAAAGAAATAGAAAAATCAATCCTAAAATTTCATACGGGAGCACAAAAGACCTGAAGAGTCAAACTAATCCTGACCAAAAAGAGCAATGCTGGAGGAATTACAATACCAGACTTCAAATTAATAGTATAGAACCATAATAACAAAAACAGCATGGTACTGGCACAAAAACAGACATGAAGACCAGTGGAACAGAAAAGACCCAGAAATAAACCCACACAGCTACGGCCATCTGATGTTTGACAAAGGAACCAAAAACAGATGGGAGAAGAAGGCAGCCTCTTCAAAAAATGGTGCTGAGAAACTGGTTATCTATATGCAGAATACTAAAACTTGATCCCTGTTTCCTACCCTATACAAAAATCAATTAGAAATGGATTGGAGATCTTAATGTGAGATCTGAAACTTTGAAACTGCTACAGAAAATGTAGGGAAAACACTGGCAGATACAGGCAGAGGCAGTTATGTTCTGAAGGGGACTCCAGTTCTCCAGGCAGCCAGAGCAAGAATTGACAAATGGGATTACACCCAATTACAAAGTGTCTGCACAGAAAAAGAAACAGTTACCACAATCAAGAGACAGCCCACAGAATGGGAAAAAATTGTTGCCAGCTATTCAACAGATAAACATAAAAAGAGCTCAAAAAATTAAACAGCAAAAGAATACCTAATCCGATTAAAAATAGTTGTATGAATTGAACAATATTCAGAGGAATGAGTACAAATGGCCAATAAATCCATGAACTGTTCGGCATCCTTAGCTGTAAAGAAAATGCAGATCAAAATACACTGAGGCTCCATCTCAGTCAGAATGGCAGTCATCAAGGAAACAAACAACAGATGCTGGTGAGGATACAGGAAAAGAAGCCTGCACACACTGCTGGTGGGAACGTAAGCTAGCGCAACCACTCTGGAGGTCAGCACGGAGGTTCCTAGAAAACAAAAACCCTGTGACCCTGCCACGCCACTCTCGGCATACTTCCAAAGGAGAGTGAGTCCACATTCAAGAGAGATCCTGCACACCCATGTTTACAGCAGTACTGCCTACAATAGCCACGCCCTGGGGTCAGCCATGAGCACCCAGTGGATGGATAAGGAAAGCGTGGTATATATACATAATGGAGTATTATCCAGCCAGAAAGAAAGAAAGCATGTCAGTTGCAGGAAAGTGGAAGGAACTGGAAACCATTATGTTAAGCATGATAAACCAGCTCATATGTGAAATCTAGAATTAAGATGATGATGATGATAATAAAATAATAGTAGGGCTTGAGTGTAACACGGGGATTGTCTAGGGGGATGGGGAGAGGAGATGGTATTAGGATGAAGAGGACTGAAGTAGATAATATGTATATACATATATACAGAGCATAATGAAACCCAACAAACACTTTGTGAAAGGGGGTGTGGCGGGGGGGGTTCTTCATACCTATGAAATTGATATGATGAAACCACCTTTTACTATTAATGTTTGCTAATAAAAATAAATAATGTACACAAAAAGAAATTTATGCATTATGCTCAATAAATAGTATTTGGTATGACCTATGGAATCTGAGACCTAAAATTGAATAAGATGAAAGGTGAGACTGTTAAGATGGAGTTAAAGTTTCAAAGGGAAAAAGAGGAATTCCATACTTAAGTTACATGGTTTTACATTGGAAACTGTTCCTTTATTCCTCCATGGGCCAGAACAACATGTAGATATGGAGGTGCCCACAGGTTTCTCACCCTGAAACTGGCCTCGAGGACAGCTCCTGTGTGAGAAGGAGCTGGCCTCCACACTCAGCTACATCTGGACTGCTCTCCTTGGAGCAGAACTGAGTCACGTGCCAGAGCTCAAGGCCAATGGTTCCTCATCTGGGTGCTGAAAAGTACCTGTATTGTTTTCTGCATTCAAAACTTAAGCTTTTTTATTACTAAGATAATGAAGGAAGAAACCTGTACTGCAGAATTCCTCAGTATACCAAACATTAAATCCCACAGAAAGGGACCACATCTTTTTGTTAAGCACTGTATTCCTAGCTTATAACAAGGCTCTCTGTGCCCTGGCTGTGTGTCTTTTGTCTGCTCTTATGCACACCTGGAAACTCCCTCCCTTGAGTTCATCATCTACCTCCCTAGTTCTCCCGAGAGCCACGTGTTACTCTCTGAGGCCACTGTTCAAATATCACCTTGCCCCAGAGGTCTTCTCTAGCACCCTGTCTCAGACACTTGTTCTACTTATTTTGACTTAATTTTCTTAGTTCTGATCGCCCCCTGACATTCTAATTGTTTTTCTGTTTCCCTATTACCTCCCAAGTAGGCTACAAGTTCCATAAAAACATTGACCTAATGCCTGCAACAGTGCGTGGCATGTAGTAAGCCTTCAGTAATTATTTGCTGAATCGGCAAATAGATGAATAGGATTGTAGGTGCTCACATGTGGTGAGGAGAACACCTTCCACAGGAAAGAAGAGAAGGTGCAGTAGAAGGCTGGACACAGTCAAAAAAAAGTGGCTGCTCCATTAGGTTGGTGATAAGGCACTTAGAGGAAGAAGCTGAGATTAAGATTAAAAAATATTTTCATTTGTGACAAATTTTAGAGGGCTGTGAATGCCAACTTGTGAATGTGTTTGGTGTTTTTAGAAGTGAGTGTTGTGGTACAAACAGAAGTGCTGCAGTGAGTCAGAGGCACTGACTCTGCTGGGGTTTTGGGATGATCACACCTTGGAATTTTTCTGAGTTTCAAACCATTTTAGGACATTGCTTGCTTTTCTTCTAGAGCAGCCCGCAGAGTGCAGCCTGTGTCTGTGCTTCTGGGCTTTAGACAACCCCGGTAGGCATGGGTATGCTGGCTCCCAGAGGCCTACCTGGTGCCGAAGCAGGCAGACTGCATCCTGCAGGCCAGCAGGTCAGAAAGACAGGGACTCAGGTGTGTTCTGCGCAGGAGAGAGCGAGGGGCTTGAGAGAGGACCTGCCTTCCCTTCCTCATCCTCACTGCCGGGGGCCCTTGACATCCTTGGGGCCATAGTCCCGAGAACACAGTATAAACTGAGTCCTCTTCACTCCCTCTCCGTTAGTGAATGTGAATGAAAGTGGATGGAACAGGTAACGAGAAAGAAAATTTGGGGAAAATTCTTGCATGACTTTCTAGGTGAGATTTCCCTGGAGCCTTGGAACCACAAGAACTTTCTGGCATACTGTGTTAGGACATGGAGTCCTGGTAGGAAGCCACTGAATTCAGCAAGTACCATTAGTGAACACACACAGTGGTATTTGCTTTATTGGATGTCACGTTTTTACTTAGTCTGATCAAGTTCTCCCAGTATTTCAGTCTTGCAGCAAGAGTATGGTAGAGATGCTTGGGCTGGCTCTGGACAAGGTGAAAATGGCGGAGCTGTCGTTCCGCTTGATGTGGTGGCCTTTCCCACATGATGTCCCACTGTACATGTTTTGTGTGTGTGTGTGTGTGTTTTGGGGAGCCGTTGTGAGCACACTACACTTTTCATTAACCTTTTCAGAATGGAGAGCAAGGTACCGCTGTGCTCCTCCTCACTAGGTTTAGAGGCTTTGTGTTTTTTGGTTTTCTCCATTTCATTTAGATGAAGTTCTGCATAGTATAACTCTAATTGTATCAGATTGTTTTTTAGTAAGTTGCCACTGCTCAAATAGGCCAGATGAAGACATTTATTGCCAATTAGGAACAGGATGTTTGAGATGCTTAGCGATGCTCTCCGGATGACCTGTTTTATGTTTTCGGTTTGTTTTGCTTTATTTTTGTTTTATGATCATGTTGGCTTTTCCATTAAACTATAACTTTAATTGAGCTGGCTTAGGTACTAGAACATTGACCAGATCCCCTTGTCATCCCCCAGTCCTCCCTGAGTCCCTGCCCCCACTCTCCTGTTAGGCGCTCAGTGTAGCGGGCAGGGAATGCTTAGGTCTGTGTATTGCAGATAGTGTTTGTAAGACTTAGACTTGCCGTGTTTCAGTTTAAATTGCGGGCAGTGCTTCTTGGGACACTTGGGGATAAGAACAGTACATTTAAACAAGTGTGCTGCAGGAGATATTTCTTGGTGAGTTGACCGTGTGTGTGTGTGTGTGTGTGTGTGTGTGTGTGTGTCCGTGTGTGTGTCCGTGTGTGTGTGTGTCCGTGTGTGTGTGTGTGTCCGTGTGTGTGTGTGTGTGTGTGTCCGTGTGTGTCTGCACTATATGTGGCTGCATGGGCTCTCCGTCTGGTTCTCAGATGACGCAGGTGTCTCTTTAGGTGGCTGACATCCCTCCCAGAAGCCAGGGCTACGAGCTGAGCTGAGCTGGCTGGCACTCTCTGCCCCTGCAGAGATTGTTACACCCTGTCCTAGTTGCGCCATTGCTCCTGTCAGATCCGGTTTGGTGAGTATCCACAACGTTGGAATTTATAAACTCACCGCATGGAAGGGAAGAGGCGTGCTTCAACCCTAGAAAGGCTCCAGTGGTCCTTCACTCTGCTGGAGTGAAGGGAGGTTCTTACGAAAGTTCTGTGTAGCAGCAGCCTCCCATAGCTCTCCCGAACCCCCGATAGTCTCAGGCAAGTTGCACTCAGGCTCAGCTAGTGAGAGCTTAAGAAAAGGATAGCAAAGAGTGTGTGATTGCACTCACCAAGGTATCTTCAGTGCAGATCAGGGGATGTGAAGAAGGAAGAAGGGGAGTTATTTCATGGGTACAATTTCTGTTTTCAAATGAAAAAGTGCTGGAGATCCATTGCACAACAGTGGGGATATGCTTACACCACTGAGCTGTTTGCTTGAAAATGAACCTAAGGTGGCAAATGGTTTTTGGGTTCATTTGGCCACAGTTGAAATTTGAATTTTTTTCAAAACGATAGCGTTACTGTTAACTGACTGCTTAGTGTGTGCTGTTGCATGCGTGACTTCATTAAATATTCACAAATCCATGGCAGTCAGTAATATTACCTGGTTTTCCTGATGAGCGAGGATAAATTTAGACAAGTAATTCACTAACAAGTGGCAGACCATTTGGGGCCTAGGTGTGTCTAAAGCCATTTGACAGAGTACATTGCCACCAGCCAGAGTGAAAGCCAGGCCATCTCTAAGGCATTTTAGCTCTAGAATACCAGCCTCTGTGATTGTGAGACATCCAGGGACATTGCAGAGTCCCATCAGTGTGGAAAGAGTCTCAGTGAGTAGGCATTGAGACTGTGATCTGGGTCAGCCTGGGTATGAACACAAGACCCTTTCAAAAAGCACCTAGAGCAGAAAAGGTGGGGAGGGTCTGCTCAAGTGGTAGAGCACTTGCCTAGCAACTGCAAAGCCCTGAGTTCAATTTGACCCAGTACCACAAACAGAAGATCTTCATATGTGAAGATGTTCTTTCTAATAATTTTTATAATTGGAAAACATGATAACTAATCAAAATAAGCATTAGTCAGTAGCCAAATTATAGCATATCTACTTGGTGAAATACTCTGTTGTCATTTTGTATACCCTGTGAAAAGTGGAAAATGTATATAGCAAAACTGAAAGGCTATTGCAGAGTTGTTTACACAGCAGTCTGACAGCTGTGCAGACAACACACATGTCAGTCTAAAATTAGAAGGGGACACAGAAAATGAAACAGCTGTATTAAGACAGTGGATCCTGAGTCCTCATAAAGCCTTCCTTTGAATTCACTGATTATATTTCACAGAATTCTGGTAATAATGTTGCAATATTATTTTTAAAAAATTATCTTTATTGAAGAAACGTTGCATACAATAAGAGGCATGGTAAGTATGTGGCTTGGTAGTTTTGACAAACGTATGCACCACAAAGAAGAAATTTACTGTTTCTGTCACACCAAAAAGTTCACTGATGTCCTTTTGTAGCCCCCCTCCACCTTCACTAACTCCAGATCTGCTTCCTGTCACCGTGGACTCACTGTCCTTTCCTAGTTTCATATAAACAGAATAACCTAGGACGTTCATGCTGGCGTCTGGCTTCTCTCACTCAGCGTAATACCCCTGAGACTTACCCCATCACAGCTGCTAGGAGAGGGTGATTGCTTTTTGTCGTTCAGGAATGTTTTTCCATTGACTCTGTAGACCAGTTTATTCATTCATTCAGTGATGGCAGTGCGATTCTTTCTAATCCAAGCAATCTGAATTTTTTCCTAATTTTTGGCCATTATGAATAAGTTGGTATGAACGTTCTTGAAAGAAGTTTCGTGTAGTCGCACATTTTCTTACTCTTGAACTGATGCACTGTGTGGTGGCACTCGCTCACTATGGTAAAAAAACTGCTGATGACTCACTCTCACTGCAGTGCACGAGAAGGCCACAGCCCTATGTGTTCATCGTTCTCATGGGCGTTCAAGTGCTCCAAACTTGTAGTTTCAGAGTGAGTTTTCCCGGTGATACGACACTAAACATCTCTTCATGAGCTTCTGTCTTCTCTTGTGAAGTCTGTATTCAAATATTCAAATATTCTTGCCTCTTGTTGCCATTTCCTTAGTAGCTGGGATTACAGGCATGCACCACCATGCCTGACTGACAGTGTTTCTTTAAGAACTAGGACATGTTTTCTGCATGCCTTAGGGTCTTTTGTTCATAATTGGTAATTTGAGAGAAACTGTGACCTTTCAACAGTTCTTGCAGACTTGCTCCATGTGGGGAAAGGCCTCAGGCCTCTTCTGGAATTTTGTATGCCTGTTCTGACTCCCCTACATGCACTCCTGCTATTCCATGTCTTAGCTTCTCTAAGCGTCCCACCACTTCTCTACAGGGCTTCAGATGTCCTCTGTCTCTTTGCCTACGGCTTCTACAGGGCTGCAGTTGCCTGCACTTCCCGTGCTCTGCAGGCTCACTTCTGCCTTTGCAGCTCCTGAGCTGAGGTCAGCCTGTGCTGCCATCCAAGTGACACCAGTCCTCCAGCAGCCTCAGGTCAGCCTAAGTGAAACAAAGAAGTTTCACTCATGTGCTTCTGACAGCAGGCGGGAAGGAGCCAGGATTTGGGACCGGGAGGACAGGGCAGGGTGGAGCAAGCAAGAGCAGCGTGGCCTCTCCTGCCGTCCCGAGTGCAGCTGCAGCGTTCTCTTGACTGGGTGGTCACTGGTCGGTGAAGGTCGTTGGCTGGTTTTCAGAGCTCCCACAAAATTATTTTGATCAATCTGTAGATTTTTTTGTTTGTGTGTGTTTTCATGTATACATGAGGGAATTTCCTGCTCTGCCATCTTGCAAACATCATCTTATCAAGTGTTGACTATCTTAAAATACTTTATCTGCACCTTTTGAGATGATCATACAGTTTTTCTTTATATATACTATAAATTTTAGCCCGGTGAATTTCAGTGATAAATTTTGCATGCTAAACTCACCTGTCATTACTGAGAAAACTCCATTTAGCCCTGTCATTTATTCTTTTTATATTTTCTACCATATTGTTAAGGATTTTTGCATTTGTGTTCATGAGGAATGTTGGTTCATAGTTTTCTTATAGTCTTTGTTGCTTTTGATGTCAGGGTAATTCACCCTTATTTTTTGAAAGATTATCTAGGGGTAGAATTTTCTTTGTTCCATGAATGTTTAATTGAAATCATTAGTGAAACTGTGGTCCTCTACCACTTGAGCCACACCCCCAGGACACTTTTATTTTTCAGGTGGGTGCTCATGCTTTTTTTTTTTTCCCCCTCAGCTGGCTTTGAACCACAATCCTCCTACCTCAGCCTTCCATGTAGCTTGGATTATCGATGTGTTACCGTGCCCAACCATCTTTTTATCTCTCTCTGGCTACTCTAATGCAACAAAAATTGTTGACTGGAAATAAAATGCGAACCATAGCCCCACACGTAACTTAAATTTCCTGGTGGCCATATTAAAAGTGAAATGAACTCTAAAGTATTTAATTTAACTTATATAGCAAGAAATAGTATTTCATTTAATCAAAACCATTTTAAATGAGATACTTCATTCTGAGTATATGTCTTTGAAATTTCGCGTGTAACTTACAACACACCTCAGTTCAGACAAGCCATATTTCAGGTTCTCCTTTGCCCATGTGACCAGTGGCTACTGAATTGAGCAGCACAGCTCTAGATTTATGGTGTGCTGTTTGGTGTGATGTGTGACCACAAGTACTCCTGGAGGTGAGCATGCAGCATGTGTAATGTTCACCCTCCTGCAGTGTCTCACATTTCTTCTTGTAGGAGATCTTACTCCTCACAGCTTTGTAAACCCATAGTAGGTGGCTATTCCTTTTGCTTTGAACAGAGCTGACTTAACAAAATTGAAAAGGAAAGAGAGAGGGTTTTGTGTTTCTCCCTTGCTCCCCATCCTCTGTGGCACTCCTGCACAGGACACAACCTCCTCTGGAGGGAAGTGACCCAGTGTGTGCCATGTTGGTCTGAGGGAGCCTTCATTTCACCTTCCATTTGCAGGCTCTGTGCTTGTTCCCACTCTGAAGAGCTCACTCCATTTACTCTTACCCCGCCTCACTGCCATCCTTCTCTTTGTCCATCTGCAGCTCGTTTCCCACTCCCCCTACGGAGTCAGCTCTGCCCAGGCTGCTTGTAAGATACTTTTCTGCAGAGCTGGAAGTGCACCTGGGAGGTAAGAGTGTGTGCTTAGTGTGTGTGAGGCACTGGGTTCAATCACAGGACCACCTAAAAAAAAGAGAGAGGGTTTTCTTTATCACAGATTTTCAGAAAATTAAATATAACACTCCTCCTAGATGAGTTTCCTGTGTTTGTGCTTTCATGAAATGTGGAAAAATTCTACCCATCATTTCTTTAACTCTTCACATACCTGTTCTGTCCTCACCTCCACCCCCTTTCTAGGACTCCACTTACATAAGTGTTACTCTACTGGGCATTTTCCCGACGGTTACTGAGGGCCATCGTGAATTTGCTGTCCTCTCCCTATCTCTGCGTCACTGGTTGCTGTGGTTAAGCTCCGACCTTTCTCCCGCAGCATTTCGGCTGCTTCAGTTGCATTCTGTGCACTTTCGCTTCAGATGTATTGTCTGTCTCAAAGCTGTGCTTGTTTCTTTCTTCCTTCACCACCTTCTCTATCCCCACAGTGATTTTTCCTTTGAATACTCTAAGCAATAGTTGTTCGAGGTCTTTGCTAATGTCATCATCTTCTGCTCAGTTTCTTTTTGCTTAGGGGTCATGCCTGGCTGCTTTTGGGCATGTCTAGCCACTTTTTCTTAGATCAAGATAGTGTGAGTGTGACAGTTTTTATTTTGTGCTCTTCTCTTAGAGAGTTTGGTTTTTTCTTGGCAGGCATTACTATTCCTTGTAAATTAGGTCTAACCTTTCCAGGCTGTGTCTAGACTTTGTTGGGGCAGGTCATTGTAGCCCTTCTCCAGGGGTAATTTTGTCGTCCTGCTAGAAACGCTTCTCCAGTCTGCACTGATTGCCTGAATGTGAAATTCCACCAGCTCCGGGTCTTGCCCAGGTTCTGGAAATCGTTTACCTTATCACCTCCTGGCAACTGTTCTTCATCTGCCCTTGTGCACAGGTTATTAGTGAGCTAAAGAGCTGCATCCACCATGTCGACTTCTGGAGCTTTTTCTCTGTCCAGCCGCCTGTGGCCTCAAATTCCAGCTGTCTTTGTTTCACCAAACTCTGGTCACTGGCTCCATGACTCCATGAGACTTCTGTGCCCTGCTGTAGCAACTCTCGGTTCCCTGGTTCAGAAAGTGCATCCAGGCAGAAAGCCAAGCAACGAAGGACTCACCTCATTGGTTTTTCTCCTGCAAGGAGAAAAAAAAAAAAAACAGTCTGGTGCTGCCTGTTGCCAAGTAGGCAAAATGTCTGAAAACATTTTGTCCAGTTTTCTTGTTTTCTTTCACAGGAGGATAAACACAGTAGCTTGGTAGGGTTGGAGGTCCTGAAGAGAACCGGAGAACTTTGGAAGCCTTTGAACAAAACCGTTAGTAAGGCTCCGAGAGGTCTTGGAGGCAGTTTTTAGATTGGTGTGATTGTGTTAATAAGCTGCCTGACCCCGGGAGAGTAGCATTTTCAGTAAAACCTCCACAGCAGCCCGTCCCATTCAGCCTGCAGTTAAACAGCTTACGGCACGTACATTAAATAGCTGGAGAGTCTTTGTGACGTGATAATCACCCCTGGTTAAGACGGTGAAGTTCAAATGCCACCATTTGAGATTGTGGTTTGGTGCACAGGCATCTCCATCCAAACTGCCCAGGTTCGGTTCTGGTCTGCCACTCATTGGGCATGTCACATGCTTTTCAGAATTACAGCTTTCCACCTGCAGTAGGAAATAATTTTGCTACCTGATGGGATTGTCAGGAGGACTGGATTTCTCATTAGATGTTTTGAGCCTTTCAGTTGGAATCTCCCTTGCTTTTGCAATTTGAAGAATGATAAATAACACACACTTGCTTCTATCCATAGGCATTGACTACTGATGGCACGCTGCACGTCCTCATAGAGCTCTGTTCCTCACATACCCCTGTCCTGGCTCTTATGTTTAATCTTCTATTCCTCCTCACCTAGCTTTCTTAAGAACAGTTTTATTACGTGTTGATTTAGCCATAACAATATGTGATTTAGCTTTTCATGCTTTAAAATTTTTATGTGGCTATAAAGGTACATACCCTTCTGTGACTTGCTCATTTTGTGTGATAACTAAGTATTTTTTGAGATTCATCCCTGTAGTACATTCATCTTCACTGCTGTACTGCCTGTCCCTCATTTTCCAGATTGTCCATAGTACAAGCTGTACATCTGTGCGTTTCCTGGTATACATGCAAGAGTGTCCTGCGTATATGTCTGAAGCACACATTCAGGCTGTAACCTTCAGCCGGCCACTGGCCGGAGCAGGCCAGAGTCTGAGTGAGTTACTACGGTAGCCAGGATGCTTGAGGCAGAATGACTGCTGGTGATGGAGGAGCAGGCAGATTAGAGGTTTTCTTTGGGAACAAAAAGTAGTAGGTGTTGAGTGTATTTTGTTAAGGGTTAAGGTCAGAGTGAGGAGGCAGCAATGTCAAAGGTGACCACCAGGATTTGAATTGAGATGCCATTTTGCTGAAATGGGCACTATTCCCAGCAGGTGGACATGTTTAATTTTGTTTTGTTTTAATGCATATTTGGGCTTATACAAAAATGAAAAATATTTTTAGAGCAGTTTTACATTCATAGAAAATTGAGTGGAGGATGCAGAGTTTTTCCCTATCCCCTGCCCCTACATGGGTGCTGTGTGCCCCAGGAGAACAGTACATTTGTTGTACCTGACAAATGTGCATGGACACTCTTGATGTGCATTTTAGAGGCTTGGACAAATATATGATGAAACCCGTCACACAGAGCACTCTCAGTGCTGTGGCCATCCTTCCTGCTTCCCAGTCACACAGAGTAGTTTCACTGCCCTTAAAGTCCTCTGCACTCCCTCCAGTAATCCTTCCTGCTTCCCAGTCACTGCTGAAGGGCCTCCCAGCTGTTCCCGGGTTTGGCAGCTGTGCCAGAAGTATCCCAGTACAGGCATTTGTGCTGACATAAGTGTTCAGTTTCTTTGGATAAATACTAAGAAGTGAGGTGGTTTGGACTTATGGTAGGAATACACTCAGCTTTGTGAGAAGCCACCAGACTGTCTTCCGCTTTGCATCCCCACCAGAAATAAACGTGTCGCTGTGGCTCCATGTTTTCCTGGCATTCAGTGTGGTCAGTGCTCTTGGTCTGGGCCTCTGAGGTGTGGTGGGGACACAGTTCACATTCCTGTTTGCCATGTATACATCTTCTTTGCCGAGGTGTTGATTAAGATCTCTAGGCCATTTTTTAATTTGTTTGTTTAATGTTGAATTTTTTGAGCCCTTTGCATACTTGGATAACAGTGCTTTATCAGTTATGCCTTTTGCAAGCACCTTCTCCCAGCTTGTGGTTTTTCTTCTCACTCTCTTAACAGTGTCCTTTGTAGAGCAGAAAATTTTAATTTTTATTGAAGTCTAAAAAGTCATAACTAAGCCAAAGACCATCTAGATTTTCTCCTGTGTTACCTTGGAGGTATTTTATAGTTTTGTGTTTTCCATTAGGTCTGTAATCCATTCGCAGTTGATTTTTTCGAAGGATGTGAGGCGTATAGATTAATGTTTTTCATGGGAATGCATGGGCTGTCTGAGTGTAGCCTGCCATCAGCTGCCATTCCTGTGTCAGCATGCTTGCCGTGGGCGCTCTGTTCCCTCTCCAGTACGATGCTGAACCTGCGCTCTTCCAGCAGGACCAAATTGCCTGTGGCGATGTAAGGGCACCGAACAAGACCAAGAGGTCCTTTACGAGTGTCCTGAGGTTCCAACTGTGCATCTCTTGATCCAGTTCTGAGCTGGGTTGGTGGAGGCACCATTTGGCCAAGTTCCAGGTTTTGTCCATGTTTAAATGCATTAAATGCTTTAACAAGTACAAGATCACCGTTAATATACCAAGGTCAGAGACAAAACGGGAAGCAGCAAATGCTAACAAGTCTGCGAGTCTGGACTTGAATTTTGGCACTGCCATTGGTGAACTATGTGTTGGTTTCCTATTGCTTTTGTAGCAGACCATCACAAATTCAGTGCCATAAATAATTCAGCATTCTGATCTTGAAGTTCTGAAAGTCGAAGTCTAAAACGGCTTCGCTGGGCTGGAATTGGGGTTGGGCAGAGCTGCTTTCCTTTTGGAGGCTGTAGGGAGAATCCATTTTCTTGCCCTTTCCAGTCACCAGAGGCCACCTGCATTCCTCTGTCTTCAGAGCCACGCACGTTCTTGGGCTGCCGTGGTGCCCACTCAGTCTCCTGCCTCCCTTTCACTTGGAAGGGCCCCTGTGATTACATTGAGCCCACTTGGATAATTCAGAATGCTGTCCTGATTTTGAGATTAGCAAGCATAAATTCCATCTGCAGCCCGTCCCTTGTGCTACATGAGTGGCATATCTGAGGCTGCTGGGATTAGGACATGGGTGCATTGAGGAGTATCATTTTGCTTGCTGCAAACAGGGTGCTCACAGCCAGTCTCCCTGGCACACTGTGAAACAAAGTAACAGTAGCAAGACCACCATCCACTTTCACAATTAGACCAGCATTGTTTTGAGGAGACTTTAAAAAATAGAAGCATTTACGAGTGTTACAGGTATTATTTGTGTTAAAATCTATATTGAACCCAGTAGGTGAAATGCGAAGACACTTAAAGGCTCCTAAGTCACTTTACTCTTTTATGTGTCCATAACTCAGACACTTTTACGATTCAGATTTGTATGCATGTTAGTTTTTTTGGTTTTTTGGCAGTACTGAGGTTTGAACTCAGCCTCATGCTTGCAAGGCAGGCGCTCTACCACTTGAGCTGCTCTGCCAGCCGAGTATGTTCTATATAAGGTATACAAATGAGACTTACAGTATGTATTACACAAGCCCTAAGCCCCATTTCATTTGTTGCAATTACTAGGCTAGGGACGGTAACTTAATGGGCCCCAAGACCTGTGGTTCTAATGAGAGCTTCTTAAACTTGAAATGATGTCAGAGTTACAATGATTATGTACAGTGACAGTAAGGCTCACATATACATGGTATGTCTTCTGTTAAAAGGCTCATGGATTTCAGAAACTGCTTAGGGAGTTTAATACTTCCTTGTCTCTTACCTCCTCTCTGAAAAGTGCTTTAGAAGATGGACCTGAAGTGCTAGACTGAAATACTGCAGTCAGAGCCATTATGTCATTCTCATAAATGTAGCCTAATCTGTATTAGTGACATTTATAAATAAACATCAGAAGGAACCCTCAGCTTGAGGCCTTTAACTCAGATGCATGACTTTATGTGTGTGGGTGTGTTTCCTTTTCCCTGTGTTTATGAAGTAGAATGTGTTCATTTACGTTGAGCCTCAGCCTCTGAATTGCTCCGTGGTTGCTCATGGCTCAGAGAGCTTTGTGTCATTTCTCCTCATTGTAGTGTTTCGTTGATGGTCCAGTGAGGTAGACAGGCCTGGTGACACTGGGAGAGAGACCTTGGGGTTGTTCTAAGTCTGTTCTGCCCTGTCAGGGAGTAGCCAAGCTGCCCACAGTTAAGGGAGCCTGGGTCTACGATAGAGAAACACTGTCTGGTCTCCTGGAGACAGTACAATTTGGAGCTTGAGCCCTGTGGTTTTAGGGATTTTATGGCCTTTGGGAGGTATGTTTGGGAAAGACGGGTTCTTGTTCCTTTCTTAACTAGGTAAGTAACCTCCGAGGACCTTGATGACTGAGCAAGGAGTGGGAGGCTACCTTCTGCCCTCCAGATGAGAGGCTCTCAGTGGCAGGAGTGCTACAGTGACAGGGCCACAGACTTTTGATTGTCTTGATTTTGTGTGTCTCAGAAGGATCTTTAAGAAAAAAAAATCTTACAGCTTTTTTGTCCTCCTCTCTTCTTTTTGGTTTCTTTCCTTTTCAGTGGAGGAAGCTACAGCCAGCCCTCGGTGTGAGCTCACTCACACATCCCTTCCGAGGTAGAGGGCTCAGGTTGGCTTTGGGTCTTCCTTAACCCCCTTTGGGCTGGACCTGCCTGCAGATTTCTGATTAAGCTGATTAAAAAAAAAAAAACCTTAATATTTTATTGGCTTCTACAGAGAAGGTCCTTTCTAAATACCCATTCTGCGTCTCACTGACATTTACAAACCACCTGTGTTGTTGATGGCTCCTGGAAATATGTGCCTAAAGTCACATTACACACAACATTGAAAATTCTTGATGGAAAACAAAATTTGAGGGTAGATAGACCTGCAGGATTTAACTGCTGCTATGTTCTTTGGTATACTCCCGAATAATCACCAGGCAGATGGAGGGTGAATGTGCTTGGTACATGTTTAACCTGCATCTTAGCTATTTAGAAAGGGTTAACTTGGGTCGTGTGTCTTCTTCAAGAGGATGGAAAGGGAACTTGGAGCCCATGTCTGTTTTCTCTGCAGCATTAGATATGTGGTATGTTAAACCATTTTTGTGAGTGTTGAAAGTGTAATAGTGAAAGAGTCCAGTTTTCTAGCCTTTGTGCACACTAAAAATAGCTTGCTGATCATGTGTAGTGGTTTTCTTGTTAGACAATGTATCGGACTTGTGGCAACACATGCAACAGATTGTAAGAAGACTGCAAATATAACAATCACAAGGTGGCCTGCAGGCCTGGCGGGTTGAGCGCAGGGCACCGTGGTCACCACGCTCCCTGAAGCGTGGGTGGTCGCGGTGCTGGCAAGCGGGGCTGTGAGGCAGAGCAGAGTAAACAGTGGTCCGCACGCTTTCGGGATTTCTGTCTGGAGAAAGGATAGTGTTTCTTTTACGTCGTTTCCCCTCATCTGTCCCCTCTCCTCCCTCTTCCTCCAAATTCTTGTAACTTAGACTGCTTTTATCATAGAAACCTAGTTCGTGTGTGTTGGTTTCATTGTCCAGCTTCTCTTTTTTGTTTTTCTGCAACAAGACGAAATATGCTTAACACTTCCAAAGTCTGCTGCAGCACACAGGTGAATACGGCCGGCTCTGTCCAAGTCTGCAACTTCTCACGGCACTTCCTGGCGAGTGAATGTAGTCGGCTTATTTAATTACTTAATCATTTCATTAAAAATAACTTTTGCAGTTTCATTTGCTATTTGGTGAAAATTTGAGTCATTTGCAATGTTTTTTCCCCCTCGTTTAAACCATTGTCCTTGCTAGCCTATTTTGTTCTTGAGGGTGGGGGCGAGACCAAGCTGACCTGGAACTCATGATCCTCCAACCTCAGTTTCCTGAGTGCCACCATGCCTAGCTCATTTTGTCTTTTTAAAAGTCCTTGTTGTTCTAGTCCTTAAGTTAGTGAATATTGATAAAAGAAGCAAGTGATGGAAATTTTAAGTTTCTGTCCAGTCACAAGAATTGTCGAATTTATTAAAGCTCCTGGTAAAACTTCTCTAGGGAAGAATTATTTTAAGCAGTAAGTGTATACCAACGAAAATGTGGCTATCCATGTCTTTATTTTCTCCCTGAAAGAATGACTTTGAACAGGATGATTTGGAAAGATACAGGCAGGCTAAGAAGTTGCGGTTAGTGTTCTAAATGTGCCCCAGTCCCTCCTCGGCCTTGGGGGTCGTCTCTTAGGGATGCCGTCCTGGTGCTTAAATTGTAGATAGACTGTTCCTGGTGCTCATATGTAAAAGTCGAGGTAAACTGTGCTGGTTGTTAATTTTTTAGAATAAAACATGACTTTTTGGTCATTGAGTAAGGTAAAGGGACTATGTAAAAGGTAAAGTAGTTTGCAAGCTTCTCTATCCCAGGATATAGTCCCTAGTAAAGTCATGGTGTATTGTGCTGTTTCAAGGATCAGCTGATAAAAATGAATTGCCTGTGACTATAATTTATAATGAAATTGTCAGAACCAGCTGAGAGAGAAAGTAGAATGATCAGGCATTTAAGAAGAAATAAGCTCCTTTTAAAGTCATACCTGTATAAAATGTAGTGCTGCACATTGATTTTTGAAGTCTTATTGTTGTCCATGAAAGCATTTGAAAAATGCTCTAGTCATTTTCACTTATGATAAAGCTAATCTAATTCTCTATTCTGATGATGATTGCCAAGCTTTAGATCACAGCAGCTTAATTTAAGAAAAAAACATTGCTGGCTAATCCCCTGTGGTATTTTGAAGCTATTTTGGGCCCCCTTTGTTCTATGGTGCGTCCCAGCCTGTCTGTTTATGGGAGCCCTGGGTTTTTGATGTGGGACCCTCTGGCAGAGGAGTTGGGACTGCAGAGTCTGGGTGCAAGTGGATCGAGTTAAGGATGCTGAATTTAACTTTCTTTTGGGTTTGTCTTTCATCCATAAATTGAAGGATTACATTTAATTTTAACTACAGTACGGGTGAGGCAGGTTGGTTTTGGTTTTAGAAATCACCATTTGGAGTTTGGTAACCATATCAAAAGCAAGGATGTTGACGTTTTTAATTTTTATGTTACTGGCTAGCATATGCTTATGACTCACTGTTTAGCTCTCCCTTCCTAGCTTCCTGCTGGGTCTCAGATTTGCCATAGGACACCCGTGCAGCTGTCCTGTGCAGTAAATGTGTCTGAAGATCCTTCAAGCCTCATTTCAGGCTCACGTTTTGGTTCTCACAGAGTATGCTGCCTGCGACCCAGTAGAAGACCAAGTAGGATCCTGTTCAGACATTACCCTCAGACTACCTCTTCAGGTCCCCATGTCTGGTTGTCACCTCATGCTGGAGATCCATGGGTCTACAAAGAAGAGTCCTTGAAATTCTTTCAAAGAATGGTACCTAGCCCTCTGAGAGACATGACTAATAGAAGACTACAGTACTGAACCTGCGTTTTGGTTTTTTTGTGTGTGTGTGGTTGCTTAAGTGCAAATAAACTATGAATATTTTACATGAGTTTAGGCTACTGTTCTTGAAATTAATTTGCTTTCCTGGTCTTGGGTCTGTAAAAAACACATTAGCATATCCTAGCTGTATTTTATAATGGAGCATGGGGCTTCCTGCTTCTGGAGATATTTACAGTGTTACACCTACCCTAAATGTAAGCATTCATTGTGGCCTTTTGTGTTACGGATAAGCAGCTCTCCAATGGTCTAAGGACCCCTCTAATCTGTAGTAGAGTTAATACTGATTATACAACCCATATCAACAAAAAGACCTTTGGGATCCTAAGACCAGAAAACATAGGACATGCTCTTGTATATGGTGGAGCTGGGGTGGGGCTGGGGCTTTAAATCACACTCCGGTGGGCTTCCCTGAGAGTTTCATGCAAGAGAGCTGCACAATGAAGTGGAAATAGCCCGTGATGTGGTTTTCATTGACCGTGTCCTTTATGTTTTCAGAACATTGTCCCGATATGTCTGTTATAAATGAAGTATCTGTTGAGCAGAGTTGCTGATGGCCTCTTGTAAATTTAATGAGGAGTCATGGATTTCCCTTTTTACTGATGTCACTGATGTTTCTCCATAGCTTGACACAGTCCGGGCCATCTGCATTTTAATACCTGGCTCTTGACAAACACTGTAGATTGCCAACTTCTGTAATGTGATTCCGTGCTCCTGTGGTGTGGATGTGGTTTGAATGTCCACCAAGACTTCATGTGTTGAGAGCTTGGTCCTCAGGGTGGCTATGTTAAGAGCTGGTGGACCTGTGAGAAGTCGGGCCTAGAGAGAGGTCCTGCGGTCACTGGGGGCCTGAGTCCTGGTCTTATCACCCTGCTTTCCCATCTCAGCCATGCGATCTCTCTCTTGCCAGCACACCTCTGACACGGTACCACATGCATATGACCTTGCCACAGCGTGCTTGTGCACGTTCACCCTCCCAGACTTTGAGCTACATAACCCTGTGTCCTTTGTAAGTTACCTAGCCTCAAGTATTTCATTACAGCAACGCACAGTGGACCAGTACCCATTCCAGTCAGGGAATTTATGGCCACCGTTCTTATGTATGCTTGGGGTGTTCTAACTACATAAGTCTCAGATTCCTAATTGTTTTATTTCTCAATTGAATTGTAGTTTTGGGATGAAGAAGAAAAAGAATGCAACCTCCAAAATAACTGTTGTTTTTGCATTTATTCTTACTTAAAGTCTTCTATGTTAAATTTATCTAGCTTTGTAAGTAACTCTGTAGAATGTAATTGTTCCTGACTTAGACGGGGCTGTGCCCCGTGGAACGAGCTCCTGTAATCAGAAGAGTCGTCATGTAAGTTCTGATCTGGAAAATCTTTTTTTTCCCTTTTTTTTTTTTTTTTTTTTTTTGCCCATATTTAGAATTGCATCTTAAATCTTTAAACAAGGGACTGCCTATCCTCTAAGCACCATGTCTCTAGAAGCATGGAGTATTCCGTAGCAGCTGCTGGCAGGGCTGATGCACTGATATCTGTAGGAGGCTGTGTCACTCTGGCCCAGGCAGGGAAGCCTGCACTTCCTGGATAATGGGTCTTTCTCTCCTCCTGGGCCCTGCTGTCTCTGTGGGCTGTCACCACCTCTGCTGGGGCACTCTCCCTACTTCTCTCACAGACAGCAGCTCACCTGGAGTCATGCCTGCACTCTCCAGCCACAGGAACAGAGAGGCAGTTTTCCTCCTCCTCTGAGATGAATACAGCTGTTTTAATTTTGACATTGCAGGTTTTTGTGTGAGAGTGAACCTATTGTGTTGCTTGTTAAGTGGCTAACTCATTTTTTCAGGTTCCTTCTAGGATCTTAGCAGTCAAGAACCACCTGCCTCTGCATGACTTAGGTCCAGCTGGCTGCAAATGCTTCATGAAGTAAGCAAAGCAGAGGTGTGCCTTTTACTACAGAAAGCATTGCAGTACCATGCTTAGACCCTAGTGTGGTTAAGGGACTTGGTTTCTGGAAATCTCTTTAAACTTGGAGACCTTTAAACCTGCCAGCACCTACCACTTAAAAATGAATCTACGGCTATCTAAGTAGGTAGCCTTTCATGTCTTGGCTGGTATTAGAATGTGGTGTTTGCTTCTTACGCATAAGGGAACAAATTTAAATCACTAGGTGGTAACCCAGCAGATTGCAGTGTGGAACAGTTAGACTGTTATAGGTCTTGTTATGTGGAGGCAGAGCATTTGGTTTTCTTCCCTTCCACATTTAGTTCATGCAGAATCTGTCTCCTTCCCCTAATCCTTTTTTTTTTTTGCTGAAAAAAGAAGTAGCAATTTTGTTAGTGGATTGCTTTGAAGAAAATGCAGAGGGAACGAGTGAACCAGATTTGACTCATGATTACTTTTCATGCACGACAGTAAGTATGGGCTTCAAGGCCCGCCAGACCTTCGGTTCTTTGGCTGGTCTTTTTCCTTCCTCTTTCCAAAGGTTTTGTTAGTGACTTTCAAATGGAACTCCAAGCCTTGGAACAGTTCCCACAAAGAGTTGTGTGGTCTTTGCCACAGTAGCAGCCTGGTTTATTTTTCCTGTACTGATTTCACAGAGGTTAACTGAGGTGGAAATGATGAGGGCCTAGCAATGTGGGGAAGTGTGATGTGCTGTGTGTACACCTCCCTGTTGATCTGCGGGAGAAAGTATCTTAGCAGGATGCGTACTTGCTTAAAGGGGAAGCAAATGAGATGAGTCTAACATGTTTTGAAACTTTCAAACATGTTCTCTTTTGTCAAGGGCCTTTTCTGTCACATTGGTCAGGCCACATTTGTGAAAAACCATTCAGTGTGTGGTTCTGCTTTCGCATAAGGAGATGGGCTGCTGTTCACAGTTAAGCATCTCATTTGACTTCTTCTGGGGGATACATTTTGATTTTCAGAGCCTAACAGGACAACTTGGCTCTGCTCTTGATTGAGGCAGGTTTATTCTCGGCTCAGCTAAATATCTTGAAGTTAAAATAGATGTCTTTTATTCCTTAGGTGGTTGTATTTTTAAGAAGAGATGTCATTCCTATGTCAGCTGCTTGTTATATGTATGAATTACTCAAAGAATAGTGAACTTCTAATATAAGTAGTCACATTGGAGGTCTAGATTTTGATGGCATTTTCTAGGTTTCACAGCCAGTCTGTACACAGCCTTGTGATCCCCTAGGGCAAGACTAGAGAGCGCCATGTCACAGATGGAATGCAAAATGAAAGCAGCATGCTTGAACTCCCCCACCTGGTAAGTGAGGGAGACAGGCCAAGGGCTCACATCCCTGACTCTACTGCACAACAGTGAGACAGCCACCCTGTCTTCCTGTTAGATCCCTTTGTATTGTGCGCAGTGGTGTGTATGTGGGTGGACAATAGCGGGAATACTCGATGCATTTATTGACTGCTTCCAAAGTGTTACATACTTTGCCAGGAGTCTTTCCTCAATCAACACCCTCAACAGTTCTGTGAGTTAGAAATTATTACCATGTCCCTGTTTCACAAATGAGGAAACTGAGGTACACAGAAGCCTAGCATCTTCCTAATGGTGTGTAACCAGTAACAGGTGGCACCAGTATGGATCCCGCAGGCCTGCTCTAAGGTACAGGGCCCCGCACTGCTACAGCCATTAGCCCTTGTGCAGCCCATACGACCAATTCTCAGTCATCACATCTCACTGGGATGTTCATTGGGACTTTCAATAGCATCCACTTGCATTCGTTTATAACCTCGAAGATTCAACAATGAAAACTTAGAAATGAGAGGATTATTCTTCAAATTTACACCAAATGAAAGAAAAAAATTGAGCGTATTTTTATCAGCAGCTATACTGCATGAAGCAGATAGATGCCAGCTAGCATAAATCACCCTGAAAACACGATGAATGTTTATTAAGAAAGGAAGAGGGTTTGTGTAAGCTATGCAAACTTTGTACATATTAAATGCAGTCTCTCACGGAGAAAGGGTTCTTAAAATGTAGGACTTTGAGGGGAAAATGAAGTATGGGAGGGTTTCACCTCAGCAACAGAGCCATTGTACCCAGGTGAATGAACACCTTTAAAACTCTGGAAGGAAGTCCTTTCTGTAAATACTCATCCCTGGAGGGAACCAGGGCCATCTCAGGGTGGTTTTTCCCCTCTGATCTGCTGCTTCCTTCAACAAATGGAATTCTGTGTGTGCTGGATTCAGTGGTGCTCAGATGATCCTGGGGCCGGCAGCCATCAGTCAGCACTTACTCAGCCCATGGTGACCGTGGCCTGGGAGAAGAGTGGACTGGTAAGGCCATGGCAGGTCAGAGCACGGTGAGCACAAGAGGCTGCAGGAGGTGGGAGGGCTGTGGGCCCTGGAGAGGTTGCAGAGGGGATCCTAAGTGGTGGTGGTGTATGTGGGCCAAATGTATATATGCATTTCAAGGCTGGCCTTGAACTGCTATCCTCCCAATCACTGCCTCCTGAGTAGCTAGAATTACAGACGTGAGCCACTGGCTCCCAGCAATATTTTTAATAATTTTATGCATGAAACAAAGTTTCATGATAAGGAATTTTCCACTTCTAGTGTTATGTTGATACTCAGGAAATTTCAAATGTTGGAGCATTTTGGATTTGAGATTTTCAAATTTGGGCTGCCCAACCTGTACTCTTTCAAGAAAAACATGATGAATTGCCCTTACTAAAATATAAAGGGAAATCATGTTAATAAAATAACGGCATTCACATGTGAGAACTTGGGCCTATGACTGTAGAAGACACAGTAAATCAGGTGCATGTGTCTACACTTAGGCCTTTCAAAGTGAAACTCCACAGATTGAGACCAGAGGAGGCAATAATGTGACAGTGAGGCAGACATGTTTTGGCTTGCCTGCCTGTTGACAACTCTTTAATAAAGTGCTCACTGAAATGCAGTGAGATCTCTCTTAATAGAGAGGTGTACTTTTGGAGAAGATGGAGGGTGTCAAAAAATGTGAAAAATACTTTGCATTACTGTGTAAAAACAACTTCAGGCTCTAAGCACAAGTTTTATACACGACAGTATAATAGGATATCTGAAAATTGTGTGTGATGGTTTGTCTTTTTGAGGTATATTTCTACTTTTCCTTAATCCTAAATGCAAGTAGAGTCACAAACTTAAAAAAAGGAAAAAGAAAAAGTGAGTGTGATGTTGGTCCCATGAAGAACCAGTGTTCTGTTCCACAACCTGTTCCTGCCTAAGTCCCAAGTGGAACTGTCCAGTGTGGTGACATTTTGAAAATTCCGCCTGCACTAGCTGCTGCTGGCTCATGAAGTGTGTGCCCCTTCCGTGAGTGCTGGCTCTGCTGCCTTCATTGTACTCTCAGACCAACAAATGTCAGCGCTGCCTCTGGCCTGGATCCATGTGTCCACTGGAGGACACCGTATCCCAAGCTTCGATTATGTTCTTCAGAGTAGCCATCTCTTCCGCCAAGGTCAGCCCCTTCTCTAGAAACTCCTGTACTCAGTCACTGTGGCTCTTGTCTCCTGTGGGAACTTACACTGTGTTGGTCCACCCACCAAAAAGGGCTCTGTGGATGGCCACATCAGCTCAGAACAGGCTCAGTTGGAGACATTGCTCCTTTAGGTGGACACAGTTCCCTTACAAGGACCCAGCACCTTACTTGCCAACTGCTGTGGTGCCTGCAGAGACCGAGAGGGTGTGGGCAAAAGCAAGCATGATCACAGAGTTGTGCTGCCGGCACAGGGCCTGGCAGAGAAAGCTTTAGTGCGTGCGAGCAGTGACTGCTGCCACTTCTCTTTTGACTATGTTGGGACTGTTTAACTCGAGGATTTGTGTCCTGGCGTTTGTGGATAGGCTTCACAGGGCAGCAGCCTGTGAAACTGTGTGAAAATGTTGAAGATATTAAGTTCTTGTCAGAAGACGCAAGAACATGGGCACGAGAGACTTCTACTTCTAGCAGTTGCAAACTCAAAAATCGAATAAACCCTCCTCCAGGGGATGGGAACACCTGGACAAACATGAAAACCATGCTTGAAGGCATGAAAAAGCTTGTAATGTAGTAAGTGCTTGTTTGGCCAGATCCAAGGAGGGTTAGGGGAAGGGAGGTGAGCCCGCTGCTCCTCCAGATGAGCTCTGTGCCAGTTCCACAGCAGGCAGCAAGCAGCAGGTGTTTTGATAGCATTGTAGGGGCCAGGAGGCCTCACGAGAGTGTGTCCTGATGAGCCTGTCACAGGACCGGACAGTGCAAGAGCAGCTGCAGAGGGCAAGAGACGGCTCTCTCACTGGACAGCTTGGCTTCGTTCAGCTCAGTGGCTGGGGTGGGATTAAGGTGATCCTGGGTTGGAGCTTCTGGTCCGGCAGAGGCCTCTTTGGAGGAAGCTACTGTAGCCCCTCCCCACCCCCCCCTTCCCCCATTATTCAAAGCTTCACTTTCTGTGGTTTCAGTTACCATGGTCAACTACAGTCCAAGAATATTGAAGGAAAAATTCCAGAAATAAATCATGAGTTGAAAATTATGTAGCATTCTGAGTAGTGTGATGAAATATCTCTCTACCTCACTCCATCCCACCTGGGGATGTACAGCTTTTGTCCAGTGTACACACTCTGTACATGCTACTTGTCCATTAGTCACTTACTGGCCATTTCTGTTATCAGACCTACTGCTCCTCCACCCCCCTGCTTGTATATCACATCTGGTACTATCCACTGTTTCAGAAATCCACTCGGGGTCTTGGAGTGTGTCCTTCATGGATGGGGGGACTACTGTGACACCATCTTGGTGCCTCAGATTATTTCTGCTAAGTTTTACAAATTTAGTCTGGTGTGCATTAAAGAATCTAGGCAAACAAAGAGCCAAGATGACAAAATTGAATCCACAGAAACAACCGACAGTAAAATATACGAGCTACAGATATTGGCATTTTAAGATGCAGACTTAAAAGTAGCTACACTAAATCAAGTTGTGTAATCTACCATGTTAAAGAAAACATCATGTGATTTATGAATTGATGTAGAAAAATCATTTCATAAAATCCAGTACCCTTCCATGATAAAATTCCCTCAGCAAATTAAGGAATACCTCACTTTGGCATTTACCAAACACCTGCAGTAAACATCATACTTCATGATGAAAGATTGATCAGGAACAAGGCCAAAATGGGTTTTGTTTGTTTGTTTGCAATATGGGGGTTGAACTCTGGTCCTAGCTAGTGCAAGCATGTTACTGCTTGGGCTATGTCCTCAGCCCCTCCTTTTCTAGTTTATTTTTCAGATATAGTTTTGTGCTAACTTTGCTGTCCTGCTACCTATGCCTCCCAAGTAACCAGGACCACATGTGTGGGTCACCATGCTAGGCCTGTTTCTGGGTCTCGCTAACTTTTGCCCAGGGTGGACTCTAACCTTAGTCCTCTCGTTTCTTACTCTCGAGTAGCTAGGATCACAGGTGTGTGCCACCGCACCCAGCCAAAAATGTTTATTCTTATAGCACTGGAAGCTCTAGACACTGTTATAAGGCAAGAAAAAGAAATAAAGGAAAGAAAGAGAACTGTCTGTTTGCAAATGATGCAATTATTTTCATAGAAAATCCCAAGAAATCTCCCAAAAACCAAACCAAACTAAACAAACCAAAAGTAGCCAAGCTGCAGGAGACGAGATCACCACACAAAAATCAACTACTCTTCCACAGACTAATAGTGAGCGTGTGCAGCTGAAAGTGAAAGCACAGAATGCTTTATAGCCATTCCAAAGGAAGTAGACACTGGAGGTTACAAAGTGCTGGGAAACAAGTAAATAAAAGAACCAAACGAGAGTGTACATGCATCAAAAGGCTCAACATAGTAAAGATGTCAGTTCTCCCCAAACTGATCTGTACGTTTACAGCATTTCCTGTCAAAATGCTGGCGGAGATAGCAGAGACAGATGGTAGACAGAGATAGGCTTACTCTAAAGTTTTTGTAGACAGGCACAGGCCCTAGAACAGCTGCAGCAGTCTTGACAAAGAAGGAGGAGGTGGAAGGGATCGTTCCACTCAGTGTTTGGGCTTGCTCTACCCACAGTAACTAGACAATGTGGTATTGGCAAAGGCAGAGACAGAAGGATGAATGGAGCAGAACAGAGAAGCCAGAACAGGAAGCTCTGAGTCTCACAACTATTGTTTCTTCAACCTTCTCCTGCCCTCCTGTTTCTTGCCCCTTTTCCTCCTCCAAAGTCATAAAAGCTAGAGCCCCTTCCTGAAGGTGGGTCATAGAAACTAGAGCCCCTTTTCTCCAAAACTGGTCATAAAAATTAGAATTGTTCCTCTAACCTTCCCCTTGCCTTTCTGTCTAAGAGGTGGCTTACCCTTGCCCAATAGAAGGTCCCTCGTTGCAGAGGGGTCCTGCCCTGTACTCAGAAGACAGAAATGCTATGACAGAGGGGACGAGAAGCCTCTGAACAGGTAGACCTATCTGGGATTCCCCCTCAGACTACTAACTGTTGCATCATACCCCTTTGTCCAGTCACATTTCTTTGTGGCTGACTCTGCTTCATCAAACCTGAATATAAAACAAACCTTTCCTCTGAATCTTCTGGTCTTTGTTTCCGAAGTTTCTTGCATCAGGTAAAACTATCGTTAAACACATTTCTTACACTTTTCTCTAACCTATCTTTTTTTACAGGGATGTGGGCAGTGACCCTTACGATGGGAAGGGTCACATCTTTCTGCCCCATAAAAGACAAAAATAAAGAGAGGGAAACTGTGTGAGAATAGTGGGCGGGCTCAGTGTGAAAGCAGAGGCACTGGAGAGCAGTAGAGTGGTCCAGGTTTACTTGAGCTATGAACGACAGAGCTGGCTGATGCGCTGGATATGGAGGTGGTAAGAGAGGTATGAAGGATGACCGATGGCAATGGCTAAAATTTCGACTTGATCAGCCACGTAGATGGTAGAAACATTTACTTGGGTGGCAAAGATTAAAAAGGACTTTGTGCATGTTACATTTGAGAGATCGAGTAATACATTTGAAGATGCCAAGTAAGCCGTTGTGTGTTATGAATCTGAAGTGTAGGAGAGAGGCCATGGCTCAAGCTCAAATTGTGGAAAAGTGTTGTTGCATCACCGTTTTGGCTTGATTCTTAAATGTCCCCAAAAGGCAAGGTGTCCCTAGCTCATGGAGCTACTGCGAGGCAGGGAACCTCTACAAGGTGGGGCCTATTGGAAGGAACTTACATCATTGGAGATCATGGGACCTGACTCCTCCCTTTCTCCCTTTGCTGCCTGCGCACCCTGAAGTGGAGTGAGCAGCTTCTTATGCCACACGCTCCCACTGTGATATGCTGTCTGCCACAGGCCCATAGCAGTGGGCCAAGTAACCATGGACTGAAGCCTCTGAACTCGTGAGCCAAAATAAATCTGTTGTAGTTTTAAATTGATTATCTTAGGTATCTTGTCACAGCAATAAAGAGATGACCAAAACACTCATCATACAGAAGTGGGATGGTGGCCTGTGTTGGGGGCTGGCCTTTGTAGGGTTTGAACTCCCAGGGTGCCACAGGAGGGCTTTTCTGTCAGCCTCCCTGTGGACTGCTCAGATGTGAGCCAGAAGAGGAAGTGGGGCTGGAGACTTGAAAGCCAGCAGCACTCAGACATCAAAACTGGAGTCCAACTGTTCATGACAGAACATCAAGACAGAAATCATGGAACGAGATGAGCTCTCCTCAAGACAGCTGAGCTCTGAGGGCCTGGTGTGGAAAGCTGGGTTTAGGAGAAAGTACCAGCAAGTAAAATGAGAGAAAGGGAGCATGAGAAGGGAGGGCCTGGCATCAGAAGAAGACAGGGCCAGCCGTGGGCGGTGATCCACAGGTGTGCAGTGCTTGTGCGTCCTGGAGGTGTGTGGCAGCCAGAGCCTGCTGCAGGTGAGAGCGATGTCTGCAGTTGGAGCTTCCTGTTGCAGTTGGAGTTCTGAGCAGAAAATTGGGAAGGATAGAATTAGAGCAGTCTGAA